>NW_023494791.1:35529185-36254185 GCF_904425465.1 Colossoma macropomum
ATATTTTGTGTGTTGGTTATGGTTATGATGAACATGCTGCCTAATGCCAGACAAAAGCTTTTGGCCTAAACATTTTTTTATGGTACAGAGGTACATGCAGGGCATTGTGAGGCCAACGAGTCCTCAGAGAAAACTTATTTTTATATATTTTACTCTATTTTACCATAATCATGATTACATATAAAAACTCAGAAAACACATGTAGGTTCACTGGTTGTTTTTGATAGTGAATTAACTGGCTTTATTTGCTTTGTAGACATTGTGACTCCTGGTTCTTATCACCACCCCTGTAAAGAAATCTGAGGCAGAAAGTTCCTCTACAATGCATCATTTCACATCAAACCACTCTGAATGACTTTGTTCACATCTCAGCCACTGAATAATGCAGATTAAAAAAAACTGGCGGAATTCCCCTTTAGCTTCAGTTATAAGTCATGCGTTTTTCCTTTTCCTGTAGTTACCATTTTAGAGATATGAGGCTTTGTCATGACATGTTAATATGCAGGATAGATAACAACAGCTCTAGTAAGACTGGCAACAGATCAACAGGCTAGTAACAGAGGTGGAACAATACCATTTACAAGTCTGACTTCCTAGGTGTGAAAAATACCTCACATCCTTGATCTCACACTCTGACACCATTATCTGTTCAGTGTAAACAATATGTATTAATTAGCGTCTTTTGTGTCTCAACACTGCATGCAAAAGTGTCCCAAAGCACATTTTAACACATTCTGCATGTTCAAATGTGCTTAGATGCCAAAGTGCTATTTGTGCAGTAATGTCTCCATTATGGTTGCATCCCCAATGCCAAGGGCTTAGGCCTAGTTCAGACTTCCACAAACAGGGTTCAAGCACAGTCACAGTTCAAGTATCAAAACAGCAACTCTACACAATTGAACGCTATAATTGCACACAGTTGGCTGAAACCCTCACAAAAGGCTTTGGGAATGTAGGTGGCCAACAGCTGCTGGCTGAGTCACTTTTAGGGCCAGTTTCCCGGACAGGGATTAATCCTAGGCCTGGACTACACAGCATTTTGAATGGATATTCTCCAGTGAAAAGAACATGTAGTCCAAGACTAGGCTAAATCCCAACATTTAGTCCTGACAGTTAATGAAATGGCTGGTTTCCCAGACCCAGATTAAGGCAATGTGTAGAAAAAATAGCATTTTTTAAATGTAAAACATCACTGACATAGCAAAGACCTACGATAAGGATGTGTGTAATCTGATAACACATCATTTCAGGACAGCAGATCACACATTGAGGCTCCCTGACACTGATGTGGGCCTACATACAGACATGTCTATTCTTAGGATTGAGACACTGCCATACATACAAACAAAGTGGCTCGCTCACTATTTTTATTCACAAACTGTGTTGTATTCACAATGTTCTCTGAGGTTTAGACAACATTCTAAGTGATTTAGACCTGTACAAGTCAGTTAGTCCTTCTTTAAAGGTTCAGGGACTGGATCTGTTTTAATTGAAGACATTTTAGGTTCAAATTAACATTCATGATCCTGAGAGTATGCTGTCTGACAGTCTTGTGCTTCAAATTATAGTAGTTCAAAATGTATTAATGTAATACTAATGACATAAGCTGATTGGCTAATGAGGCTGTTTTATAACATTATAGCTTTTTCTCTGCGGCCTATTTTTCTTCTTTTTATTTCCAAGTGGCACTGTTTACAAATCACGCTTCTTGTCAAAACAGTACTGTGCTCTTGTAGCACTAGCATTTGAGAGTGATAATTATTAACTAACAGTTTGATTCATTATGAAAACATATTGAGCCTCATTCAACAGCATTTATCATGGTCATTTCTTTAATCCCACTGCCTATAAGACATTTTAGGGGATATATGTCTATTTACAAGATAATTATAGGACAAGAAGTTTCATTTATAGATTAAAACTCAAAGTATCTTTAAAGTAATGAAACAGATCCAGATTCTGGATTAGTTTTAACAAAAAGCAGACTGATTTTGACTCAAACAGCAGGTCTGGAAACTTCCAAATCTTCAGAGAAACACAAGAACATTTTGAAAAATATTGCTAGTAGCCTACAAACAGTCTATAAACAATTCTTGTATGAGGCCCAGTGTTAGTTATGTAATGTTATGTAATAAGTTACATGAATAACTGCTACACCCATTTCCAAAAGTGTGAATTTATCTGTCTCAATTACAGCAGCTTGACCCTTTTGACCCTCCTTCAAAATATTCACTCTTACTGTCTAATGCACATGTGTCAAGCTCCAGTCCTAACAGGCCAAGACTTTTGCATGTTGTCTCGTTAAACACACCTGATTCAGCTCAACGGCTAATTAGCAAGGCCTTCATGAACTGAATTCAGAGCGTTAGATGAGGGAAAACACTATTCTCCACAGCACTTTGGCCTGGAAGGTCCCAAGTTTGACATGCCTGGTGTAACACAACTGTGGGAGCTGCTCTTGGTGTAAAGAGACAAAGTTGCTTCAAAGGATCACCTTTACCAGAGTAAAACTGTCAGTGTTGAAAGCTGAAGTTGGACACAGTCGGTTGCTTGTTGCTGTAGTTCCTGTGTTTAGTTCAGTTACAGTATTTAGGCTGTACCTAGCTACACATCAGCACAAAACATCTAAATTAAAGACTAACTAAACATGTGAACTAAAAGGCTATGAAGCTAGCAAGATGGTCAAACTCATTAACCTTCATATTACACCCGCATACACACATACTGTAGGGTTACAGATTATCTCCAGTATTCAGTTTACTACAGTAGAACAGAACATATGACACCTAGGAACATATTTCTTTGTCTTTGTTGAATTTCAATTCTTGGACTTCTTTTTTTTTTTTGGGTATATTACATCACAGAAATTATGAATGGGTGTTTTTCATACTTCATGCTGTGGAAACTTACCTAACAATGCATGAAGTGTACATTATTAAGATATTGTATGATCTGCACAGTGGCTCATTCTGGACAGTTTCCATCTCAGCTAAAATATTGTCATAAAGTTGGTGCTTCTTCACTTAGTTAGAGCTTAGCTTAGGTTGTCATAAATAGGATGGATTTAAGATTTTGTTCTGTTTTAATCATTTAACAGTACAAACAATGGTGTAAAGAAGAAAAAAACAGAGTGGCATTTCAAAAAGCAAGATTTCTCAGTTTGCCAGAGGACTGTCCAATAGGAGGAGAGCTAAGAGGCATTCCTATTCCCAGTTCTAATATATAAAATTTAATTGCCTAATTTGGCATGCCATCAAATCTTTAATTAAATAAGAAATAGCAAAGCACTTCTTATGATTTGAAAAGATCTAATATAACAATATTTACAGTATGCAAATGAACACCTTTATCAAATGACGCTGATTTTCTATGTGAAATTAAACAAAAACCTCCTCTATAGGGATGATACTTAAATATGGCATTTTGCCAATTTCTATTTATTTACTGAGTTGAACATATTAGAAAAAATAAAACAAAATATAAAAAGTGCTATGTCGTTTGCACAGGCCACATTTCATGTTTTATTTTTTTCCAGAAGTGTTTCTCTGTAGAGGATGTGTTGACTTCTTTTCACTTAGAAAATGAACAAAGCAAGTTATTTGATTTGAATTTTGCATAGGACTGTAAGAATGGGTTTGTATCTAAACTATAAAAAATCTTCTTGATCTCATTAAACCAGGTCACAGCCTCCTCAGTGTCTTTGGAGATGTAGGTGTCCAACAGCTGATTCAGTTTTTCTTAATCCTGACAGTTGAACTGTAAGGTCCAATGTCCCAGATCCAGACTAAACAGGATTTTTTTATGGTGAAACACAATTGCCATTTGCTGTTTAGGCCAAGTACTAAACTTTCTTTAAGATGCAAATTGGAACAGAGATGTGTGGACTGATTCGATTACACATAACACAGGTCAGGTCCAACTGCCCTCACACACCATGCATTCAGGATTATTTACACTAATGTAGACCACATAACAACCTAATATACTCTTAGTACTGAGACTTTGGGCCCTGGGAAATCATACTGAGTGTTTAGGTTCTTTGTAGATTTTTGTTGTGTTTTGTGTTTTGTTGCACATCAAAATTTGACACCTGCACCAAGAGGAATCCCTCGTACAACTTGTACTTGGCGAATAAAAAAGATTCTCATGAAGAGCCAGTGGTACGAACAAATTCATTCTTACATGGTCCAGGCCGGCTCGCATTACAAACAGGCGCCTGTGTTGACACGGCGCTTTGCCAAGGCCTTTCTAGAAATAAGGGCTCCACTAGTGATATTTAAATGCTGCTTGTCTCCAAGGCCTTTTGGTTTTAGCCCAGTGCTTCAGCCTGTTGCTTTCAGCACTTTCCTGCACTCTAGAGGAAAGTTCAGATTTATTAGGATTCCTGAAAGGATCATTTTGAATTGATCTCACTGTTTAAATACTATTATTATTATTTTATACATGTAATGTCAGCGATCTCACAGAGCTTCTTGCTCATACTGTAGTTTCTCCATTTGAGTTTTGGTTCGTCTTAGAGGTTCTTCTTAGTGCTCTTAGAGTGTTTCTCCCTTTGAGTCCTGGTTCATCTCAGTGGTTCCTCCTCATGCTCTTAGACAGTTTATACTTTTGAGTTTTGGTTTCTTTCAGTGGTTCTTCTTCTTACTCTTAGCAATTGTTCATTTTATTGAGTCTCTTAATAGCTCTTCTTGTTACTTCCTCATGTTCTTAGGCTGTTTTTCCTTTGAGTCTTGGTTCCTCCAAGTGTTTTTCCTCACGCTCTTGTAGATTTTATCCTTTTGAGTCTTCACATTGTTTCTTCTTCATGTTCATAGAGAGTTTCTCCCTCACTGATGCTCATTAGGGGTCTAGACCCACCTTTCTGGATGAGGTGCGTTAAGACAAAGTCTGTTGCCAAAACGCTATACAAATCACACGGAATTGAGTTGAATCACTAGTTTTGCAAACTTAAAGGAGACAAAGGCACAAACATGTACACATGTTATTAATGGAATGACTCAAATACAGCATCTCTATCAGTGTGGTTGTTTTGAACAGGGTTTTGAGGAGTTCCAGAAGATCACTAGCCAGTTTGTATATACACTGACCGACCGGCCACTCCATTAAGTACTCCTCCTTGTATCTACACTCTTTGTTCATTTTATTAGCTCTACTTACCATATATATGCACTTTGTAGTTCTACAAGTACAGACTGTAGTCCATCTGTTTCTCTGTATATGAAGTTAGCCCCTTTTTACTTTGTTCTTCAATAGTCAGGACCCCCACAGGACCATCAAGGAGAGGTATTATTTGTGTGGTGGATCATTCTCAGCACTGCAGTGACACCGACGTAGTGGTGGTGTGTTAGTGTGAGTTGCGCTAGTACGAGCGGACCAGAGCACAAATCTGTTCTCAGATTAGCATCAAGGAGCATTTTGTGACAAGGCCCTTACAATGATAGTGCCTTTAAACGGTAGGCCTTTAAAGCAACAGTTTAATTTGAAAAAGCAAATGTTTTTCACTAATTAGCCGAGACAATGTTTGGCATCTCAAGTTTACTTCTTTAGTTTTGCACCAGAGCTACAAGGCTAATATAGTTAACAAGTAATAGATTTTCTTATGTTAACATACTGTTAAAATGAACAAAAACACTCTGCATAGCTAAAAAACAGTAGGAATTATTAATTTTATCCGCACTTTTGTGGTACACAGTAGAGAACAGCATGTTATGTAGTGTCAGAAAACACATAAGTAAATCTAATAAACAACTTGACACCATTTGAGACAAGTATGTGATAACCTAAGCATGCAGTTTGCAATTGGTGGAATGTGAACTTGGATTATTTGGTAGCTCCATTAGCATCAAAGCTTCAGTGCGAACTAAATAAACGTCAGACAGCAAAAATATGAATGTTGATTGACTACATTTAGGGGTAAGTGGTAAACTGCCAAACATTTTCACCTGATTTTGTTTTTGTGCCTATTATACCCAATATGTATCTTAATAGACAAGTATTAACGGGACTGAGAAGAACCGTGTGCTGTTTTCATTCATAGAGGGCATGCACTGTGGGTTTCAGTCGAGCAGTGATGACACTGCAGCACACGCCCTCCATGCCAGCCCGTGCCTCATAACTCCACTCCTTGATTGGATAACAGTTTGGATGATTGGCATTTGTTTAAATGGACAATGTGCTATTTGTACACAGGCTGTGTGTAAGATGAGCCTCCCTTTGCAACCCAACAGCCGCCTCTAAAGACGCAGTTGGCCTGAACACCCCCCCCCCACTCCTAAAAACTGCGAGGAGGGTGGTCTGCCATACTGTGTTCCCAGGGTGGAGGAGAGGTATGATGGGACAATTGTGGGGCTTTACACAGGCTAGAACTGACTGGAACAGGTGCCCCCTGGCCCCAATGCTATAGAGCCCATGCCTAGCGTACATCTAAGACAATGCTATCTGTGATTCATCTTGGTGGTTAAAGGAAAAAAAAAGATAGTGCTCGGTTTAGAAATAGGACAGTGAACAATGGTCACTGAGTTGCAGTGGTTTATGTGACAGCTCAGAAAAAAAAGCAATAAATGAAGTGAAATTTGATATTTGACATAAAGTACACTCTTAAAAAAGATGGTGCTTCGAAAGTTCTTTAGTAAAGAAAATGGTTCTATATAGAACCATAAACACTGAAAGAATGCTTTGCATGATTAAAGGGTTCTTTGCATCATGACAGTGTTCTTATACGCATGAATGTGTAGTAGATGGTTCTATGTAGAACCTTTTTAAAGAAGGGTTCTGTATAGCACCCAAAAGGGTTTTTCTATTGTTACAAGCTTGATGCTGCAACAATAGAAGAGCACTTTTGGGTGCTATATAGAACAGTTTTCAAAAAGGTTCTATATAAAACCATCTACAACACATTCTCCATCGATTTGAAGAACGCTTTCATGATGCAAAGAACCCTTTAATCATGCAAAGGGTTCTTTAAGTGTTCATGGTTCTATATAGAACCATTTTCTTTACCAAAGAACCCTTGAAGCACCATCTTTTTAAGAGTGTAGCCTACAGTGCAAAAATCAGTAACCACCCTTCATTTATTCAATTTCCAGTGAAAACAGCCATTTATTACATGATACATTTCTGAGCAGATTATAAGATAATCCACTAGCATAAAGAGGGAAAAAGAAGCGGAAAAAAGAGGTGAAAGTGAGCAAAATTTCCAAAAGGTTTCCAAAATGAGCTTCTAACAACCATGCAAGACCTGAGACCACCAGACAAACAGCACTGAAAGCTTTCACAGAGGAGAAAGTCAAGCTTCACTTTGATTCAGATCTCAAAAAATCCACCATTTCTGTCCATCCTAAACAAATATGTGTCTGAAAGGACATGTAGCTGTCAAGAAGCCGTTAGGAAAGGAAGAACAAAAAAAGAACATTATAAAATTAAACAAAGAAGCTGCTGGTATTCTGAGAACGATGGACAGACCACCCCAGAGTCTAGACCCTGTGTCACCAGAAAAGAATGGAAGTTATAATAAAAGCAAACACACTGAATACTGAAAGAATATCATATTTAGTTGTTGAGGCATTGAAGTATTTGTGTTATTTTCTAAGAAATCTGTGTTTCCTTTCCTAAATAACTTAATTAACTTAATAGCCATTTTGACTAGAAATGAAATAAATGAAGGGTGGTCCCTGACTTTTACACACATTGTACATGCAGGCTCCTTTTTCTTTTTTTAAGTAATGTGTAAATTGTACTTATTGCATGACAGAATTATATAGTGCATAAGTCTAGAAGAACTCACTCATTCCTGCTTTTTGACATTTATTATCCTGATTTTAGCACTAGTGAGATGATGTCAGGTAGTGGAAGGCTAGAGTTCCTTAAGGTCACTGGCTGAAGCTGTTAATGGATTATTAATAGACTAAGAGAGCTGAAAGACAAATGAGCAAAGAGAAAATCTCAAAATGATCCCAAATGTTACACATCAATACAGAAGTAAAACCATTCTGTTATACACTGGCAATCAAAAGTATAAAACTTCACATTGTTTAATGCTAGAATAAGAGATAAGATGCAATATGCAAAATAAAAGCACTGCCTTGTGGACAGAGGTTTGTTTAGCTTTTAGTCAAAAAGAGATGACATTGGTTCTACAGTTGCAAATGCATTACACTATAGTGGCTTGACTGAAGCTATGATAATGTACTACGCATTTCACAGATGTTCCTCTAACACAACACAGTGAGGTCATTTCTCACGAGATGAGGGCGAGAGAGTGTGTGTGTGGATGGGTGGGTGTGTACGAGTGAGAGAGAAAGAGTGGGGGCGGCATCCATCTGGAGATATTGTAAGCGATAGGACACTGACATCACCCTTTTCCTGTAGAGTATTTGAAACAGAGTTTGGTGGGGTGAAAAAATAGCGGGCTTCCCATGTCTGTCTTTATTTGTGTAAGAATGAAATAATAGGAGTTAGATCACCACTATATATAAACTATCCACTATTACAGAGGTAAGCATAGGATGAACATGCCTGTAGTTATTCTGAAGATCTGAAGAAACAAAGGCTTTTGGAAGAGAAGTTAGATAGTACTGATATAACTGATAATACTGGTAATGACTGAAAATAAGAAGTGATAACTGAAAATGGTCTGTATTAGTGTGAGATGATAATCTATAAAAAAACTCTACTCTTTCATCTTTGAGAGAGAGGAGAAAATCAAGCTTTACTCTTGCTTCAGACCTGAAAGAATATACCGGTGTTTCTGTCCATCCTTCCACTGTGAGAAGACAACTTAATGTTGTGGGTGTAAAAGGATGTGTAGCTGTTAAGAAGCTGTTACTGAGAAAAGAACACAGACAAGAAGAAAATTTCCAACTCAAACAAAGAAGCTGCTGGTGTTCTCAGAATGCTGGACTGACCACCCCAGAGTCCAGACCCTGACCATCATTGAAGGTGCTTGAGCTTTGAGATCGTAAGAAGCGGAAAATGCAACCAATTTCTAAGACTGAACTTTCAAGGTGTGGAAAAACATCCCTGCAGATTTCTTAAATCAGGTCAGCAGAAAAGAATAGAAGCTATAATAAAGGTAGAAGATGAACACACTATATAGTGAAATATAATATATGGTGTATATAATATGTACCATATATTATATTTCACTATTTAGTGTGTTCATCTTCTACCTTTATTATAGCTTCTATTCTTTTCTATATATATATTCTGCATTTTTTCCTTGATGCTGAAAATTTACTAACTTGTGCTTCATACCTTTTGACTACATATTGATAGGTGGTCTCTAACTTTTGCACAGTAGTGTATGTGTCCAAACAAAACGTAGAAACTTGACTCCTTTAAACTCCTTTCAACTCCTTTAATTTTCTTATGTATTAATATAGAGATATCACTCGTTCTATACCAGGTACTGGTATTAGGCCAATATCAGTTGAAAAAGCTGGATTAGATATTGGCAGCAAAAAAGAATAAATCTGATTAAGAAATCCAGTTTGAAGTAGGACTCACTCACATTGTGGGATGCAATGTTGTTAGCTGTGTATTTCATTAAAAAAAGCACATTGTTGGCACAGTGGTTTGCGATAAGTTAGCACATCCTGTTCAGAGAACACAGTTAAATATGGCATTTTCCTGCAAGTTTTTGTTCACAATTTCTAATTATTTGCTGAATTTAACATACTGTAAGAAATAATGTGCTGTAACTTTTGCACAGACCCCCTTTTTACCCCAAAATGTTAAATTCAGCAAATAAACAGTAATCGTGCATTTAAATGTGCTGAAGTGTGTTCTCTGTAGATGATGTGGGAATTTATTCTAACTAAGAAAAGCAACAAGACATGTCATTTGACCAGGGGAGCCCAAATGTTTGCATACCACTGCATCTTTGGCTGCGGTCTTAAGAATAAAAAGAACCGCTTACTGTCTCTGTTGCACCCACAGAGGCTATGATGTCACCGCCATCACTCCATTGATCCTGCCTGTGCCATCACTGCCACCATAGCGTTGTAACTATAGCAGCGGAGGTCGAAGGTCACGCAGATAGGCCAGTAAACTGTCTTAATCGAAGCGATTCGTTTCTGAGAGGGCTTGCGGGTATCGGGTTTACCCATAATCCCCCTCCCTCTCTCCTCCGCTTGAACGGCCTCTCTGCTGTCCTCTTCCCCCATTCTCTCTGTCTCTAGCAGAGGAGAGCCATCGATCAGTGCCAATTAACCACGGCTCTCTGAGGACACCGAGACAGGCCCCTCGCGCACACACACACATACACACACACAGCCACTGACCAGATACTGGCCTCTGATAACCTCTCCCTATTACGGATGTCACTTTGCAGCCGTCTGGTGGTGATCGGTTATGTGCTCTGCATGCTAACTGCTCACTGCTTTAGCTTTATCCTTCGGTCTCCATTCAGACACTATTCTACGATACAGCAGAGAGACCGGATGTGGGGTAGCTGGGTGGGCTGCAGGATTCCCAGATTTCAGGATTGTTGCAACAGCTATTGCTAAAAATAAAACAAAATAATTATGATTCAAATAATAGTTTGAGCACAGTAAAGATATATTTGTTCTTTTTTGGGTGGTATTTGTGTTTTTATTGCATGTTTTACAAACACAAATATGTTCTCATTACGGAGAGCTGAATAGATGTAGTCAATCAGCCCTGGGTAAAATGGAAGGTGCAGATACATGTTTTTAGCCATGTTCTCATATTCTCAGCACCATCATCTGTCAGTGTTGTTGCTATTTCTCGAGATTAACCCTATTTCTCTACCGTAACAGTAACTTTTTCCATCCTATGTTTTTTTGATCACCAAGTTGTGTGCGTAAGTCACAGAATTCACACCTACATTATTTTAATCACCCTCTTGGAGCCTGTGATGTAGCACCATTTTAAAGCATGTAAATAACTCACAGTGAAAGCTAGTGAGGCTAAAGTACAGCCTCCACATGGCAGGGGTAGTTTGAACCATAGGCATGTCTAGCCCCTTTTTAGGGGTGCTTATTGGGTGCTCAGCACTCCTAAAGCTCTGATCCTAGAATCGGCCCCTGGTTTGAATGCAGTGTTATAAGTAAGATAATGAGAGATGTACATATTCTCCCACATTTAGAGGTTTTTATGCACAGATTCATCAAATACATTTTATAGATGTCATGTTAATAAAATATATTTAAATTTTATCTGACATTGTGGTCAAAAATAAGCCACATTTCACACAGGCTCTTTTCATATTTATTTTGATGCATACATTTTTATGCATTTATATTGGAAAGCTCATCATTTTACTAACCCCTCTACTTTATTAAGTACCTCGTTTCTACACTGTCAATTTTATCAGCTCCATTTACCAAATAGATGCACTCTGTAGTTCTACAATTACAGACTGTAGTTCATCTGTTTCTCTGCATACTTTGTTAGCCCCCTTTTACCCTGTTCTTCGATGGTTAGAACACCCACAGGACCACCACAGAGCAGGTACTATTTGGGTGGTGGATCATTCTCAGCACTGCAGTAACACTGACCTGGTGGCGGTGTGTTAGTGTGTGTGAGTTTGTGCTGGCCATCCTCTAGTCCTTCATCAGTGGTCACAGGAAGTTCACATATTTTTGGTTGGTGGACTATTCTCAGTCCAGCAGCAACACTGGGGTGTTTAAAAACTCCAGCAGCACTGCTGTGTCTGATCCACTCGTACCAGCACAACACACACTAACATACCGCCACCAGGTCAGTGTTACTGCAGTGCTGAGAATGATCCACCACCCAAATAGTACCTGCTCTGTGGTGGTCCTGTGGGTGTCCTAACCATCGAAGAACAGGGTAAAAGGGGGCCAACAAAGTATGCAGAGAAACAGATGAACTACAGTCTGTAATTGTAGATCTACAAAGTGAGCATATATATAGTAAGTGAAGCTGATAAAATAGACAAAGAGTGTAGATACAAGGTGGTGACTTTAATGAATGTCTGTTTGGAGTATACCTAGTGTAACAATCTTTATAAATACATTATAAAGTTGCAACTTTGTTACAGGAGTCCAATTAATTGTTATAAATGTTTTAAGTATATATTTTAAGTATACTAAACACTTAAAAATCATTAACTAAGCATTAAGGAAAAGTTTATGTATCGAAAACTATCAGAAGAGTAAATCAATATGTAATAATTTAGTGTAGTCATAGACACTTCATTCAAAATGATTATGAATTGTTTTTATGCAACTAAGTATATGTTTAGTATTTCTGGTTATATATGAGTTCTAAATATTAACTAATTTTTGTTATGTCAATAAGTAAATGGTCCATAATATAAATGGCACCCTTTGTTAATGCGTATGTAACTAGTACATAAATATGAAACATCATAAACCAATTTTTAGACGATGATTAAGTTGCTGTTTATTAAGACGTATTAATTACTTTAAAATGTTCCGAAATGAAACACTGATAATTGTGAATATAAAACGAAAAAACACATTGTCTCATACAAATAAATACACAATAAATAGACAATAGTATACAGCAACAGCGAGCAGTACGTTTGAAGCAGTAGGTCAACTGCTAATTTAAAACAGTCATTTGTGTTGCATCCAGCCCTGGAATCTGTATAATGCAATATCCAGTTGAAAACAGACTGTCTTAAATAGATTGGACACAGAGGCCCGTCCAGTCAGTAAACATGAATGGTTGAACGTAGCTAATAAATGACCATCTTTAAAACCAAGCAGATGAGTGGGCTTCACAAAATCTCGCAATATAAGACACTGTGTACGCTGTGCAAGTAGAAGTACTAGATGGTAGGCTGGCATACCTGATGCAGCTTTGTCGTCCTTCTACTGCATAAACAGAAACCTCTTTTCATTCATCCACTGGTCCCACTTTCTCTTTCTCTCACCCACCATTATACCCTCTGCATTAGACACAATGCTGACTGTTGTCAGTGTTGTTGCAGGAACAGTTCAGTGAAAAATCATATTTCCACTTCACAATTCCTTCTTACCCAAAATGCAGCCAATTATCCAAGAGGCGTTTGAAATTGTATGAAGTTTGCTTCTTTAGTTTTGCACTGGAATGGTGAGGCTAATGCAGCTAACAAGAAATGAAAGCTTATACCCAACAAATTAGCATTGTGCAAACTACCTAAGTGATTATATACTTACCTCAAAACATGTCAAGTACTTTTGAATAGACTATAATAAATACAAACGAAAGACACAGACAAAATTCAGGCTTTAATATGGCTGCACATATTGAATAATACTGCATGCCATGAAGAAGTGAACCTGGCCTGCAGTGTTGTTTGGGTAGGTGGCACATGTCAAATTGACATACATATGCATGCCTAGAACCAGGGTTTCCCAGCAGAACGTCACTGAGAGCAGCACACTCCCTCCGAGACTTGTGTTCTTCCCACAGTGCATCCCAGTGCCATCACTTCTCCAGGTAAACAGTGCACACGTACCCTGGCTGTCCACGTGATGAAGAAAACGGGACTCATCAGACTAGGCGACCTCTTTGCTAAAAGGTGCAGTTCCGACGCGCCCAACGCGCATTGCTGGTTTGTGGTTTGTCTCTCCTCAGACAAACTGTAGGTAGGTACTCACTGACCCAACAAGTTGGAGATGCTTCGACCCAGTCGTCTGGTCATATTTGGTCCTTGTCAAAGTTGCTCAGGTGTTCACGGCTGCCCATTTCTCCCACATTCAACAGGCCAACTATGAGAACTGACTTACTCACCATTTGGTGTATTAATATATCACAGACCTTGACATTCACAGTTGTTTCCAGATAATCATTTGTTTCTTCTGTAAGCAATCATGTATATATGTGTGTGTGAATATGGCAGCATATTCCAGACTTTATTCAAATTCAATATGTATATAAAATTGCATTTCCTATGCGAGAGTGCATTGTTAGAAACATAATTCAAATTCACATGCAAAATGAGTATATACATTTGCACTTCTGTGTATAATGGCTAGAAAAACTTAATAGGGAAAAGCAAAGTGCTTTTGTTCGTACATACACACACACATACACATACAGTCATATGTAAAGTTAGTACAATAGTAGATGCATGCACTTTGACATCCACAGTGGCTACTTGCAGATGCTGTGATGAAAGTTTGGGGTTCTGAAAGACTTCATTTAAAATCTTATGGCCTGCTCTTGGGTTAAATTTGCTGATCTTCTGGACAGTGGAAGGATTGATTTCTAATATTTTTGAAACACTTTTCAAACCCCGGACTCAGACATCCACAATATTCTTTCTGAAGGCCTCAGAAAGCATTTTTGCATTTTCTAGTCATGATGATATCCCAAACTGCAATAACAGAGCAAACCAGACCAGATATCTGAGGTTTAAATAGGTTAAAAAAAAAAAACTAGTTCCTTTAAGATATTATCTAAGTGTTCCAATCATTACCACCTGATCAGTGCACCAGATTTCAATAATTTTTAGAAGATATACACACACACACACACACACACACACATATATATATATAAGGGTGTACCACATAACGAAATTGCATCCGGGTTTATTTCAGTTATAGAAAGGATGATAAAAACGTTCATTTCACATATTATTTGTTCAATTATATCACTGTTATCTGTCAACATTGTTTAAATGAAGGCCATTCGATATCTGTATGTCCAAACATGTTGGAAAAAGTCTAAACTTTTCATGGGGTGTACTTACTTCTTCACATGACTGTATATATGTGTGTACTCATAAATATGTATATATTTTTCCTATGAACCACAGCACGGTTCTATACTGGAAACAACACCGGAATATGAAAGTCTTCTAACATTCATCTGTAGTCACTCCTCTAATCATATCATTTTTCATATTCAAGTGTTTTTTAACTTGTTCTACTTGAAAATACTTTTGATTATTAATGTGTATCCTAGAGGAATAGAGCTGAAATTCATACATTGAAAACACAGAGTAGGCATTCTCGTCCATATATCTTTTAATTAACATCTTAAAAGACATGGGAGTTTAGAGCCATATTTATACATATGTAATGCCAGTACATGTAGTCAGTTGCCCTCTGGTGGTCAAACACTGAAAATGCATTAAGAACAACCATGCAGAGGAGATGAGTACATTTATTGAGTGTTTCCATTAAAATACCAAGAGATAGATTATGACTCTGTGGACGTTGGTGGAAGGCCAAGCCCAGGTAACAACAGAAGCAGAAGCTAGCTTAAAGCAGCAGGTCCACAGTCCATATGAAGGACCTCATAAGCAGCAAACTCATTTCTCCTTTTTCTTACTCTCATTGAACTAAACGACTTTGGGGGATGGACGGATTGCATTGTGAGATGTGAAGCTAGTCGTCGAGGAAGAAGTAGTTGCCACCTCTCTTCTGCTCCACGTCCTGTAAATTAAAAAACAAACAAACAAACAAAGCAGACTGAGTGTAAAGGAGTGCAGTGAAAACACAAATACAAGCTTTAAAGAAATGTTGTACATCAACAAGCTGAAATCTAAAAATCTGTTTTGGTTTGGATTACATTCATATGCTGATTTATGATGTGTTCCTCACAGAAATGGCAAATACAGCAGACACTGATACAACCAAGCTAAAGAAAAGTCCATGTTATCATTATATATCCCAGTGCATGGACTGGAAGGGATAAGGAACCAAATAATAACTTTATACTGCAGCTTTTATCACCCAACACTAAATCTAAAATTATGTGTATCAAATAAAATGTCACATCCTTTTTAGACTTCAATCTGGACAGCTACAGTCTAAATGACATTTTATTGTTTCAGTAGGAAGGATGCTGTACAAGTTCAATGGTTGACTACACATGCTTCACCTGCTTCAACACAGCACCTTAGCTTAGTTAAGGGGTTTTTAATGAGCTGATTAGATGGTGTGTTGGAGCAGGAAAAACTCTAAAATGTGCACATAATGGAGCTCCCAGAATAAGGGCTGGGAAAACACTGGACTAGACAGTTGAAAATTAGCACTGTGCACCTTAATGGAATTGAGCTTGTTGATTCGTGGTCTGAAGTTGTTGGGGTCTCTCCTGAATGTAATCTCCAGGAGTGAAAGGAACTTGTTCATACCGGCAAGCAGCGTCTGTGGCCTGAGAGGCAGATTAAGAAATATTCAGGAGCATAAAAACACTCACTAAGGGTTATTCTAAGTGAAAGGAACATTCCCACAGAAGTTACGTTGCATAAAACAATTTCATCAAAAATTATTTTTGTTAATAATTTTGTCTTCAAATATCATCTCAAGCATACTTACGTGTTAGCAGTTGTCTTTTTCGATGGAACACCATCAAACACAATAACACGGTCAGCCAAGTATGTGGCCATGATGAAGTCATGCTCAACCACAAAGGCAGTTTTCTTCGCATGGAGGATGAAACCTGGGGAAATATGGCAACCACACATTTCACTAGACAAAACCAGACATTTATTACCATTCAATATACAGTACTGTTCAAAAGTATTAGGCAGCCATGAAAATTGTTTATAATTATCTTGGAAGCATGCTTTTTCCTGTAAATATTCCATATATCCCAGTAGTACTAACATTAGAATAAACACAAATAAACAAATACGGTACAATGTAACAATATTTCTCCTTCTTGGTGCACTCCAGACATCGCATAGATTTGTTAAATTCCATCAGGAGCACAACTGACTTAATTTCATGAAGGATTGTTTAGATAAACTAGAGCTTCTTCAAGGAAAGGTTTGGAAATGGTTAAGCTAACACACTAACACAAACAAAATAACAATGAACTGTTTATTCGTCCATTTGATTTATTATAACATTGGTATTTCTTACAAACCAATAAATGCTTACTGCCCAGATTAACAACCTTACATACATTTTTTCAGAAAAATTGACCGGTCAAATTACAGGTTTGTACAGGTTGACCTTTTGAAAATAAGTTAATGCATCCTCTACAGAGAACACACTTGTGCACATTTTAATGCACAATTACTGTTTGTGTGTTTACTGGCTGATTTGAATATATTGGAGAAAAAATAAAACATAAAATGTGGCCTATGCAACAGCTGAAGCACATTTTATGCTGCATGTCTTATTTTTTCCACAATGTGTTAACTCAGCAAGTGACTAGAAACTGTGCACTCAAATTAACACATATATCTCATATACACAGACACACCCTAATGAGCCAAAACATGACCACTCACAGATAAAGCAAATCATAATAACGGGGCACATCAAAGTACCAGATATATTAGACTAGTTAATCTAAACCTGAAGTTATAAATATTTCGCTACCCCCTTTGCCAGCGGGCGCTTCACCACAAACCACAAATCTTTAATCCAGCACAAAAAAATGCTTTAAGCTCAGTTCAAGGCTCTCTCTCAGTAACGGGCTTATCAAACAGAAATTCATAATCGACATTAGTCAGTCTTCCATGGCTTGTACGTGGAGCCATCCAGCAGAGCTTGCACGCACTCATTAAAATGATCATGTAGCACCACCCTCCCAACCCCCAGGTTAAGAACCCCTGTACTAGACAGTAAGCAATAGTTGATTCTCATAGCGGACGGTTTGGATGCATGAGGACTGGGCAGGCAACTTCGGTGAGGGCCTGATCGTTATGGTCCAAATATTGGGTCAGAGCATCTCCGAAACAGCAATTCTTGTGGGGTGCTCCCGGTCAGCAGCGGAGAGTACCTACCAACAGTGGTCTGAGTAGGGACAAACTACAACCTGCGACAGGGTGCTGGGTGTGCAAGATGCATAGATGCAGAAGGGGCAACAAAGAATATCACGTCTGCTCCAAACTGACAAAATAGCTACTGTTTTAATGGTGGTTACACGAAGAATGTGTCAACACACAGACCATCACACCCTGTTGCGTACGGGTCTGTGTAGCCACAGACTGTTCAGAGTGCCTATGCTAAGCCCTTTTCATTGTCGAAAGAGCCAATAATAGGCATGTGAGGATTGAAACTGGACTTTGGAGTAATGAAAGAAGGTTGCATGGGCAGATGTATCCCGTTTTCTTTAACATCATATGGATAGCAAGGTACGTGTGCAGTGTTTACCTGGGGAACTCATGGCACCAGGGCGCACTGTGGAAAGAATACAAACTGGTGGAGGGAGTTGATGCTCTAGGCAACGTTATACTGGGACACCATGGGTCCGGGATGTGGATGTCATTTTGAAACATGCCATCTACCTAAACAACATTGCAGACCACGTTTACCCTTTCATGGCAAAGTTATTCTCCAATGACAGTGGCCTCTTTCAGCTGGATCATGTGCCCTGCCACACTGCACATGTTGTTCAAGAATGGCTTGACGAACATGATTAAGAGTTCAAGGTGTTGCCCTGGCCTCCAAATTCCCCAAGTATCAATCTGATTGAGCATCTGAGGGATGTACTGAAACAACTTCAATCTGCGACGGCTACAAGTCCCAACTCATAGGACTTAAAAGATCTGCTACTAATGTTTTGATGCCAGATACCACAGGGTACCACCAGAGGTCTTTTAGAGTGCATGCCTCGGCGGGTCGGAGCTGTTTCAGTGGCGTGGGGAGGACCAAAAGCATATTAGGCTCATTTGGTTCATCAGTTTATATACTTTAACTTTATGATTTTGACTGCAGAAACAGAGATCAGGGTGAATATTGTAGCAGAGACCTGTAATTAAAGAAGTTACCGTTTGATAACTCTGGCAGCCATCAGACGCTGCTCTGAGTCCAGGTAGGCCGAGGGCTCGTCTATCAGGTAGACGTCCGCTGGTTTACCCAAACACAGGGCCAGCGCCACCCTCTGAAGCTCTCCTCCTGACAAGTTCTGAACCTGTGAACCAGCACACAAATTTTAGGCTTAAAACACAGCAAGACTCTTTCACCTTCTAAATCCTCCTAAACCTTAATGATTATTGAGAGTTCAGGGAGAATTTCACAAAGAAAACAAAGCCTTAAGCTAGGATCAGACACCTGGATTTTTTTCTGTTTCAGGTGATTATGGTCATACAAACCACAGACCAGAGCTCAAAACTATAAAATTCTTCATACAATGCTCCTCTTTTGAAAGGTCCATCAATGCCTTTTGTACTTATTGCTAATAAAGGTCAGAATACATAATGGCAAACACTCACATCCTGATCTATGATGCTATCAATCTGCATAGGCTTCATGACGTCCGTGACGAACTGCGGGTGTGTGTACGCATCTCTGATCTTCTCGTGGAGCAGGGCACGCACACTACCCTGCAGACACACACACAGACCACACACAGCAAGCATTAGGGGTTAGTAGGGGTGCTAACCAGTACCCATGATACACAAGGTGTAGAACAGCACATCATCGTACTTTGAATTTGGGGCTGATCTTTTGAGGTTTGTAGCTGACGTTGAGAATCGGAACCTCTCCTGGAACGGAAGAGATAGAATTTAGACTGTTACATATACAGGGAGCAGCGAAAAACAGTAATACTCACAGAATAAAGTCACTCACCCCCATCATCTGGTTTTAGTCGGCCAGCAAGCATCCTGATAAATGTGGTTTTGCCCGTGCCTGAAAGAATTGATTTGATATTAATACTATTTCACATGGAGAAATAGTAAACAATGAGGGTTCTTACACTCTCCACAACCACATGTACTGCTGTGACTGCCAAGTATCCCACTTTTGTGTCTACTTTTGTGCCTACTTTTGTTTTTTCATCCTTCAGCCATTCTCTCCTATCTACACCCATTAGCAATAAGAATAGTATTATTGATATTATGATTATTAAACTGAAGCTAATGATCACTATTAAGTTGAATCAAGAGCAGCAGGGAAATCACTAAAATGTGAATGTGTTTAGGATTTGGATCAGAGTTACGAACCAATTTCCCAGACGAGAATTAAGCCTAGACCTGCGGGGTATTTCACAAAGCAGGATTTTTAAGTTTAGCCAGCTAACTTAAGCTCAAAGTCATGCCTGTCCAATAGAAAAAAGCTGAGGGAGGTTTATATTGGACAATTCCTCAGCTTTGGGCTCAAGTCGTCTGGTCAACTGAGAAATCCTATTTTGTAAAATACTATCATGAAGCAGGATTTCTAGCTTAGCCAACTAACTTTAAGCTTAGTTCGATCTAACCATGGAACCTTGTCATGATGATGGATGAACTTTAACAGGGTACTTCACCATGGTAACTTATTCTGCATGCCTAACATGCACAATCAGGAAATGACGAAGGTGGACCCCTCTGGCCATTATTTTTTTCCTTCGTGACGTTTGTGGCATCCATTATGCAAAGAACACCGATTTTCATACTACTAGATGTAAAGAATATAAAGCGATTATTACTCCAATAAGCACTAATGTAGTGAAAGCACTACATTACTACTACTTTTTGGTTATTAATGTTTACTTATTACATATTTACATTGAAAAAACAAACAAACAAACAAACAAAAAAAAAACAACCCATGACTCAACCTCATGTTTCACATGACTGGCTGATTGTCACAGGTGTCACACTTTTGTGTGCACACACATAAGGACTAAATATAGCTTGAGTATCTAAACCTGGCTTAACAGACAAAGCTGGAAATCATCTTTGTGAAATGAGTTAACCGCCGTTCTGTTTGTTAGATTGTGTGAAGCTGAAACTTAGAAATTCCGTCTGTGCTAAACTTTTTTTTGGGAGACAGGCCCCTGGACTACACAGCATTCTCAATGGAGATTCTTTATTGAAAAGAAAATGCAGTCCAAGGCTCGGTTTAATCCCTGTATGGAAATGGACTCTATATGTATTTGCAAATTTAATATTTATTTTATTCATTTGTATGCACATTAATAAACCTAAAAGTACAACTGTTAACCAACTAGCTAATTTTCAACTCTAATACCTAAGGTCTAATGTTATACATCAGAAACAATTCAAAATAAACAAAACAAACGATAAAACTAAGACTATAACAAGCATAAAGCACATCAACAACGAAATAACAAAAACATCTACATAGTTTCTTCACTCTCAGCTGCGCCTCACCATTCTCTCCAAGCATGACCATGATCTCAGAGTCCGTGAACTCGCCCTCCACAATCTGCAGCTCAAAATCCCCCATGACCTTCTTCATGTTGGGGTACTGGTAACGGCACATCTTCTTCACCTCCTCCTCCGTGGCTGTTTCAGCCACCTTAAACACCAGGGAGGCCTCTCGGAACCGAAGGTTCTCCGTCGGCACATATCCATCCAGGAAGATGTTAATGCCTAGGATCAACATGAACATGCGGGGTTAGAGCTGTCCCTAGAGCTGTCTCTATACCCTGTCTTCTTAATTCTGGTGGCGTCAACTGAGAAACTGTTGTTCTGTACGTGCAGTAACTGTAGAATACCAAGACCATTTAAAGGGATCGGTCAAACATAATTTCTAATATGTCTAACAATGAATAAAAGATAGTGCTAGTTAGCATAAGCAGTGGCAAAGCATTTTACTGTTAGATTTCACAATATTTAGCACTCACTGCTTCCTTTCAATGGTTCACTGCTGCAACTCCTTTTTGGTAAACTATTCTTTACACGTCAGAAATGTACATGGACACATTCGGATATCTTTTCAGCAAGTGGAAGTGTTCAGTACCTTCTCGGACGCTGAAAGGCATAGTAACAACGCCGTATGCACTGGGTACTCCATACAGACAGCAGATGAAGTCAGACAGGTAGTCCAGAACACTGAGGTCATGCTCCACAACAATAATGTACCTACAGAAATTCAGAGAGAAAGAGCAGAGGCCAGGGTTAATGTTATGTAGAATATTGATAACAGCAGAAGTGGGCAATATGATGATAGAGAGAGGACAGAGAATGATTTGCACTCTGAGCAATCTGAAAAGCCCTGTTTGGAAATACTTCAGAGCAGAACTTAAAGGTCTGCAGACGGCAAAATTGTAGAACTTCAAGATAAAGTTGTATGCAAGCTGTGTAAGCTATACTTAGCCTACCATTCCAGCACTAGCAGCCTGAGGGCACATCTTGAAAATATGCACCCAAACGCATCCAATTTAGTTCACCTCCAAAAATTCACCTTCCCCCGGATAAAGCATGGTCACAGGGGTGTGCTAACACAGCACTGAACCAATGGAAAACGAAATGGGTGAATAACATGGCATGCCTCAATTTAATAATCCAGTTCACAGCAAAGCGAAGATTTACACCTTTCTTAAAACTTTTTAGTAGTTGCAGTGTTGTTTAGAGCTGATTTCTTCTCCGTGAATATGTGCACACCCAATGATGTGATTCATGAAGGGAAACGTGAATTTGAGGGGCAATTGTATCTGATGCATGTATTGTACTGGTTTGCCCTCTTATGGATATGAAGCACGAAACCAGATATTTGAACAGTTCGAACCTGTGTGTTCATCATTTTTGGTCAATTCTGATAGCCCTAGTCATGAGACAAATCATTGAGGTATATGCCCCAATGAGTGTTGAAACTTGTAGCACTTTAAATTTCATTTTAAATGTTTGAATGGTGCTGACCAATCAAAAATGCTGTGAAACGCTGTGTGTGAAAAGCAGTAGTGCATAACTTAGTCATTTTGTGGTCTATGTATTTCTTCCTTTAGGGGAGTAGAATATTTGTTTCACCGTGGTATTGAGCCACACTTAGCCCTGTTCAACTGGATTTAGTGGGGTACAGTATGAGTTTTGATTTCAATTTTTAAATTAAGGTACTAGTGCATTGTGTCTGTGTGATAAAATATTGTGACATAAATCATGTATCGTGAAAATGTCTTTAAGTATTGTGATATGACATTTTTTCCATATTGCCCACCCCTAAATAACAGCAAATACAAAAAATATACTAGTGTTCTCAGTTGAAAACCCTTGGCTGTCAACTGCTTTGGCATAATGGATCCGAAACTTTGAGGCATTTGTCTTGGTTCCTGTTTCAGTTGTAAAGCACTCATGAAAGACACAAGTGAACAGTCATATGTGGAACTGCAGTGATATGTAGCTCTACTGGGAACCGCTCACCTGTCTGGTGTGATAAGGGAGCGAATAGTGATGGCAGCTTTCAACCTCTGCTTCACATCCAGGTAACTGGAGGGCTCGTCAAACATGAAACTGACACACGAAGGACAAAGAGAAGCGGCACAAGGACAAGTTCATTCATGAGCACGACAAAAGGTGGCACGTTACAAAGTAGCGGACAAATTCAGGTTTGTGAATAACAAATCATCTATCATAAAATACTGTAAGACTGTTTTACATTCACAGATTAATCCTAGTTAGGGCTAGACAGGGCTGCAACTATCATACTTTCATTTTTGAACATTCTGTCGATATTATCTAAAATAATCTATAAAAATAAGAAGCTCAACACATGATTCAAATTATTATTACTTTATTACTATTAACTATTGTTATTACAACTATTTGGACAAATCTTGTAATTGAATGTGTCATTTATGCAAATTGCTTTACCATTATCAAATATTTTAATTATGAAATTAAATGAAAATCATCAAATTTGTTGCAGTCCTAATCCTAGTCTTAGTCTTAAATGGTAATTCAGGAAGAAAATCCATGTTGACAGTCGACAGGCTGAAACTGTTAACACAGAAACCATGTGGGAAACCCAAATTGCTCCTTCACAGTATCTACACACTGCCACCAGTACAAGATGAAATTACATCCTTAAGGAAAGGAACCTAATTATGCTTGAATGTGCACCTCCACACACTGCCCTAAACACGTTTAACTTCATACCCTAGTGAAGTGTAAAAATAGTATTTTAGGACCTTACATGTCAGCCCTCTGGATGCACACCACAGCACAGGCAAAACGCTGCAACTCTCCTCCTGACAGATCCTCAACATTCCTGTCCCTGAGATGAGTCAGATCTGTGTCAACACAAAGATCAACAATGCAAAAAACTTGCTCTTTTCATTGAGATTAAAAGATCTGAGACTACAGTTACCACTATCACAATATATTCACCTACACTGTACCTACAGGTCATCCAAACCATAAAGGGTGCGTTTATACTTGTAATTCAGCTTCCTTGGTGTGGATCAAAGCAGACAATGACAAATTGCTGCATTTTAGTTGTGGTTTGCTTAGCGTTCACAAGAACCTGTTTAACATCGAACCAAAAGATGTAAACAAAAGTCACAAGAGTAAAAGGCCAGAACTGTTTAGGCAGATTTTATGATGTACAATAACTGCGATCATGTCCACTGAACTTTCTGAATTATGTTGTTCTCCGTTCTATGTGAGCTCGGTTTTATTTATGTCTTGTTTTATCTGTCATTTGATATTAGACCAATAAACCACGGTAAGTCTCTGCATTACTGTGTATTTGCATGACGCCAAACGGGGTGAAGTCCCTGTAACATCCTGAAGTGGCTTACTGCTTTTACAAAACAGAGAAACCTTGTTGCCTTATTACACTACAACTTATGTGTGCAGACAAATGTGCACATTGAGTATTTAATGATTTCAAACATGCCTCAGACTGATTTCAAAACCAAAACTATCCATTCTATTATTATCAGAGTTATGGAGAGACGATAAAACACATATACATGTCAAAACAGCATCAGAAACTGTTCTTTTCCACATATGAAATAAGTAATGCAAGAGGGGAGACAATGGCTCATTCTGTCTTTGGTCTATATGCGCTCATACTTTAAACGACCTGCACCAGAGATCGTTTTAAAGTTAACCGAGACCGACCAGGTTGCTAATTTGGTGCACACCAGAGTTGGGATGGCAGTGTTCTCTCTTGCTCTAATTTGCAACAGGGTTCGTTTTAATTGAGCCAAATTTTCCCAATCCTGAATGCACCCTAAAGCAATAGCTTGGCAAAAAAAAAAAGACAAACCCACACAATTTCCCCCCTTACCCAAAATGTAGTGGGTGTGTAAAGTTTGAAGCTTTAGTTTTACGCCTGAACTACAAGGCTAATGTAGCTAACACATAACGGAAGCTTAACCTCCACTAACTACACTTGGCATGTAGTTCAAATCAACACACTTATCACAAACAGTTAACAACTTACTTATATGGTTTATGACACTGTAATGGGCAAAAATAGGCATAAGTACATAGCATAGAAAAAAAAATGTAGTAGTAATCTTGAAGCCTGAACTTCGTCTGAATTTTTGCCACGATAACTGTATTTGGGGTAATGGACGAACTGTGCAAATTATTTGCAGAACTTTAAAACTCTTTGCATTATAAAAACTACTGCATTTATACCTACATACCTAATCTACTCGTTCCAACTCACTTTACAGTGTATGATCTTTTCTCTTGTGAGCATACCAAGTTGTTCGCAGACAACTCCCTCCGTCTTAGTGTCATCCTTCCTGCTCAGAATAGAGCCCACACTGCCCTACGAAACAAGTCACAAGATTTAGGATTAACTTTTATAACTAATCAACACCAACAAGCAAAACCACAAGCAAAAACCTGCACCTGGCCTACTGACCTTGACAGTCTTGGGGATCTGGTCCACGTACTGAGGCTTCACAATGGCCTTCAGGTCATCCTCCAGGATTTTGGTGAAGTAGTTCTGCAGCTCAGAACCTCGGAAGTAGGCCAGGATCTCCTGCCAGTCAGGGGGGGCCTGTCAAAAAGAAAAAGACATTAGTACATTGTTTATTACATCTTAACCAGAAAATGCCTGAATTAAACTATATTGTGGTAAACAGTTTTCTTAAAGTAAACATAGAAAGTCCTGTTCTTTCAAGTATTATATAAATTGCATTGGGCCATGTAACCTGGCAGATGATTACTGAGGCAGCGGGCTAATCCCATTTTTAACGCTGAAATATATATATTTTTTTAATTATCCTTCATTTGTAACAGGCAATTATTCATGTGTATAATTATTTTGATCTATTAAATGAAAGCATTGCTTTCTTCTCTGATAACTGCTGTACCATCTACTTTTCGTAATGAGAGGGAAATGAATTTGTAAAATTATTTAATAAATAATTTATTCATTCATTCACTGTGAATTACATTCTGCATGAATTCAGTCCTGGTACTTCAAGTATGAACGAACTAATGCCAGCTCTGCCTTCAATAATGCCTGAGAAATAACTCTAAAACAAAGGTCAAATTGGATTCTTCCTCATACATACATTCCTATCCTTGACTCACGTCATATTTCCCTAGGTTTGGCTTCTGTTTGCCTGCAAGGATCTTAAGCGCTGTAGACTTTCCAATACCATTTGTGCCGACCAGTCCTAAAACCTCTCCTGGTCTGGGGATAGGTAACCTGTATAGATGAAAACAAGACAGTTTTAGCTTATGCATTTCCATCAAACATTATCCAGCAGATCAATCTGACCCTCTTACCTGTGCAATTTGAAAGAGTTGGCACAGTATCTGTGAGTAGTCTCTTTCTCCAGGTTGCTTGGCAGATTGACAATGGCCAAGGCCCCAAACGGACATTTCTACAGAAAGAATTCAAATAAAATAAAACTCATATATACAATAATTCAGCATGACTTGTCTATTTTATACTTGCTTCTGGGCGATGGCCTTGCAGCCAAAATATGAAAGCCAATAAAATCTGACAGCACAGAGTGATGCTTGTTACCTATACTAAGTGTTTGCAAATTTTCCAAAAGTTTGAAAAAACGCTTCACATACCTTAATGCAGATACCACATCCTATACAGAGTGATTCAGATATCCAAACAATTTTGCTCTGTGGAGTGACCTCTATACACAATTTGCCTGCAAGCATAATTTACAATTAGACAAAGTGGCTGGAACACAAAAAGCCATACAAATTTAGTTATTAATTCTAAAATGAATCAAAGTAAAAAAGAAAAGATTATTACTCCTGGAACACAACTACCTCTTTTATAACTACTGTTTTGCTAACCACTATTTTGTTCCACTGAATATATGATTCAGATGAGAATTGATTTGAATATATGGATAGTTAACAACAGTCTACGTGTGTATAAATGATATGTTAACAGCAGCAGAAGCCTCCTCTGTTCTTACCCATTCGAACCACTGGGCAGCTCTTCTTGCATTCTTGCCTGCATTTCTTTGGCTTGCACTTGTCATGGTTGACTATGGCAATTCGGGTTGGTTTTTCAGACATCCTGCCTGACTCTCATCAGAATGGGCTGCGGAGAGCCCCTTTCTGGACCTTAAACACTGCAGAAACAGGGTTAGAACATTTCATGACCTCATCAACACATGACAACAGCAGCCCCTTTAAACTCTCCAGACTTATATCAATGAACCGTCTCAGATGTCTAAGCAATAACAGAGCAGCAGCAATTCACATTCAGACACATGCAAAATGATTGCTGGGTACTGCAGTTTAGTGCTTTCCATAAATAATGCTATACAAGGCTCCTTCACTTTCTATGTGACTCTTTCCCTCAAGACTATTTTACTTTCTAGACCTCCTATGTTAAGTTTTCTTTCTTTCTCTGTGTCATTAACCATTTGATAGCAAAGGATTGCATTAAATGTAGTAGGTATTAGAGAGACTAAGTACAGAATAATATTTATGGATTGTGTTTTTTCCTCACCCTATATTACTTTGATACACGTTTTCCAAAACACATACTGAATGCAAGTGAGTACTGAGTGTTCATGATTATATATACACAACCACTGTCTTTACTCCAGAACTCTTGATGAACCATCGTTTTTAAGAGTGTCTGGATAAAAAAACTAAACGTACAGTCCAGAGCTGCTGCTGCTGCTACTCCAGGACCAAAAGTGGAAACACTGCCCTGAGTGTGCGCTCATCAGCAGTTTGGAGGTTTCTCACTGGAGCCATCACCAAGCAGAGCAACTAACTCACAGGCCAGAGCCTCTCTAAACGGCCCAAAACAAGGCAGACAGCGAGGAGCGATTTCAACTCGCCTCACAAGCCTCATCGTCTTACTCGAGAGTCCCCGTTGTATAAACTCCACTAATGCAGCCTGGCGTCTTGCAATCAGATGAACTCGTAACTTGCCACTATAAGCACCAACAGCTGGGAGTCTGAAGCGAAGCTAAGCTAAGCTAACTGGTAGCCACACGTCATTCCAGCCAACCGGCGAGGCAGAACACAGCACCGTAAAAGCTACACAGTGGCTAATATTCCTACAACAAACTTTTTCAACAACTTGTGTGAACTCACCTCGAAATATTCTGACCTCCTCAATGTGATTTTTATTTGTTTTACAGGTGCCGCACCGTTTTTCTCCCTGCAACGTGGAGCAGCTCAGACGGATAGGAATATGGCGGTATGGAAAGCTTTAAGGACCAAAACTAGTCAAAACAACTTCGCAATCTAACAAATGACATCACCGAAGGGGCGAATGGGAATGGCGTCATACCTGTCCCTGTGAGGTAATTACAATTTCTCACTGTTTCAAGTAAGTGCACGCAAATTAATATATTGAGGCCACCATTTACTATATTGAGTGCGCAATTTATTATATTGAGGCCAGAAAATAATATATGGAGGCCACCAGTTGAGAGAAACTTAACCTGTGGGCTCAGTGTATTAATTTGTGGCCTCAACACAGTACTTTGTGCTCTCAACATATTAATAGGTTGCCACGTCTTATTAAAAAATAATCACCACATCACCTTTGGGTCTCTAAATCTGCGCAGTAAATGGTACATCTGAAAATTTGTAAAAGGCAGTATTTGGTCAATTATTAGGCTAAATGAAAAAAAAAACACTCTGATGTGTCTGGTTAATATCCACAATACACAATGTTCTGTCTCATTATCCAATCAGAATGAGGTACAGTCTCGGCCTCAGATGCTCTGCCCATAATAATAAACTTCAAAAATTACAGGTGTGACCAATCACAGAGAAATCCAAGTGTTGTAACAAATAATAATAATAAAAACTATGAAAAAAAAATTAATGATTAAAATGTAACCAAGTAAAAAGTAATTACTTAGATACTTCATTACTCATACGAACACTATGAATGAGACGTGAGGAAATGCCACTAAACTCTCGGAAAGCTATTACATGAAATGGCTATAAATACTTTGCCTGAGACTTTTTTTCCCTTTGTGATTTACCACTATTTTACCATCATTACATATAAAACTCAGAAGACACATGTAGGTTCACTGATGATTTTGAATAGTAAATAAAACAGTTATGTCTGCGTTGCAGACATTATGGCCACTTGTTTGTTTCACCACCATTGATTCTACATTAACGTAGTATGGGTAGGAAATAATTAATTATGAAGTTCTACTCCTGAAAAAAAAAGTTGCAGAGTTAAAAGCGTATACTCCACCCATTAGCATCATACCACCTGCATGCGTTAAACATCACACACTGGCCTCTAACTCGGCCAAGTTATTTAAGCAATCTCAACTAGCTTATGTGGTTTCTGACACTGTATGGTATGCAGTTATCTATAAAAATAGACAAACAATAGACACTGATATGTCCTGAGCCTGTGCAACATCCTACATCCCTACAAGTGTTAATGCATAATTACTTTATATTTGATTAGCATCTCAGCCACTTTTAAACCACCACTGTCAGAACACAGTACTCAACCACTAGTTTAACCACTAGATTTAGTTACAAGTTAGTCACCACACCTGGCCCCCTCCTGGTCCTTCATTAATTCATTGTGATATGTGGGCCACAAGTAAATGTTGATGGATTGGGCCCTATCAGTGTTGAATTCAACATAACTGCTACTACTGTTTTAGCTACAGTGTACATTGTTCATTTATAGTCCATGATGATAAATAGTGGGGTAAAATTAATACAGCACCCTTGTAGCTCCAGTGCTTTCTTTAATTGCAACAATTTTAGGTTTACAAATGACCTTATCTAACACTTGCAGCTATATGGAGACTTGGAAGAATCCTCACTTAATCTGTCTTTAATACAAACTAAGGTGAGTTTAATTAGGTTATTTACCGGCATCTTTTGTTACAGACATCTGGTATATCGCAACCTTGTGAGGTGGTGCTGGGCGTATACACTGGGAGTGTAGTTATCTCCTCGGTCTTGGCCCCTATGCCTTCATATTAATGAGCGCAGCACGAGTAGGACGTCATCAGGGGGCGGTAATGTTGTTTGACTGATTTGCCTACTGTGACGACAACACGTCATCCGCGCCTATAGACCACTGTAGTCATGTCGCCATTTTGTAATTGCCGCAATATTCTTATGCCCATATTAGGAACTCCGGGTCTAAGCTTCATTTTTTTTTGGCCAGAATGAATAGGGTTTTTGAATAATCGCCTCAATCTCACCCTGTGTTAAATAAAAATGTTCAGAACCAGATACGTTTTGTCCTGTGAACATTTTTCCCCGAATACCACTGGATCCTCCGAATTACCAGGTCGTTAAGAGTTGAAATATGAATATTGCTACATGTAAGTTAAAGCTACTGCGCACTGAATTCACGTCATTAGACTGGCAGCCTCCTTAAGTGGGTTTTGGCAGTAAACATTTCCATGTTCAGACTGAGGGCAGATGAAAAGAAGTCAGAACAAAATCACCAGGTTTCCCTGCAGTTCTCTGTTCTTCGTTTGATGCTCACTGAAACACGATAGATCTTTCCTTTTAGCTTGATTTGAAAAGATCTACAAACGTACCTACACTCAGGCTAATCCAGTACAGACTCATCTTAATATCACTGCTCACCCCCTGATAAACTGCTTTAATGCTGGTAACATTTTTCTAAGGACATTCACCAGCTTTTTGTTCGAATTTTCCCATTCCAACTTAAATGGTGCAGCAGTCACGTTCTGAACTGCTGCACCATTTAAGGTGGAACAGGAAAATTCGAACAAGCAGCCGGCGAAAAAGAAGCTGACTTTAGCTTAACTTATTTTTGCTGTTTCACCGAACTAACAGGTCAGTATTTTGTCTCGTTTGCTAATGTTTGTAATAGACAGTCACAGCTGCTGCACCATTTAAGATAGAACGGTAACATTCAAACAACAAGCTGTGAAAAAAGAAGCTAAATTCAGCCTCATAGTTTAATGATAAGGAGTTTTAGCCTATCACAATATCCTACCCAGAGGTATTATTTATGGGCATACCTGTAATTACGCGCTATGGTAGAAGATTTTGATATTGCACAGAGGGATCATCAGATCACCGCCCCAGCCCGCCTTAGTTTCGTGTAGCTTAGTGACATCAAATTGATGCGTAGTAGCTTTAGCTCGCATGTAGCAATAGTATTATAGCTCTTTACGACCTTGTAATTCGGAGGATCCAGTGGTATTCGGGAGAAAAATGTTAACAGGACAAAACGTATCGGGTTCTGAACAATTTTACTTAACACAAGGGGCGATGGAGGCCATTTCTCGAAAACCCTTTTTAAATGGAGAAATGGAGCTTAGACCCGGAGTTCCTAATATGAGCATAACGAGGATTACAGAATGACGCACGACTACAGTGGCCTATAGCAGAGTTGAACCAGAGGGGCGCTGCAGAGGCGGAACTGACCATGATAAAAATTATATTTTTACAGTTTGGAAAGATGTGTTCACATTTAAGCAAGGCTGGTATATTTTATTATTACATAGCAGTGCATTTCAACTGTTAATGAAAAAAGGTCATAGGGTGTAGTTACTCGTTAAAGAGTAAAGGGTGTATTTTGCGTTACTTCGGCAAAGTGAAGAGCAGAGGATTCTAATGAGATGGGTGATATTTTTCTGCAGTTAACTGTATCATAACGTGCTTATATCTGTATTTGTATGTGTGGATAGCCTGAATGTTAAATGTGTGGCTGATTAATAACTAAAATACATCAAGTTTATCGGCGGCTATCATTGTTTTTTTGTTGACGCCCCCAACTCGGGGCTCATTGAAAAATCAGAGCTTCCCACTAGTAAATACGACATAGTGGTGACGTTCATGTGCATTCACCTCATATTTCCGATATTTCCGACAGGACTTCAAGGCAGCAACCGCACACTCGATTTAGAGGTTTAACAAAGGATCAGGTAGACTGGAGCTTGTTTTGACAGAGCAACATATAACGTTAGCTCCTTATTAAACCCATGGATTTACAGCTTTATCCAAACCAGTGTTAAACTGAGACTAAACGGCTGCTAGGTTAATGACAAAGCAATAGCCCCTCTAATTCCAGTTCATTTCCCTACCTGCTAAAGAGAAAGCTCTAACCGTTTATAATAACCACGATTGACGACTGGTCTTTTTGGTCGTTTTATTTCACTCTAAAGCCTATAGTTTACCTTATTGGCTAATAAGAAGCGATACACTGCATTGTTCTGTGCTCTCACATAAACGTGTTCATTTACGTAAAATCCATCAAAGCTTTAACTTTTCTCTGTTGAGTGTGAAAATAAAGGCAAAAACACTCGTTCTGTGGCCGCTAGCATAAATGCTAATAGCGTTAGCTAACCTAGCTAATTTAAACACCGTCAGACCAAACGGCCTCAGAGAAAAGGTATCAGACCAAACGCAGGCCTGGTCGAGCACATACTGGTTCGTATAACTTAGAAAACTATTATGTATCTCTATATAAATGCCAGTATATCATTTCCAGTTTTTTCTGACAGTGTTTGTTCTGACGTTCAGTTTCACCAGATCTGAGTCATGACGATGGTTTTTCTCGAGACTCGAAGTTGTTAAGCTTGAGGAATGAAGCCGTTCTGACTCGGAGGTCTGAGGATGTCCCAAAATGTACCCCGTAGCCCCGCCTAGTGCCAATTAACATATATTTGCATGTTGGTCAGTTTGAAAACGAAAACGCAAAGTCGGAAATGTAAAGTAAATCTCCAGCAGGTGGCGCTGATGTTCGTCTGCATTTGCCTTTTCATTCTGACACTTAAAGCGCGTCCGCGCCGAAAACTGAATCACAAACTGTCACTTTGCTGTTAATTTATCCATTTTGCATTTTCATTTTCATTTTGTCAGATATGCAGCCGATTGCTGTGAAAAAGAAATAAGAACGTAAACTGTGCATTTTGGTTTTAGTTTTGACACGTATTCTGCATTTCATGGAGAAAAGCCAAAGCCAAAGTGAAGCTTGGATTTTCTTTTCTCTATTAGCTTTTTCATTTTAGATTTGGCCATGAAAAACCAGAATAACGACTAAAATGAAATGACAAATAGCTGTTTTACATTTATTTTTATTTTTGTCACAAATGGCCCGTGCCCGTGTGAAAAATGAAATTGCAAATGTAGGTATTTCATTTCATTTTCAATTTTGGCAGGATATTTGCGCAGATGTTTGGAAAAAGAAATGGCAAAAAGAGGTTTGCATTTACATTTTATTGTTTTAATTTTAATTTCTTTTTTGGCTGGATTTGCCTCCCATACAAATCAGCCCTCCTACTCAAAGAAGCTTTGTGAATATGGCCCTGAAATTATAGGGCTAATTAATTAGGTAACTGTTAGTATCAGTTAATTTAAGTTAATTAGTAAATAAGTTTAGTAGCAAATGAATAGAACCTGAAAAGAACAGACATTTAAATGTTAAATTGGTCCATCGAACCTGACAAAAATACAAAATGTAACATTGAGGTACAAATGAACAGCCACAGACATGATGAGTTCCATAGCTATTAGTAGTACAGTAAGAAGACACTGTTGGTCATGAGCAATGAAAATGTAAACAAAGGCATAAATGGCAAGAACAGCTATTAAACAAATCCTGTGGTTTGCTAAAACCTAACCATAATATAAAATGATCTGTGAAAGGGTAAGCTGAGAACTTGGTGAGTAGTTGGTCATTTTGTTAGGACCCTTGTGCCATTGTTGTCATTTGGTTCATTGACCACTAGAGGCCACCATTTCCCAACAGTTATTTGTAGCCTCTCTTGTGGTCAGCTTGAATGTGCTGGAACTATCTCTCTCCTTAGATAGTTTGCTGTTACATTTACTGTGGAAACTTGGGTTTCAGATTAGGCCTAAATACATTCCTCATTCACAATGATTTACATAGTTGCCCCCTAAAACATCAGCTTGTGTTGAGGTAGAAAACACTTGTGAGCCTCAGTAATTTCCATTTTACTCATACAGGCAGTTAGGGCATAGTAAACAGATATGCAAACCGAGTTGCATTATATTGTTACTGGCGTGGGCTGAGAAAGGAGTGTGGTCAGATTGTGGGTTGTCTTGTGGGTTATCCTTCACCTGCAAGCTCAAGTTGTAGTTTTATAATCTTTGTTGCCCTGCTAGCTTTGTTACCTCATCATCGTGTAGTGATTTCTCACTTCTAGCTTTTGAAATTTTGGCAAAGTTTCACAGCCCTGGAGGAAATTCTTTCACCTTATGTCATCCATTCTCATGGATACTTTCTCTTTATAATTATGGAGGATGCAGGGTTGTGGACCAGACTACTCGTTCAGTTTCTTAACTGTGAAGAGTGCTTTGATCCTGGTCCTTATGAGAGTGTGAGCACATTTGTCTCTCTGTGGGGAAAGTAACTCAGTGACAGGCTTGGTAGGTGATGTCAGTGAGTGGAAAGTGATATCCCAGCAAACACTGGAAGTGGCCAGTGGTCCGTTGCTGTCTACTGGTGCATTTCCTTCTTGTACAAATAGTTGTGTATATGTATACTGTAATTGCACTATAATGAGGCACTAATGTGTACAATAAATAACTGTGTTTGAATGCTTCTGCAAGCCCATACACACCTGAGCTTTTGCATGGAGTCAGAGGGTTTTAGGGCAAAAGAGGCTTAGATCTCTAACAGTGAGAGGGGGATTGAGTAGTGTAGCCTGCCAGCCGGCCAGCCAGCCAACCATCCAGACTTACGTTGCAGCTGTTCTGTCTTGCACCACAACGCTTCCACTGTTCCACTTCCAATACAGCACTAATTAAAGCTGCGCCTATCGCAGCTACTGCCAGAAACCCACCACCACCACCCGCTCTGAGATCCCCCCCAACCTCCCCAACAACAGCTGCCCAAGATCGCACATTTCAATTGAGTTATTGACCGGCTCTTTTCTAAACTAAATTTACTGCTTTCACTCTTTTCCCTCCCCTGCCTTTTGATTTAATCTGGGCGTAATTGATCTCTTCACTAAGGTCTTTTTTGTCTTCTTCTACCACCCCCCCTCCCATTTTGCCACAGGGGCACCATTTGAAACAGGACGTGTGCAAGGCGGCAGCAACACGGGGAGGGTGCAGGCCAGAAAGAGGGATCCCGCTCCACTGAGGCATCTTCTCTATGGACGGCCATTGAAACACAGATGGGCCACCAACATGGATGTTTCAAATACTCTGAATTGTGATTCAAATTCCTCCACTCTTCTAGGTCTTTTTTTCATGCTGGCTGTTAATGACTGCCCGTTACATTAGTGCATGTCTCCGTAGGTGATCCAGGCAGAAATGGTGGTATCAAAAGCAGAAATCATCTGGTCCAATCTGGACTAATCACTGCACAAAAGAAAACGGTTCCAACTGCGGCTCCTCTCCTGGCCACTTCCTTTCCCTTCCACTTAAAAGTGAATTCCTGTCCAAGAAGCATACCGTTGTAGATTAGGTTGAAAATCTTTCCTGTTCTGGCAGGATAATCCCTAGGGCACGACTGCTCTGGGCACGTCGTTCTGGTTTCCGGTCAGCACGGCCACCCCTCTTGCCGGGATTTTGGGTGTTCCACTCACTCCTTGCTTTGTGGGACCAAGTCGGCTTTTGTGGTAGGAAATTTGGGGTTGTTCGTACTTGCCCACAAGAAGATCAAAATGATGGCTTCGATGTGAATGATTCATACAGAGGTTTCTGTTAAAAACAATGCAAAGGCCTATTTTGGGTTTGTGGATTGAGAGCTGGGTTCCCCCCATGGACCCTTGCATATCCGAATGTGGTACTGGGAGTGGGAGAACCTTAGATATACATTTAAACAGCTTTTCTAGGAGCTCAAGTGGCCTTCTTCCCATGCCACCCACAGCCACAACTATACCTTACTTTAGAATACTGAAGAAATGTGAATGAAAATTTGATCTTTCCTGAAAGGCCTTAGTGGTAATCCAAATGGCTGGTGCTGTACCTAAAAAAACATTTGGGAACTGTTTGTACTACAGTAAGACATTTGCCAAAAGTATGAAAGCAAGCACTGATTTCAAAATAGTTAGAAACTGTTAGTTACTATAGCTGCAAACAACCAACACAACATGTTTGTTGACATAAAACTTAACCAAAATGTTTTTCCACAGTATCCTTTTAGTTTGCAGTGATGTACCCTCATTATAAGGGAAAAGCTTTCACATTTTTCATTGATAGCAGTCCCTTACACTGACCTGTACACATTTAACGCACATTATTTGCTTAATGAAGCCTTGATGACAACATATAAACACCTAATTTAACCTGCCTGATTCAGTCAATAAAGCCTTCAGTCTGATCTGAATATAAGAATCAGGTGGCTATGATTTCAGCTACAATATAACTGCAAGAGAATCAGCAGGAACTGCAGACATTTAGATAGAGATGGGCGATATGGCAAAAATGTATCAGGATACTTAAAAGACATTAAGAGACATTTTTGTGATACATGATGCGTATCGTGATATTCTGGCACACATACACAATGCACTAGTAGTGCCACATTTAAAAAAAAGATTTTTAAGATTTTACATTTTGCACACTGTACTGCACTAATTCAGTTAAACAAGACTATTTATGCTCCTAATTTACATGCAGTTGGTCAGTGTTTTTTAACCTCTTAAAAGGCCAGTTTTATTATACACTTCTTCAACCTAAGAAAAGCTTAACTAGTTTGGATTGAAGCCCCCGTAGTTAGAGTAATAAGCTTTAGTATGTAATAAGCCTGGGATTTTAAGGGTTACGTACTGATGACATCCATGATATGCTCACAAAAGCATACTGGTTATCATGATAACAAAGTGTGTTTGATTAATAGTTAAATATTATATTGTCCACCTCTACATTCAATGAGACCATTTTGTTATATGTTGCTAAACATAATACTCACCAAAAACGCACAATTGTATGTGTATTTTTGCAAAGTTCCAGTTACTTCAAAACTTTTGGCCTGTAGATGCATTTTGAAGCTATCGCAAAGAGAATGGAGCCTAATGATGTATGTAACGAAGAAGGTGTTCTATCTTCAGCTATAAGCTTCACTGATAGGACCAGTGAACCTGCTAACCGATGGTTTTTGTTTAAGATGACAAACTTGCTGTGAAGTGTCTGCTCTCCAGGAGGGTGTTAAAATCAGAAGCAAATCCATCTCAGACTACAGTCCTGAGTCATCATGATCTAAACTCCACAGTTCAGTGTAAGCTTGTCATCATGTCTCCACCCCCCCACACCCGCACCCTCTTGGCCTTTGCCGTCGGAAACAGTGCATTGCATCTTGCGGAATGGATGCTGAAGGGCCTGCTTTACATCCCTTTTAGAGAAAGGGGCAGTCCGGGTAATGCTGGAGGTTTCTGTGGTTTTACACTTCACTACCTGTGTTTTCAGCACACACTCTTTGCAGCAACGTGGGTGGCAGGTTATACTACCATGACACACACTCCCTCCTCTGTGTGTATGTGCGTGTGTGCGCACGCACGGTTCCGTATTGTGCTTGGCTCTCCGCAGCCCTCCAAGTCATCGCTTAGCTCTTTGCTTGGAAAATGGTCAGATTGTTTCATGATGAAAGCCCGATTCCTAAAGAGGCAGTCTAACTGCAGAGGTCTAAATTAGATTTACATATTTATTGTTTTCCCTCCTGAGCGGTGCAGCATTGGGGCAGTGATGCTGCTCTGGCGGTCCATCCCGGGACCCTTTGGCCCACTTGCCATAAAAACACAGAGAAAACAACAGAGAGGGAGAAAGTAACAAGCAGGGACATTGGGCAAACTTTCCACTGCTGACTGAGTTTCCTTTCTCACTCTCCACTCTCCACGTTCACTCACACTCCTCCTCTCCCCTTCCTACCCTCCCTCGTTCCCTCCCTCCCCTCTTGTTCCCTTTATTTGTAGTGCAGTCAGTGCTTGGCATTAAATCTTATTATTTTTCAGTAAATAAACCGGTTTCTGGTAGGAATTACACCCAGCTTAGTGTGAGGTCCGTTTCATAAAAGGGCCTGGAAGCTTTTATGCGTGATGTTTTCTGTGCTTTCTGTTTGTGCTTTAACAGAGAGACACTTTCTGACAGCTTAGAAAAGAAAGAGTCCAGGTTTTTCTTGCGGTAAGTTTTTTTTTTTCCTTCTCCTTTTCCCTTCCACTCCAGGCATTGTGGTGAGGGTTATTCGAAGGGGCTGCATTTTTCCTTGATTTCACTCTTTTGTTCTTGGCTGTTTCATAAGTAGTTCCAGGGTTGCAGGGCTGTGTGTGTGTGTGAGTGAGTGTGAGGGACCGGTGTGACACCTGCTGTGGTGAGAATGAATGGGGGGTCAGGGACGGACTCTAGCTGCAGCTGCTCCTTCCCACTGCTGTCTCTGGAGGAGCATACACATACACACACAGAGGCATGCATGCAGACACTCACAAAACATGCAAATGCCACATGCACAATCAAACTCAATCCAACAGGAAGTTTATTGTTATTTTTGCCTTTTTTAGCCACTTATACATCCATATCTGTATACTGTCCTCAGAACCCTACAGCATTTATGTTTTTTTCACTATCCCAGTGCGTACATGCCGGTAAGTGATTGTAGATCACAATAAAACATACAGTATATGAGTAAATACTAACACATACATAATATATATACCAACACAGAATAATCACAGGCATCCATATAGTTAAAAAAGCTAACCAGTATATTTATATATAAATATAATTATACATAAATACATTTTCAGGCTTGTTTTAAAAACCATCTCTTCAGACATGTTAAAAAAAAAATGAATGAATAAAAGAACGTAAATAAATACGCTTATAAATCTGTTATTATTGTGATATTTCCACTATTACAACCCCACAGGTCAAGCAAATGGACATAGCATCAAAGCATTAAACTATTATAAGGGATGCTTCAGGAGCACGCAAAGCACTATTTGACACTGCAGTTCAATTCAACTATAATTATCCCCACAGGGCTATTTTGAGCATTGAGAGCATAAACACACAGAAGATATCAACGATGAAAAATATCTATAATATATTCACATACATTAGCTACACCAGTCATAAAGTAAAAAGGCTATAAAATTTGGCCCATATACATGGGACATAGTTTAAAAATTGAGAAGTATATAGCTGAAAACTGCTTTGTTCATGGACATGTCTCTCTCAGCCTGCTCTGTTTGCAGAGTTTGTACTGGAAGTATGTGCTGACCTGTGATCTTTCTTTCTTCTTCCAGCAATTAAGGCCATCTCCAACATAGTCACCCTCACAGTGGCAGATGTATGAGCCAATCGTGTTTACGCATTGTGCATGGCGGCTGCAGTGGTGGTGGCCTGTCGCACACTCATCTTCGTCTGGGGAGAGGACAGCACCGGGTGAGAATAAGAAACGTTGCAGGTGTCTTTAGGTGCGTGTGTGTGGTGTGCTTCCCTTGCAGGATTGTGTAGCAGGTCAGGCTTTTTTAATAAAGCCATGACAGCAGAGTTGCTCATGCTGCTTGAATAAAAGGCCTAAAACTGCCTGCATTGTGTACAGTAAAACTGCACTGTATATCAAACATTACTTTTCAGGAGAAGAAAACCTCTGCTGTCTAGCCCTACTTAACATGAAATGGGAGCATTTAGAGAGGAATTATAAGCTCTTATTTATATAAAAAAGTGTAGAGGGAATACAAGTTTTAATTTTAAATTGTGATGAAAAACTATTATGGGAATTATGGGAAATAAATGTTCGACCAATGCTATTGGTTCCAAAAAAATTGTAATTAATTTGAAAGTTAATTTAATTTGATCCCATTTCCAACAAACAGCACTTTCTATTTGAATAGGCACATATATCATTCAAATTGAGGAATGTTTTTCACTTGTATGTATGCAATAGGCAATTAGTTTTGTAAGATAGACCTACAAAATTATGAAGCACACAGCTGCAAATTGTGAAAAAACTGTTTTGTCCATGCTCTTAGAGAGAAAGTGTGATGTACAGAGGTTTCAAGAAATCACACATGGGTCTTCAAAATTATGGAGAAGGATGAGGTGGACTGCAACAGCTTTTGAGAGCTACTGAGGTACACTGAGGCAAAACTTGCCCTTCTCATGGCATTGATATTCCCTTTTTTATTCTGGCCAGTAATGAATGATAATTAGAACTTTAGAACTTTAAAATATATAGAACTTTCAGTTATCCGTTATTATATATTCAAGTAATTTCCTCAACTATTTAGTTTTAGTTATATAATCATGAACATATTATAGAGGGTTCCGGCGGATCCTTAGTCTTATGAAGTCCTAAAATAGAGGTGAAAAATGTAAGGTCATATAATATCTGAGTTTGTCATATTTTTCACTTTTAGAGGTGTTAAAGGGGAATTCCACCAATTTTTCAAACTTTCTGCAAAATCAAATTCTTAAGATTTAAATATAATTGTTCAGAGTGGTTTGATATGAAAAGCTGATGCTAAGGCTAATCTAGGGTGGGGATAGGGGGTGAATTCCCTAATTAAATTGTAAGATTATTCCAAAAGGTCAGTTTATATATTAAAATAATTCAGAAGTAAGCTACAGCCGAGAATAGACAATGGTACTGTAGTCAGAAACTGACCACTGATGAAAGGCTAGACACTGGCAGAACTGATCTTGTCAAACACACTGAGAAGTCTGTGAAAGGATCATGCAGTCTTAAAGTATATATCTGTGGTTTTACAACCAGTCGGTTTGAATAAAACAGATATTAATACATGCCATATCTAACTTTGTGTGCCGTTGTGCAAGTGTAAATGGTGTTATTTTTGTTGAGGTATTAAAGAGGCATAAAAAAGTTTTGAGTGTGATTTTAAAGCTCTAAGGCTATCAGTTGTGCCACAGCCCCTGTAATAGTTGTCAGCCCCTATGTTTAAAATAATGCTGAAACATGAATTTCAGCTGTCGCACAGAACAAACAGTGGCCAGGAGTGTGAGTATACACCTATTTAAATGCTGTTGTCAAGAGGGGTGTTCACATTAACAAAAATATCAGTCACTTACAAACATGGATGAAAAAAAACAGAATTAAGCATTAAGAGTTCTAAAGTGAATGTAACTTAAAACAACATCTCTGAATTTGGCCTGTCTGAGCAAAACATACACAGTGCTGAAAAACCACACAGATGTCCCGCTCTTCCTTTAAACCAGTGTGGCTGCAGGTTTTCATTTACACCAAGTAGGAACACACCTCATATAACTACTTAATTGTTCAAAGACTGAGACCCACTGATTAAACAACTGGAATAAAGTGTGCTTCTGCTTGACTGAAATGAAAACTTGCAGCCTGAAGATTAATTTGCCGCCCTTTGTGGATGAGATTTGTGATTTCCAAAGACATGTTTTTAAACACTGCCTGTACTCAGTGGTGAGTGCTTTTAATTAAGTCGTGGTGTACACTAGCAGAACACAGATGCATTCTTCACACATGTTTAGACACTCTAAAAAGCACCATTATGGTTCCTAAACAGAGTAGTATTTCAGCCAAAAATGCTGCTCTTAGAAATGAATGAACTTTGGTTGGGCCTAACTGTTGTTAATAATGAATAAAATTGGGTACAGTGTTAACATTTGTAAGTAAGATAATGCCAACTGGCCCCACTGGGTCAATCATGGTTACATTTTTGGATGAAATGGAATTCTAAGTATTAATTTGCATTTTCATACTTGGATGTGAATTATCTTTCAGTTGGAACACAAACAGAATGAGAGTACCTCGGCATGTGATAGAGTTCCCAAACATTCCTAGGATGTAACCCGGCCTGCACACACACATGTAGCTCCCAAAGGTGTTCCTGCAAGTCTGGCGCTCAGAGCAGACAGGGAAGGGACCCTCACATTCATCTATGTCTACAAAATCACACATTAATAGAAAACTTGTGTATTTATTTAACCCCCAATGCACAACAGCTGGACATTTGCAAAGGTAGATAAAGGCTTCTCTCATCTTATAGGAAAACTGCTTTAGGACAAAGTACCTTACTGTAAAGTAAATGGGAGATTATAAAATAATTCTATAGCTCTCTCTTATGTATTCAGCTGCAAAATATATTCAGAATAAACCTATTCCAAGATCAGTCTGAGCATTGTGGCTGACCACAATAAACCTCCTTCATTCATTTTTATTGTGATCAAACCTAATCCACTTTGTCTAATTCTCTTAAAATAATCTAAAACAGATCCATCAATTTTACCTGCCTGTAATAATGGTATTTTCTGCTGAAAGAAATAACATACCAATGGTAGTGTCTTGCTTATAGGTTGCAGAAATCAGTGGCATTACACCCTGTTCCCATTACACAGTGATGTATATACATGTATGAAATTTATTTTTGGGCTCACTTAGGTAGACACTGATTCCCTTAGAGAGGTTACAAAATGGGCAACACAGACTCAGTGCACCTGGATACACACTCCAACAAGACATCTGAATACAAAAACAGCCCCAAAAACAACAAAAAACAAACAACTTGTTCAGAACAGTCACTCTGTCGTGATCAAACGAACACAGAATAGGGAGTTAATGACCACTTTGATGCTCCTTTGAAATGTACACCACTGTTAAGAACAAGAAAATCGGTCTCTCTTTCTTCTCTCTTTCCTTCTTGCCTTGCCTTCACACAAATAGATTACAGACTCACAGCAACATGAATTGCCTCACTCTAAAGCTTGTCTTTTTCCATTCTAATTCGTGACTTTTTACGCTAAAGTGCCAAGTCATTTATGGATGTTGAACATAGAAGCCACTAATTTTCCTGGTGAGTGGATGGGAATGCACATGTTTGGAGCATCATGACAAAAATAGCTTCATCTCACATCAGCAAATAGCTCTGAGAATACTCAGCATGTTAGATGAAATAACTTCATAGCCATTACCCCAAAGGCTGGCAATGTTACACTACTGTATTTTTCAAGACATATTTGGTGTCTAAAGATCATTGTGTTTGTTTTGCACTGATGCTATGTGTAGTAGAAACAAATATGCCACCAATAAACATATCATTACACATTTGCCTCAAATGAAGAGTTGTTAAGTAATCTTAAAGAGACTTGTTTATGTGGCTTTTGACAGTGTGTGGCCTACTTTTCATTATAAGAACAAGCACAATTAAGGCTTAAAGGTGTCTGCTATTACGCGTCCAGCTATGTGGTGCACTTTTGTCCATTTTTATCGAAAACAGTATCTGTAACAAAGACTCATTTTACTTTCCTCTCCTTCCTTTCCTTTTGCCGTGGGAAATGTGTTGGGAATTTCTACAAAGAGCACTAACAGAGTCAAGCTAGGTAATGAATAAAAAGTTCAAACAAATTACCAAGAGGAGCATGACACTCTTTAGTTTGCCTAGTGGGAGTGTTTGAAAACATTCTCCCATTGCTGCATGGAAACCTATCACCTGTGCATACTGGAGATCATTTTTGGCAGATCCTGCTGTGGCTAAAGCTAATGTCTGAAATCATCCCTAATTTCACCTGCTGGTGACTCTAAGAGCTTTATTTTACGCAGTGTGTTGGCTTTGCTAAATCATTGCCTGTTAACTATGCAGGTATCTACTCTAATTGCTGTTCTAATTTAAAACAATTAGGTAGTGTCTGTGGAAGCCGTGGCTGAAGTCTGTGTTATCACCTTTACATGTTCTGTTATCTGGTGCCAGCTGGAGCCCAGGGGGGCACAGACAGCTCAGCGCTCCATTCCTCCCGATCTGGCAACCAAGCTGGCAACGAAGGCCACTGCAGTCAGGCTTCCCTGGACAACAAAAGAAAATAGAAACTTTGGCTGCTAAAAATCATGTTCACACGTATATAAGTTAATACTGTATGTGAAGTGGTGATCCAGAGCGACACTTTATGTAATACGGGGCAGTCAGTAGCGACAGACATTCTTGAGTAATTTTGTCGTTGAGTACTAAAATAAAAACACAAGAAATCAAATGTGCGAAATTAAAAAGGAGCAGTTTGGCACGAGTGCGATATTTATAGTGTGCTTTGTTTACAGCACTAGTTTAGTCACAGAAACAGAGCTGGACTCCCTTTTTTGTTATATGGAAAATTAAGTGAGTGCTTATAGCCTGCATTAACAAATCCTAACTTTTGATTATTAAGGTCATTGCTACCTTGTCAATAGCTGAAAGCAGATGGCTGGTCCAAGACAACAACGCGTGTTATAGAAAAAGATGTATTTGCTGGAACTAAAATATGTTTGTGAAGATCATGGCATCCCATCTTCATGTTTTGCGTTAAACAGTTTGCAAGTACATAAAATATGCTTTCTGACAGACATAACACTTTTACATGGCTTTTTTTTGTAGCACAGTTCTTGTCAGTCACCTGGCTTTATGCGTCATGCAAACATAATAGTTTAAAGTAGCTGGTTCTTGGCCACATTAATTGATGAAACCCATCAGACTCGCTGCCAGTGGGAAATTCAGCCTAGCAACACTGCCATACTATTTGACTGTAACTCAGAGATCCAGGTGAGGTGTTTTGTTTGTTAGGTTTATGTGAGATTTTTTTTTTATTTGTTTGCAGTCAACACAAAATCAATGCAAATTTCAAGTTCTGTTTTACTATTCAAGTAGGTGGTGAGTAGCAGTTACTCGGTTAATGAATTACTAATGTCCATCCTGAGAAACCAAGTGCTTCATATTCAGAGAAACTACTGAAACAATAAGAGCACAAAGTGCACCTTACGCCTATTGGTCCCTCTTTTTTAGGTATGTGAATCTTTACTGTCTGTGGGCATAATTTTGCATTGTTTGCAAGATCAAGCATTTGCGCTGTATTTAAACACTGCTGCTACACCTATAGCAAAATGCTGTACCGTAATTATGCGTGACTCATTGTGCTAAATAGCCAGTTGCCTCTTACTTTTGATGTAGCACTTTATTTGAATAATGTTATTTAAATAGGCATCGTCCATGGTTTCCGAAAAGAAATTTAAAATTTTGATTCGTTTGGCCACAGAACACTTTTCCACTTTGCCTCAGTCCATCTTAAATGAACTTGGGCCCAGAGAAGGCAGTGGAGTTTCTGGGTCCTGTTTGTTTATGGTTTCTTCTTTGCATTGTAGAGCTTGTAGAACTTGCATTTGTGGATGCACTGATGAACTGTGTTCACAGATAGTGGTACACTCCTCCGCATCTTTACTTCTGAAAGGCTCAACTCTCTGGGATGCTCTTTTTTATACCCAGTCATGTTACTGATCTGTTGTCAATTAACATTGTGAGCTTTTCCACCAGGTGTTTTTTTTTAGCATTACTTAACTTTACCAGACTGTTATTGCTCCTGTCCCAACTTTTTTGAAACATGTTGCTGGCATCAAATTCAAAATGGGCATATGTTTTTCAATAAACAATCAAATTTCTCACTTTCAGCATGTTGTCTTTGTACTATTTTCAATTAACCTTAGGGTTTAAATGATTTGTACATCATTGAATTCTGTTTTTATTTACATTTTGGACAGTGTCTTAACTGTTTTGGAAATGGGATTGTACATAGACTTACTGATGCAGGACCTGCTGTCAGTATCCAGTGTGTAGCCAGGGTCGCAGAAACAGCGGAAACTCCCCGGAGTATTCATACAGCTGTGGGAGCAGGGCCTGTGGTGTAGCCCACACTCATTTATATCTGCCGTTAAAAACAGAGGCATACTCAGTACATCTAGTGGCGTAATTATGGTCCTTTTACTACTGTCATAACTTTTAATTTTAAGTTATTACTTGATCTCAAAATTATTATTAAAGGCTTCTTTATGAGTGTTGGGGTGGTTCTGGATTGAAACATTTGACTTTCTTGGCTTCTTCAGCCAGGATTATTTGTAGCAGTATGACATGCAGTTTTGTTTTTTCGGACTGAGAAGCCCATGGTACAGTCTCTAGTCCTCACGAGGTAACAGTTAATATTAAGCAAATAACTGTAGGTCATGCTTACTGCCTACATTAATGTTCATCAGTGGTCCGGCTGAAATGTTCCTTTAAGAGGGTATGGCTACCTTACCGTCATTGCACTGTTTCCCCTTGTAGCCTTTGTGGCAGGAGCACCTGTCTGGACCAACGCAGACACCATTCGTACATGGCTTTTTACATACAGCTGTGAAATACCAGAAAGACCAAATTGGCATTTTTGATGAGGCTGTTGAAAAAATGAGGCCAATTTATATTCCTGATTTTTATTAAGAATCTTGGTTATGCAAGTTAATTAGTTAATTTGTTTGCAAAATGTTTCCATTTGACCTTTTTCTTACAAACAAGTGAATCTATATTCAAATTGACTTCATTCAGTTTGGCTATATTTTAGCAGTACGGTCTGTATAGTTTAATGGGCAAACTTTACGGTAACAGTACCTTTTAATATAATGCATGGGATAGTGTACAGTACATCATCTGTCATATCAGTGTGTCTCATCACTTACGTTTGCAATCCCCATTTACCTTCCTCCAGCCATAACAACAGGACTGAAGCAGGCCAAAGGTGCAGAAGCCCAGCCTCCCATGCTGCAAAGACACATCCTTCTCATTTCTAGGGGATTAGAAGTGTCTCACAGTGAGTACTAATCAGTCTAGTGGTAATGACAATTTTTAGACTGTTATATTGCACATTTCAGTATATGACAATAATAAGAACATACTAAAGATTTTAAAAAGAGAGAGACAAAAGGGTATGGAAACTTTGAAATGCTGATTAAACATAGCACATTACATAATATATGCTATAAACCTTTTTCACATTTTGCAGTGGAAGTCATCATAGTAAGGAAGACATTACAGCAGCAGCAGCGTTTACAAATGAGATTGAAGAGGATTCGCACATTTTTGTATCTTTATTAAGGAATTTACCTAGACGCTGTTTGTATGGCTGGAGCAGTTTTAATTTTTTCAGAAGTGCTTGACAAGGTCTACATTAAAAGTAGACACTGGTGCTGAAAAATTTGTCACTAATGTTACAAAGCTAATGTCAGCTTCTTATTTGAATTTTCCATTATATATTAAACCATGTAGAAGTTACATTCTGGTGCCTAATGTGCCAGAATTTAACTGTTGCACCGTTTAAGGTGGATCAGAAAATTCAAATAAGAAGCTAAGCCTAGTGACAATATTCCTACTGAAACACAAGTGATTGGACATTGTTATGAGGGTTAATATATAGGAACAGTGGCCTAGTCATTTACATTTGACACTGCACAAAACAACATTAACATTAAGCATTAAAGTTAAATCACATAATACAACCAAAAGACAATGAAGTATAACTGACGTTGTTAACTTTACTTCTAACCTGCACAGCATTGACTATGTTCTGGTAAACATCAGACAGCTAACCTTGTTGGGTAATTGTCATTAGAATCTTAATATACCTTTGTGGTCAAGCAGGTAATTCTTAAAGAAAGGCTTGTTGACCTGGTTAAGCTTGCTTATCTCTGAAAATTAAAACTACTCTCTTAAAAAGATGGTTCTTTATTAAGGACAGTGGTTTTATACAGAACCATGAATACTCAAAGATGTCTGTGCTTAACTGGTTCTTTGCATGGTGAAATGGCTCTTCAGGTTGGTGGAAAATTTGTTGTATATAATTCTATATAGAAACATTTTGAAAATAGTTCTATATAGCACCAAAAAGCGTTCTGCTATTGTTACGATGTGAAGCTTGTAACAATAGAAGATCTTTTTGGTGCTATAAAGAACCCATTTCAAAAAGGTTCAATATAGAACCATATACAAATTCTCCATCAATATGAAGAACCCTGAACCATGAAGAATCATGCAAAGGGTTCTTTGAGTGTTCATGGTTCTATATACAACCATTTTCTTTACTAAAGAGCCTTCTTTTCTTAAGAGTGTACTCCACCAAACAAACACTATCTTTTGCAGAAAAAAACTCCTTAATAAGGATGTTAAAATAAGCAAGTTCAGTACATCAGTGGAGCATGTTTTCCTACAATCTTATTCATAAACGCTGTCACTACTTTAATGTTTTCTCTACTATGATGACTTCTGCTTCTGATTGTCTGTGAAAGAAAAGTGAGATTGCAGTTTGAAAGACTAATGTGCAGCTTAGATGAATTTTGCAAATTGTTTTCAAATGTCTCTGGTTTGATGAGTGTGAGAGAAGTAAAACAGCAGTATAAAGAAATGTGATTTAAAATGGAGACAATTAATTTCATACAGCTCCAGTCACGAATAGCTGAAACAGTGTGACAGTCACCACTGGACTAGCTCAGAGTTTACTAATGAGAGCATGGTGTGTAGTTTTAGTGTGTGTAGTAATGTTGTTCATAGATTTAAGTTTCAATACCAAAAAGGAGCTTACAAGTTGTAGTCACTTGAGACTAGGACTTTAAAGTGTAAAGTGTGTTAAGCCTTTTTGGTGATATTTCTTGTTCTGTTATGATCACTTCAGCGCTGAAGCCATTTATCTCAGACCATTTATAAACATTGCTAAATGACAATTATAAACATTGTTAAATATGAATAAAATTATAAGACCACACTTTGTTTCATCATAAATCTTATAAAATATGGAGAAGTCACAAAAAAGTTTGAGATAACTTGCACATACCTGTTGGGAGGAGAGGCCATGCAGAATACATGCAAGAAAAATGCAGTCATCAAGAGCTGCTGTGTCTTTTTATTGCCTACAGACGGCACCATGTTACTTTGTCAATGAATCTTCCATAAAACCAACTTATTTGGAATATTGCAAAAGTAAATAGGTTTGTTTTCCAGGCTCCGTGTCCATTCAGTAATTCTCTACAGTTTGAAAGGACTCCAGGTCAGGGGTGTTGGGTTGTTGGTGACATAGGTGGATGGAAAGCCGAGCTGTTAGTATTTCCTATGTCTGTGGCATATCACCTGTGTGTAGGTTTGTGTGCATGTGAGAAAGAGAGGAAGGGGTGGAGAGAGAGGGATGGGAGGGCAAGAGAGGGAAGGAGTCAGCCTGTGATTACGGCCATCAACTGCAGCTGCAAGTACTGTGAACATACACATTCCCCTATTCCAGGGGTTGGCAACCCAAATGTTAAGAAGAGCCATTGGGAGCCACAACATTTTATGTCCATTTATTGAAGTAGCGTTTTACCATGTTGGCTGTAAATATGTCTCAGTATGTACTAATGTCCTAGCACAGACTAAAAATATAATATAAATGAAATTGCAGACTCACTTTGCTCTGCTTTAAGTTTTTGCTCTGCTATAGCTGCTTTTCTCACATCTCTGACAGGAACCTTTTCCGCAGAAGTGAAATATATGTAAAATCTCTCAACTTTCGACTTTTTGTGAGGCTGAAGTCAGCTTCTCATTCACCACCTTCTTATTTGAATTTTCCCGTTCCACCTTAAATGGCGGCAGAATGTTTCTGCTGCGCCATTTAAGGTGGAACGGGAAAATTCAAAAGAGAAACTGACTTCAGCTTCGTGACTTCTTAGTGTTTGACAGTTACTCATTGCAGATTAAACATATCAGACAACCAACTGGAGTGCTAATAAATGCAAATAAGTCCATTTGTCTCCAAATTATCAATGTTCATCTTAAATCATTCTCTTTGCCTTTTTGTTAGCTACTAGCTAAGTGAGATTGTTATTTAACCAGCAGTCTGCAAGTTAATGCAGTCCTTTATGCTGTATTCAAAGATTCCTTTAATCTTCACTTCTCTGTAGAGCTTGGGTGCAGCCTTGTCAGAGAAGTTACATACCTGGGTTCCAGTGCATGTAACAAAAGCCAACATTTTCCACAACTTTGTATAGATACATGTCTTTTTACATGAGGTAGGTGATGGATTGTGCTTTTTTCTTAGCTTGCTCAGAATTGGAAGGTAGCTTTGTGGCGCCAGCTAAATGTGTCCAGTGTTGTTTGGTTTTTCGATTCAGCAGTTATTTTCTGCACCATTTAAGGTGGTGCAGGAAAATTTGAACGAGAAGTTGGTGAATAAAAAGCTGAAAATTCAAACAAGAAGCTCCCTATTACCCTGGTAAAATGAGTGGGTGACCACTAAAGATTTGTAAAACTGTTATTTAAAAAAAAAATAAAAGACCTAAAAGGCTGTATGCAATAATATCAATACATGTATTCTTGAACAAGAACACTTCAGTAATGCTAGTTGACAGTTGTCAGACTGAAGTGACCTGTTTGAGCTTGTTTGATTGCTGCGTTATTAATAAGTTGTTTGTTTCATTTTGACCAATTTCTGCATGTTTTCATATGATTATTTATTTCAAAAGGATAAAATATAGCAAGACAAAATCTTGTGGTCACAACAAATTGTCAGATGGTGGACTTCCTCTTGGGTTGGATGATAACTGAGACAAGCTTATATTGTGGGCACACTCACCTCTGAACGTGACAGCTGTCTAAGTATTGCTTAGATCATAGATTACTCTGGATTCTAATAATTCACACCTGCTGGTGTGAATGTATATTCAGTTAATTTCAGTTTTGTTTTGGGAGTCCCGAAACACAACATATGCAGTTACATGTTGAGTGTTTTGCATGTGACCATACGGTGCATATCAAGCATTGCTTGTCTCCAAATCTGTGTACTTCAACGCTCAAAGGGAACATATTGTGTAGGACATAAATGACTCACAGACTAATCCCTGACACATCCTGAATCACTGTGATCAAAATGTAGTGCAGGAACCATGTTTTTGGCAAGTCATTGGCAGTTCAAGTGTTAATTTCTGTAATCCTGTGATGTCAAGCAAAGAAATTGTTCTTGACGGTTCAGATGATTTTAAATGACTTTGAACTTTGAAGCCATGTGTGTGTTTTTTTTTTTCTTCTTTTTTTCTTTAGGAAAGATCACCGAGCAAATCAGTTTGTGTTAGCCTCGAGATCCAAGTGCATGCCTCATCGCTGTGCAGTTCATCCAGCATCCAGAGGTGGGCTAAAGGAAACATGGTTCATGTATGTGTGGTTCGTGCACATTATGATTGTGCTCATTCAAATCCCATTTGATGTAGCTGGGCTGCATCTTTTTCATGTTATACACAGGTGCTTGAGTGAATCTTGAGTGAAAAAAAGTTTTTATCTTTAGTTGCGTAAACCCGTGGTGCTTTAGTGCCACCCTATTCTCTTGATGGTTCCACAAGGGTTCTTTAGTAAAGACAGTGATTCTATATAGAACCTTAAACACTCAAAGAACCATTTACGTGCTTACATGTTTCTTTGCATGGTGAAATGATTCTTCAGATTGGTGGAAAATGTGATGTATATAGTTCTATATAGAAACTTTTAGAAAATAGTTCTATATAGCACCAAAAAGCATTCTGCTATTGTTATGATGTCAATCTTGTAATAATAGAAGAACCCTTTTTGGTGACATAGAACCATTTTTAAAAAGGTTCTGTATAGAACCATATACAACATATTCTCCATTAATCTGAAGAAACATTTCATCATTTAAAGAACCATTTAAGCATGCAATATAGATAGAAACTGTTGTCTTTACTAACGAACCCTTGAATAACCATCTTTTTGGAGTGTATATCTGTAGCCCTTTAGGTTTAGGTAATTTAAAGAAACTTATAAAACTTGGATCTTAATTTGGGACAGTGGTAAAAAGAGGATATGTGTGTTGTGTAATCTCTTTATGTCTGTAGTCTCCCTGCTGTATTTGACTGCTGTACTGATTTTTTATTTTTGAGCCCTATTTTTATAGTTTTTGTAGTTTTTGTGTACTATGTTACAGTAGTATAGTATAGTTCTATATTATACTATATACTATAATATACTATACTACTTTTTTTCATTGTTTTAGTGCCTTAAAAAGAGCTTTCTGCAGCATCCCTTTAGGAGTGTGTACCAAATATGGAGTTGAAGCAGGATTTAAGAGCATAGTAGCTTTATTAGGGGCAATCCAACACTCATAGTCATCACAGGACCAAGGGGAGGCATGGTCAAAATGCCCAGAGGGGAGGGCAGTCCAGCAGAAGGGTACAGATCAGGGTCTGGACCAGCAAAGGGTGATAGGAGCGGATGGAACCGCAGGCAACAGGGCAGGAGAGGACCGAACCACATGCAGCGGGGCAGAACCTGTATTAGGGCAAGGACCAGGGACAGAGGCTCAGAACACCCTCCTGGAGGTAGATGTATCTTTGTCAAAGTTAACAATCAAGAGAGGATTTCACCAGAGTATATACAGAGGGTATATCACAGGATGTAAACCACTGGTATGCCTCAAAAACAGGAAGACCAGCTTGAAGTTTGCCAAAAAACATCTAAAAAGTTTGCACCTTTCTGGAATAAAATCCTGTGGATAGATGAGACAAAGATCAGCTTGTACCAGAATGATGAGAAGAGAAGAGTGTGGAGAAAGAAAGAACTGCTCATGATTCAAAGCATACCACCTCATCTGTCGCACATGATGGAGGTAGTGTTATGGTGTGGGCATGTGCGGCTGCCAGTGGAACTTACTCCATTGTATTTATTGTGATCGCTGTCAAAAGCAGCAGGATAAATTCTGAAGTGTTCAGAGTTATATTATGTGCACAAATTCAGCCAAATGCTTCAAAACTCATTGGACGGTGCTTCATAGTGCAGATGACCGAAAGCATACTGCAAATTCACCCCAAGACATTTTAAGGCACAGAAGTGGAATGTTATGCAATGGCTAAGTCATTCACTTCACCACTATCCAATTGAGCGTGCGTTTTACTTCCTGAAGGCACAACCAAAGGCAAAACTCTCCAAGAAGCTGGAACTGAAGACAGCTGCAGTAAAGTAAAGCAGAACATCATCAGGGAAAAATACAGCAACTGGTGATTGGTGTCTGTGGGTTTCAGACTTCAGGCAGTCATTGACTGCAAAACACTTTCAACCAAGAATTAAAAATGACAGTTTGATTGTTAGTTTAGCCAATTACAATTGAGCACCCCCAAAACGGGGGTTGTGTATGAAAATGTGTGTAATTCCTACACCATGCAGCTGATTTGGATGTAAATACTCTCACATTTAATTTGAATGTGTACTTTGAGCTCATATTCATTATTTCATTTTATGTTCAAAATGCTGTGATGGACAGTAAAATTAACAATATTTTTGTTGACGTCCAAATAATTATGGACCTGACTTTAAAGGCCTGACATGTACTCTACCCATTTTGCTGAGCTGCAGTATGAAACAACCATTTACTGATATGAAAAACGTTCATTCAGTCAGAGGAACGATACTTCAGGCTGAAGAATGACAAAAATACACCAGTGGTGTTTTGCACCAGTGATAGTGCATGCTCTTGTTTTAATGTTGCTGGTTAATTCCCACAGTCAGCTTGCTAACCCTCATGCCTTTATTGATTTGCTGGGGCTGGACGCCACAAACCCTACTAAAAGAATTACTAAAAACATATTACTGGTAAAAGGGCAATCATGGTGTAATGACCTTCCCCAAATCTCCAAATTTCATGCACTTATGTGTTCATATCCTAATTTGTTTTTTCATGTCTCAGTTTTGCATTTCTGTCCATGTTCTCCGCATTATGGAAATCATAGGGTCCTACAAATGACTACTATTGCAGGTTTGAGAGAGACAAATTCACACTCCAGTCACTCCAGCTCAACATCAGCCTCCATCACACCTCTGGCAACCAGCAGCATTCAACGTTATCTTCCCAAAAATCCGCTCCTCCAAACTCTCCCAGCTCACTGTATCCCCAGCCATCTGTCAGTGGTTTACCAGCTTCTTGACAGACAGGAAACAGCAGGTGCAGCTGGGGGAGGTCACTTCAGGTGTACGGACAGTCAGCACTGGTGCTCCTCAAGGATGTGTACTCTCATTTCTGCTCTTTTCTCTTTACACCAACGACTGCACCTCTAAGGACCCATCTGTTAAACTCCTCAAGTTTGCAGACGAAACTACGGTCATCAGACTCATCCAGGATAGCGACAAGTCTACATATTGGCAGGGAGGTTAAACAGCTGGTGTTCTGGTGCAGTCAGAACAACTTGGAGACTGTGGAGATGACTGTGGACTTTAGGAGACACCTCTCAGCACTGTTCCCTTTTACAATATCCAACAGCCCTGTGTCAACCGTGGAGACCTTCAGGTTTCTGAGAACTACCATTTCCCAAGACCTGAAGTGGGAGACCAACATCAGCTCTATTCTCAAAAAGAGAATGTACTTTCTGCGGCAAATGAGGAACTTGGGTCTGCCACAGGAGCGGATGAGCCAGTTCTACACCGCGGTCATTGAATATGTCCTGTGCACATCCATAATGGTCTGGTTCGGAGTAGCCATGGACAGGAACAGACTGCAATGAATAGTAAAGTCAGCTGAAAAAATCATTGGTGCTCCCCTGCCCACCTTACAGGACTTGTACTCTTCAAGAACCAGGAAATGGGCAGGCGCTACAGAATCCTATATACTAAGACTGCCAGACACAGGAGCAGTTTCTTTCCTCATGCCATCACCCTCATAAATAGCTGACTAGTAATATCATCTGCTATAGCTACACCTGTTTTTTTTTCTCCTGATAGCTATTACACCCTGCTTCAGACTTGTGCACCATAATTTCATTCCCATACATGATGTAGATTACTGTTGTTTGCACTAACACACACACATATATTGCTTGTATACTGTGTATATTCTATATTGTGTATTGTCTGTAAGAGACACTACACAACAAACAGAGACACCAATGACAGGAACCAAATTCCTTGTGTGTGTTGACAGGACTTGGCCAATAAATCTGATTCTGATTCTGAATTTATATATGGTTCATTATAGTAGATGGGCTAGAGTTTTGTATGCATGCATATGCACCTATACACTTGGTGTACCTGATAAAATGGCCAGTGACTGTGGATACAAGGCTAGTATACTCAATACACTTTGTGTGTTACAACTCAGTGTATTTTTAACTTTTAACTGAATCATTTCTCTGTTCGCCTGAATAATTCAGACCAAAAACACAGTTGGAACAATTCCAATTCCAATGCCAACAGGAGATAAGGCATTTCCACAGGACTTTAGACTGGAATGATTTAAGCTAATTGAGAAGCCCTTCTTTACTGAATAGCACCTGTGCCTTTGCCTTTGCAGGTTTAAATAGAAAGGAAAGCAACATGACTTGGTCATGTCTGAACCTGTGCTAAATCGGATGTAAAAATTAAAATGCCACTGGAGTCTTCAGCTGTGGAAGATGTCTGCTTGCTCTTGTGTGTAAATCAGCACAGTGTAGTTAATTCAGCACCACATCAACACTGTAATTTGTCAGATCCCAAATTGGGTAAAAGCCTTCAGTGAATTGTGTAATTTTGGCAATGTAGGATAAAGTTATCCACATGCTAATTACCAGATTAGTGCATCAGATAGCGAGTTGACAGTCAAATCGCAATCCTCCAGCAAAGAATAATAGAACATGATTTATTTCGAGCCCAGAAACCGCAGCACCTCTACCACGGCTGAATCAGTTGAGAAGAGTTTTGGGACAGATTTCTCTGGGCGAGGCCAGTGTGGTTTTGTCAAGTGTACTGCTGCACATCAACAAGCGGGCAGAAACCAGAGAAAGAGTTGTGCATGATCTACCTTTGACTCCTTGCCAAGCCTCAGACCTTGTTCATCATGATAATACAATTAAACATAATCCTGGCTGCCAGGAGAGAGAGGGAGAGAAAGAGAGAGATCATGTAGAAGACAACTGAGGCTAAGCTCTCTTGTTGTCTCAGTGTGTGGCATTAAGACTGATGGGCTTCTTGAGTGGGTTTCTGTGTCATGGTGAATCGGATGGTTAAACTACTCGGCCCCCCCACGAGCCACTTCATCTGTAAGCCGAGAGCCTCTGAAGTTCATTCATCTCGTCAGATGACACTGCTGTTCTGCTTAGATGAATGTGCGGTTGAAACAGTTCATTTTGAGGTTTTGGGACGGGGGGTGGGGGGGGGGTGTCTATGTGGTTCAGTTGATTTTATTTTTCTTTTCATTGATTTTTTGGGGCTCTAGAACCAGGACAATACACAATTCTTGACAGTCTTTTGATTTGGAATCAGATACTTGGGATTGTTACACGCTGAAAGCAGTGTTGGAGCGCAGCACTCATCTGGCCCAGGAGTGTGGACGGACTGCCACCTTCTGTCTGCCTTGAGAGGACTGTGGCTTGAAAACCACAGAGTATCTCCTTCACAGCATTTATCATTTTGGACAAAGGAATTTTGGAATTTGGCAGTATGTACTAGTATCTTATTCCTTCCATAGTTGATTTTGCAGAAATCCTGATGGATTTTATGTTTGTGCTACAGGAAAAATAAGTTGCATAACAAAGTTTTGACCAGAGTCTTAACTAGTCACTGCATTTTTGGAGGGGTGCTTTAACTTCTGCTGTCCTTTGAGCTCATGCTGGAGGTGAACAGCCTGCCAATGTGATATGTTTAACAGGTGCCTGGGAGTGACGGACAGTCTGTGGTCAGAGGTCGCAGAGCAGCGGGCTAACTCCCAGGTGCTGGAGGTCAGAGGCTGGGTCACAGTGGGGTGTGACAGGACACCTGCATAGACACTGATAGATGCATCAGGAATTAATATTTCAGGGACATGGTTGTACGTACTGGGGCTGTGTGCAGTATATACCTCATAGCAAATGTCAAGACATGAAATGTCTTAAAATGTGAGTTCAAAATGCTGGTATGGGTATGTTGTTATTATGTTGACCGTTCTTGTTGGTCATTTGAAGGAACCTGATAAGCAAAGAAAGACATTTCTGGAAGGTGTGCAAGTATTGCGGTTTTACAATTTGTCACAAAACTGTAGTTATATCTGTGGCATTAAGAAGTCACTGAAACTGTATTGATAAAAAAAGCAGAGTTGCCACTTTTGACTTCAGCAGAGGCAGCCTTTATCCTTCTTTGTGTCACAGTGTTTTTCTGAAGTGTTGACCTCCAAACTGACTCCTTTAAAAACAGGCACTTCACTGCAGAGGCATCATTTGGCTTAGATTAAAGCTCTGAGGGGGTTGAGGACGATTTTGGAAAAAGGATATTATGCACAGCCTTGCGTGGGGGATCACTGCACAGTGCATGTGTATGAAAACCGGAGCAGCAGGCTTTTTAAAGAAATGTGCTGGGGAAAAAAGATGCATCTTGTGCCAAAAAAGCACAAATTATGTGAAACCAGAGGGAAGAATTATATCAAAGCCTGTACCAAGCTTCATCAGCAATGCAAGAAAAACATGATACTCTTAGATGTTCATTATTGTTTGGATGATTAATTGATTTGGAACATGTAGCAACACCAGCTTAGGTTGGAGCAAGTCTCATGACAGTGCTGTGGTCAGATCAGGATGTTTTCCATTAAGTGAGTGTGTGCACGCAGGCCTGTGTGTGGCCTGCCATGAGTAGACGCTCACCGTTCTGATTCACTGTGAATGCAGTTTGTAAACAGCACATTCTTTTCTCACGCCTCGAGCTCGGAGAGACGACAGACAGGCAGGCCACGGTAACGGCCAACACAAGCACAGGCCCTCAGCACACACATCAGGGCACCAGCCTTGTGGACCAGCTGACCTACTGAAGACCCACAGAAACTAATTGAATGATCATGTGTTCATGTCAAAGTCTGCTGAAAGTATGCTCACTATAACACCCTTCTGATCTCCAGAGACTTGAGGATCATCATAGGGTCATCTAGAGTTCATCTAAGACCCAGTTTCTTCTGCTTACTTTTACTAAAGGCCTTTTGGAGACAATAAAGAGATGAAAAGGAGGAGAGAGAGGTGATACTACACCTGAGATGATCATTTTGCATTTGGGAATATGAGTGGTCATGCTTTAGTTTCTTTTATGTCTAGATCAGTTTTCTAGTTTTAGGTCCATCTGATATTACATATTCCATTATATTTTTCCAAGAAAATAGATGAGACAAAATTGTCAGATTGTGTTGGGATACTTTTTTATTCATCAGGACATTCAAGTTAAAACCTCTCAAACTGCAAGGGCTCATGTAAGTGCACACTTCATTTCTTCACTCTTATGGCTACACAGCAATTACTTGCATGTTAGTTTCATAGTAATTACCAAATAATCCATATTAGTTACTGAATAATAAGTCTTAAAGTCAATATTTGGAAAAAAGGATTAAAGAAATCTGTTGAATTTTTTGGATTTTGTTTTTCTGTGGGCTGTGACTTTACACCAGGATGGCTGCAGTGCAGCACAATTTAGTTTTATGCTCATTCTAACGCACCTGATTGAAGTCATGAAGGGGCTGGTAATTAGCTATGCTCTTGGACTTGAGGTGGCATGGTGAATTCGCTCATCCACTTTTACAGGTCATCTCGCAAGGTCTTTGGTGTGCCTCCTGAAGTGTAAACCCATCTTCTTTGATCAAGCTGCAGAGGTTTCGTGCTGTGCCCTTTGATGTAGCCACATCGACTTCTTGAGTGAAGCAGTGCGCAAAGAGGAAAGGGCCTTACAGCTTCGAAAAATAGAAATGCCGCAAGTGGCCAAGATGAATGACCATGTGTACAGGTTAATACAACACTACCCTACACAAGAACCACCATAAAACATTTGCATAGCTTGTTTTAATGTGTTTGGGAAAATATGCAGCCTGCGGTTTGCAAAGATACCTCAACATGGAAACTTTTACCTAGGTGGTCCCTTTCCACCGATACCAATTGTTTACCAGGCCCTTCTAGGGATCACAGCTGAGACAAACAGACAAAAAAAGACAAGTGTCTTGTTTCACAACCCCACACAGTCATCTAGACGTAGCCGCTCGCTTACCCAAATGCGTGTTCGCATATATAGCCCTCGATCTAAAACCATACATACCTGCCATTGTAAATGGATGCATTTAATATCAATCGTAATTAACAACAGGGCACCAAAGGACTACAGACCATGATCTCATTCCTCCACACCCATCCCCCTGTCCTCTTTCCCTGACATCTACCTGTCTTCCCCTGCCAATCTCCTGCTCTGGCCTTTGGATTGGGCTTGGTGTGTGTTTACATGACAGATTGGGCCCCAGTGGGAACCTTAATTGCATCATTTCATGGATGCGAGTCAGCGTACTGGCTTACAGGCAGTAAACAGGAGTGAAGGACCAAGGCTTTGGACACAGATCCTCTTTTAGCAAACATATAAAAAACATGCAATGAGGTAGCGTGGGTTGGGTCATCTTTTGGCCGTTCAGGGGCCTTGATAAGGCATGAATGTTATAGTGTGATGGATGCAAAGTGGAAAGAGATCCTGAACCAGGTGAAATATGAAGGATAGAAATTCTGTTTCATGCAAGGATGGTAGTTATTAAATAAGCTGGTTTGGCATGTTGACTCTAGGAGTAACATAGTGTACTTGAAGGGAATACAGTTGGTGAGGGGAAGAAAAGCAGGGTTACAAATACCAAGGGTCAGCTCAAGGAAAAAAAATAATACATAATGGAGTTAAAAAAAGATAACTCTAGTTGGGTTTACTTTTACAGTTTTGAAGTAAGCTGACTTTTATTCCCCTTTAAGTAAAGGCTAAAGGTCAGCGTTAAAAGTTTGCTAGAGTCTACGGCTTCATCAGTGAGTGTGTACTAAAGGGAATATCAGAATTCCTCATCCTCGGCCACACACACTGCAGCAGTAGTCCTCAATGACTCAGTCATGTAAACACATGAGGTAACAGAATACGCTGCACAGTCAAGGGCGTGACAAGACCAGATATAAAACCAAGGCACTGTCATCGATCCGAACTCCATCAGCCGTTTACTCAGCCAAAAATCAGGCCTTTTGACATAAAGCAGTGAAGTTAGATATACTGTAGTGTTTCAAAATGATTACACCTATTATATCAGAAATAAAGATAATGTGAGTTCTTTATGTGAGAATGAGCATGTGTAGAGGACAATTTGTATTTTTTTTTTCTCTCCTATCTACACCCATTATCTGTAAGAATAACTCTTCGGCTCAAGTACACAATATTATAACATACTTCTCCAACCATCTGAGTCGCGGAAATATTTAGTATACAGGCTCGTCATGTTTACTCAGTACAGGGTTACACTGTTTATGAAAGATAGCCAGGCAAGGGCCCTTTGGGGGAGAAAAAGAAAACCATTCCAAACTAAAAAGAAATGATTCATGCCACAGATAGCATATAAACTAAAATATACCCTATCACCCCCGCTCCGCCTTAATGCCATTTTGATTGGCTCCAAAAAGTGAAGAGACAATCTAACACTGCCATTCTCTGAATACACAGTGGTGATTTGGGTGATGTGGGTGGTCCTCATTCGTTATTATAACGAGCAAACAATCTGATTGATATTTGGAGACAGAATTTAATTATACACTGTTAATTTGCACAGAAAAATTGGTTTTCATTTGAGTCAGTGTAACTCTGCATAGTGTAAATCAAACTGTGGCGTGCACTGCTGAAATCTGATCTTGTTTGTTTCTATTCTTTATTTCTGTTGTGTCTTTTGTCTAAACCTGCATCCAATGGAAATGTGAAAATAGCGAGTTTGTCACATTATACTTGCCCTTTTTAAACGTCCATCCATCTGCTCAGGCACTTTAAGTTACAAAGAAAGAAAGGACTGCAACTTGTGTATGTTTTGCTTAGCAGTCACAGTCAAAAGAAAGATATGGGTTAAAATAACAGTCACTATATTTTCCATATATGGAAACTAAGCAGCAAAACCAGCCTACTCTGGATCTTTGTGATGTCACAAAACCCAAAGCGTTTCCATATATCTGCCAATTCAGCCTAAAGCAGTTTATCCATGTTCATTAACGCTGACGTTGTAAGTGTATGAGTGCTTCAGCATGGACTGCATGTTTAATTCTAAGGCATAATATCACATTTGTTGCCAGTTCCCTCCACGCCAACAGAGGTCTCACTCACCTGAATACTAAATCATGCTGACACCTGTTTCTAATCAGAAGCCATTTAGTAGACTATTTAAGTTGTACCCTGACCTAAGTTCAGTGCAAAGTCTTGCTAGGTCTGTCCTTGCGATTCTGAACAGTATATTTCTTGTATCTCCTCTCCGGTTATGACCCCTTGCTTAAGTATTACGTTGTTGATTTCTGGATTGTGTTTTTGGACTGTTGGCCCTGCTCTGCGTGAGGTTCTGACAGTTTTGACCCTGCCTGTCTCTGTTCATGATTCCCCAAATTCCACAATAAACCTGCATTTGATTTCAGCTACTCTCTTCGAGGTTCATTGTTACACATAAAGAGATCAGTCAGTGAACGATATTTAAAGCTGTGGGTGGAGCACACATGATTTTATACCAGAAATGTAGCCAAGCTGTTCACATTGCATTTACACACAGATCCTATCACAGCATAGATCTGAACACATTCCGATCACAAATGCAGTTTAACTCGTCTTTTAAAAGCATATATGGACAACATCCAGATATGGGATGCATTTTAATGCCAAGTGTAATCAGGGCTGTTGAGGCCATTACGACAGACTTCTTGTCTGTGCATTGTAATGCCAGTATATATAGGGCACCTTTATTAGTAGTCAACGTTCAGAGTTTAGGGTTTTGGCTCTGAATTATCTTTTGGGAAATGTTGGGCCAGCAGCCACACTGGCCTGCTTGGCATCTTCTCAACGTCCCTCTGTTCACTGTACCTTGCTGATGGGGATGGGACACTTCTCTGGAAATTTGGCCGTTGACGTACAAGAAATGAGACACTTCCCAGCATTGAGCCACAACAGAAACCGGGGGCACCTATGTAGAGCAAAAATTAGTTTGTACTGGGAATTTTTTTTCTTTGCGGCGCAATGCTGAAATATTTCTAAACGCTGGACAGTGTGGACACCCCATCGCTTCTCAGTAGGCCATTATAATTGCTATGGACAGTTCTGTCTAATCATTGCTCAATCCTGAGTAGAAGCAGCCAAGGCATCGAATGTGCCTTTGTCAAACAAATGCACCGTTATGTTAAACCGCAAGGATCCATAACTGTTATGCCATTCCTTTTGGGTACACGAAGTACAGGGTAATTAATTCGTGGAGTGTTCTGCACCTTTGGGTAAATAACAGTGCAATTGGTCTTGGAAAGAAATCTAGCAGTCTTGCAGCAAGTTTTCAAACATGCTATACACTTTAATAAACATAGTGATATTTCTGGGAGGAAACTGAGATAGCCCTAGCTTTATTTACAATACATGATCAAATTCTTCACATGAAACAGTACAAACATTGTAGACAACTTAAATAACTTTATGGTGTAACTACTTAAATAATGAAATAAAACAAAACAAAAACAAAAAAGGGTTACTCTATTCACACAAACACCTTCCCAGCAGCTCCGATGCAAGTTTCACATTAAGTGCTAATATTACAGAATAGACTTACAGCATAGATTCCTTACACTTACTGAAACCAAGACAGTCAGTTTCAAATCGAAGACAAGATCGTCGTTAGCGTAATTTCTCAAAAGAATGTAACCCCCCTGTAATGCTGAAAGAGAATTAAAAAGTGTCTAATGATGTATATACCCAAATACTCTACTATGTAATAACGTATGACCCTATTTATGAAAACAAATGATCAATCATGAAAAAGAACAAACGTTACAGATAGATGTAAATGTACTTTTGGATGAAATGGATAGTTTTCACATCTCTTTGGATGCAGGTGAAATGATTCAAACCAACCAACCAGTAAGGCCACTCTCTGCTAAATGTGATGGAAGATGTGGTCAGTACAAAGTAAATTCAAGTGCAACAATGATAAAACAGCACAATGAACCACAATCGAGTAGCAGTACATTCGGCAGTTATTTTGTAGAGTCCAGAAGTTTTTTTTCTGCATGGTATAAAATGTTTTATTTGGTCAGTTTGCTATGGGGATGACCTAGCATTGTGATTCTCAGAATAATCAGTCTAATCAAACATTGTTTTGTAATGTTCCATTGGCAATATCATATATGATTTTTTGATTACTCATAGGAGCAAGTTGAACGTATACGATTACACATAGTTTCATGTCTGTAGGCCTCTCTTAAAATTATTATACCCCTCCCCACTGGACCATATCAAAAGTAAAACACTGGCATCATTTACTAACTTTGAGTTCACAGACAATTATGGCAAACTAAATGAGCAAACTGCCTCAGCGTCTCAGAACTGTCTAATGACTGAACCTGGAAAATCGTAATGGCAGATTTTTATGCACAGGTGGTCAAACTTTCTAACGGGTGATGAGATGCTTACAATAGCTTAACATTATCATTTGGGAACTGTGTAAGTGTATGCATAAAAGACAATATACAATATGAATTAATTCATAGGCTTAATGTAAAACTGCTTTCTATTAACACTCGCCTCTGCCATATATTATTACACTTAAAAAAATAGACCGTCCTCTATCAAAACAATAGTAATACTATATTATTTTGCAAAGCTAAGTAGTACTTATCGTAGTACAGTACTATGAGAAATGTACAACACTATGCTTGTTCCCTTTCAAAAAATGTGACTGAATACCATTCAGTGATTAGAAAAAGATGTGGACTTTTGATTATGGAAAGGACTGAGTGATTGACAGTGACCTATTTCCATTATTATTTTTAATAATAATTATAATAATAATAATAATAATCCTTTGTACTTGTGGCAGTGTTACTAGCTCAGAACATCTGTGAAATGGTCTTACATGCTTCCTTACGAACAACATTTATAAGAAACTAGCTTGTTTCTGTGCTGAATTTTAAACAGGAACAAAAAGATACATAAGCATAATGAAATGTACTATAATACATTATTTGTACTGAAAGCAGCGTGCATGGTCATGAAGAATATTGGAAAATAGCATGGTTGATGCCCCGATGCTAAACCAAAGTAAATACAGCTCGAGGGCATTTTCTCAGCGTACCAGTTAAAAGCCATCTCCAAATTAACAGTGTAAGAAATGGAATAAAAGTGACTGTCAAAACATTCTTGATTTGCAACTCAACATATTGTCTTTATATAAAATACACACTGAATACAACCAATCTCCAGGCTTGACTTTTTAGGATTCCCCCAGTGACTTGTTAACTCCCTAGATCATTTCACAAACTGCAAGCAGACTGGCATTAAGTCCCATCTGAGTGACTCTGTAGCACAGGTTTGGGTGAATATGAATATATATTCAGGTGGAATAACGCTTTGGCACTGTGTGCTGTCAGCATCTTTCTTCAGTTCTTCGGACTAACCCTTCTTTTTTTTGCTCTTGGTGTTCACATCTCAATGGTGTAAGATGCAAGACTGACCAAAAGAGTGGATACAGTGAAGTTCATTATATTTATTGCCATGATGGTTATAAGGCTAACCCTTTGGTCAGGGGTAGCGAATCCAGGGCAGACGTAGCTTCCCATGGTACGTGGTACGTTTCAGTCATGTAGACTGTCCATTTGGTTTCCTGAAGTGAGCCTTATTACTTGTTGCAAGTCTCGTATTTTCTTTGCTTTCTATGATTTGTCTTCCATTTTGTGCACCTCTATTGTACATTGGGTGTCCCAATGAGTGTCCAGCCCAGGGGTAGAACATCCAAACTGAGCTCAAATGATGAGTCCAATTGTTTGAGACATCTGAAAGGTCCTTTTCACTGGGAAACTTCACTTGGACCTTACTATAGTGGAAGCAGGAAATAGGGCAATGAGCTTTAAGACTTAAGCTATAAGCTTTAACCTTTGTGGCATAACAAGCTTGCAGTGTACACAGGGAAACATGGTCACTCCATTTAGTGTAATCCCTATAGCTGTGAGAGGGGTTCTTTTGGACGCCCAGCTTTATCACTGCCTATGTATGGCTGTGTATGATGTGTATGGGATAGTGCTTGGAGATCCAAAGCATGTATGACTTAAGAAAGACTCTCCTGGGCAACATCTGGGTTTAATCTTACTCTATAAATAAATCTATAAACCAATGTTACTTATGAATTTGAATTTTAGCTTGGGATTATTGTTTAAAAAATATGTAAAAATGAAAAAAAGGTCAAACTAGGTGATATGAGGATGATTTCAAGTGAATTGGTTGATATTTGCCTCAATAACCAGTTTTTAATGCATCAGCCAAATATGGAGCAATTACCAACATGAATTGAACTCTGTTGGTTTGTCAGGTGATTCAGACACTGGGATGCTGTTGGATGTTGGGGGTGGGGGTGTTCTGAAGGCAAACCCTTGAACGCGTCCTTAAAATTCAGTCTTTGGGCTGGAGTGAACGGCTTCTTCTCCCTGCCCTTTTATACGATGTAACTGGTGAGGTCCAGCAGATAAGACGTCATGTCAATGATGTGATCCAAGATGCCATCTTTGTCTTGGTCCTCTTGTACGCCACGCTCTCCCTTCTCACACTGGGCTCCAGTGAAGCCTTCCTTACAGAAGCACTTATTGGGTTCGATGCAGACCCCACCATTGCGACAAGCAGGTTCACACTTGGCTGGGGAAAAAAGCAAAAACTGGCATAAAACACATTTCTCGCTTTGGATGTGTATCAGTGTCGAGCTAAAAAGAAAAGTGGTGTATGGAGTCATGCGATTGATCCACGGCTCGGATGGAATTCTTGTGTGTGAAAGCAAACCAGCCATCATGAGCCCCTCCCCCAGTCGATCTAAAAATCGGTCCTGGGTGTGAACTTAAGTGTTTGGGACAAGTGTGAAAACACACCTAATTTAACACAGTTACAGTTAATTATACAGTGTGTTTTCGTTGGTGCATGAGCTTATGTGCACGTATGTGTGTCCTACCTCGTATGCAGAAGGGACCCTCCCAGCCGTTGTTGCAGCAGCACTTGCCGGTTGGTGTGCAGTGGCCGTTCCTGCACTCCCGTGAACAGGAACTGCTTAGCATTTCAGGAGCCTCCACTGGCCGCCGGCATTCCTTAGGGACCTGGGGCCTGCGAGAACAACAAACCCCTTGCTATCACTTGGGTCACATTGTGTGTTTGGTAGAACATCCAAACTGTTGCTATACTGGTTACAAAGCTAACCCTTTGGTTTGAGGTAGTGGATACAGGGCACTTGTGGGGCTTGTACATTTTAGTCATGTATACTCCACATCTGCTGATGTGAGCCTTATTATACTTGTTGCAAGTCTTAAATTTGTCTTCCATTTTTTCACACCTGAATGTCCTACATTATACTGAGCTCAAATATTGAGTTCAGATTTGGGTCATCTGGAGGATTTTCTCACTGGGAAACTTTACTTTGGACCTAACCATAGTGGAAGTGTACTACTTGACGTAACAGTGGCTCCTGCAGTGTAGAGAAAACATGGTCACTAGCCCCTAAAGCTGTGTGAGGGGTACTTTTGGACACTCAGCTGTATCACTATGTGTGTGTGTGTGTGTTTAATTCTCCTTCTCACTCCATCTCTTTCTCTCTTGCATTTTTAGCATGATGAAATCAGTACACCTGATATACACAAACAGTGGCACATGTACTTGACCAGCATCTCCTCAGGGTTTAATCAAGTAACTGTATAGGGATGTACAACTTTTAAGAGGATGGATACATGTCTCTTTATTTCTCTCTCTCTCTCTCCCTTAAAAGAAATGAAAACACACATGGACATAGAAAGCAAATTATTATTAGTAGCAAATGAGCCTTCGTATGATGGATGACGCCACTTTTTTTGGCACGGCAACATCTGGAAACGGACACAATAGCGTTTTGTGTGTAATGGGGCTCGAATGTGAAAGTTCGCCGTCTTACTGAGGGGCTGCTGATGAAACTGTGAGAGCTTCGGCTCTTCAAACATCCTAATACCTCACTCCGCTAAGCACACTGGCTAATGAGCCAGGCAAATCTCTTCAAGGCTGTCTATTACTGAGCAGCAGGGCTGTTGACATACCCAACAGGCGCACACTGTAATTGGACTCCGCTGAAGTAGTAACTGTATGGGGAACAGGCTGGAGAGCACTTGGTTAGTTCACATCCTGTGTGTCTCACTGGGAGTGGTGCATGGGAAAGCGAGCGGGTGTGTGCTAAGAACACCCGCGAGAGGAGTGGAAAACTGCATTACAAGCCACTATTTAGGCCATTCCTCATAATCTACACTTAAAACCTTTAAGGTGTTTAATCCATCTTTGGGCCAAAAGAGTTTCAGTATGTGCTTTTATCAATAGTTTGGAAAAAAACAAGTGTTTTCCTCAGATCAAGGAAGACATTTTGATGAACATGAAGCAGTGTGCTACAAAATATACCTATAATATTAGGAAATAGAAGTTAAATGTTAACAAAAAAGATTTTTACACTTAACTGAACAGTGAAAATGTTGTGTCCAAATGTTTGACATTGTATATCGTATGTAATAAGCTTTGATTTGTCTTGCCTCTCGTGATGGGCTGTGGCCTAGAGCCTTTAGTTTTGTACATGCATATGTTGAGGTTGTCAAGATTTTAATACATATTGAAAAAACAAATTTGAAACACTGAAATCAAAAAACGCATTGCCAATACTCTTCTGAACTCTTCTGAGGGTCTCTCATTTACCAGATTTTGTGGAAAACGCAGTCGGTGCTCAAAACTAGGCATCTAGTTGCATCCCATCAGAGTAAAGTGGACGTGAATGGTGGGGTTTATGCTATGGACATACCCACACTTAATTGACCCACCCACCCATGCTTTCTTCTGAAGTCACTTAAATTCTAGGGATTGAGATTTTTGAGGCTTAGTTTGTTAGAGGGCAGCACTGCTTGTACAAAGCAGGCATTGACAAAATTCTGTTGGAGGACTTTTATTTATCTGTGTAATATATAATTAGAGCTCTGTAGAATCACAGAGAGAGAGGCAGAGAGAGAGAGAGTGAGATGATGGAGCTCTGTGCTGCCCTGACAAGCTCAGTGACTGATGGTAGGAGTAGGGTAGTAACAAGAGGGTTCTGGCAGGCTGTACTGGGGTGACGGGGTTGGGGGGGGGGTCTGTGGTGGTGGGGGGGGTAGTTCCCATGCTTCCCATTGCTGCTTTCACCACCCGCATCAACTCTCCCCTTTCTCTCATCCACACTCGGGCTCTTTTTTGTGCTGTTGTGACAGGCTGTATGTTGTTAAAACAAAAAAAAGAGGAAGAGAAAGAAACAGAGATGGAGGGTGGAAGAAAGAGAGGGAGAGAGAGAGAGTGAAAGAGAGAGTGAGAGACAGAGTTAGAGAGAGAGAGAGAGAGAAGGAGGGAGGCACTCCCCGGAGGATTGGGCTAACACTGTTAATGACGCGGGGGTCAGTGCAGCTACTAAACAGTTTGCATTACTGGCAGGGTGGCCGTGAAAACAACACCTGCTGCTACGGCCCTTGACAAAGGCAGCTGGGTCAACAGGCACTGTGGGAATGTATCAACTCCGGGAGGCCACTTGCATAAAACACAGACTGATAAATTAAAGGAGGGCCCGGGCTTATTAGTTTAAGACTGTCCCCGAGCCTGCCGTTCCTGCTGGCTGAATGGGAGGCTGAATGCCTCAGCTGCCTGTACGCTCTTTGTTCCACTAGGGTCTGTTTTGACCTGGTATGCCATCCTGATCTTACATCCAATCCTCCACTGTAGCTAACTACATGCGTAAATCATCACCTCAAACCACTTAGAAATCTCAAATATATTTTTTTACGTAATATCTGACTGGGCATGTGCTGATATTGAAAATTTGTATCTTCATAATTACCTAAACTTTTTGGTTTATGATATTATTATATTAAAAAACTATATGTTTAAAGCTATAGAAACTATATTCTGAATGGCATTTTTTAATAGCAGTACTGTGTAGGTGTTCATGCATGTACAATATGTGCAATAAAATAATCATTAAAAATACAGAACAGTCTTTATATTAATGCTCACTATGTGTATAATTATGATATACACTGCAACCGTTTCTGAGGGGTGTGAAAAATTCTCCAGCATAAAATTCAGCATGGAATATATCAGTAATTTCTGATAAAACAATGACTAGTGTGGAATCCTGTATTCCATAAGTAATGTAGTTTATCCACCTATACAATAATGTTACTTTCTGCAAGCGCTTCACTGGTTTTTCCTATATTATGTTAGCATTAAGCTAAAGGGGTTTCATACCTCACAGCTCTAGCCTACACATGGACCTGAAGCTTGTAACAGACTTTTTCTTTAACTACATATATTGCAGTTTTAAAGTGAGTTCAGTAAACATTTCATCTTAAAGCCCAACTCTGTATATTACTGTATTAGCCTGTTAGCAGACTGCCAAGTTCGTTGTTATACAAAATTATGTTGTATGATTAACTTTACGACTGTATAACTATGTTATGTGTAACTATGGATCATTCTACCATTGCAGTGGAAAATGGTGTCCCACCAACTTTGAAACAATGAAAATGAGCTCGAAATAAGTTTAATCTACGGAAGGTTGATGTCTGTATATTCTTTGCTCTATTCATAGAACAAAACCATGATAATTCTTCTTTTTGATTTTTTTTTTTGTGTTTTAGTCATATTGTGCATGAAAACAGTGTGACTTCACCACTGCTGAAGTAATATTTTTATGTAAAACAAAAATTTTGATTAAAGCTATTGCCTATCCATGATTACTTTCGTGTAGAGAAAAGGAAACTCTAACTCAGAGACATCCATGGTCAGTAAAATCTCTTTTTATATTTCTGATAAATATGGCTGAAATATTGACGCATTCATGTGCTGCAAAAAAGATTGTTTCAGTGGTGTTACTCATTAAACAAACGTTTTAAAAATGTAATTATAAAAACAAGATAAATGCAATATTTGTAATTTTCTACATACAGTGTGACTTTGTGAGCAGCACAAAAGTGGCAGTGGACTACATTTCAGAAAAGCTCAGATTTGAGTAATTTAGTCAGTGGTGTTACAACTTTACTGATGTTCAGTATAACAGATTACATTTCACACCTGAATTACGTATCAACATTCATACCCCATTTGCCACTGCAATGGTACAATGACCCATGTGTTTTTGTGAGATCCCATATTTTTTGCCCTTCTAGCCTAGTGGGATGTGCGTTTTCATTTTTTTTTTTTATGAAATAAAAAGTTCTGTCATGCTGTGAATTGGTAACTTGTTTGAAATGCAGCGTCAGTATTTTAGAACATCCACAATAACATTATCGTGTTCAATATTGAGGTTTACTGAATTAACAATTACCAGCACATTGCTGCTGTTGGAACAAAACATTGTATCTCCAAAATGATAACTTTACAGGAGAAGGAAAAAACTTTCTTTACTTTTAATGTAAGTCAATGGAGCCAGACTTGTTTCTGTAATTTTTGGCCATTTCTTTTGGTCCATTCATCACGAAATTTACACCCAATGTTAAGGGCAATAGACATTTTCAAAAACTGAAAAACTAAATGGAGATAAAAGGTTTTATCCTGACAGCAGCGACAAGTCTATTTCTGACTCTGTATTCCATCACTCATAAAATGGACAGAAATACATTGCATAGCTAAATACAGTTGTAACACCTTTTTTAAAGCCTGAATTTTACTTGTAAATTGGGAAAAATGAGATTTTTGCAGTTAAAAGTTCATTTCAACCCACTCTCTGCTGGGTTATAAAGAATGACATGCATGTGCAGTAACTTAAGGGTCCAATATTTCTGAGCCTTTTTCTTGAGAGACACTTTTATTTCCCAAGGCTTAACTTGTTGGATTTGATTATAAAACATTTGAGTTAGCCATTCAGTGTGGTGGGCTGCAAGAATTTATACATCGACGATAGCAGAAAGAGCTTAATCATGCAGCACACCACGACTTCTCCGTCCTTTTTGTCATCTCTCCATTGTCAGGCGCTCTTTGTGGTTACATTGTGTCAGAAAAATTTACTGTGTATTGTAGCTGTCGGCTATTCAGTGATGCTGCGAAGGGCCTTTGTCGAGGGGAGGAACGTGGTTGAGAGCTATTGAGATTTAGGGGAGAAAGTCAAATAAAAGGGTCTATGGCTAAGCGCTGGGACTATAAAATGTGAACACTTCTTGGAGGCATTTGTTGCCTCCCCTTAATTCACACATACACACTTTCTCTTCCTTGCTCGCTCATGTGCATGCATACCCGCAAACACACACAAACACACTCACACACTCACTCCTTCACTGAATCACACACGTGCATACCTCCAAGCTTGAAGAGAAAAGCCTAGAGTGATTTGTGGCTTCCATAACTAAAGCACTTCATTAAAGGCTTTCAAAGAACCCATTCAGAAAGCAAGAGTTTAGGTGCTGAAATTTGAATAAATTGAAAGGACAAAATCAGTATGATGTGTAAACTTTATATACCATACTTTTTACTATCTTTTCTTACCCAGCATGAAAAGGACAGGCAGCTTTCGATGAAGTTAAAATGTAAAGCATTGGGCACGTTGCCACTGTCACACAGTCCCTTCAGCTGCTTACTGAGTTTCAGCACTAAGAATGATAAAACTGGCTAAATATGTATGGTTCTAATGTGGCACCCTGTCTGTATTTCTATACCGAGTTGAGAAAAGCAACATTTTGATGCTTAAGTGTCACATTGCCTTGTAATCACTTTGCAAATTATAGAAAAGCAGCAAAACATTTCCTTAAGCTAAAGAATGCATGCTGACAAGGAATTGTGTCAAACATTTCTTGACACAAGTGTTAATGTGGACAACAATGAGTACGGACTGGTGTAATTGAAATACTGCTATGTAACCCTTACTACCTTATATTAATTATTAGCGAGTTTTGGGGGGTTCCATGGACCTTCAACATGACACTAGCTTAACTGAAACCAATCTGTGTGAGACCATAAATATTTTTCGACAGTTCCATCTTCTCCATCATTGCCACTGGCCAATAAACAATCCCACAATCCTCCACTGTCCACATGGGACATGCACATGTATACGTTTCAGCGTGCTGTGGCCTATTTATTATTCAACGTAAGCGCACTGACAAACAGACGCAAATGTGTGCAGTCACCCTGGCGCGACATGTTTATCGAAACATCTTAGACATTTGACTTGATGTGATGCATTTCCCCCTCTTCAGGGCCTGAAGCCGTTTTACTCAATAAAGCAACATGGTGGATCAAAATCAAAACATGATGTGGGTGTTTTGAAGGCCTCAAATTCTGCCAGCACACAAGATTAAAACACACAACCACACTAATGCCATAAGACCCAGAGGGTCTCAGGTACCTCACTGCAAGACCACCCCTCATGATAGTGCAAGTGAGGTCAGGGGTGTTATCCCCATCTCCTCCGTTTGGTAATGAGATCCCACAAACTGACAGGGTGTGTAAAACAGCACACCCAACACCGCAGGTCCTACAGACTAAACAACCCCAATCGATGGTGGAAAGAATTGTTCCTCGGAAAAATGCAGCAATGCCAGAAAACATAAATAAAAAGTGAGTCCGAGGGGCCTGGGCAGGGAGGCCCGTGGAAACATCTGTTGCATAATTAATTGAGTTAGTCTTGGGTGGCACTGTCATCACCTAGGAATAATTAGAAAGGCATCGATTCTGATTGTATTTCCCACAAAAAAAGAAAACAGAGTGGTCCAAAACTTCATATGAGGCTGGTTTTTAGGGTAAAGTTTGACCGGACATATTTCCACCATTGTAGTGGTTGGAGTAATCTCACCTGCTACGTACAAGCCAAAAGTTTCAAGTCTCCATGGGAAAAGAAAGAAATAAAGAAGGAAGAAGAAAGTTGCAGAAGGAAGAAAGAAGAAAAAAGGCTTTACGTGCGATTGGTTTGAATTAGAGATTTGACTGATCTGGCTGCGCCTGCTGTAATGTCTTTTTGCTGAAACGATACATCAGCTGTGTTGCTGCATACTGCATACATCTCACACTTTGGCAGTGGTTTTGTGGGAATTTGTACGGTTGGTGTGTTCCCGATACACAAAATGTCTTTCATATGCACTTGGCTTGACTTGAACAACGTATTTTAAAAATCTGTCATTATCAAAAAAGGTTTTTAGTGGCGCAAAACACATGGGACAAATTACGCTATACTGCAGAAGGCGAAAGCATACATGCAAAAATGACTGAGCGCTGTAGTAGGGAATCCATTCACATCTGTATTTGTCACCATGAACTCTGAACACGTCAACCTGAAAGCAGCAAGGCCTGTGTGAGGCTGAGTTTTTGGTGGATTCAGCACAGAACACGCACTGACACATGAACGTTCTGTGCTGTCTTAAGGAAAACATTTGTGCTGTTGACGACAGGTGTGCAAGTCTCGTCAAAGCTCGGAAAATATCCCAGCGGACCACACATGCATCCCAGTTAACCGGTGACGCCTGAACTGCCCTGACAGTGTTGGTGTTAGAAACACGTTACACTAACATTTGGAAATGGTATGCTTACTCTCCAATTATGGCTGAGGTTTGTGTTGGCTAAGGCCGGCAGTTGTGTGATGATTTGTTTAAAGGGGTACGGTCCCTGTGTGTGTGTGTGCGTGCAAGAGAGAGAGAGAAAGAGTAATGTATTTAGAAAGAAGGAATTTAGAAAGTCCACACTAATTCCAAACTCTTATTCTCAGCAAATCCACTCGTAAGAGTCGTAAGCTCACCACCCAAATGATTAGGCTGCAGCAAACCAGCAGAAGCAAGAAACGCAAGGTTTGTTTCACAGTGCAGATTGTACTGATGCTAATTACACTTCGTCCAGCACTGTTTTTGGTTATCGTGCTGGTAAAATGCTGGCTAATGTCATATCCGAGGAGCAGAGAGGAATTCATGTTGAAGACTACTGCATGATTAAAAACATATTTAGTTATGTAATGACATTTTGGAATTCATGTGAAGTTAAGGATTTATACTTATGTTCAATTTGCTTCACTGAGCTACATTTGCTTGTTTCATTATACTACAAATGACAAATATCAAATTACACCTTGCGTATTTTGTCTCTGTCAATAACTGTGATTTCTATGGGTTAATATGATGGTCCTGAAAGGCTCTGATCACCTGGATAAAGTGTGTTACATGAGGGTTGGAAATGCGGAAACTTGGTGGATCTCTAGTAGAAAGAGAGGAAAGGGCATCAAAATACGAACTAAGCTGACAATACCTTTTAGGGTCCACCAGTTTGTAGAGTCTCCCACTGTGTGACTGCATGGCCAAGCTTTTGGTGGATGCTAAGATGTAGACCTCACCTGGTAAAAAAAAAAGAAAGATTGAGAAGAATGTGAGAATGTTTGTGTCTGTGTAATGTTTGTTAGAGTGTGCTGTTATCCATATTCAGTGTTGCTGCATAAAACGTGCTCCTGCCAGCAACCTTCCTGTGGCATTGCACTTGATACCATGACGTGTGGATGTTTTGAAAGGGGGAGTAGGGGGAGTGAGTGGATCCTCATGACTGGGACTATGTGAGTAATCTAATGAGCAGCAAGCCTGCAGCACAGCATCTTGCGAGTAGAGATTGTAAACATGTGTCAAAAGGACTGCCATTTGGGCCTGCAGCCCAGCCCTCAAATGAATCCCTCTCACAAATCAGCACCAAATGCTATCTCACCCTCGCAGAGCCCCCATGGTTGGCAGGCGAAAGGATAGAGCCCTGCTATGCTTGTTCTGGGTGCTTGGAACGAGGAGTTCATGTTCCCCATGATATTAGGCAGAGGGATGGTACAGTATGACGGAACACAAGCATGCTGCGAATCACAGAAAATCAAGAGTAACTCAAAGGTCTGATTTCCAGCAAGCTCTGCAAACTGACCCCATGGTTTTGACAAAGAGCAACTTCATCACCGAACTTGGCACACATTCTAGATAAATGACCATTCTGGAGAGCAGGAGAGAGGCCGTTACCAATGACGGCAATGTTAAATGTGTGGTTTATTTGAAGGAAGTGACTGCAAATGGAAACCGTACACACTGACAAATCATTCTGACCTTTGAATCCTGGTCATATCATCTGTCAGCAGCAAGAGAGAGAGGAAGTAATCTGTCAGGAAGCGAAAGAACTTTTGTGTCATAGTGGAATGTGCCATGGAGGAAAGGTATTTTGTAGTGGGAGTTGGAGGAGGGATTGGTTTTCCATGGTGACCCCCGCTTTGGCAGTCTCTGTTCTGTATCATTCGGATGTCTTCTTGAATTTGACTCTTTTCCTGGAAGTCATCTTCTGTATCCTCTAGTGAAGTGATAACTCTTTCAACAGCAAGGCAAAAAGCGCCCTGAAGCTGCACCCCTTTTCTCACCCTTAAGGTTTTCCTTCTTAGTAACAGGTTTTTAAAAGCCTATTCCGTGAGTTCTGCAATGGAATTTTAGCCCATGAAGCTTTTTTCTTTGAATAAAATTCAGATGTTGATGTTAAAAAACAAAGTAATTAAGTTAAACACAACAACAAATAATAAATTGTTGTTTTGTCACTCAAACCTTTTATATGTACAAAGTAAAGAGTGACTTTTTAAGAGAGGGTGACTGGAGGGCCCACTGACCTAGTTCATCCTCACCAAACCCCAGGATGTGGCCTACCAATGAGGAACCGCATGAACTGCTACTTCCAAGACAGAGTGGCTTCTCCTGCCATGGCCGGTCCTCAGTAGGCCTCTGAAGGATCCTGAGGTTCCTGAAACACCAACATGACAGTGGTTTTACAGTCGAGTCATTGATGACATATCTGGCCCTTGTTTTTTAGAAGGGTGTGGATATTTTCAACAGTTGTACAGCTTGGTGTCTACAAACACCTTGACTTTTACATAAAACAAAAACAGCAGGACACTGATACTGGAGGCAGATGAATTACAAACCAGCTTGAAGTGTGAACAACCTAAGGTCATGGGCAAATGACATGGCAGGAAACTTAATCTCAATTTTCACTGCAAAAAAATCCCTTTTCCTCAGTAGGGCGGGTGAACATGTGTATATTGGCACAGATAAAACCACCGGAAAGATGTCATTTGGCATTTGTAATCGTAAAGATTAGCACTAACTCCATAAAGCTTGGTTACAAGCGCATCAGACCAAAAGGATAAGGAAGATCTGTAAGGACTTATTCTGTTTGTTTGAAAGTTAAAATGATTTTAGACTTTACTGTGTCGACATGCAACTAAGGGGGTTTGCTGTAAAACTGAATGGAACACACTCAAGGATAGCATTGCACTTAACGTAATCAACATACCCATTTTTGTCACCAAATACGTAACTTCCATAAAGCCTTCTTGACTGACAGCCCCTGTAGATGAACCCTCCTACTGGGACTGCACCACCAGTAGACCCCAAGTCGAAGACTGATGGTTCATTTTCTATGGAAACAACCATGCAGAAACACCACATGTAAATTCTAAAGCAGAAAAGAAATGGCACAGCAAGTCTATATACTACTGTACAATTTTGATACAGCACAAGTACCTCTGGCTATAGCTTGTATAGAGAAGTCTTAGTCACTTTAAGCAAACTTCTCAAGACATGTAAGCACCATCGTTCCATGTTTTCACAAGTATTAGTAGGAATATTGACTTCGAAATACCAAGATCCTACATAACTAATTTCCAGTACTTTTAAAAATGAGTCATAAAAATGACAAATTGTTCTGCTGAATAGCAAAGGGACCATTTTCCTGCTTATAATCTAAAGGTTTACCCATGTTTACTGCAATCTGTGGAGTGTGGTTGGAACTAACCAGGACTGGTAATGTTAAAAAACAATGTAAACCTAAAAATTGCTGGGAAAGCCATTTCACAAAATGTCCTCATTAACGTCCAGTTCGTGCACTATTAAGTTCATGTCGTGAAAAATGATTACAGAACAGAATGGGCCACAGAGGACTGCAGAGGTGCCAGTGTATAATGAGCACTTGTGTACTGTGTGTGTTTGAGATTTTGTGTATAGCAACAAAGGTTATAGCAGCTTTGGGAATGGCCAATATTAAAACATTAGTCACTGCACTACACAGTGCAGTTTAATAACATAAATCAGTCAGCGTGGTGATGGGTAAATGGGCCCACTCTGTAGGCTTTCTTTCTTGGGCATGTATAAATGTGTTGGTGGAGTGTATGATAGGGTGGGGCCACACTTGTTGGGTGACCTGGTGGGGTGGGGATAGTACAACACTGCAATCCAAATAATTCCCTGTTTGAAAGGAAACTGCATTTCCGAGAACTTCTGGTATTGATTAGACTCTGAAGTATTAAGGGATCAACTAATGTATTGGTTTATGTGCTTGAACTGCACTAAAGCACAGTCTACATGCACACTGTATCTGACAGCGATAAATCTTGTTCATGGACACAAGCTTGCATTCCCCTAGCAATATTGTGCAAGCAGAAATCCTTTTGAATCATAGCAAGTATTTATATAAAGATTTTCTCCTGCTTCGCTATGTTCTGCAGACACAGTTGGAGATGTCCCAAAGAACATATTTCTCACATTCTCAAAGAATTCACAGTTATATCCCTGAACACTCCAGCCGTTTGGTTTTCAGGGAAAGCAAACAACACATTCAGGGAACGCACTTTCATTACATTAGAGATGCTGCGTGTTCTCCGCATGAACAAGTTTTCTTCATCACATGAGAACTAAAGCTGAAACTAATCTATGACAGTAAAATTAGCAGGAGTGAATTAAGTTTGTATAATGTTTATATTTTAACACCATATTCAGTCAATTTTAGCAAGTAAATGAAGAATCTTAGAAACAGCAGTTATTGTGGCTGACAGTGCTAATTTGGCTAATGCAGACTGAAAGCTAATGCACAGTTGCGTCCTATCAAGCTGTAAAGACATACCGTAGTCTTTCCCTTTACTGATCTGCAGGATCCTCCCTGTTGTTGTGTTTCTTCCTGTGGAGTCAGTGCACAAGATCAGGAGGCTCCCATTGGTGTCCATGCGAAGCTTATCGACTGCACACCTAGGACAGGACGTTGATCTTATTGGTCATTTTCCTACCTTGGATACACCTGATATAAACCAGCAGCTAATTATCAAGACATCAATGAGTCGATTCGGGTGTTCTTCAGCATGGAACATGATAAACCACAGTGGCTGCCCAAGCTGCCCAGTTCACCTAATAATTTAAAATCACTCACCTGCCTGGATCATGCAGCCCATGGGCGAAAATTTCAGGTGGCTGATTGGTGCTGTTGAAGTATGGATTATTCCTGGGTATGACATACGGAGTGGAGCAACATTCTGTGTCCACGTCCACCCTCAGTACAGATCCCGTGAAGTCACTGCAGCAGCAAATATCTCTCTTAGCAGGCTGGCAGAATCAGAGAAACTTAGCAAAAAGCAAGGCGTCCCACAGAAATGGAACCCAGATTGCGTCCCAGTTAAGCCCAGAATGTTAACCGTTATAAGCTGCAGTTTTTTGTTTTGCAATACTGTTCAAATGAAATTATGTAATTCATAGATAATTATGAGTTATGCAAGAAACTGACCAACCCATGCTCACTGTTCGTTCATAATTACTGTTGCTAGCTTGGACAAAAGAGACCTGACAAAAAATCCATGTCCTCAGTTTATCCTCCCAGTGTGACTTTTTACACATATACAAAGAAAAATCATTTTTACATCAATTAAACATTCTAAATATGAGTATTTTGGCAAAAATACTGTGCGTTACAATTTCTCACTGTGTTGAATTAGATCTTTGGCAACATTCTGTAAAGCTTGGCCAACTTGGCAAGAATTGCTGCGTTGAGCATGGATAGGTCACTCACATTTACATTCAGTTTACATTTGGTTGTTTTTTTCTTCCCGATGTTTGTTTCGATGTCAAGAAATAACGTGGCATAAATTGTCAAGAATGTTTTGCTTTGTGCAAAACAAGACAAAAAACAACTTTTCATCAAATTCAAATCATAATAAAATATCTCCTCTTTTACTGTAGAACAAATGCAGCATTGATTTGAAATGCATTTATTATTGCTGGTGATCTTTTATTATTATCATTTAATATTGCTGGTGCAACTTCTAAAGGTTAAGCAGAATAACACTAAACTATGCACAAAAGAAACAACTGTACAAGGGGGTGTCAAACTTTTAAGACATTTAGAGCTGCCATTCTGCTGAGTTTAGTGTTCATTATACCGCATATATGAAGGGCTTGCTAGTTAGCTTGAGGTAAATTAAATGTATTAAATCAAGAAAAACACTGAACCCTATAAAATGACCCTCCATTACTGAAGTCTGATGCCCCTGTATTACAGTGTTCAGAAGAATCACCTCAGACCGTCCATCTCCTCCATATCATCCAGCGTGATCATGCCATCACCCAGGAAGATATGTAGAAGGCCATCGGGCCCGAAAAGCAGTTGCCCTCCTAGATGTTTCCTGTGGAGCTCTGCCACTTCCATTAAGACCCGGGTGGTCCTCGTGTCCACCTGGTTGGGGTTTTTCCTTGAGAGAAACACACGATGTAAAATTAGACACAAGTCTGAATACAACAAAATTACCTATCTATGCCAAATGATCTGAATTATTCTTCATAGTTGAACTAGTTGAACTAAAAAATCTGGAAGAAAAATGTTAGTGAATTAAATATGTTTTTTCTGCGGATTCCCTTGCATGCATTTATTTTCACTGCAGTATCAGTGTTAGTGGCTTAAGGTGCATGAATTGAAGTAACTAATCCTGCCAAAGTGTCATCTTTCAGTGTCTGTGAGGAAATTTCTATTTTCTTAAAGACAAAAATAACAGTTGAAATACATCACTCTAAATGGTTCTTACAGCTCCAGCTAACTTTTCAGTTTGGAATTACCCACAGGTTAAAAATACTATGCCACAGTATCCCACCTACATAAAACTGCCAGGTTTTGAATTGCCATTTGAAAAATGAAGTCTTTAAACTGAACGCACAACTATGATTATCATCATAAAACGTAATAATTAACCTAGCTTTAAGTGACTTTGCTTTAATCGCTGAGTGTTTTGTAATGCAGCAAAGAATGCAAGCACATCAGAATCAGAGCAGGAACTGAGCCTACATGATTAGTGTGCAGAATAGCGTCTTAAGGAGCATCAGTGAAATTGTTAAAACTCAAATTGTTGAAACTTATATTCTGTGACACCATAAGTCTTTTAAATCTGTTACATTCATCTGCTGAAAAACTGAATAAAACTTTTCAATTGTATTTTCTCCATCTCTTAAATTGGTCAGTCTGAGATAACAGAGGCCTGCGAGTGGTCCCTTGTTACCTGGACACTGTGTACTCGACCACACGGAGAATGTGGTCGTGAGGTCCGATGGCCCAGCGCTCCTGGTTAGTCGTATAGGAGACGTAGAGCTTTCCGTTTTTCTTGTAATTGGGATGGAATGCCAGGCTTAGCAAGCCCCTTTCATCTCCTCCCTGCAAGTCAGATGGGGAGCACAAAGAATCCAGAAGTTAATTATGTCCCTTTTTTTAAACCAGCGTAGGGCCAGGCCTAAAGCCAGGCCCCCTGTGTCCCTTTCTGTCCCTTCCTTTCTTATTCTCTCCTTTTCTATCTTGCGCTCTCCATATGGGAGCCAGTTACCCCCATGCCCTCTTGCTTTTTTTCTCTCCCACCCCCCTCCTGCCTCTCCTTGACTACTGCATTACAAACGATTATAAAACATTTGACTCCAGCACCCCCCCCCCTTCAGCCACCCCCTGTCCTGGTTATGTGCGGCCCGTCTTTTGGGCCCTCCCTGCAGCCTCCACTGCACAAGTGATTTGTGGGTGTAATCTTTGGGGGATATCCGTGAACGCAACGCCGAGCGGCTGAAAGAATTTATTAGCTCGCTGGCAGTTCATAGAGAGCACAAAAGTCCAGGAGTCAATCAACCCCAAGCCATCAGACTCCACCTCCCTCTCTCTCTATCTCTCCCAAACCCACCCCCACCCAACCTCCCTCCTTCTCTCTTTCTCTCTGTTTTTTAATCCGTGCAAAATCTGCAAGAGGAAGGGGGAAAAAAGGAATAGAAACAGGGGAAAAAAACTAAACAAAGAGCGAACTGCCAACTCCCACTGTCTTGGCAACATGTTTAGAAAACACTGAAATTGCTTGTGTAATAGGTAAACCTTTGTCTCACCCCGGAGGCAGCTACATCACTTGTCACAACTCTGGTGGTCCACTCATCATAGTCAGCTGTAATAAGCAGCTGTATCATTTCAGTCCCTGGGCAAAGCAATCAGGTTGGGCTTTCCTCTTTTCTTGTGCACTCCCTCTCTTTTCTTTGTAACAAAAATAAAAGGAATGAACAGAATGCCAGGCTTATGTGTTAAGAATGAGTGAATGAAGGTGTTTCGAGAGAAACCCCTGGCCTGTTCTTGAATAAGGATCGCCGTAATTCGGCGCTCTGGGATGGGGATGGAAGACGGGTGGAGCGTTTTTGCACCACAATGAGCCGAGTGCTGGTCGTCCAGTAAACAAATACGGCGTGCGTGGAATTAGGCCGTTTATGTCAGTCCTGCAGCATTCCTTCCCGATATCTCACAGGAATTAGGCAAAGAGAGGTCTTCTGTTGACTGCTTGATTTAACTGTGTGGTTCAGCACCCATAGCGAGCCAAAACACACAGATCATAAACTGGTCAGAGAGGCTCTGTTAGGCTGAGTCGAACTAATCCAAGTTGGACGAGCCAGTGGCACAAATGTGAGCGCGAGGTCCGCGCCATCTCTGGAATGCTCTGGAGGAGAGTGTAAAAGATCTTTAGAGATTTGAATAATCACACTCGGGAGCCCTTTCAATCCAACCACAAAAGCAGGAGAGAGTTGTGAAAGTTGACAGATAAATAATGACTTATGGGCTCAATGAGCTCAAGCAGACATTTGCAGTTTTTTTATTAAATGCCTGTTTCAAGTGCAAGTTAGCAAGTGCGGTTGACGGCATGTATGCATATAGAAGAATGGCTTTGATTGCTAGAACTGCCTTGAAACACTTGACCCAAATGTTGGACTTCTGATGCACTGACCTGAATCCCAAAATAAACACCAGGGAGGTCAGGACGGGAATTCCACAGAGTCATATGATCTCCAGCCATGGACCACCGAGAAATGGCGATAAATTAACTGAAATATTAGCCTTCACTTGTGATTCTGTCAGCAAGTAGGTACACTCTAGCAATGACAGTGGGCCATAAGAAACAAACACTAGTTTCAGGTCTGTTCCCCTGCATCCACACTAACAGCCCTTACTCCATTCATCATTAGTGTAACATAGTGAAATATCAGCAGAGGTGGGTTGCTGGCAGCCTCATGTCCAGAGAGCAGGTCTGCTTAATTGGAATGCTGGCACAAGTTGGTGCCATCATCTAAAGCCAAGGCGGTTTAACCACATATTTGCAACCCCCTTGGGATTTTATAGGTTGGCAATCCTGTGAGACTTCTTTCTGACCATAACGGGGGACTTTGCTTGGCAGGAAATAGACAGGGTAAGATAAATATCTGCCTATTCATTTTAGCTCAGATTGGATTTAAATAAACATTGTAAGAATGAATGAAGTTCTGGTGAATTTGCAGTGCATTATGCCAAACCACATTCTCTTCACTACTGAAAAGCTACTGCCATTACTGTGGTGATGTAAACTGGTCCATTTGTTCTTAAAAAACCTCAAAAACATGCTGTGTGTGTCTCTTTTACAACATCCACAGAAGCAAGGGCAAGCAAGATAAGGCTGTAACCATCTCTCTCGCTAAGGATGTTAGCAAAATACCAACTAGAGCCAGGAACTGAGAACAAAATGTGCTACTGCCCCCCCTCAACCGGCCACTGGCAGCTGCTTGGCTTTTTAGGGCATGATGCATAGCTTAGCTTGCACATTGTTGCAGAGCACCTTTTGATCCTTAGGCACTCGGGCAATTCTATATAAAGAATCCTGGAGCTAATAGGAGAAATGAAAACAATGCCTGCCTACATCAAAATCTTCAAAAAATTAAAACACCTCTTTTGCCTCCCTAAATCCCCCATACCCTTACTTATGTGACAATGTTGGAATGGTGGCAAAAAAAAACCCTCTTTCAAATGGAGAGAAATGGATCATATCTCAGATAATAACCACTACTTGGAGTTGATGCAGTCTGGAGCAGACCACGAATCTTCCTAATGACTTCAGCCGCACATACTTTATTGTTCCTCAGGTCAGTCCTCAGACCATCTAAACCTTCCTCTGGAGCTTAATACAATGCGGGAGAAGTGTAGTGAGATGACAGCAAAGGCAGTGGTCGTTTCCTGAAGTGATCTGTTAAAAAAGGGGGGTGAGGGGGAGGAAGGAGGCCATTTGTCAAAGCTGGGGTACTTATCTGAGACAGGGCTGAGAGCCCTCCTGCACATCTGACTGAAAGAGCTCAACAGCTGTGTGTGTAGTGTGACAGAGAGCATGACATGCCGTGAACTATTTGTTTCAGCAAGACGTACTTTATTGCAGCTGGCTGCCCTTGCACTGGCTAATATACTACAATAGAGCTGCACTCACATTGCCTACAGATGTCTTCATTGCCGAGCACGTCTAGCAGACACAACAGCACAGCAGTTCTGTGCTTTTGTTGCTAACAGTTCAACGTGCAACGAATCACGGCTAATCACCATCTCCCTTGCGCAAATCTTTTAAAAGATCAACACATGCTTTGAGTTTTTCCACGTTACTAGGAGGACTGGAGTTCATTTCAGCATCTGGAAGAGGCTGACTTGACGCGAGCCCAAAATGAGTTAATTGGTGAAGCCCTGGCGGTTAACGGCGCTCATGCTCTGCTCAATCCAGAGCCTGTTAGTGGCTGGCAAACCTGGTAAACACCCCGCACAGCTGTAATAGCGTGCATCCTTAAAGCAAGCAAGATCATTATCCTGCTGTCCCGCTCATAACCATGCCACAGCGGTGAGCGCAATGCACAGCTGAATCAGGCACATAAAGATGCACCAGCCAAAAAAAAAACTTTCCTCAAATGGTACAGCGAGGAAGTGCAAACACTTCTAACAAGCTGATAGCTGATTGGCTCAACTGCCTGTCAGATGATATTGTTTAACTGTCTCATTTGGGTAGGACAATTATGGTACCTAAAGAAAGAAAAATAACATTATAATGAGAGGCAGGATGATTTAATGATCGTGAGGAGAGAGAAATGAACAACGCAGAGTCCTGGCTTAGAAAAACATGATTAATGGAGGACAAGAGGAAATTAGTGACAAGGTCAGTGGTTTCTAAACCTGGTGCTGGAGTATCACTGCTTTGCATATTTTAGTGTTTTCTCTGCTCTGACACCTCCCCACTTGAACTCAGGAAGGGATTGTTAATTAGCTGATTATCTGGATCAGGTGTGTTACATCCAGGAAAACACCAAAACAGTTGTGAGTTGGGAACCACTGGACTATGTGAACTATGCCAGCAATCTGAAAAACATAACACGCAGCCGGAGAGATGATGACAGGGGGAAATGTGCGTGTGTGAGGACAGACAGGAGATAGGGTTTCATCCGAGAACACCCACGGCGCTCAGGGAACCTCCCGCCGGCAGACGGCGCATTGTTTCCGAGCAGGTCGGCTTAATTGGCAGTTGGGGAATTGAGGGTCTGAGGAGATGTAGAACATTAGAATCAAAGTCGTGATAAAACACTATCGTCCTCCTAGTGGCCAAACAAGGGCCCAGAGGGCCTGGGGCCCAACCGCGGACACAAAGGGAGTAATGTCCTGTTGATGCTTTGCATAAACAGGCAAGCTCGTTGCAGCTCTCTCTGATAACGGCCTAAACTTCACAGAATAGGGCTCCTGGGATCGAGACTCTCTTAATTGTCATAATGATTGTTTTATCCGCAGCCAATTATGTTTCATTACGATAAGGTGCAGGAGGCCTTCCCAACTGAGCTTTTGCATGTCCAATTCAAGGAATTCCATAATCGTTCTTTCTCCCTTGGAAAAATAGGAGTAAAAAAAAAAGAAGCATGCAAAGTACGCAAACTTCCTGTCAAAACGCTGGCTGCTTCCTCCATCTCCAGACACTTTCTCAAATAAACTCTTTCAAACGCACAAACGCTGCATTTGCTGTGGGGACGGATAAACATCCGCAATGGCACACGCCATAGCTGAGGCTGACAGACGTGCACAGGCTAATTCGACAGCTGGACATGTACGGGAGGATATCCCATAATCATGTAGCTAAATTTCAGACTCATGCTTCTATCCTTCGCAAACAAGGATATAAAGTTGCCTGTACTGGCAGTGTACATGACAGCATGAAACCCCATGTCATGGGTCGAGAGCACAACTGTGCATTGTTGCATCCAAGCTCTGATATCTTCCTCAATTCACGCTTTGCCCCGGGGCAGCAGGAACAGGGGTAAAAGCAGGGGATTCATGGAAGTGCATGTAGTGATTGTGTTTCTTTAAAGTTCATTTTTTGTGGGAGAGCTTCAGTGCTCTCTCCTCAGGTCTCGTCTGTGAAGGTGCCAAAGCAAACTGAAAAGCAGCATATCTTTCAGGGCGAGCGGTAGCCTCCAGTTTTCTGGAAGTCAGACTTCCCTGATGGTGGGAGGCCAGGCTGGATGGATGTCAGATAGGTGCTAATTCTCCCTCAGAAGTACAGACATGTCCACAGCTTCCTGTCTGGAGCAAAACCGCAAAGCAGTGCGGTGTGCGCGAGCGAGTGTATGTGTCTCAGAGGGAGAGCTCCTCTCTGCTCTCTTCAAACCCTTCATTATGACCATGCCTGACACTAAATACATACGTTTAGTCCTACCATACAGGCCCTACATGAAACACAAGCCAACTTTTAGAAACATGTGCTCACACACTCACACTGACCTGTGCTATTCTAAGAGCTCTTTATAGTGATATTACAATCAGTCAACAGTATTACTATTAAGGTAATACTTCTCTGGCTTAGTTTTCATTGTTGTAGGTCTCTCTCCTTACATTAGCCTAATTCTGATGTATTTATTGCCTGTTACTATATCTTTTCTGCAAAGCAGCATTTTTAAAAAGCCAGAAGAGCTTGTCGTAGAGCATAACTGTTGGGTTATATTGAGTTGGGTTATGTAATTATATGTGCATGAATGTGTCAAAGGTTATTATGAAGAGAAAAATATACCAGGACGGCCTCAAACCAATGCTAAGCCTCAAGAAGGGAAAAGTCACAATTAGCTAAAAGTACATCACAAACCTGTAGAGTTCTGGGACAAAATCCTGTGGACTAGGGGTCGGTGATAGGCAAAATGCAGTAAAACAAAAATGCCTAGACTTTTTCACAATACACAACACGTATCACAATATTTTGACGGATATAATGCACTAGTAGTGTCACATTTAAGAACTGCCATTAAAGACAACAGATACAATGGTTATTATCCTGTGTTTCATATATTGCAGCACACTTAATCCAAATAAACAAGAGTGACTTTTAAGAGAGCTTTATAATAAAACATGCAGTCGGTCAAGTACTGACAATATCTGCAACATACTCAGAAATGCAAAGAGTTTATCAAGTTAACAAAATGTATCACAATAACAAAAAAAACGTCATAATGCCCACCTACTATGCACATGAGACAAAGATTGGCCTGTACCAGAGTGATGGAGTGAGAAATGTAGGGAGAAATGAAGGAACTGCTTATTATCAAAAGCAAACTGTCTCAACTGTGCAACGTTAGCAGAGCCGTTTATGGCTGCTGGTGAAACTGGATCACTTGCCTATGTTTTGTCTATATTGATGCGATAGCTGATGGCAGCAGCAGGATGAAATTCAAAAAAATACCTCGAAAGTGTGACGATGACTAGAAAACGTGGAGTTTTTCCAAGTCCAAAAAATGGACTGTCACCCAACTTAAACTCAACTGGGCATCATTACCTTCACTGTAGACAAGTGCGAAGGCAAAAAGGTCCTGAAATAAGCAGAAACTGAAACTGCATTACAGGCGCGGCATGACATTAGCCAGAGTCTGTGATATCTGTGGGCCACAGCCTTCAGGCATTAACTGAACTGCAGAAAATTGCAGAGGAGTCATTGATTGCAGAAGCTCACAGTCTGCACTTTAACCTCATAGTCACTGTTTTATTTCAAATCCAGTATGCTTGCGTACAGAGTCAAAACAAGTCAAAACTGTCTAAGCGTCCATGTTACTGTTAATGTGATTGTCACTGAAACACATTTATTTGTAACATATACATATATTTTTCACCCAAAATTAACTTTGTATGTAAGTTTTACCTTAATCCCTGTCTGCACCAGTTTATGGATGTCCAAGAAGGGCTCTTTGAGGAGCTCCATGTCATGCGTGAGGATGCGGACGAAGCCCTCCTTCTCCAGGATGAAAAGGCGTTGAGACCCATCCCCACAGTGCACCACAGCCACAGGCTGCCGAAGCCCACTAAGGATCTCCTGGGCGCAGTAGCAGTTGTGCTTGTGCTTCCTGATGAGGAGAGTGGTCAGATTAGCAAGGCTGTTGTTAACGTGAGCTTTCTCAACTGAGGATTTTAAAATGATTCCAATCACTAAATCAGTGACAACGCAAATATGTAATCCATTTAAAATTAAATCAAATATCTAAATCACACACAAAAATGGCTGCTAAAAAGATTAACTGTGTAATACTGATAAATGTACTCCATATATTTATGTATTCGAATTGAGCATGACTGGCCCTGTAGGAAGAGCACTGACTGAACGATTGCTGTCGAAGTTTGTTTAAGGAAGACAAGGGGTGAGATTTTAAGCAGTGAAACAATTCTTCCATTAACCCAGATCAAATTTGACATTAAGGAAAAAGGCCGAACAACAAATATATATGTTATATGTGGGCATCTGTGGTACAGGTGCACTTATTTGAAGGTTTTGGCAGGCTAGGAGGTATTTTCTATTGGGAGCAGAATAGTAATGGAATAGAATGTGTGTCAGGTCCCTCTAGTTTAGTAGAATCACTTAACAGATGACTCCCTGGGTATATATGCACCATTGGGAGCTGATTAAAGATTATGATGCTGAAAGAGGCCTCAAGACTCACAATTAGGGGACCAATCAGGCCTGTCATGATGATGAAATTTTAATTGTCACACAAATAATTGTGAATATTTTGTCTTGAACTTTTTATGGCACTACAATTTTACAGTCGTAATGCATCTAAAATGGCTTATTAGCTACCTTGATTATAAGTTCTTAACTTATAATCGCTTAACTTATTGGCAAACAGCTAATCAGGATACATAACATACTCGCACAAATTTCTGCAATCACACAAAATCATGTAATGTGAACCAAAGCTTACTTTTTTTTCAAGAATGACAATATGAGCAAAAACATGTTCTGTGGCTGTTAGCATAAATGCTAATGCTTGTATTATGACGTATTAGTGATACTTCTAAATATGGCAATTGACACCTGAACATTCCATTTTGCTAATGTCATTCTACTTCTGGAACAGTGCTTGGTGACTTTATCCTCACCTAAAGGAGTAAAGAATCGTTCGTGGGTTTCAGCTGCAAGTGTTACCAAACACAGAGAAGAATTCTAAAACTGCTGACAGAAACAGCTCAAGCTTATATATATGATCTATTTAGCACTGTCTTGTATTATTACACCTGTACTTTTGTTGGTTTCCTAAATCCCCTGACATGTATCATAATGTTTTCTGCTTTTTTTAGTATTTTTATGTATTTGACTCAATGGACAGAACAGAACAATTCAAATTCTTTGTGTTGCAACACAAACATATGACTGTGAAATATAAAAACTACAAAATAATCACAGTCAGATCAAATAATCATGCCTAGGATCAACGTAATGTCACCTAAAACTGATATTTTCATATCAAGGGTTTTCTTCACAACACATTAAATGTCACTTTCAGGTGTTTTTTTCATGATATGTGTTGTTATGAGTAGGCTTTACACATACAAACGTATCAGTGCTAAATTAAGAATTTATTTATTATGTTATTTTTTCAAACCTCTTTGAATAAACCTCTTCACATGTCCATCCACCAAACACAGGTGCTGATTCTGACCTGTTAGATTTATTATATTTAAGGATGAATACTAACAAATTACACTGGTTCTGCAGTTTTGCTATGAAAAATTACATATGGAAAATCTTCACTGCAGTTTAACTCCACTGTAGTGAGTGTAGTGAAATAGAACAGTGGGTGTTCATCTGAAAAGTCAGCAGTTATTAGTGTTGTTTTCTATACTATGTAAATGTAATTCAGTAAACATATTCACATTCTGTTTACAGGCTGAATGAACAGGTACAAGTCTGTTCTTCTGATATTTACTGTTTGTTTCAATGGCAAAAACATAAAGTATGTCTTTGCTTTCTACAAAACAAGACTGTACACACAATAATAACTTTTCTTAAAAATCAAAACATAACACTTATAAACATACAATGAATATAAATATGGTATCAACTGTAAGTTTAAAATTCACACTTTCAACAGAATTTCTTGGTTTGGTTAACTGAGTTATGAATGAGAAATAATTAATATAAAATTACCATATGCTTTTGTTCATTTTAACCAGTTATCTAATGAAATGTATATTACTGCAGATCCCCAAAGTGTGCTTTCAACATACTTTTGGATGTCCAAACTATGCAAAGAAGAGTGATTCACTACTTCTGGCAAAGAGCAAATGAAATGAACTGGTGGGCTCCAGCTCAGTGCACAGACATCCAAAATGAATGAGCAAATTAACTCAGAGGTCTTTAGACTCAGGCTGGTTGAAAGCCTTGTTCTAAAGACAAACACTGTCCGTGGTGCTACTCTGGTTTTATCAGCTGAGGTAGCGGCTTTTAAAGACCGTCTCTGATCATGTCCTTTCACAAAAGCTTAAAGTCCACTGGCCCAGATCAGAGCGGCAGCAGTATAAGCACTTTCTTTGTGCCCTTAAACCTGGCTGAACCGACACTGGACAAACACACGGAGCTCAGCCATGGGAAGGGGGGCAGTGGGCCAGGCCACAAGCACATGCAGGAATATTTTGACGCATAAGGTCATTCATGCATGTCGTGTCTCTAGTGACCTCTGCTTTCGTCCAGAAGCAGCAATCGATGGCTTGCTCGAAGGGACACAGTTAAAACACTGAATTAACTGCCGTGTGAAAAGTATAAGTGTTTAGTAATCACCAGTAAATGAAGGCAGTCATAGTTACTTCAGCGCGTGTAGTTTGCTCATTATGGAACACTGTTTATCAGATGAAAATCCAGCAATTTGCTGTAGGTATTATGAACCAAGTAACTCTTCAGGGGTGTTTGAGCAGGGTAAAAGCCAAACTGTGCTGGAATAAGGCCCTACAGGACTCATGATGGACCCACTGAGTTATGGGTTTTACCAAAAAGCAAATAAATGTTGCAGAAACGTACAGCTTAGCACTTAAAATGTTTTCCTTTTTCATTAATATTAAATGATTTTACTTATCAAAAAAGAAACCCACATATCAAAGAAATGCGGTCGCGTGCACGTACCTGTTGATTGCTTCTATTCTCTCATCTCCTAAATAGTTGGAGTCTTGGCCCCGTGGGAGCTTTTGGTGGAAATCAGGAAAGCACAGGCCTCCGTCCCTCCTCCCGTAGTACTGGCAGAACTCGTCCACGTCAGCTTGGAACAGCTCTACCAAACACAGACAGACAACTGCGCTCAGCCTGACATACACACCACACAGTCTTTAGGGGATGATGTCATCACCTCCAAACCCGGCCGAATCCCCCGTAGGTAAAGCTGTTCCCCAGGCAAGCTCGCGCAACTCCAGACACTTCACCACAGGCTCAAGCTAAAGCCCATCTGTGGCTATGGTGCAGCAGTGGGACACTATGAAATGTCAGCTTTAGCAGTTAATGTTATTGTTGCTCACTTCACAAATGTGAACCAAACCGCTCTTCAGCCTGAATCAATGACCTGGAGGTCACAGACAGCAGAGAACTTAACTGAGCTCAGTAAACTACCCTGCTCTCTGATTCTGTGATATCAGCACAGCAAGATACAAAAAAAACACTTTCAGTCATGTGTGGCCTGCATGTGGAAGTGTTAGACTTTCTGTTTAGCTGGAACATGTAGGTCAAGTCCAAATAAATGGTGAAAACACACCCAGGTTTGATTGATTACGCTTTGCAGATTAGATGTGCTTTTAGGGAAAACACCCTTACTTATTTCTCTATTAACAGCCAGCATAAATCTCTCAACATTCTAAAAGATACAAAATGTTGGCCAATAAGGAGGCATGAATGATAAAAACTGTTCGTGTGGTGTTTGGTTAAACTAACAGTTCCCTGGATGCTCCCTGCAGTATGAAAAATTGGTATCAACCGATTAAACCAAATTTTTACAGATCAGTATCAGCTATATTGAACATAATCAAATTCAGATGCTTTACTAAGATTATTAAGGCTATTTCACCTCTTTTATATTACTTGTTTTGCTCTGTATGTGCTATTTATGTTGCAGAGGTGACGTAAACAGTCATTATCCACAACTTACGTCAGGGAGGCATGTTTTAAGTAAACAAATGGTTTAAATGTCTGCAGTAAGGAACTTTTTTATAGAAAATAAAAACAACAACAGCTAACTAATATCTGCAGTGCCAGCATTTTGACTGCAGTTAAACTAGCTAGCATTCCTCAAAACATGATTAAACCATAGGTAAAGTGTGGATGTTTTACGCTGTTATACGTTTAATAGTAACAGTGCATTCAAAGCAAGGAGAAGCCTACCTTGCACATGTTAGAGCAAAACGAAATATGACTACATGAAATGTTCATTTCAATAAGGCGGCCAAAAAAATGCATGAGTTCAGATTGCATCATTGTGTACTTCCTCCTTTCATGTGCAGGAAATGTGTATGTACACGATGGTTTATAAACTAAATTATTAGACACACAGGGCCCCCTGTACTAAGCTTTTGGCAGTTTCAGGTGCAAATCAGATGTATTCATCCCACACAACATCCAAAAACCTTGCAGGCTATATGCATTATATGCTATATGCATGGAAAACATAGGAGGATGGTGCAGAAAAATGGGAGAAGATATTGGAAGTGCGGCACATTACATAGACCACAGGGTTTTTCTAACGTTTAGGCACCAATTTGATGAGAATTTTTTCTCTGCCTTTTAAAATCAGGTTTAAATGTACAATAATGTCTCAATGTCATGTTGTTGGTAAACTCCTATAAAACTGGCACCTAACATAGTAAAGACACAAGTCCCTGCTGAATAACAATATTTTAACTCTCAGTTTCAGACTGCCTGTATGAAGAGACACAGCATAAAATGTGCTTTGATGCAGATGCAGTAAGTCCTCGCAGGTGGTGTTTCTTAAACTCTGTTTTTTTTAGGTAGACTGGAATTACACACACCTTCAATGTTTTGGTGGCAAAAACAATTTCCTAACACTGCTATTTCTGAACTTTCATCTTCTCTATTGTCTCAGACCTGCGGACTGTTGAGTTATTTCACTGTGGCTTTTAAACCCTGTGTGCAGTTAGTAGGCGGCCCCATGTGTTTCAATTTCAAACACATTGTGAGCTCATGTTGCAGTCACGTCAAGACACATTTTGTGCTGCACATGCACAAATGTACCTCTGGTACTCCTTATTAAATTGGGATCAGGGCAAAAAGAAATTATATTGCATGTTGTTTGTTATAAAACTAACAGGCAGACCATTTCTTTCTCTTTCTTTCTCTTTCATTGCATTTGTGATAAAAAAACCCAAAGTAAATAAAGTGGTCACTGGATATTTTAGTTATATTTGAGAGCTGTTTATTTCAACTGGATGTCTGCCTTACCTCTCGCTTTACCTTGGTGACATTTACAGCATAGCTAAACACTATTGTTTATAATTCTGGTATGCACTATATTCTAGGCTGTAAGTGTTTGTTGCATTTATCCCTAATGTACTACACAATATCATCAAAGCACGCAACAATTCTGCTTAGACTATATGCAGGTGAGAGTTAAACATTTATCTCACTATCCATGTTAGATACAGTTTAGCTTTAGATCTACAGTCAGATATAGATAAGAACTTTCACCCCATGCAAGCCATTGTCATGCGATCTAATAATTCGACTTGCCGTTTAAAAAAAAAAACACTCCCAACATTCACCCCGTTTGCGAAAGACACATCACTTATCCCTACTAACAGCATTGCTGAGGCATTTCCAGCAATGTCCTTCCGTCTGTGGGCCTGAAAGGCAGCACCCGGACCTGGGGGTGAAAATCGCGCTGCCTGAGTATCGTTAGCAGCCCCACAGTGGCTTAAAAACAACCAGGCTGATACAGTTTCCTCTAAGCTAAACCCTCATGGGGGGAGACAGCAAACACACCAGGGATAGAAACACAAACACACTCCTTTCCTTGCTTTCATCTTCACCAAGTTCCTCCACACCGCCTGACAAGTGTGTGTGTTTGTGTGTGGTGGTGGTGGTGGTGGCGGTGGGGGTGACCACACCAACAACAGAGGTGATAGGATATCCCCAAACATCTAAACACAACACAGAGATCAAACACACACCCCTACACAGCCATGCCACCCACGCACAAGCCATAGTGGTTATCTTAGGCCTGCTGGAGTGTGAGTGCTGAGATAGGTCTAAAAGTTACCGTGCGTCATAGTGGTATGCGGGAGTGAAGCAGTAAATGCCTTTCCACTGCCCATCAAAAGTTTTTCAAGGTATTTTTCATAAAACATTACACTAATCTAAATGAGTATTAAATGTGTTAAAAAGTGTTATGATAAGAGAACCATTATGGGTATTTTCTTAATTGAAGAGCAAAAAAGTCACATTTTAAAGGAATTAGAGGTTTCCCCAAACTTTTGGCAGGCTGTGTTCAGATGTATAAGATATATTAGATATATTTGCCTTTGTCGCTGTTGATAAAGAACAGTATTTAGTAAATCGTCACTGTCTGAACAAAACTTAGTATCTCAAAATGGTAACTTTACAAGAGAAGGAAAAAACATTCTTAACTTGTAATAGAAGTTAATGTAACAAGATTGTTTTTTAAAATCATTTTGGACTGTTTCTACTAGTCCATTCATCATGAAATTTTAACACAAGGTAACTGGAATTTTAAAATTAAGCAAAAAATGACAGAAATATAGATACAAGGTTTTTGTGCAACACTGATTAAATTCTCCTCTTTCGATTGACCCAATCATTTTGTTGGCATTGCACCATGCTGCCCTTATTGTTGGATGATCTGCAATAGTTCCTGAAAGAACATGAAAGCACATTTAGAACTGAATACGCATCAGTAAGAGCTGTTTATTGATTGGTTTAATCATAATAATAATTAATCTTAACTGAAGTGTAAATTATATTCCATTTTATTCATGTTTTCTGGCTCAAAAAGGTGATCTGTGACACAAAGCACAGTTTAGTTTTCTTGGATCACTTTCTTTCACGTTCTTTCAAATAAATGCAAAGATAGCTTTGAGATATCTCATTAAACTGCACAAATGGAGCATTTCTGCACTGATCTTCAAAGGTTAGTATATTTCCATGGCGTGTCTGTAAGCAAGCAGGTCAGTCTGATGCACCACCATTCATTTTAAGCCCGCTGATCAATACTGACATCCATACAGGCAAATACTTTGGTTTACTAGCACTAAAAAACTTTCATCAAGAGCAAAGATTAAGTCAGGCATGTCATTTAAAAAGCATATTATGCTATTCAAAAGAAAATTTGGAATGTTTTAAAATTATAATCTTCAGGCTGATAACGTTTAATGAGGCAGTGAAGCAATGAACTGTAACCTGTAACAGTCTAAAGTTGTGGTATCCATGCTGCTCTAAGACTGTAGAACACAGGCCTGTTGCAGACTTTTGTTTTTGCTTCAGTCTTGCACAAGAAACTGTTGAAAATATTTTTTTTTGTGGGGGGAAAAATAGGGCCGTAACATTAGAAACATTCAAATGAAGAAAACTTTTCTGTACATGAAAAATCGTCCAATTTGGGCAATTTATTGGGAACAACATAACTAAAAATATGACAAAATTACTGTGTGGCCACACACTGTCTCTGCCTCTCTACAATACGTCACGGTTGTATTGTACTGCCCTAAGAGGGAGGGGGGGAGAGAGAGAGAGAGAGAGAGAGAGAGAGGCTGTGTCCACATCCCCAGCACTATGGTTATACTTCCATCTGGTTATCTTCCAAAGCAACCTGGGTGGCCACCCAAAGTACTTGACATCTTGATGCACTTCAGCAGTTTTACATATACACAACCTTTGTAGAAAAATAAATGTGTCATTCGTCACCACATATGCTGATTTTGGAGGGGGAGGAGGGAAGGGGGGCTGAGTCTTTAGTCTTTTTGGCCTGGACTCCTGTTCTCTTGCCTTTACTGCTTTCAGGCATGCCTCTCTCTCTCTCTCTCTCTTCTTTACAATTCCGTACAAGGCTTCTGAATAGACAGAATTGATTGTTTTTGAGCAGCAATCAGTTTTAAATGGACAATCAAATATAGTGTAGATTTTATGTTTGGTGGGGGGGGCGGCGGCGTTGATTTACTTGTGCGTGTGTGGCCTGTGTTCTGGAGACCGTTGCCTGTTTGCATATCTTCCCCATCTAATCTGTTATGCCTACACAGATAGGAAGAGGTTTTGGCCCAGCAGCCAACTCGTGCATACCATTCCATCTGATGGAATGCACCAAACAGTGACAGTTGCAGCCCTGTGCACTGACCCACCCAGGCAAACAGAGGAAGTTTGTTTCTGATGTCATTCATGCTATGGAGAAAACATAAACCCTGATATAGCCCCACTCCTTACCGAATTTTTTCCATTTCTGCCCAGCAGCAAGCCGGTGTTGTTTGTGTTTTTTTGAATGTACCACCAAGAAAAACAAACTGATGATGTGAGTGGCCTTAAACAGCTGGTATTTTCCGCTGCATCATGCAGAGTGAGCGTGTGTGTGTGTGTGTGTTTGTGTGTGTGTGTTCTCCTGGTGGGGCAAGGTGTCAGAGTCAGTCATGTCTAGACCATAGTTGCGCACACACACACACACACACGCACACACACACACATACACACACACACACACACACACACTCCGAACACATCATGGTGAGCTCCAGTGACGTAAACCCAGAGACTTGCCAAAGAAGCATGGGGAAGAAACTGGTCATAAACCATGCATTCACAGCTCCAGATTGAGGGACTTTGTTTGGGGTGTGTCCACTCATGGGTGTTGAGGTGTGTGTCTGACAGCTGGGACATGAGAGTGTGTGTGAGAGCACCACTTGGTCCAGGGCTGCTTAGAGCGGGGAGATATAGATGCACAATAATGGTAAATGTTCGCTGCTCTAATATTAACGACCGGTAAATGGTACTTTACATTTGAATTTCTGTGTTTGGGATTTTTTAAATTGTGCATGGCCAAATAACCATTTTTGACCACAAACTCATGCATGTTCACCAAATTATCTGGTAAATAATAAACATTGTCAACTGATATTTAACTCAGTGTTTAGCTAATGCAATAAGCCACAGAACTGTAACAACACCCCATGATAAAATCCTTATAACACCTCGAGTGGCTTATTGCTTTTATAAAATGCCAACAACATAAAATATGATAAAATACAAATGCTGAATGTATCAGTTAATTTCTAAATAATAATAAACGCAATAAACAATTCATCTGCCAAGAAATGGAGTTTGTGTAGCGCAGGCTATCTACGCAACTGTAGAGCGCTGAACGAGGACAGGAACTTTCAGTCACCCATCAGTGTATACTGCAGTCTTTTCATGAACTTTTACAATTATATCATAATATGTCAGTGTTTAACGTTGAAACATTAGCCCTATAGGTTTTAATCAAATTAACACAATATAAGTATTATAATAATACTATTAATTTCTACTAGTGCATCTATGTGATTTGAGTTTATTGCAGATCTATACAATACAAGGACATTTGTAGCTTGTAATACATTAATGTAAATATTTTTTTACTTTGTATGCTGCAGTTTTACAGTGTTTTAAAGTAAATATTTCAGTTCAATTCCTAACTCTAACTCTGAATATAAATGGCAGGACATATTAGCCTGTCAGCTGTTTGCTGAGTTGATCAGCCTGTTTCTAGTTGTTAAGAAAATAAGTAAACAATCCCTGTTTCTTACATAGGGCCTGTTATGTACCATTCCAGGCCATTTATTTCATGTATGAAGGACTGAGTTTATATTTTGTATCTTTAGTATTAGATATGTTGGCTTTACATGTTAAGTAATTAACAAGGCTAGTGACCTTTTTTTGTTAATTCTATTCGTTACTTCTTTTACTGAGTGCCTTGCTATCCCTTTGCTGCTGTAGCACTGTGAATTTCCCCATTGTGGGACTAATAAAGGATTATCTTATCTTACATGCATGCTGATGCCTGGTCCACATATATATATATATTTTTTTATTTTTTATATACGTTTTATAAATCTGAATCTCTGGGTGTTCTTTCAGCCAACAAAGCATGGGATTTGCATCTCTGACCATAAATTCATGCATATTCAACAAATTTATCTGGTCAAATCCAAGCACTGGTTAAGCGGCTTTTACCACATTTTAAATTGCACCAAAAGCCAGAAATATTTAGAAATTCACATAATCCTTCCAGTGGAGGGACTGAAATGCAGTGTGCCTGGTGCTGGAGGAGCTTAGAGAATTTCCAAAGCATTGTGTGGGATGGCATTGTGGGGAAAAAAACACAAGCAGTAGGCCCTGAACGCCAGAGCTTAACTGTTGACTAATTAATCACTCAGCTTTGTTAGGGTTTGCCAGAAGCCTCCAGCACCATATTTGTGTGAGTGTGTGTGTGTGTGTGCGTAGTGTGAGTCATGACCCATAAACAGCAGTGGCCAGTACAGCGGGATAAGGCAATACCATGGCACAGTGTCTTTGCGTAGCATCTCTGGAATGGTAATCCTTGTATTCTAACCTTTACTACGGTTTTCGTCAAACATTTGGAAAGGGTTTGGATCTGACGTCTTTTTCCGCAGGCTTTGGACTAAGTAAGCATGCTATAAATGTACATGTACTCACGGAACAGAAAAGGTGGGGAGCTCTAGTGCAGAGTAGTACAGTCGTTCATAGTAGTCTTAACTGTTCATCATGCAAGGATAAAGGTGGAATTTTGCTAAGATGCTGCTGATTCTAAAAACGAAATATTTTTCTACACAAGCGTTTGGTTCATTGTTTCAATGCAGCTGAGGTTTTCGTAACAACACAGACACAAATCTACACTGCCTGTGAAAAGTTTGGGGATGCCTAGCTTAATAAAATGTTTTTACTGAATCAGCATATTTGCTTTGTCGGTTGGTAATAACTTGCTGATGAAGGAAGGAAAACAATATCACACGTCTAAATAATTGTGAGAGTATTTGTGACAGTGCGACCTTGTGAATAATGCCAAAGGTCAGATATTTTATCCCCTTTTGATGTCAAGGCAAGTTGTCCATCACATCTTTTGACAGGCAGGGTGAATAAATTTAAACCAAAACATCAAATATGATGTCCTTTTCATATGTTGTGTGTGTGTTACCTGGTACATGTCCCCTGCAGGTGTAGTAGAACTCCCGGCAGTACTCAGGGCAGAGGCGGGGCAGGTCAGGCTCGCGGTACCGTGAGGACTCTTCCTCAGGCGAGTGGAATAGCATCTGGGCATGAGGAGAGCAGCGGGCACACTTTATCTCCTGCAGCAGTCTGGAACATTCCGTATTATTGGTGGAATAGATCTGAGAAGAACAGGCAAGGAAAGGTTAAAATTATCACAATGATGCTGCCATAGAAATGTTACAGTTTATTTAAGTCTGAGTTTAACTGTTCAGTCTTCATGCCTTGGTTTGGCTATGTGGGAATAGTATTCCTCCACACGTGATCAAAACAGTGCAAAGGTTTAATCTGTATAGCCACTTCAGTCTTAATTCCAGCCCATTAATTCTATGATTCACTGTAAAACTGAATGGAGGAAGGCGTTTGAGTGGTCATAAAAGTGTCAAAAAATTGAACATTAAATATAAATTTATGAGCAAAGTAGCTTCTCTCTAACGTTATACGTTCTCATGTTTAACAGCCATGAGATGTCTGATCTCTTTATTCCACCAGAGGGCACTGAAGAGCCTCCATCTTATGCATCAGTCAAAGAAGGAAGCATAGAAAGACTACTGCAGTCGCCTAAAGGCTAGCGTACAGTGAACGATCGCTTGACGCGACCAGCACATGGTAGCGAGTAGCCTTAAGACCCCTGGGTGTAACTTCACTTACTTACTTACTTATTTATTCATTTGTTTGTGATGGTGGTGGTGGGTGGGGTTATTTCGAATATTTGAATATTTTTCATATAATGTCTTACAAATTCCAATATCAATAATATTTGACTGAAATACCCACCCCTAGTGAATTCATCCTCATCATTTTGGGCTAAAATATGGTAGATATTTGATCTGCTCAAATATAATGACTTACACTGGTTGCAATTTGGGAGCGCTAATGTGACAAACTGCATGACGTATTTTTCATGCTTTAATTAACTCAGGGGCTGTAGAGCATTTTAACGTGTCTTGCACCAATTAAGCTGAGTTTTAGATCAAGATTAGTTAGTACAGGCTTACAAACTGTTAATCTGCTGTTACATCTCACATGCTGACATCGTTCTGTGCCAAAAAATTAACGAAGCAGAGTGAAATGGAGCACAGCGAGCGTAATCGAAACGTTACCAAACAAATGTAAGCAAATAGATCTGGGTTGAGAAAATTAGCAGGCTTATTTACGTAACAAATTAGCTGTAATAAAACAACGGTGTAATGGGCCTCCCCTCGGCAGGCGTGCGCCTGTGCCCCAGCAGCAGCCGCCTGGTACACACTCGCGAGCTCTGTGTGAGGTCCGTGTGTAAACACCAATTTAGAGATAGACAGGCACATCATTCCACCGCTGGTATCAACAAATTAGCGGTCTGTCCAAGTCAATTAGAGCTGCAGAGTCTACATACACTGTGGACTACCTCAATAGGAACCTATATCCTAAAGAATGTTCAGGTTTTTCCTTAATAAAAATAGACACTGGATGTAAAAACAGTAGCAGCAGCCTTGAAGCCTTAATTTTCTGAGTACTTTTGTCCATTTTTACAAATAGCAGTATCTCGTATAGCATCAGAAACCACATAAACAAGTCTGTTTGAGATTACTTACATTGATTTGGCTTGAGGCAAGTGTGTGATAATTCAGAAATGCCCAGTGCTAACTGGTGGAGTATGAGCTTCCATTACTTGTTAGCTATGTTAGCTTTAGCTCCAGTCCAAAACTAAATAAGCAAACTTCAGACACCAAACATGCCTTGGCTGATTAACATTTAAGGGTAAAACTGCAAATACGGACATTGATGCCAACCTATCACTTTAACCCATTAAACGGCCAACGTTTATCATACACTTCTATAACTTAAAAATAACTCCAGTTTGCATTGTAGTCTATGTATTTACTGAATAATAAGCCATGTCATGTAACCAGCCTGGGTTTTAAGGGGTTAAGTTACTACTGCCATTTAGAATAGACAGGTAAGAAAGGAGGGATGGGCTAAAGAACTGCTCCCATGACCACACACATGATAAGAAAGATAAAACTATTATAATTCTTCAGGACATACTGCATGTGACAAGCCTTTGCAGAACCAGGCTGTTACAGAGAAGCATCTCAAGCTCTCTTCCCTTCTTGGTCTAGTGCTCTTGGTTGGTTCCCCAGCTCCAAATCGCCCATTGATTTAGTGAGCCATGGACTGGCACATGGTCCATGGAGAGGAGCATTTGTGTGCTCTCAACCATGCCCTGTGCCCATATGCTGCTGGGATGGGCTCCAGTGATGCCATCACCCACATCACAAACAAGAGGACTTTTGTTTGTTGTGTTAGGGGAAAAAAACACTCAGAAATATATATGTGCTTTACAAATTTCTGTGGTTCCTAGAAAAAGTGGTGAAAATCATCAGTGCACGTAACGCAGAGCATTTTGAAGTCATATGTAACTCTTGAAAAATTGCTCCAAAAGTAGGCGTATGTTGCATGTACGTACTAACTCCATTACTCAACAGAGAGCGATTAAGGCCAGTTCATACACCTAGGTCTACATTAATGTCAGTGCTGTAAATGGTTGATGCATTAAAGGTTGAGAATAATCCATTCTAGTTCTTTTATTAAGCCGACTTTATTTTTCAATGACATAAAAGTCTACATTTTAAGTCATTTTCAACACATGGTGCACATTCTATGGCCTGATTACAAAGACAGCAAATGCTGCATGCCTGTTTATTATTGCTGTCCTTGAGTTAATCAAGAATCACCCTGACCGATCAGTGGGATATGTGTTAGCAGCTGGTATGGTTACTTATTAAGACTTGCACAATTCCTTTTGTCAGTGAAATTGCCAGAACAAACATATAAACGCACAAAGACACACTTGAAAACAATTGCTTGTCATTCACCCTCAGACAATGGAGACCGCCGAAGCCTCACAAGGTCACGCCATAAGAGGCAACCAGGAGGGTGGGAGTCACATTGCGTCATGCCATGCATGGATAAGCAGGAGTGTGTGTATATGTGTGTGCAACTGGAGATTCATGTCAACAGCATTAATAAGATATGCAGTCACAGATCACTTTTGAGACTTTTGGTGGAATCCCAAATTAACCTGGAACCTACTTTTTTTTTGCCTGCCCCCCCCCCAAAAGAAGCCAACACAACTCGGGCGAGTGTTTAACAGCTTAAGCAAAACACTCTTGGCCCTCTGGGAATAGGTGTAAGTTTTGCGAGGGGGTGGGGGAGCAGGACAAACACTCTCTCCACGGCATTAACACTTGGACAGAGCCGAGGACTTGGGAGAGTGATGTTCTCCAGCTTCACCCATTAGTGAAACTAACAAACACAATGGTGTTGTTGTTATTCTTTTGCCATAAGCTAAAAAGACTCCGTGTGTGGGCAGTGTAGCAGGGAGGAGGAGATGTCGACTCCTTTTTGTTCCATTCAGCCTCATTCCCATTTGCATGACTTGAGCAAATTAAATGATGCAATATGGCTTTTTGTCACAAACCAAAGTGCAATGCCACCCAGCCACATATGTTGATTTGCTGAGGCAGTTTACATGAGAAAAGAGGCACCTCTGCATTCACTATAGAAGCTGTTTTTATTTGCTGGATGGTTGAATTTTCACTTGCAGAAGCCCACGAAACCAAAGTCACATAGAATACACCTCAATCACACCTAAATCTGCATGCGCATAAAAAAACAGCATGCTTTAGATGTTTTCTGCATGATTTGTTCAGATAATAACACATGAACACAGTGACAGCTTTTCTACTAACTTATTCATTAAGTTACATCACTTCTACACATTTTAATGGCCATATGTGAGCTTGCTCGAATGCTTGACCGCCCAGACAGCCTGTATCACATGTGATAAACACCTCACAACCTGCGGAAATATTTCATTCACAGGAGCTGTGCACTTTAAAGAGGAACTCCACCGATTTTTCAGAATTCAGAGTGGTATGGTGTGAAATGCTTCGTATTAGGGAAACCTTCCAAGTCAGAACTGTTCACAGCAGTGATGATAGGAACCAAACATACACCTCTAAAAGCTCCTTCAGAGAAGGTTATTACATGAGATGGTTATGAATATGCTGATGTCTAGTAAAACGGCTATATTTGCACTGTAATCATTGGGACCTTTGGTTCCTATCACCACCACTGTAAAGAAAATCTGTGTTGGTAAGTTTCTCTACAAATTAAATCACATCAGATCAATCTGACTGACTTTGAGTATATTTTAGCCACTGAATTATGGAGAAATTTTGAAAAATCGACGGAATTCCCCTTCCAATGAGACGCGTGCGTGCATTTTAGCCCCATCTAACAGTTAACTCACTTCGTCTTATGCAATGCTGCCCATGTGCTGTTTCTGATTGAAGCGTTTCATCGCCGTGCACGAGCACGTTGCTATGAGAGCTCAACGAGCAGCAGCAGTAGTACAACAGAAGGTAAACACATCAAAACATAGCCCATGCATGTGAGCAGACTTCGGTACAGGCCGTGAAAGTGAGACGAGGCTGAAGTTAGCTTCTTACCAGCTTCTTAGTCGAATTTTCCGTTCCACCTTAAATTGTGCGGCAGTTACATTCTGGCGCATGCACGCCGAAACGCCACTGCTGCGCCATTTACGGTGGAACGTACATTTCGAATATAAAGCTGGCGAATAAGAAATCAACTTAAGTCTGGTGAACGTGAACACCGAGCACTCCAGGGACAGTCTTGGCCACCATGCACACTTGTTTACCTCCATGCATGTGAGCAAACTTCAGTGTAGCCCATCCATCTCACCAGGAGGGCTGCCCACCACGCTGATACGTTTACTTACATGCATTTGAACCTTGCGTTCTACTAACGTACACTTCTGTGCATGCGAACAAACTACAGTATAGCACAGTCACCATGCATGTGGACAAACTTCGGGATAGCCCATGCAACTCAGTCAAACTACACGAGCTCTAACTGGAAGCTTGGCCACCACGCAGATCTGTTTACATCCATGCACACGAGCAAACTCAGTACAGTCCAAAACTACAGTATATCAAACTAACGCTGCCTACAGTACGGGCTACTCTTACGTTCATCTACGCGGAGCCCTGGCTGTTTCCCCTCAGCCTCGTCCCTTTCCACAACCTGCTGACCTACCGTGGTGTCTCTCCGGTGGAGGCTCTGGTAGGGCGCTCTGCGGACGGGGCAGCAGGACACTCGCGGGTAAAGCCTGGAGCACACGGCCCCGTCCTCCACGGCCACTTTGCGCTCCTTCTTCTTCAGGCGCCTGGGCAGACTGCCGTCGTAGCATCTCCTCCTCCTCGGGCTGAGCTCGCCCTTCTCTCCCAGCCTGGCCTCGCCGCACTCCCACAGGTTGGCGGCCACGGCCAGCACCAGGACGAACTTCAGATGCCTCATGGTGGAAAAGACCCTTCACTTAAAAAGGAACTGCCGCTGCTGCTGAGCAGTCTTTGCGAGAACAAAAATGCAGTTAATAAAGTTTATTTGAATACTTTTTTTATTCCAGTTCAGCCAAACATAAAAAAATACGTGAAAGTAAAATATGTGGGCTTAAATATTGGTCACGTGAAAGGGCACAAGTGCTGGTTAGGATGGCACGACACAGGCAAAAACGTGTTCTTGCATAATGATATGCAAAACCCAAGAAAAGAAAGACAGAAAGAAAGAAAGAAAGAAAGAAAAAGTCGATCAAAAAGGAGTCTGTGCAGGTTTCCTCGCGCACACAAAATAAATCCCCCGTTTAGTGCTCTCAGTGGTGGGTGCAGAAGCAGCAGCAGCACCGTGTTGCCTCCTGCAGCGCCTTCAGTGCGCTCACATGGTGCTCGGACTTTTCCACCTTCTTTTTAACCAGCGCGCGAGAAGCGAGAGGGATGACGTGCGCAGGCGTGAGAGCGCGCGCGAAGGAGAGAGAGCGAGAGAGAGAGACGTGGAGAGAGAGAGAGAGAGAGAGGCTACCTGTTGGGGCAGGACGATGAGCCGGGGTAGCCTAGGGCTTCCCAATCCTGATCCCGGAGTAGCCCTGCCCCGTGCAGTGTGCGGTTTTCCCTGCGCTAACACACCCAGTTTAAGCTCGGGAATGAGCTGATGAGTTGAGTCAGGTGTGATTGGAGCAATGTGCAGTGGTGGAGAAGCACTGGGAAGCCCATTCTCCCTAACTGGGCATGGTCATGGCTGGATCTATATGGGTGACCTAGGTGTACCAATAGATTACTCCAAAAACCTGCACAAGTTTAAACCTACTGTTATCTTCAGATTTACTCAAATATCTAATCCTTCGGGTCAGCAATTTCAACCTCAGTTCTTGTGGGAATTATGTTTTCCCTCCCCCGAGTGGTGTGATCTATCAGTGTTTCTCACACTTGTACTGGTATGGTTATGTTAGATTAAGGCCTAAAGCAGAGGGAAGTTTTTATGAAGATCATAAAATTACATGTTATAGTGACCTCAATATCATCTAAAACAACCAAAACACGTGTGTAGAATATTGATATTTCTTATGTTATACAGAGCTAAAACAGTGTGGGGTCAAACTGACCCCAAAGAACACTGAAGCGTAAAAAATATATACATATAGTACACTGAAAATATATCATCATGTTAATGTTTTGTTTACCCAGTTGCACCCGTTGAAATGAGAAAAAGTCATTGAATATGAAGCAAAAAATCATGTCAGTCATTTATTTGGAGATGTTGAGCACTGACCGGGGTCAAATTGTCCCCAAATATAATAGGAGGGTTAAATGGTTTTGATTATGTGATAACACATTTTTTAATTTTTTAATTTACCTAAAATCTGTTCACAGACCCCACTAGTCTACATATAATAATACAGTTGTAAATAAAAAAAATATCAACATTATTATTTGGCAGATGACTGCATCTGTGGTGTTGGCATCTTATTCCATGTGCATTGTGGCATTAAGGATCACTGTCAAATGAACTGATGGCCTCTCATTTAAATGCCCAGCTGATTTTGATGAGGTGTTTGCTGAGAAGCTAATGTTAGTTCAGTTGAGATATTTTGCGAAGAATGAATGGTACAAGTCAGCTAAATGGTGGCAAGGTGAATCAGTGAATAAGTGGTATGTATGATTGAGAGACTGTAATGTTTGCAGAGTGCACTGGGACAGGGCACCATTACTCTAATGTCCAGGAGCTCTAAAGGGTCTTAATCTGGCCCTGGGCATGGTGAGATAGGGTATGTGGTTGCTCCCTTTCCCCATAACCGTGAACAGCTGATTGGACATGCAGTCAGAGCCATTTCACCTTACTTGCCGTGGTGTGATGGGGCATGTACACTCTTAATAAAGATGGTTCTTTACGGGGTGTTTAGTAAAAGAAATAGTTCTATATAAAAACCATGAGTTCTATATAGAACCACTTTATGCTTAAATGGTTCTTCAGATTGATGGAGAAGGTGTTGTATACGGTTCTATATGGAACCTTTTTGAAAAGAGTTCTATATAGCACCAAAAGGGTTCTTCTGTTGTTACAAGCTTGACATTGTAACAATAGCAGAACCCTTTTTGCTGCTATATAGAACCATTTGAATAGGAGCAATCCCTTTTTTAAAATACCCTTGAAGAACCATTTTTTTTAAGAGTGTAGATATAGCTGTTTCTCCTAACAGGCCATTGTGTGATGGGGTACATGATGGGACCTGTTTCCCCTAACTGGGTGAGGTTGATGGGACATGAAGTCCGCTGATCAAGGTGAGATGGCGTATGTTCTTTGGAACCATTTCCCCCTTACTGGACATATGCTGTACAAAGACCTCTGTTATGAAAAAATTAGTTTTAGTCACGATACAGGTTAAGGGTGGAAGATTTGGAGAAAATATCTAATTGCAAATGTTCTGACCAATATTGTGATTGCAATGAAAAGTGTGATTATTTTTTATAGATTAAGATCCAGGCCTGTTTTGGCCAAGAACACCAGAAAATCCAGTTTTTCTGGCTTGAGATCTGAACGCTGCCATTTACAGCCATTTAGTTGTAGTTTTGTTGTCATGAACACAGCACTTAGGTGTTTGGTCACTTTTGATTGGTCTAACATATCTCTAGGCAAAGCACAAGCTTTGTGTTACTAAAAATGAAGACAATATTCTTAATGATATAGGCTGTAATTAAAGTGGCAATTTGAGAGTGCAGTCAATTGCACTCTCAAAATTTTGACATCAAAACGAATCGTTTAGCCCTAAATACTGTCTGTTTCTTCAGTGTATAGCTAGTCACTTTTCATTTCACTCTAGCCGAACCACTACAATTATAAAATAGCTTTGCTCCTTTTAATTAAGAGTAACGTTCACATGGAAATGCGTAAAAAAATCAGAACTGACATTTGGCCACAGTTTCCTTTTCTGTGAAAAGCTTACGGTGTCATGAACGGTTTTGCTTATTGCAAACTCATTGAAACATTTTTTGCTGATTTAGATGTTGGAACAAGGCCTGTGTCTAGCATACCCAAGGGAATGAGATAATGGAATTCTTTATCTGCCCTTTAACGTTTTTGGTCATTAAGTGCAAACAAACTCTTCCAGGGCTAATCAGGCGGCCACAGCAGGACAGTCTCAGTTGATTAAAACATGCTATGCTATTACGCTAGTGGGGATGTTAGAATGCCTGGTATTTCTGTTCTTCAGAAGGCTCCTGATAAGACAGAGCCAAACGCGGGACAAGTCCTCTTTTCTTCTCGTCTTCAGAGAGATCTCCAGATTGTCGGTCCATAGGGGAATGTCCTCGGCAATAAAAAGAGAGAGAGAGAGAGAGAGAGAGAGAGAGAGAAAGAGAGAGAGAGAGCAGTCCTCAGATCAGCTCCATTACCACACCTGCTCTTCCTTGGGGGGTCTAACCCTGACCAGAAGTCTCACTGCTTATCTCCAGAGATCAGGAGCTGCAGGAATCCACACTGATTGGCCTGCTGGGCAGTGATGGAAACAGCTCAGACCTCATAGCACTTCCATGATGAAAAGGACGCTGAGAAACTATACTCAAAGTAAATGTGCTGTTATTCAGAAATAATTTAATTTTATAAATTCCTGCAAGACACTACTACTACAGTAAAAGGGAGAAAAATGTGTTACACTAAAAAAAACAGAAATATATTAAATTTTCTTGAAACAAATTTGTTTTATTTTATTTTTCAGTTTACTTTGTTATAACAATGATGTTGAAGTAATATATTTTATTAATCAATGTATTGTTCATTTTTTCATTTCTGTCCAGCTCACGGTTATTTTCTTCAAAAAACTGACCAATTGTCAATTCATACATGCAACATGTATTTAGCTTTAGAAGACTCTACTGCCCAATCCCATTTTACCTCTTGCCCCTACCACTTAGCCCTTACCCCTCCATTTGGCGTGTTCACACCTAGGGGTAGGGTGTCCCGATTTTTGTTGAGATAGAGGGGTAGGGCGAAGTGTTAGGGCCACATGGCCCTCCAAACTGAGGTTTTTCAGATGCACACTCCAAACAAAGTGTTATTAGAAAAAAACAAAAACCCGCAAGATGGCTGCACAAGCAACCGAAGAAACCCACAAATGTGAGTATTTTCTCTGTTAAAAATGACCATAACCACTGTATTATCTTAGTTTATTGTTGTTTCAATGTATTATGGTCCTTTTCTTCATAACAATCATAAAAAATTGCTAGTAGTATGCTGATGTCTTGGTAGCTAGCTGGCTAAATTTCCCGATCCACCCTAAATGGTTACATTCTAGCACCTCAGGAAGAAGCGGGCGAATAGCTGACTTCAGCTTCATATCACTGAAAAATTAGAGGTGAGTAATAATAAATAATTGTTGTCCCCCCCATTTGAAGGCATATGATGCCCTAAATGTAACTAAAGCCCAGCAGCGAGGTTACTGAACTTTACCCTCCTCTGCTATCACTGTAGACTGGCAGGGTTGCCTACACAGAACCGCTAGCCTGTTAATGTTTTTTTATTTGAGGGTTGTCTAATTTCGTAGAGGACGATTTCAACCACTACCTCTTATAATTCAGTTCCAAGGGGCAATGTGACAAAAAAAAATTAATTAATATATATATATATATATATATATATATATATATATATATTCAGTATTTAATGTGTCCATCATTTGCCTTTCATTCTTTTCAGGAGACAAGTTTTCAAGGGAATCTGCTGGGATCATTTCTTGGAAGCATCTCCAAAGTTCAGTATTAGAAGTTGGTCGCATTTTCTGCTTCTCACCTTCCAAGTAATGCCAGACATGTTCAATGATGTTGAGGTCAGGGCTCTTGGGTGGTCAGACCACTGTTCTGAGAACACCAGCCGCTTCTTTGTTTGATAAATATGTCAGCAGTGTGTGTGGGGTCATTTTTGCTTTTCTTCCCTATCAAAATGAACTTCTTTCCAATCAAACATTTCCAGAGGGTCCTGAATGATGTATTAAACTTTCTTTGTACTGATCAGCATTTATGATGCTTTCAGTCAAAACAAATCACCAGCTCCTGATGTTTTTATACATCCTCAAACTTGCAATGATCCTCCATGCTTGACTGATGGTTGTAGACATGGTTTGAAGAGTCTTGCATTGCTTTGGCGGTGTACTTACTGCCTTCTGTTACTTACAAAGATCTCAAATCAGTCCGTAAAGCCTTACTCCACATCTTAGATGTCCACTTTTGTGTTGCAAATGCTTATTGTCCATTCCCATTTTCTCTGCATCCTTTAACACTTTTTGAACTTTCTGAATTGTTCACATATTTTCCTTAACTTTGCCCTTTTTATGTGGACTATCTTACATCTAATGTCTCCAGAAATATGTCTGTGAGACATTTTAGATCCATGTGAGAGAGAAATTTGCAAGGCAGCTAAGGTGTGTTTGGGGTATTACTTGAGTGAGTATTCACATCTCTGTGAAGGGGAGCATAATGTCAGTAACTGTTGTCAAAATTCCATGATAAACAGACCAGTAGTAATAGTCCAAAATGACTTGGAACAAAATCTTGTTCCATTATCTTACTTTGAAAGCTGAAAATGTAAAGGTTTTGTGTGTGTGTATATATATATATATATATATATATATATATATGTGTGTGTGTGTGTGTGTGTGTGTGTGTGTGTGTGTGTGTATCAAGAAACATAAATGTCTGTAAAAGGTCTCTTATTCACTATTTAAATAAAGAATGACAGTGGTGAGTGAGCACAGTGAGCATTAAAGCACAGATATAAAAGCTAAGGCTCTTTGTAAAATGCACCTCAGTCAGGTCCGAGATCAGTGCTGTAAAAGCTGATTGGGATGGAAACATATGGGAGGCAGCTGTGGATGGAGAGGAGAGGAGAAAAGAGGAGAGGAAGATAGAAGAGAAAACAGTACAAGAGAGGAGAAGAAAAAGGATGAGGGAAGAGGACAGGAAAATTGACATGAGGAAAAGACAAGATAGAAAAGGAAAAAGAAAGGAGAAAAACACAGTGAGGGAGAGAGAGAGGCCAGCAGCACAGTGCTACCACTGGCTAAAATAGACTCTGCTGGTTCATATACACATCCCAAGCTCTGATGTGGCTGCTCACCAATTCAGTAATTGATGGCTATAGTGGATTATATACAGCACAGTACAACATAGTTATACCTTAATAATAACAATAAAGGAAAGTTGTTGGGATCATTTATCATTATGTGAATGAGATCATTTGAGATCATGCGGGAAATACTTCTTTAAACTTCTTAAAGTCACAAATCGCTGTGGTTGGCAGTCTATTTCATTTACTGCAGTAGTAGATATTCACCACATACTGACTCCGTGGCCTTACCTGCCCAGATGGTTGCTAAGGTAACAAAAGAAGAAGAACAGACACCTTAGAGCATTCCAATGCTTTTTGTTAGTAACATCACAGTGAGTAGCAGCCATGGCCCTGTTTTTACCAAAGGGAACTTTTAAGCAGTTGTTTGGTGAGAAATCAAATTTGCAGTTTTCCTCTTCAGCCAAGACATGTTTGGTGTCTGACATTTGCATTGCAAGTTTTGCACTGGAGCTATGAGGCTCCAAAAATAAAAACTAAACAAGCAAGTTTTGGACACTAAATATGAGTTGACTGATCAGCTTCATCAACGTTTGACTGGTCATAATGAATATGTTTTTAATTTACCAATAAAAAGGCAGAAGCAAGGGCCATACAACTCTAACACACAAAACTCCTTTTTCAGCCCAAAATGCTGAATTGCAAACACAACCTAAAGACAAGCTTTCCCATACAGTACTGAATATATTTACAATCATTTGTTTTTCCTTTGGTTTTTATATAAAATGCACTTTAGCGGTTGGGAAGCCAAGCATGTATTACCAACTAGGGTGGCCTGTTCCAGAATATTTCCTGCTTTGTCATGTGGGAAAGTCCCTGGGTGTTAAATTGGTTGTCTCACTCAGAAATGGCAAAGTGTAACTGCAGTCGTTCAGCCCTTTAAGAAAACCACATATCGTCCTAAGGCCTGGACAGCCCCTGACCACACAGAGAGCAGCAACACTCTTCAAGTCAATGACTAGAAGTGGCAAAACTCACTCATGTGATCATCTAAAGGGGCATTAGAGGAGGTAATAAGGGCCTGTCGGCACTCCCCGTTCTCTTCATCCGCACCCCCCCACACCACCACACACTTGTACAGTTCATTATTTTTCTACAGGTGTGCACTCCAATATTCTGTAGTGTATTTCAAGCCTCGATCAGGGCAAGATAGTTTCTATACTGCAGTGTCAGCACTTCTAGACATTGACCAATGCAACATCTGTGTGTATGAGTACATTTTGAGAGTAATGAAGCTGCTAAAGATTTCAAACTGGCACTGTGCCCATGTTTCTTCCTGACTGGGGCTTCAGCCTTCAGAAATTGGGGCTTTGGGCTTCAGACAGGCTGCTAACCTAGAAAGTGTGATCTCCTCTTAAAGGGATTATTCAAATCAAATATACACACAATTATACACTATTCCCCCTTTTGCCAAATAGCCAAGATTGTTTACATTTGCTTTTGAAGTTTTGGAGGTAATTGGAGTTAACTAGAGTGGCTAATGTAGCTAAAAGTAATGGAAGCATATACTCCACCAGTTAGCACTGTGCAAATACATGTCTAAATCATTGCACACTTGCCTCAACCACACCAGGACATTATGTTATATCACATAAACTTAATTGATGTGGTGTGTAACACTGTATGATACTGTGATATAAAAATAGACTATTTTTCATTTTAACATGATGTTAATTGTTATACATTAGCTGAAAAAGTGAAGAAGCAGACTTCACCAAATATGTCTTGACTGATAAACTAAGTTTGGAGAAAATTGTTTAAATTGCATTTTTTACTGTACTTTTGTTAATCTGCCATAAGTACAATGTAGAAAAATGTAAGTAAAGTACAAAAATACCAAGTAGACAAAGTAAGGTATTCAAATTACCCAGTGAGGGGATTTTTATATATGTATATTGCACATATGCATATTATAAAATGTATATTATACATTTTTTTCATTTTAACTGAAGAACACCTGCTGAAGACTCTTATTGTATTGGTGATTGGTGTCCTTGTTCTTAGAAAAATCCTTCTCTACCTTAAGCGGTGGTCGACACTGTCTGCAAATCACATCTGTCTCAGCTCAGCTGTAAGTGCGCTTGTACGCCGCAGGTCCAGCTCAGTTCAACGGGGAGCTGTACCTGCTGGGGGTGGGGAGAAATTTCTCAGAATCACTCCAACCTATCGAGAAGCACATGTACAGTGAAAAAGAGTGGCCAAGCATGCAGGCGTGCACGCACGGAGACTGCATGCCAGAGCAACTTCTCTCTGCAGGCTTGTAATTATGAGCGTTAGAGAGTGTTCATGGCAAAGCGAGCAGAGATCACTCTGAATTTAACTCATCATAATTACGTGTGTGTGGCGTAGTGGAAGAAATGCTTGGTTCCTGAGAGCAGACATGCATTCATTCATATTTGACTGGAGTGTCACTTATACTACTGTATATTTGGGTGGGGCAGGCTTTGCGTTATGCCTATTAACTCCTTCAACTGCAGACTTAATTCTCACTAATTATTTATTACCTACAGTAAAACCAATACAGTCAGAGACCACACTTTTGTTTATTTCATTTCCAGCCAAAACAGGCATTAAATATAAGTTATGTTTCAGTGCCAGAAAATAAGCAGAAGTCCATCAGTATTAACTTGTCCGTTCTTTATTTGTGTGCACTCTTCCAATCTTAAGCCTCTGGGGTCTAAGGGTATTTTCTTGATTTTTGCGTATCTTTTAAATTCACCTTTAAAGGCACTTGCACATAATGATACCCACATGTTTCATGTGAAAATGCTCCATTATCTTTGTTGCTACTTTCCAAAACCGCTGCAGCAACTTGAACAGCTGTAAACTCTTTGCACACCATTTCACATGTGTTTCCTTTGTCGACTGAATGAAGAATGAAGGGTTTCCGACATGACGGGTAAGTCCTTAGTCATTTCCTGAGTGCCCATTGGTCAGTTTCACACAAAATGTAAAAGAACACAAGAATCCATCAATTACACACAGTGCAAGGCAGATGAGATGTGTATCTCAACCCCTCTTCACAGCCTCATAACGCCAGATCTGAGTCACGTACAGTCTTCCGATAAGACAGATTTGAAAGGGCGATTCTACAGATTCAGGAAATGAACCTTATTTCTGCCTTGTATTATTGCAAAGATAGAATAACATATATAGAAACATCATGGACCCCAGAGGGTTAAAAACAATGAATGTGTATACATGCACTCAATAATCTGATTATAGTTGGATTTTTGCAGTTATCTGATTTTTAAGTGGTCATGTAAACACTATACTCCGATCTAGAAATCCGATTAAGAAATCCGATAAAGAGAGCTGGATTTTAGATCAGTAATCAGATTTCTCAGTACATGTAAACTCATACTCCGATTTCTATCGGATTTCTCAGCCTGCGCATACGCAAGAACAGATGGTGGATGTTGCGAGATGGCAGCAAAATGCTGGTGGGGTGGTGCTGAAATCAAACACGAAATAAAGGATTTAAATATTCTTCATCTTCTAGATGATGTAAGTTCATATTTTCAGGTAAAGTGGCACAATATTTAAAAAAAAAAGCCGTGACATGAGTTTTACGTTATGTTTACATCACGTCTTCTTCTGTGAGTTTATTGGCCCGAAGACCTGAAGTTTCCCATTATCTGATTATTAAGTGCATGTAAACGTGTTGATCTGATTACTGACAACATCTGATTTTCTGCAGTTATCCGATTATTGAGTGCTTGTATACGCATACATCATTGAGTTACAGCTCCTCCCAACAAAAATTGTTACTAAAAATGTCACTGACGTAACGTTACATTTCAACGAGATGCTAACATTCACACAAGCAACTACCCAAACACATCTCAGCTGCCTTGCAAATCTCTTTCTGTTGCGCATCTAAAATGGCTAAAGGAGATATTTCTGATGATATTAGATATAAGATAATCCTCATGCACAAGGAAGAGGAAAGTTAAAAGAAAATAAATGAAAAAAACAGGAGTTTCTAAAACTGAAGTTCAAAGATACAGAGAAAACAGGACTCCTAGATCTCCTAGACCAAAACTGTCCACATCTAATAAACAGTACTTCAAGCTTTCGCTTTTGAGAAAATCAATCTACATTCTTCCTTCAACTCTGAAAACACAGGTGTTTCTGTCCATCCTTCTGCTTGGAGAAGACAACTCAAGAGTATGAGTCTGAAAGAACGTGTAGCTGTCAAGAAGCTGAGAAAAGTAAAAAAGAACATTTGCACTAGGACACCAAAGGTGGACATCTGAGATGTGGAGTTCTATGGACTGATCAGTCTAAATTTGTAATTTGGGATTTCTTGGATTGTGCAGAAAATGCAACCAACTTCTAAGACTGAACTTTGGAGTACAGTTTTCTTTGAAAAACCAAAAGCTGTAATAAATGGCACAGCAAATATTGAAAAAAATATATTGTATTTAGCTGTAGATGCTTATGTATAATTTCCTGTTGAATATGTTTTTCTTAATCATGAGAAATAAATGACTTGTATTTAATGGCTATTTTGACAGGATATTAATTTAATACAAGAGTGGTCTTTGACTTTTTGACTTTAGGTTATGTGTTGAGAAATCGCTCTGTAGGCACACATATCTTTCCATGCAGTTTAAAGAGCCAAAATCTAGTTTGTACCATTTGCTGGGAAGGGTGTCATAAAAATACCCATCGACCCTAATGTCATTTAGTTGACCTCTGGTTACGTGATATTAGAAGCACATGCTTTAATCTAGCAGTTAATGGCCCTGTGTTCTGCTATCTGACAGTAATGGTAACAGTAATGACCCAGCGTTTCATACACATGCTCTCAGATTCCGAGAGCGTGGAAAGTGTTCTTGGTGTTCTCAGTAGTTGTGACATGTCTAATGAGGTCCTGCCATCTGTTTATGAATGCTTTAGAGAAAGGCGGGAGGGAGGGAGGGAGGGAGGGATGCAGTAGCCCTTTTCAGCAGCGTGCGCAGGCCCCAATTTCCACTTCAATAGCTCTAAACACATAAGGACGTTTTAAGTGTGGTGACTTACGCGAGGAGTTGGCCTCCACTAAGGGGAGTCAGTGTGTCAGTGGCGGCAGTTGTACTGCTGGGACGACTGCCCAAGATCAACAACCTCTAAATCAGTGGCTCCAGCCATCGGACCACACTGAGTTTCCCTCCGTCCTGTCCTCCATCTCTCTTTCCCTCTTCATCACTCTGTCCTCTGCCTTTTTCTTCATTCTTGTCCACTCATCACATTCCCCTGTTGATCTATTGGTCTCTCCAGCATCTTTCTTTTACAATCTCTCTCTCTCTCATTTTTTCTCTCTTTCTAGCTTCTCCTTTCTCCTCCTTTCCCCTGTATTGTTTTTAGCCAATTCCTCATACCCTGATTTTACCCTGCTTGAATAAGTTAAGCCACCCAGAACTTTCTCTCTCCAAAACCAGCACCTCATAATTATGTGCATGTGGCAGAAAGGAAGAAGCGTTCAGTTCCAGGCAGTGCATCCATTGGTACATTCATGTATATTCCACTGAGGTGTTGCATATACAGTGTGTTTGGTGGGGTGAGCTTTGCATTATGTCTATTAAAAAAACTGCAAAGTTTCAGGGAAGGTGCCATAAAAATAGCCTTTGACTGCAACATCATACAGATTGTACCACTTCCTCTTTGTACCACTGGTGGTGTGGTAAAAGCACCCTCTTCCATCCAAGTGGGGAACCCTTAGGGCCTTCAAACACTTAGAGAAGGCCTAATGATTACTGTGAAAAAAGTGGATAACACTCAGTTTAGCTTTAGCCCTCTAGGGTCGATGAACTCGCTGGAACATCAAATTGATGTTTCTCAATGTTTCTATTAATATCTTGGCAATAAAACAGCACAGAAATACAGTTCAAACAATTCCTGACTCTGTAGAGTCTGCCCATTTGATTCCATCGTATTGCGAGATTGTACATGACTCACATTCTGAGTTATGAGGCTGTGAAGAGGGGATGAGATGCATGCATCTGCCTCTTACTGTGTATAACTGGTGGATTTTGTGTCTGTGATCTGCCTATCACCAGTATTTGGTGGATTTCTTTGTCCGAGGAGGATTTCTCTGGGAGGAGAAAAGCAGACTGGAAGAGCACTGGGGCTATGTTTTTACAAGAGATATTAAAAATTTCTAAATTTCTCACCTTTTCAGCTTTAGGGCCAAATGATTTCTCAACACAGTTCTCTCGGTCAAATGGGGCCTCTTTATAGAGAGAGCTGATATTGTTCTGGATGGTTTGATATATAACGTGTGGGTATCATGTTTATGCAAGTGCCCTTAAGGGCAAATTTAAAAATATACGCAAAAATAAGGAAAATACCATTAGACCCCAGAGTTAATCACCATGCTTGTTGTATTTAAACTGGACAAATATTGTTGGAATTCTCTTATTTCATTGTTAGGTTTTGGTTGGGAAGTTATCCAGTCAGATTATTTTTCTCTGTGGTATCTAGGTAGACACAGCCAAGTGAGCTCTCCCACTGGTTAGGACTGATGGCGTGAGATGCCATCCACTAACATAATAGAGAACAGCCTGTGGAATCAACTAGTCAAATTTTTATTTTCATGGGTGGAACCAATTTGTGAGAAAAAACATCACTCTAGGCCTTCTAGAAGTCCTAGATACATCACTGGCAGCCTAATCAATGTGTTTCAGTCAGATGCTTTCATGAAGGAGTCACTGTAAAACTGCTGCAAAGTCAAAATATATGTTAAAACATGAAATGTCTTTTACAAATTTAATTCTTAATCAAGTTTAACCAGGAACAGTCAAAAATGTTCACGTGAATCACTGTTACCTTAGCACTAATAAACTCCTAGAATCCCATAGGGACCCACTGGAAATCTCATCAGAAATTAGCATTATTTTAGAGGTGTTTATTTTCACAGTTTTGGCGTTTATGGCCCCACCTGAAGGCCTAGCTCTAATGGTCATTGTTGGCCACTGCTCCATCTAGTTACGCAAGGGAGTCAGGAAGCAATATGCTCTTAAAGCTGAGGGCACAGTGAGTTAATGTTCTTCAAATAAATGTTGTGTTCTATATTTGATTGTTGGGAATCTCTCCCAACCACTCGACCCAAGTTCTCCCCCTACTCATACTATTGGCTCATTTGGGTTATCAGTTCTTATTCTAGAACAGTAAGCCAACTTTTTGAGAAGGTTGATTCAGTGTCCTCTGTGTTTAATTGTTAAACATGACGTTTTATTCCTAGCCTGTGTACACCCCTCCATTTTTTCATGCCTGGATTGTATAGTGAAGGTGTCATCAGATGGGACAGGTGCTGATGCTGGTACTGGACTCTGGAGGCAGAAGTGTAGCACTGTGTTGGAGGACTGTAGTGTTTTACTCTACAGGAAGCATAGGCTTGATCAGTGTGCCCAAACCAGGCAGCTCAAGGCACGTCACAAAACCATGTCTCAGGGCTGTTGTCTGACCCTTGGGCCACGCTGGCATTTTGTCATGGAGGCGTTTTCCCCCACACCCCTTTCATCATCTGCAAAATCTCCCACTCTCTCTGATTTCTCCGAGGACCACAGGGAACCTGCAGCTGCTCACTCAGAGGTCTAGCAGATTGGCTAATGTCGAACAAACCACATCATTTACGTCTATTTTATGCTTGGCCTCCCGAACCTCGTCCTGATCACAAGACGCTCCGCATCCCGAAAGGCTAGCGCAGGGCTAGCACACAGATGGATGTCTTTTATTCTTCCTCCCTCCTCCTTCTCCTTGCTGTAATTATTTGTAAATGGTGCCAGTAGGGGCCAACAGAGCGACCCGTAGATGTGCTGCCCATATGTGTGTGCAAATTGCAGGGAGGCATCATTAGGCCTATGCATCATGCTAACGAGTGGGAGGAGAAGAGCGGACTGGAAGAGCGCTGGGGCTGTGGGCAGCAGCGGCGTTGATGGTGGTCCTTCCCCGTGATCCTAGCAGTGCCCCACGTTCGGCCCATCTGTTCCCACTCGGCCCGCTTGGCTCTCTATCAACAAGGCCTCCACCGTGGAGGGCTTCTACAGCCTTCTGGTGGCCAAACAAAGCGGGACGTTCTACCAGTGCCGGCCTGAGTCCTGCCAAGTGCTCAGAGCAAATGTACGGGCAGCAAGAGGGAGGCGGATTTCTCGGTGTAGACCCCCATCTGCAACTATGAACAACCTCTGGACTTGGCACATTAACCCCATAGGACCCATTGGCAGTAACGTCTGTTCCTCACTCTCGTAACTCCCTACCCTACAGATTAGTTTCATGGTAGTTACAGAGTAATTTATAGTGCTTACTGGGTAATAAGACTTAAGTTTATTAACTGAATAATGGGCCTTGAACTGATGCTTGACTGACGGCTGAGAATAATGATATAGACGCAGTTGGTAACGTTTTGTTAACATCTTGGAGTGAGTCTGAGTTCTATCAGTTATTTTAAAAGCAGGTTGTATCCAGTTCACTGACTATAACAGAGTTCTTGGACCCTTTAGTCTTTCAGGCTGGAAGAGATTACTCTAAAAATATTTGTAAAGCAGTGGATTTAGAATATACAGTAGGACTGAATTACATCATAATCTACACAAAAAGGTGGACATGAGCTAAAGCAAAGGTGATGAATTATGCATATGTTTATATTACGGGAAGTGGGCTATATTTTATTTTTCCATTACTTTGGTTACGTTAATTCTTCCCACTACTTTGCAAAGGGTGGCACTGGCCATAAAGCAGGCACATCACATCCCTCTTAGGTTTACGGAGTCCTGGTCTGACCATTGAATTATTTTTGACTTCAAAGTGAGAGTTCTTTGCACCCGTGACACCAAACTTGAAATTCATATCAGGTAATGTGAACTATGATGAATATGTCCCAGATGTTATGCTCATGAATATACCATTATTTGTCTGTGCACCCGATCCAAAGTAGACAGTTTGCGATTGAACTGCTTCACCAACGTCTATACAACATTGATGTACAGCGTGTGTGGGAATCGGAAATGTGACATGGATATGCTGTTGATTCAGTATGTTCCGGCTGAAGTTTGTACCCATATCTGATAGTGCTGAAAAGAGCGGTCGTCCGGCGGGAAGTTGTGTGCGTAGGTGTGGTACGCTAGCTGCCATTCTTTTCCTTTCATCTCCATATGAGAGGTCATGTGTTTGCAAACTCTCTTAGTTTTATTGTCCCAGGGAAGTGTTTGAGGTCTAGTTCAGCAAGTAATAAGTGTTTCCCTTCCTCTCTCCCTCTTTCTTTCTGTGTTTCATTCTCTTTTATATCACAAAAATCTGAAGTGAAAACGTACCTTTGTCTTGGATCTGATTAACCGGAATGACTCATGCCTAATAGGCTCCATTTCCCATGCCAGGAAGTTTTTGTTGCAGTTTCTTCCCCCCTTAGGGGAAAGGTACAGTAGGTCTAGCAGAAACCACGACATGGTGGCTGCACTGTGTATTTTCCCTCGCCACCCTGAACGAAACACAAACTGCGGCTGGCGCTGTGTTTGCTGATCCAGCCTGTGGAAGGTATTCGCTTGTTTTTTCGATGCCACACAGATAGTGCCGAGATAGTGGTGGCCCCAGAGCAAGTGCCTGTACACTTGCGCCCGTGTGTTCGTGCCCTCTGGCTCAACCTGCTGCTCTCTCCACACTATTGCTTTGAATTCCTCCGCGCCTCCAAAGAAGTGCCGCTGCCAGTGAACTCATGTGTCTGTTATTCATATCGTTTTACCAGCATTCTAACAGCATCCATCAGTTAGTCATGCACATGTGGGTGTTAGTCAGCTCCAGGGGCCGTAAGGTTCTCATTAGCCTCCGGGTGACGCGGGTGTCAGGGTGTTCCTCCGAGTCAGGCCGGAGAGTGGCAGTTGGAGTCAGTGTGATTGAGCAGGCGAGACCCGGGCTTCAGACCTTTCCCAGCGGGCCTTCACCCTGGCAAGGATCAGGTCACTGCCCTGTAAGCATCATATACACACCCCTTCATTCCACAACTGAGTCATTGAGCCAGAGGGGTAAGGGACAGACGGATCTGAGCTTACACAGGAAGACTGTGACCTCCTTCTCCACACACTTACATTCAAGCACAAACACTGACCATGAAAATATACATGCAAACCACAGACACTGAAACATGCACATACTAGCCTTAAGAGCTTTGTGTTGGATCTGATAACCGGAATAGAGGAAAAGGAATATATGTGAACCATTCTACCAAATTAGCTCAAACTGCAGTCCCACAGTAAAAAAAAACTGTTAAACAAACAGTTAAGGTTTCAGACCTTTGCAGATATTTTCAAAGATTATGTTATGATCTATGTAAACCCAAGGCACTCATTGAGATGGTAGTAGGCTAAATATATACAAAACAGTAGATAAATATAAGCAAAAATTTGATAGGAAATCATAATTAGAACTTTCTATTGGGGGTGTCTGTCCCAAGCCCTAATCCCTAAATTTGAACAATTTTTACTTTTTTCATATTCCATTGTTTTGAAATAAATGTGTAGATAGATACACATCTATCTGAAAATCAGTGTGTAACATCAAGAATTGTCACTACCAAAACACATTGTCTGCAGTTAAATACATTTTTGAGTTTTAATAAAAATATCATGATTTTATGTGTGTCCAAATGTTCAAAGCTGTATTTGCTAGAGTTATAGAGTTATGCAAATTTGGCTAAAATTATCACAACCGAAACAGTCATTACTGAAACATTTGGTAAGGTTTCAGAGGCATTCTTATAGTATTTGTAGTTAAAAAAAAAGGAAAATTCAATCATTTATTTTAACAAAATAAATACAACTAAGCCATTTGGTTATTCAAAGCAAAAGGATTTCAGTCTAAATCAGTCCAAATCAGTTAAAAATCTGAAATGTGTTTTCAACTCTGACTTTGAACTAATTCAGTAGAATGATCTATATGAATATTAACTGGGCTTGAACTAGAGGTGGGTAGTAAGTAGTTACATTTACTCAAGTACAACTTCTTACCTAAAATATTGGTGGATTTGTATTTTCAATTCATAATATCTCTACTCAAATATATTAGTGAATAAAGGAATCTACTTTTTACCTAGTTACATTTTAGCCATTCATATTCCGTTACTAATTCTTTTTTGTATTTACTTTCATTATGTTTTGATGGTGACAGCATCTGTACTGCTTTGAGATCGGTCACACCTCTGACTTTAAAGCTTCTTTTAGACCAAAAGAATCCCAAAAAGAGAAGAATAGTGAGTAACAAACTTCAGTTCCAAACCTCAGATGCTGGATTTACCAAGAAGTTCCACAGCAGTTCTATAAGCTCCTCGGAATTTGAGTAGTTTTTGAACCAATATTTTTGTACTTCTACTCAAGTTGTTTTTTGGGAAGGTTGTTTTACTTATTATTATGCTCAATGGTGCATGGTGACATAACCAAACATCAAAACTCAGAAGGCATTTTCAAGGCTAGGAAAAATCATTACCACACACTCATAACACTACTGAACCTTTTCCAAATGTTTCAGTAGTGACTGTTTCGGTACTGATATTTTCAGCTAATTTTGAGCATCATAAATGCTATCCAGTACATGAGATTTGAACAGTTATACAAACATAAAATCATAACATTTTTCATTAAAACACAAAAACATTTACTTAATTGCAGAAAATATGTGTTTTGGTACTGACAATTCATAAGAATATACACTAATTTTCAGACTTTGGGACACATTTACTTCATATTTACTTATGTTTTGTTAGTAATGTGAAAACATAGAATAAACCTTCAAATTCACTTTAAAAGAAAGCAAAAATATCTGAAAAAGTTAAAAAGTACAAAAAACAACTGAAGTATAATTTTGACAAGTTTAAATATTTATGGGTTAGCATTTGGGACTGCCACTTCCCAATAGACAGTATCCTATAAATTATCATTTTTTAACATCTCAAATGACTTTAAGTACATTATAACATAATCTTTGTGAATATCTGAAGTCTGATTTAGTTTTCTTACACTGTAAAAAGTGGCTTGTCAGATCTACTTAAAAAAATTACTTAATGTAGTAAGCAATTGAACTAGTTTTATTCAACTTAAAAAGCTAGATTGATTGAAAGAATCACTCATTCAAAGTATTTATTTAGATTGAATAAAACTAGTTAATTTACTTGTTACCACTTGAAGTAATTTTTTAAGTAGATCTGATGAGCCACTTTTTACAGTGCACTGTGGGACTGCAGTTTGACCTAATTTGATAGAATGGTCAATATACAATTATTTGACTGCACACACTGGTTGAATTCTGTATTAATCTGCTTCACATCATACTTAAATGTGGTAGAATGACTGTATTGCAAGACCTCTCATGGCGAATTGCTTTTTTCTATGGTTTATGACAGTATATGATATACTGTTATCAACAGAAAAGAACAAAGGAACATTGCTTAACCACAAACAGTAGTAGCCATTTTATAGTCTGAATTCTGTCTGCAATTTTGTCCAGTACAAAACTAAAGAAGCAAACTTAGGACACCAAACATATCTCGACTGATCGGCTGCTTTCGGGTAAGAGGAAAATTGTGTAAAATTCATATTTGGCCAAACTTCCGCTTTAAGACTTTAGATATACACACATTTGCACACATGCAGAAATATACAATACCCTCATATACAGAAAAATAAACACAAGCATATACACAAACACACAGGAATGCCCACACTAACATGTACAGACATGCAATACAGTCTCTCTCTCATTCTCTCTTCTTCCCTCACTCACACACACTCACACACACACTGTCTCTACCAACAAACATCATCCCCTCCAAAGCCCCAAGACCGTGCTTCAGCCAGGCAACAAATTAAGTAGCGCCAATTACCATAAACAGACTCCACATTCGGCTGCTTTTGTGTGGGAAAGCTCATTTTGTAAATATTTCAGGGAACAAAGTATAAATCAGGACAGTGCAAAACCCCAAGTTTATCTTCGGCTAATTGCAGCGATACAGCCATGGGGACTTGTGTTGGTTGTGGTCCCTTCTCCGTTTGCATTCCAGATGCTGATAGTGGAGAGAGGACCACCAAAGACTCTAAGTACGCTTTATTGACTTAAGATGTATAAAGAGCCTGATAAAGAGCTTCCCTCTCTTGGCCATCCGTCTGCAGGGCTGACAGTAGGCTGGCTGTATGTGCTCAGAGTGAGACAGCGGGCTGCTACCGCCTCCAGCTCCTCTCCACACATTGAGACAGATACTCACTGTACACATTGACTCACTGCATATGAGCTCAGTGCACACAGACTTAGTGCACATACTGACTCACCACATATGAGCTCAATGCGCCTGGACTCCCTTCCACTCCAACCCTGGAGCACTCAATTTGGATATGTTGCAAATGGACTCTTTGCACACAGACCAACTGAACACTCCACTGCATATGGATTCACTAAACACTGACTCACTGCACATTGACTTACTGTACACCGACTCACTGTACACTAATTCACTGAACACTGACTGACTGCACACTGATTATAGCACCTCACTGAATATGGGTGCAGTGAACACTGCCTGACTGTACATTGACTCACTGCACATTGACTAACTGTACACTAATTCATTGAACTCTGACTCACTGAACACTGACTTACTGCACACTAATTCATTGAACACTGACTCACTGCACACTTATTATAGAACCTCACTGAATACAGGTCCAATGAACACTGACCCACTGAACTCTGACTTAATATACACTGATTCACTGCCTAAGACTCCCTGGACACTGACTCACCACATGCTAATTTACTAACTTACTGCACATTGACTCAGTGAACACTAACTCACTGCACACTGATGCACTGAACACTACCTCACTGAAATGAGTCAAATGCACACTGACTCACTGTACACTGACTCTTTTGATCTGAATTACCCACATCTGTCACTGAACATTAATTCACTGCACATGGATTCACTGGCTGGGTTTCCATTCAAATATTTCACAAATGTTATGTGCATTTATGAAATTTTGTCAGAAAAAAAGTGCGCTTCCATCCACTACAGTTATGCGAAGACACTTTAGATGATGTAGGCTACCATGATTAGGGGCTGCATCAAAAAATGCAAAATGGAGAGATTTAACTCGGGTTTTTGCTTTGAGTGGAATTATCTTTACAGCCATTTGCCATCTTTTAATGGCCGTATTGTTCGCAGCTCAGAGAGCAATGGCCCACGTAATGAGTGCTGAAATTTCAATGCCACCGCAGAATCATGTGACTTATGGCTAAACTCTTTTGGATATATTTGGGTTTTTTTGTTTTTCAAATTTTTTTGCTTTTCAAATTTCAAGTGTTTTCAGTTCAGGTTTTTTTTGCGCTTTTTAAAAATTCACAAAAAACTGGTGGATTGAAAACCCACCACTGACAAACCCACTTCACACTCATTCACTTCACACTGGACCAATGTACACATCAATTAACTGCCTGTAGATTCACTGGATAAGACTCACTAGACACTGTTTCACTGCACATTAACTCACTGCACACTGACTCCTTGAACACTGACTCACTAAAAATGATTCACCAAACACTCACTCACTGCACAGTGACCCACTGAGCACTGAATTCACTGCACACTGATTCACTGCACTGCTGCATGTTCGCTTACCACCTGTCTGTGAATACCACAAAGAACACATTATTTCCTGATGATAGATGAGGTGACAACATCAGCTATAATAGCGAACATTTGTTTCGTTTGAGTTATACTCTAGCTTTTGAGGAGTCTTTTCAGACATGTCCAGATTTAGCCTGTTGTAATGTACAGACCCTATACCTATGTACACACTCCACTAAATACACTAGTGCCTACATGTGTTTACAGTACAAACACATGAACGTAGAGTTTTTAATCATGCATGCATTTGTTTTGGAAATGAAAAACAAAGACAATAACCAAAACTTTACAATATGACTGACCACTGAGCAATAACAAACAATACTGCATGTACCAGAAACAAACCAGCTAACAGAAGAACTTCAAATCGCAAGCCTGTGTTTTACACTCAACTTGGAGCGGCAAATCCAACTGCCTTGTTAGACAAGAGCCAAAACAGAAAGCCACAGGAAGGTGGGGATCTTTGGAGTGTGAATTGATCTAATTTTTATTTTTCCCATAAACTAAGCCATATAAACTGCCCCCCCTCCCTTCCCCCAAAATTTCAGACTTAATTGCTTTTATGGGAAGCTCATATGCCTTTCAGGTGAGCTAAACTCCTCTTGGCTCTCCCGTTATGTGAACACTGTTTTTGCCTCTTCACTTTAAATACCACATTTACTTTTAGGTAGAATAAAGATAATCCTCCTTTGTTGTAAAATCGTTCTAACACACAGTTCAAACACAGTTTTCACAATAAATGGTCTTAAATGCTGGAGTTACGCATAACTGCTAATTTACCAACCTTTAACGCTGAAGACTGATGCGCAGACTGCTAGTCACACAGCAATGCAGACAATGAAAAGGCAAAGAGAGAGATTTAAGATGAACATCGATAATTTGGAGATGAATGGATATATTTGCATTTATAAGCACTCAGCTGGTTTCCTGATACATTTAATCTACAACAACTCGCAAAGCTAGAGTCGCTTTTCATTCACCAGCTTCTCATTAGGATTCTCCCATTCCACCTTAAATGGCGCAGCAGTACAATCTGGCGCCTCAGGCACCATTTAAGGTGGAACGTGACAATTCAAACGAGAAGCAGGAGAATGAGAAGCGGCTTCAGCCTCATAAAAGAGACATTTTACAAGAAACTTGCGGAAAAGTTTTCTGAGATGCGAGAAAAGCGGCTATAGCTGAGCTAAAGGTTAAAGCAGAGCAAAGTAAGTCTGAGTTTTCGTTTATTTGTTTATTTCGAGTTATTTGTACATACTGAGACATACTTACAGCCAATATAGTAAAACGGACATAAAATGTTGTTGCTTCCTGGGTGGTTTCATCTTTGCTGAAAGGACAAAATGGCTCTTCTTAACATTTCGGTTGCCGACCCCTGAGTTAAGCCTACTAGTAAGGGGTGATCAGCATGTGAGGCCAGCGTGTGACCGTTTGCTCGAACTGCCTGCGGCTCAGTCATGATTGCACAGTTGCCACCAGCCCAGTTAATGGCCGCATTCTGTGGTTCAGATTTTGATCAAATTGTCTGAAGCCTGTAGCAAAATTTCAGCGAAAATTTTCGCTACAGCTACACAAAAATTTGTAGGCGCTCCAGCTATTAGCTACAAAAAAATTGTAGTTAACTACAAAAAGTAGCGTGCTACTTAGCTACTCCCCCATCCCTGCATTCTGAATGTATTACAAAGGCATGACTCTATAGTAAGAGAGTCTGGGTGCTGAAGTAGCCTGTCTGCAGTCCAGACCTGTCACCCACTGAAAACATTTGGTGAATAAAAATAAAAATACAACAAAGGAGACTTGGAACTGTTGAGTAGCTGAAATCCTACATTAAGCAAGAATGGGAAAAATTTCACTTTCAAAACTACAGCAATGGGTCTCCTCAGTTCTCAAACAGTTACAGACTGTTGTTAAAAGAACAGGTGATACAACACAGTGGTAAACATAACCCCGTCCTAACTTTTTTTGCTGACACCAAATTCAAAATGGGCATATATGTTTCAAAAAAACAGTAACATTTCTCAGTCTCAACATTCGATATGTTGTCTTTGTGCAATTTTGAATTAAATACGACATGCAATTTGTATTTATTTACATTTTGCCCTAGTGTCCTAGCTTTTTTGGTAGATGAAAAACCTGCCTCTGAACACTAACTCACTTCACACTCATTAGTTTGTACGTTTGTTCATATTTTTCAAAATGCATCTTGCCGTGTGTGCCAGTCTCAGAATCAGAATCTGAATCTTTATTTACCAAGTATTAGGAATTTCTCTTGGTGCAGGTGCGTCGCTGTCCAATGAAAACCAAGTATCTCCATTTTTGTTGATTTTTATTTTTCTACATCATTTCAACACACCAGCTGTCCTTAATGTTGTGTGAAAATTTTATGATGAACGGACCAATATAAATGCTCTAAAACCACTTGGAATAAAATCTCTTCATATTAACTTAAATTGAAAGGTAAGAGCGTTTTTGTCCTCTGCTGTAAAGTTACTATTTTGGAGATACTAGTTTTCCTTTGGACAGCGATGATATATAAGTAATATAAAGTGCAATGGGAGATAGGTCCAGTTACAGTCAAGTACTGAAGTAGATGTATACAGTTTGTATACAGTATATTTATAAAATATGTATGTTGCGATAAATTACAGTGACTTTCCTCTGACTGCAGTAGAGGAAAGTGGGAAAGGTTCTTATTCAGAAGTATTATTTGAGTATCACATTTATAGATGTAGGCTTTATTTATTTACTACTTATTTCATTTGAGGCGCGCTGTATATCATTCCATGAGCCAAACTACAAGGCCATGCTGTGTGTTTTGTATTAAGAGCCTAAATGAAACGTGACGTTATGTTCGTGTGCGCTCGGCCCACCGAGGTGCTGCAGATTGACCCAGCCAAGTCGAAACGGACCTGCTCCGACGCTGCAGCAAAGTGGCCGATTGATCATAAATCACTGGCCTGCAGGGAAGAACTCGCAGAGGCCTTTCAGCACTTGTCTTTCCTTTGGGAGGGCTCCTTTTTTCCTGTCCTTCTTAACCTGCGGTTTCCACACCGCTTTGAGGGTGAGTCGACTGCCAAATATGAGCACTTTACAGACTCCAAATATTTGTATGGTCAATTGGACAGTGTACTGTTGCGGTTGCGGCCCCACGAGTCACATCTAAACACCCTTTGGGCTTTCTGCTGATTTAACTCTTACACCACGCGCCGGGGAGCTCTTTGCACTGCCATGCTTGTTTCAGTATCTCTATCAAGTTTCATATCGTCCACTTTCTCCTGCAGGATCCAGTATGTCTCTGCTACTCAGCCAAGGCTGCATTTAGCACAGCTTCCACCTTCCAGCTCCATCTAATTAGGAGATCAGGTTTTGTAGAGCAGGCCAGAAATGGTCATTTCAATAAAGAGATGAGAGAGATGCGTATATGGTTAGATTTTGTCTATTTTTTTTGTTATGTTAATGTTAGTATATCACTGGTTCTCTTTGATTCTGGCTTTAATGTGTGTAAAGCCTGTTTCATTTAAGAAGGGGGGAAATGAGCATTGTACGTTTAATGTGAAACCACATTGAAACCGTATTTGTACATAAGTTTAGCATTTACAGGACAATACCAACATACAGTTAGGGGAAACTGGCAGAAAAAACTAAAGCCACAAAATAAAAATCTTATAAACAAACCATTTGAAATTCTCATCATTTGTCAACTGATTTTTTTTTTCATTTATATATCAAATCATCTTTTATCAGCACTTTAAAAAATGTAATTAAACTCAGGTACACCAAGTATTATACATATATAATTAAGGGTATTACAGGACCTTGTCTGATTGAACTTATTTGAATGAACTGTGTGTCTTTGTGTCTGTTCATTTGTTGGATTGTGTGTTTTTGTGCTGAAATTGCCTAATAAAAATATTTTAAAAAAAAATTAATAAAATAAAATAAAATGAAGCTTATTGATCAGTTTATGTTTTATTGATTCCAATTCATTTTAATAAGATACAACAAAGGTCAAATCACAGTAGAATAAAAACATACTTTTTTAAATAACAAAAATGTATATTTTACACATTATTTCAACAACAACAACAACAACAACAACAACAATAATATAATAATAATAATAATAATAATAATAATAACCATCATCATTAACAGTAATAATGTAAAGAAAACAAATGACTTTTAGTATTCGCTTGATCAGTGCAACTGACTAGAAAATTGCAAACTACTATTACATGATACAACAAATTAGGTGTGGATTTAACTCACATTCAGTAAATGTTCTAAAAGTAGATTTAGCCCCATTATTTGATCAGGGGAAAAAATATAAAGAGGGGGACGTCTTACACAATGAGAATTTAGTGCATGTATGCATGTGTCTGTATGTATTGTATATACTGGTTTTTGTATTATGTCAGTTATAAGTGCGTGAAATATGGCTCATGGCTGACAGCACAAAAATCAAGTTTATGAGCTATTAGTGAGCTACTAGTTATTTTTACTATTTATTACTATTATTAGCAAAATAGCATCTTGATGCAGCAAATCCAGGTAATACTCTTACCTAGGACTGATGCTACTGGGCACTGTTGAGTGTTCCATCTGCTGCCCACCAACGAAGCCCGTCACCACACTAAATATGTGTTTGCTCACGTTGTATAGGTTGCACGTCAAACCTGGAACACTGTTACAGGCCTAATTCAAATTCAGTTTGTGTGCCTTTATAATTTCAAGTAGCTTTGACTGCTAGCTAGGTGCTTAACGATACAAGGCCCTGACTTTCAAATATTATTTTCAACATTCGACACAAATAGGCAGGATGGTATACAGATCGTGTCTCGATAATTGTTTAGCGAATTGTTTGGACTACCAGTGTGTCACATCATCTGAAACCTGAGTAAATATTTATCAGTGGAAAGAAGGACTTTGGGGTGGGGGGGAGTCTGTATGTCTGGTCTTGGAGGGGTGAAGGCTCAGAACGGCCCAGCGTTGGAGCTGACGTTGACCCTGTTTACCATTTAGGGGCCCTGAGACTGATAGGATTGTTATTGACCCAAGGGCCATGTTTGGGATCTGCTGAGTATATCCCTTGCGTTAATCTATACAACAGGACCAATTATAGCCTCCAAAGGCCAAACAATACAATCCATCAGTCACAGCCAAAGGGGTGCATGGGTAAACAAGGATGGGGCAACTGCTGGGCTGGGTGTAAACTAGCCAACCTGGGCACACCAAGGGTCAGCGCCAGTGTTTAATTGTCTTATTGGGGGGGTTGGTTTGTGTGTATCGCTTGAGCAGAGAAGGCCAAATGAATGATTGTTTGTTCTTCCTGCTCCCCCTCCACACACATACACCTCTGTTTATTTGAACATGGATTGTATGCCTTACCGACTTTATATCCCCCATCCTTGTTTGCGCTGGTGTCTCAGACGATGTTCTACTCCTGATTTCCTTTTCTGGGTCTTTTCCCGAAAGAGGGACATGAAACTGAGCAGAAGAGAGCAGTGAAGGGAGTCTGGCTGCAGTACGATGTGCATCAGTGAGAAGAAGCTTCTCTTTTAGATCAGGGTTTGATGACTTTTGCTCTTATTTGGCCAAAAAGTTTGTCCCCTTTTCCCATTAACCCAAATGTAGTCCCACATAAGTAAATCTATTAGAGATTACTTCATTCACAATGCAGCACAGTGCTAAACTGGTAAATATAAGCCTCCATTACTTGTTACATTAGCCTTGTAGCACTAGTGCAAAACTTAGGGCAAACTTTAGACACCACATATGTGTTGGCTGGTTTACTACTAATGAGAAACTTTTATACATTTAACTTTCCATGAAATGAATAATGCTGAAATATACTTAGATTCTTTTTATGTACTTTTCCACAGGTGTGCAAAGGAACGTCTGTAAAGAGCTAGTTACACATTTTAACTGCTGAAGCTAATGGATATTTTGCGTTAATATTTCAGTAAACATTGTTTACAGTTTTAAACAAAAACTCCCCTTTTCAGTTATTTAGCATTATGGTACAGTGTTGCTTTTAGGCAAGACGCCCCAAAGTGGGCCCACTCCTTACTTGGTCTATCCCAGGGGTCAGCAACAAGCTGCTCCAGAGCCACATGTGGCTCTTTTACTGCCCTGTTGCGGCTCCATGGCTGAATTAGACAATGAGAAACTATCAAACACTAAAAAGCCACAAAGCTGAAACTGTCATTCACCAGCTTCTTGTTTGAGTTTTCCCATTCCACCTTAAATGGTGAGGCACCAGAATGTAGCTAAATGCTTCACCATTTAAGGTGGAATGGAAAATTCAAACAAGAAGCTGGCGAATGACTAACTTCAGCATCATAAAAGGTCAAATGTTAAGAGACATTTTACAAGAAACTGTTCTACTCTTGCGGAAAAGTTTCCCACCAGAGATGCGAGAAAAGCGGCTATAGCTGAGCTAAAGCTTAAAACAGAGCAGTCTGTGCAACCAATCTCTACCTTAACTTTCCCGTGTCTAATGTCTCTTTTTTGTCTATTTATCCTGAGGAATTTTAGGAGAATCGCCATTAAGTCCCATGAGCCACATTTGAGCAATAAAATTTGCCTCTGGGATTTTATAACATAAACAAATTCATAAACAGTAAGTTGAGATTAATGACTTAATATAAGCCTGCAGTTTAAGGGGTTAAATAGACTGGGAGAGACGGCAGGCCAAAGAAAGAGATAGTGACAGTGAGCATCACTTGTGTGTGAGTGGACGGATGGGGGTCAGTAGCAGCCAGTGCATGGTAGCTCTGGGAGTTCAGTTTTTCCTCTGGACCACCGGGCTGGAGTTCTTCCCTCTGACCGCCCCGCTCATCCATCAGCCTCTCCAGCTCCAGCAGCCGCTCTTATCGCTCCAATTAGAGCCCTCGTCGCCTGACGGCTACTGATGTCTGCCATCCGCTTCCACATCCCTGACCCCTCCAAAACACAGAAACAAACAGTTCTCCAATCAACCCAGAACAGCAGGCCTGCTCTCGCACACAAACAGCACGCTGTTCCTGCAGTGTTTAATAACCTCTCAGACCTCCGTGTGACTGAGTGAACGTATGAAACTCATCCATGTGGTTTTCAAGCTGTTTGAGTTCAGTGGGATTTCTTGTTTCGTGTGAAAGTGATTTATGGGTCCAGTAAATATGAACTGTACAGCTAAATATGCTCTGCTCTGTTGACTGCCACTTTACACAAATACATGCTTTGTGGTATCATTATAGTTTATTTGTGGTTTAGACTATAGTATATAGTATAAGCTATAAAAATGTATACATGTATGTTTGCCCATAAGCTTTTCTTCATACCTTAAATATAGTTTTTTAATATCATCAAATTCATTCTGAGTTAAGCCCATCACAATTATTACATAATTGCCTGTACACAATAATTTAACTAACTGCAATTGTTTTCCACAGTTTTTAGCTTTCACAGTCACATGTTTGTGTAACAACAAAGCAAACAGAATTGGCAGATAGCTAAAAATAAAAGAAAGCAGGAAGTGCTTTTATTGAGTCATAGTTCCTATGAAAACAATGAATGTTCTAACCAATCCTGTAACACCTTTAGAGGGCAGTGATGAGTAATGTATGTTTAGTTAATCCAAAGTCTTCATAGGAAAGTCTGCTCACTCAGTTATTTCCAGCTATAAAAGGGGCTTCTATCTCTTTGAATGGGGAGAGACCAAAATAGTTAAATAGTTACCGTTTCAAACACATATTTAAAATCACTGATAAAATCTGACAAAAATCTTATAAACAGTTTGCAGCGCTTGGTTCAGTAATGCATAGAAAAGTGTTTTTCTGATCGTTCTGGCTACTGCGGTACAGTGCAGAGCAGGGAGGCTTTCTCTGCTCATGGCATAACCCGCAAGCTGTTTGTCTGTTTTTCTTGAAGGATGGGACTTTCTCCACAAATACATACCATGGTGAGTGCTACGAACTTTCCCATTTGTATTTCATCCAGTGACTAGCCTCCTCCTTTATAATGTTTCTGGTTGTTTCTGTCAACAGTTGAAAGATCATCTCAACAGCTTGGAAGCAAAACAGCTTATCAGCCAGCAGTTTTACAGTATATTATACAGTTATTCAAAAAAAGTAATCCATTACAAATTAGTAATTATTTCTCTTGAACTGTAATGGAATTACTTTGCTTATTACTTCCTGGAAAAAGTAATTTCACTACTCTTTGCTTTACTTCTATGTTACTCTCTGAAACTCACAAATCTGTATACACTGTGCATAGGAAAATCCAGTAGTCGTTCTTTCAGTACTTTATTTAGAAAGAAATAGCCACTCATATCTAAACACTTCATTTAAAAGGCCTGTGACTATCCCTGCTTTAGAAGAAGACAGAGCAGGTTATGCTTGATTAAATTTTGAACGGCTAATGCCCTAGAAACTATTTAAAAACAGTTGCCTTGAAAAAAAAATAGAAATAAAATGTAAAGCTTGCAGAACTATTCCTATATGAAAATCAAATCTTGCTTGTTTAAGAGAGGTTGGGTTTCTATTTTCTTCAGGATGGGGATCTTTATCTATCAGCTTCATATTAGCATTATTACATGCTTCAACAGATTGCTTCCCGCATTCATGCTGGTCTTATTCACAGCTGAAGGCAGCTGTTGAAGGCAAAACACACACAAACAAATTATGTACAAGGACATTCATGAAAAATCTATATAGAGGAAATGTATGTTTTAAATGAATTGTGCATCATTAATATTGTTCCCTTAAAGACATATGAGTAATGCAAGTAATGCAATCTTAAGTCAGGTGACTAGTTTGATTGCAAGAATTTAATGTTTTACCCTACTTTGGTTCAGGAAAAAGTAATCACATTACTGTAATGAATACTTTGTACCATATTACACCCAATACTGTTAATCAGTTTGTCTACTTTAGGCTAACAGTTTAACATAAGGTTAAAAAAAGACTATAATCGTTAATCATAGTTATTTATGTGCCATTTAGTCATTTATTGTGTGTATGTGTATACATAGGCTTTTCTTCAGACCTAGATATAATGTGTTTTGGTTTGACTTTTTTGGTATATTGTCACCTGCATTTTGAGTATATATTATCAGAATGTGAGTGTGACACACATGTTCACACATACACACACACACACACACACACACAAACACACACACAGTATTTCTTCCTCCATATTGCTGGCTTGCTGGTGCCATGGCAGTTCTCAATAATGGTAGTGTGCTCCCCCCCTCACTCTCAGTTGTCTGAAACACTCTACTTCAGTTCAAGGTCTTGTTGCCCACCCAAAGAGGTTATAGGCCTTCCCCACTGCATCCTCTCTCTCTCCTAAGTGGGTGGTCCAATGGGGTACAGCTTAGGCACAGGTGGGGCATTGTAGGGGTGCTCACAAATATGGCCCCCCCACCGGCAACCCCTCCTCACACACACACACACACACACACACACACACCATGCATTTCCCCCTTGGAAAGGTGGACCACGTTTTCAAGAACTCTCCATCAGACTGTTAAAGCACTGAAGGTACACAGGAGAACGACCTAAACAAACCAGTGTGATAGCTGAAAAGGCTACACACACACACACACACACACACACACACACAAAACACCCATTGTGACCATGCTGCCCTCTACCTCATCAAAATATATTCCCCTGCCTGTAGCCATTGTCATGTTATTTGGTTATTTGTCACTTAAGTTGGTTTTGCCAGTACAATCAGTTTGGGTCCATCCTGTCACCAAGACATAAGACAATCAACAAAGCCCAAATTGCCTTTTAAAAAGTGGAAAAAGTCAAATTCCTATGCGCCAGGCTTTGTAAATAATTACAGTTCTGCTGAATGCGTTGTCCAAAGTTTACAGGGCAGGTTCACTGCACCCTATCTGTTGTTTGGAAGTTGAGGAACCACCAGCAAGATGTTGACATATGGTGGATCTGGTGCAGTGCACAAGGCATGGCCCAGTCTCGAGCATAATAAACAGTAGCATAAAGAGAGATCTGTGCAACAGAGACCCCCACCACACCCCCCAAACTTTCCCACCAGCCTTGTCTCTACACAGATAGTAGACCTCTGAGGTTAATTTCCAAATGTCTTTTATGATTGAAATAGTTTTTCAATTGACTTACATGTGCATAACACGGCAACACCTTGTTTGATTACGTATGTTCAGTTATGCGTGCTGTCCCTTCTTTCATTTCCGAGAATATTGCCCTCACCCGTTAAAGGAATGGTTCAGCTAAAAATGCACCTACTAGGGAATGATATCTAGTACACTACCACTGAAATGAATCAATGATTTCAATTAAATAAAGACAGATTTGCATCACATACGTTCTGTTCTATGCAGTTTCAAATCATTAGTCTGAAAAAATTAAGATATTTGAGAGGTGTCTAGAACAATGAACAGAGTTGTAGATGATACTACAATGACTGAGAAAGTTGTATAACATAAAGAATGATGCTAGATGATAAAAATGATAAATAAAATGCCCTGTATTTGCAAGAAAGTGATCAAAACTCAAGGTGTCTACTTTATTGAGAAATTATAATAAACAGAAGAATGCAATATTTAACATGTAATACCTTTTTATTTTTCCCAGAATACTTACAATTCTCAATGAAATGTGTGAAAACACTTTTTGATGTCTTGTTTATATTATTAAACTGCAGTCATTATTAAAAAAAACAAACCAAAAGCTGATATACAGATGCTACCTCATTGCATAGTCTCATCCAGTTCTGATGAATAACAGTTTAGTTCTAAAGACTTTTTATATTCCTGTGTTCATTGGTAAACTTGTATAATCACCTTCATTTGCAATATTCCCTGCAAATTCTTGGGGAGACCAGGTTGAGAGTGTCATAATCACCCATTCAATTATCTTATTTTTGTTACTTACTACTATCAATGGCTGCTTTGATAGACTAAAGACTTTAAAGGAGCTTTCATCATCCACACAGTTGGTTCTTCTTCTTCACTTCCATGTATTGTGTGCTGTGAGTAAAAAAGCAATTCATATGCTGCCTTTTCAGCTAATTTAATTTATTTTGAGAATTGGAAAAAGCTAAACATATTAAAAGTTTTTTTTAATATTTAGAAGTTTTGAGTTATTACTGCTGTTTGGCTGCACGGTGTAAATCAAATTATGTAATTACATAATTGGTTACATAGTTATGTAGTAAATTACATTTACATTTGATTTAGATTCTGTATCAATTGTTTCATTCTGCACTTCCAGTTTTTTTCATTTGTCTCAGTGTCAAAATGTGCGTGGCATAAAGTGTCTCCTATTATGCTTCCAAAACAAAATCGTGGTTAGAATACACACATTTAACAGAACCTCCCTGCTTGTTTCATTCTTCTGTTATTACACTGGGTAAAAGATCTTTCCTCCTTAGCATGTACACCTAAACACCCTTTGAAACCTTTCATTTCACCTCTGATGAGCAGAAACAAAGCACTCTGGTTTTGTTTTTTATGTGAGCTGTGTTCGGGCCACCTGTGGTGTTTCACCTTTGGGGATCAGCCGTTCGCACTTGACACTGATACCATCTCTAAATAATGGCCACTCTCCTGCCCCAATCAAAGCCATAGGCTGTGAATGCACAAGAGCAGAGCAGGGCCCAGGCACCTAACACCAGCCCTGTGGTGAAGGAGGTCAGAGGTCATCGTAAAAGGTTTGGCCCTCTGGGTCAAGAGGAGCTGTGGCCTCCTCTAATGGTGAGGATTGGATTACCTCTTTTCTCCCTCTCTCTTTCTGTCTCCTCTTTTCACCATGGTCCTGCTCTGGCTGTTTCTCACACTGACATGCGTGACATTTTGTTCGGCCAGGTGGGCCTTTGCAGGATTTGGGGGGGGGGGTTGCGAGGGCCTATTAGCAGGTAAATGAAGGATGCAGAAATGTGAGGAAAGGGAGCAGGTTTGAGTCTTAGTTGATGGATGCTCTAACTTGTAGGCATAATTTCCAAGGGGAGATGGGGGGGTAACCCCCCCCCAATAATTATTTTTGATAATTATTTATTGAGTGATATAGCTGCTGACATATTGCTAAAACTGATGTGATAAATATTGATATCTGTTGCCTCTTCCCTAGGTTCTAAAAACCCTGGTTGCACCCAGAGCTGGAAACAGGAGCTTAAACATTCTATGGATTCGCTGAAGTCCCTTCATCAAGCATGTCACGTTAAGTTGCTATGAGTAATGGTCTGCCTTTTAATGTGTTTAACACGTTACTGTTTACAAAAACCGTTTAATGCAAAGTGTTTGGTGTGCGGCCACTGTTGTGGCTAGGGCTAACAGTTGAAATTAAAGTTTTTTTAAATCTAGTTGACCTGACCATCTATAATATAGTTGGCCTTAGTTACACCATTCATAGAACAATCGGAAGAGGAACAAATGGCATGATCTTAAGATTTGTTTTGAGGGAACAGTAAGTATTTGCCTGGTGACTGTCTAAGTTACATTATTATCCTAGCTTACCTATAATCCAACCTTAACTTACCTATATAAGATCGCTCCTATGGTCCATTTGCTAATAGCTAACATGATACACTTCCAGGGAAGAATGGTGAAGTTAGGTCTGCATTTATGTTCAAATATCAATTTGTGTTCTTATGGCAGGCATCAAAAAAGAAAGGAGTGGGACACAAGAGACGCAGGCCTACAAACAGAGACCACTGAAGTTGTGTCATCATTCTGTAGTCAGAGCCATCCTTTTATGCCCATATAAGGAATTCTATGTCTAAAAGGACTTTCTCTATGAGAAGAATGAATGAAGTTTTTGAAAATTGCCTTTGTCGCATCACGTGGTAATCAAAAACATTCCAAATCTGATATATTTTGTCCTATGAATATTTTTCTCTCTAACATTACTGGATCCTCTGAATTATGAGGTCAGTAAAGAGTCGAAATATGAATATTGCTACATGTAAGCTAATGCTACTTTGCACTGAATTGACATCATCAGACTGGCAGCCTCCCTAAAAAATCACACAAACCAGCACACTACGCCAGAGTGATAACAAGCTGACCTGCACTCTGACTACACTGCTCAACATGACTGACAAACCAGAAAGTGATACTACCGCCATTGAGCGGTCCTACTGAGCATACGTATATCGTTAGTACAGCTTAGTAACTCAGTGTGTTAAGCATTTTATTGTGTTTATAATATTCAGTACAAAATCAACTTAATGTTACCACTTAGCCCCTGATGAGCTGATTTAGGCTATTAAATCACCCTAATTATTCTTTTAAAGCTGAAACATTTTCTGATATCTTGATCTTTCCCATTCCACCTTTAATTGTGTCGGGTTACATTCTGGCACCTGAGACGTTATAATAACTGCTGCACCATTTTAGGTGGAATGTAAAAATTCGAGCAAGAAGCTGACTTCAGCTTTGTAGTTTTAATGCTGGTAGTATTTTTTGATAAGGCGATATAAGCTATCAAAATATCCTACCTAGAGCTTTTATGTGCAGAGCTATCTATAAATATGCACTATGGTAGAACATTTCAATAAGGAAGCACAGTTCGTCAGAACACTTGCCTTAATTCGGTGTAGTTTAGCAGTCAAATTGATGCGCAGCAACATTAGCTTGCATGTAGCAATATTAGTATTACAACTCTTTAACAACCTCATAATTCAGAGGATCTAGTGGTATGAACATTTTTATTTACCACAGGGTGTGACAGACGATTTTTTGGGAAACCCCATTCATTCTGGCCATAGAGAAACCAAGCTTAGACCCAGAGTTCCAAATATAGGCATATTGGGTGAGAAGAGCTATATAATAGGCAGAGAGTGAAGTACGAAGTGAAGCAGGGCTGTTTAGAAAAAGGTTTTTTTTATTAGTTGTGCTCTTAACTCTCATTTCACTTCTATTATGCAGTGTTCACATAGATGGAGCTTTTATGTACTCCTGAGTATAAAAACTAGATATTTTGGTAATTTATATACAAAAGGACTAATATCTACAACTTATCATTATCAAACCCAGTAGAAATAATTGAACTATGGTTGATCTTTTGACTAGTGTTAATATACCCTTCTATATCACTTGAGAAGTGTTTTTTTTTCCTCAAACCATATTGTCTTTTTCATTTTGCATTTTTGCATTTTCATGTTGGAATTCTTTTGGTGAGACTAGATTTTGTTTTTTGTATCTTCAAAAGGGAACTTCGTTCTGTTCAACCCCTCCAATTTTGAACCCAAAGTTACGCTCCTTGTTCTAACTACATTTATGGCAGATGCTCTTATTCAGAGCAACTTAGAAATTGTTCATTTTACAGAGATAAGCGAAGGTATTGTTGGGAGTCTTGTATTGGTATAGTGTCGGGTGCTTGCCAAGGTAAGGAATTAAACCCCAGTTTATAGCATGAAAGGCAGAGGTGTTACCCACTACACGACAGCAACCACAAACTCTTCCTGACCAGAATTGAGCCCCCCTGCTCAAAGGGAAAGTGTTAAACCCTTGTACCATGATAGCGCACCCTTCTAAAATCTCTCTGCGAAGTGAGGCTTAAACTCACAACTTTGGCATAGCTTCATTTGTACTGTTTTATAAGCACAATGTGCTGACTGATTGCACCACTAACTAGCCAACCCACGTTACCTTAACTATACCTGACATAATGATTTAGTACTGATCAATTATATTGTTAGAGCAGGGGTTCCTAATCCCAGTCCTGGTGACCCCACACTATGCACAGTTTTCTGCTTTGTCTCTAGCACACCTGATTTTATGCATTAACTAATTCACAAGCTCCTCATAGTCTTGGTCAGGGATGTAGGTTAGGGACAAATGAGCAGAACATGGAGTCTAAAGGGTTTGGATTGGAAATTCTTGATGTTAAAGTATTGATTCACATGATATTTTACCGGCACAACCTCAGCCGTGCCTGGCGGGCAAAGGCCTTTTTTTATCATTAATTAGTAGCCTTTAACAGCCTATAATCTATTAGTTATATCTACACTACTGTTCACAAACTGTAATGCCAGTTTGATTGCAGATAAATATGTAAATGCTTCTAATATGTTCATCCTGTGCATTTTCACAGATAAAAAAACAAGAAATGTTCGATATGTCCAGCATGATGAACAGAGCTGTAGGAGATTCTGAAATGACTGAGTAAGTCAGTATCCAGAATCATCATATTTCAAAATTGGAGACTGGCAGATAACTTGACAAGTAATTCATGTAAATAGATAATTACAGTATATAATTTAGCATTTAATAAATTCTTCTTCATAAAATAACATATTTAAAAAAATGAACAAATACGCAATTGCTCAACCAATGCTATCGGTTAACAATGTTAACAGTAGTTTAATTTCATTTCCAATCAGCAACAGTCCCGCTATAGTCCTACTATCAAATGAAGTAAGCAGCCAAAACCAGTGGAATTTGGGACCACTTTTTGAGAGACAGTAGCACAACTACAATGATGTACCATATCAAAAATAAACATCCACAAGTGATAAGACACACAATTGTTTTGACCATGGTCTCAGAGAAAAAGTGGGCTGCATGGCAGTGTCAGGAAAAATTATACAGATGGACTTCATGGACCGCGATGGCTTTCCAGAGCTACTGAAGTGCACTGAGGGAAAGCTGGCCCTGGTCATGGCTTGTTTCGCCTTGTTTAAACTAGCAATAAGTGATATTTACAACTTTAAGATGTTGAACTTTCAGTAGGTCAGCATTATACATTCCAGTCAGTTTGTCAACTTTTTAGTTTTTGGTCATCATGAACATACTGTGGCATCCTCTGCACTGTCATGGGGAGCTTAACGGGTGTGGCTATGCAAAGTGGCTCTCGGGATGTGCCATGCTCCCTGGGTGAAAAAGGAACATTTTGTAGTGGTTGTTGTATTTCTTGCTGCTGTTGTTATTAGTGTAGTTGTTGGAGGGTGGGCTTGTGTGTGTTTGTCTACCCTCTTTGTGTGTCGTGTCCTTCTGTGTTACCCCCTCATGTTGGGGGTAGCGTTGGGCTGGGCAGTTCTTACTTCTTAATGTTGTCCACATCTTCTTCTATGCCAGTGCTAAAATATTATAGTTGTCAGCCTCTCGGTTGGGTTCTTATCTATGGTGTGTTTAATATAGTTTCAAGTCGATTACTTCATGCACATGTTTATGCCTGGCCCCTTGGAGGGGACATATTGCTGATCATTTTTTAATATACAAGTGCAATACAGAATTCAGAAGATGTGTGTGCTCATAAATATGCATATATCAAGCGTTTTACAATGGCTTCAAATTTGTCTCAGCTAGTCAGAGTTTAGAAATGAAACTAATTTTCCAATTAATAGTTTGATGAGTCACACCCTTGAGTTTATGGTTAATGGTGGTCCATAATCAATTAAAAGACCTTAGCAAGTGTTTTCTAGGTAGCTTCACCCTCAAGGAGCTCAAGGACACCATACACAAATAAGCATGTTATCTTGTCATGGAAAATCCAATTAAGTTTTGGGTCCCAAAATTTGTTTCTGTATCACCTGAATTTTTTACCAGGTTCCTTGGGCATCATGAAAACATTTTGTTGCACTCATTTGCTTATTCTGTCAGCATCTTCGATAGTTGAGGTGGATAAATTAGCTTGATCCTCTTTCCTTTTTACCCTCTTTGTCCACTGTCATAGCTGAAATCATAATTTATCTTGATGGATGTTTTACTACAACTTATTGGCTCATTAAAGCTCCAGGGAACCAAAATCCATGTTCTTTCTAAGTAGGTTAATCTTACTCTGGAGGGCCCACAACACACATGGACAAAGTATGTCCTGTGAATGACTTTTCAATGCCCAATAAATGTGTTTAGCCAAAATTATCCTCTTTTGACGTAAACTAGGCAGTCCTAATGTTGGGGCTTGTCCTACTTACACAACTTTAACAAAATTGTGTTCCTGTACTGCAGTGGTCACAAACCCTGGTCTTGGAAATCTAACTTCCTGTGGAATCTAGTTCCAACCACTATCTGCCACATCTGCTCCAGCTAATTAACTTCTTGATTGGTTGGATCAACTCTATTAGTGTTGGTTGAGGGGGGGGGGCAGCATGTAAGATGCAGGTTGGAACTAAACTCTGCAGGAAAGAAGATCTCCGGGAAGAAGGTTGATGACCACTGCCCTAGACTCTCTCTAAGATTAATGCATCATGCACAAGCTAATGATCGAGCAAAGCACAACTGAGCTATCAAGCTAACTCTGTGTGCCTGTTGTCTGTCTATCCATCGGCCCCTCCATTCATTTATTCAGCTGGCCTTTGCAGCATTTTCTGAATGCACATCCAGCAGTAAGGTGAATAAGAACCTTAGCTTCTTTAAGACGTCACCATATAAAAACTGGATAATGTTTTTAGTGAGCCTGGACACAGTGGGGTTTACAACACCACCTGCATATGGTTGCTGTTGAAGCAAAACCATGTATCTTCAGTAATGTAACTTCACCTTAAGTTTCAACTGAGGTTTTGTTTCCACAGTGGCGAGGTGCTATATGCTGCTAATGTGGGGCAATTAAGAGTACATGCTGAATTGTATTTCTGTACTTGGAAGGACCCTCTTAATTGCCTACACATAAGCTAGACACTAACCTCGTCAGACACACACACAGTGGCTTGCCGCGTTTCACTGCTCCCCTGACACTTCGTCCTTGCTCATGCAGATGAGCGTTCATGTTAAAGTGATTGGTTATTGAGCTCCAGAGTTTTGCTGAGAAAATGTTTCCTTTTTCATTCTTATAAAAAGTGATCTTAACAGCAAAATGTTGATGACATCCTTCTTACTCCGTTTCCCTGTAGGGTCCACTGCCCACCTCCAGTCTCTCTCTCTCTCTCTCTCAATCTCCACATCTTTTCTGTATCTGGTCTCTATTTCCATCATGTTCTTTGTTTCCTCTCTTCTCTCCTATTGTTTCTTTGTTCAATTTCTTTTTGTGTAACTCCCTCTCTCTCTCTCTCTCTCTCACTCTCTCTCTCGCTCTCTCTCTCTCACCCTCTCTCACACACACTCTCACCACTCTGGTGTTTTGGTCTTCAGCTCGGAGAGGGGGGGTGTAGACGGGAAGGCTGTGTGTGTGTGTGGGTGTGTGTTAGCGCAGGGCTCCAGGCCTGCCTGCCTGTGCTGCTCTGTTGCTGCTGCTGCGTCTTGTGTGGTCTCCCGGCAAACTTTATGATTTATTCAGCTAAAGGCAGAGGAGCAGGACCCCCAGTGACCACAGAGAGAGCTCCGCACGTGGGTTTAATGATTTCACCACAAAAATGTCTGCTATGGCTGGGGCCATGAGAGAGAGGGAGGGAGAGAGAGAGAGAAGTAGAGAGGGAGGGAGGAGAATCGTACAAGTGCTTACACTGCTTCGCGTACATCCACTCGCTGCCCACACTCACTACAAAGTGAACTACCCAACAAGGCAAATTATGGAAAAGAGAAAAGTGTCCTGAGACTTGGACAATACGTACATTACCCATCAAATATTTTAAGGATCTTTTAAATTTTTTATTTTTTTTTTTGCGTAATGTTTATTAATTAAGTGAGAACAATACATTTAAAGGTTTTGTTAGAGTAAAGCAGCTATGTGCTAATCATCTGGGTGTGTTTTGCTCATCCAAATATCTTCTTTGGTTTGAAGAGCAGGCTTTGCCTAAATAATGATGTGACAATTTTATTTTTCTTATTTCTTATTGAATCTCCAATGGCCTAAAGGTAGCTCAAATACTTGAAAGGTTTGAGTGTTGCATGGAATTATTTGTTTGGTCAGTTTTGCAAAGCACAGTGACAAGATCTGAACAGCTTTCTAATTTGTGATTGTTAAGTTCTTGCAAACTGACACAGAAAACATGCCCATTTATTAAAATTACAATTAATTTTTACAGTATACAGTACACTTTTAAAAAGATGTAGCACCAAAAAAGATGGTTCTTGAAAGTTTTTTTAGTAAGCACAAAGGCTCTGTATAGAACCTTACACAACGTATTCTCCATCAAACTGAAGAACTGTTTCACCATACAAAGAACCATTTAGGCATGCAAATTCTTCTTTTAGTGTTCATGGCTCTATATAGAACCACTGTTTTTACTAAAGAACCTTTGAAGAACCATCATATTTTAAGAGCATGCAAAACTATAAAACATTGAGAACTCAATGTCTTGTAATGCTCAATAACCTGACAAAAATAGGTAATTTCTGTATATTATTTAGCATTTAATATTATTGTTGTTCCCAATTTGAAACACTGAATAAATGTCTATGTCATTAGGTTTCCACAGATGTTCATGTAAATGTATTTATGTTAAGTTATGAAATGCTGATATTAGAAGGCAAAGCTTGATGTCCGAAGTCAGAGCTCAAGAGATATCAGAGAGATAAATGCGTAGCATGTTTAATAAACTCAAAATGCAGCAATATTTTGACACATGGAAGATGTTTTATCTTTTGGTTGAGCTGCTTCCCCTTGTGATAAAAAATACATGAGAATGTAGTTTCAACTTAACATCAATCAGTCTGACCATCCATTGTATTGCAGTCATCAATTTTCATGTATTAACAGCTTCCTTGAAGCTGCATCCTTCTGTCCTGTCCCAAAAAACTATGGAGTTTTGCATCTAGACTAGTTTATAGTGTGTCCTGTAGTATAGGTTGAATCTGGAATGAAAGGTTCTTTTGCATTTGTTGCAAATGAAAGTGGAGTATACAGAGATCTTTGCTGTCTGGGTACATACCCCTAATTGCATGCCTAATTCTGCTCTGCTTGCTATTCCATATGCCTGCCCTGATGACCTGCTTCCACCTGTTTTGATTCGTTGCTGTAGCTTGCCATGTTTTGAGGTCAACTGCACATGCCTAAATATCATATTTGCAGACATCCTTGTAGTGCAGCAGAGGCCTGTCAACAGATCTGATCCCAGTGGCCATCTCACCGTATAGCATGTCCTTTGGAACCTGACCAGCTTCCGTTTGGCTGACTTGCCTGTGCTGGCTTGGACGTAATTTAGACAGGAGAGCAAACATGCTAAGAATTCTTGTTCAGGCTAGGGCATCCCTGTTAAAAAAAAACACTCCTGCCAAATGATCCCCAGAATTCTTCTTGGGCAAGAAGAGGTGAAAAGAGGTTAGTCATCATTCTGGAATATGGTGTCCAAATCTTATTGCTACAGAGCTGTGTTCTGAGTGTACAGGCCTGGTGAAACACATTCTTAGTATTAGTATAAAGTACTGGATATTGTCAGACCCTCCTAAAGAGGTGCTCCATTGGTGTTGCCACCATGCCAATGCGCTGGTTGAACTTGACACTCAGGAAGGAAGTTCTCCAGTAGAGGTGCTGAGGGTGCTGCTGACATTGATGGATTTATAGTGAGACTGAAATCACTGAATGCATGAACAAATATAGTGATGAGTTTCTATGAGCAGTTAAATCAGGATCTCTCTGTCTGGATAATGATTAGCAATAGTTTTATAGATCTTGTAATAAGAACATCTGGAGAAAGCCATGAGAAATTCTGGACTAAATATGGCTGAAAACATAGACTTATTAGGATGAGAACAAACTCTAAATCATTCTAAATCAATCTAATGCTTTGTGAAGGCAGAGCTCACAGTAGGGCACAATGGTTGGTAAAGTGTAGTGGGTAACACCTTTGCCCTCAATGTTGTAGACTGGGGTTCAATCCCCTGCCTAGGCCAGCACTCTGCACTATAGCAATAAGAGTCCTTGGGCAAGACTCCTAACACTACCTTTGCCTACCTGTGTAAAATTGTAAGTAGCTCTGGATAAAAGCATCTGCCAAATGCCATAAAAGTAAATGGTGCCCTTGGCAATAGGGTTGCCACCCATCCAGGGTTGTCTGTCCAGAAAAATATGAATTTCATTCCTGAACACAGAATGATTGATGTTTAGATGTTATCATCTAAACTGTATTCATACGCCTTCTGGTATGAACCATTTGTATACAAAGAATGGCCTTGATAGATTCAGATTACCCTCAATGCAGGGACAACTGCTTCATAAAAGTGCACCGTTGGTGACATGTTTAGACACTAGGCAGCACTGCAACATAAAACTGAACTGACATTTATCTACCCTAGATTACATCGTGAGCAAAGCTAAGCATCCACTAAATTTAGTAAACACTCAAGCCACAGTTTATGGGTCCAGGAATTTTGCAAGGCTTAGATGGCAAACCTATTCAGCAATTAATTTCTAACAAACAACAAGGCTGTCATTAGCCCATGAATGTAACGTATGTTACCTGGCTAAAAGTCCAGCCAATAAAACTCAAATTAAACATGTAGATGTGTGTCATGTGTTTGGAGAACAATAATAAACATTACCTCTTGTAAGAAAGAAAAACAGTTCTGTTAGTCAGTGTTAGCATTTGACTAGCTAGCTTGTTTTCCTTGCATCCTCATTCACTCTGGACATTAAAAGAAAAGTCTTGAATAGAGGAAATTGGAAGCAGGTATTAGAGAACCTGTTTGCAGCAAATTGTGCTGCAATCCAGCACCAAAAGTTTAATATGTTATCCCCAGTTTTGTTTTCCTGTTACAGGATCATGTCTGGCTTCATGAGACTAGATTATCTGCAGCTTCCTTTCATTTTTCTGTAAAGTTTTCTGAAAAGTAGCTGCTCAGGACTGTAAGGGCAGATATTCAGTACAATGTCTCTTCTCTTGAGTGGGAAGGGTTCTGAGGAAGACCCGTCATACTGGAAAGTGCTGTGCATGTTTTCATGGAAGGACACTATTATCCTAAGTAGCTTAAGGGGACAACCCATCCTCTGGAGCATTCTTAAAAGGTTTCTTTAAATGCAATTAAACAAGGTTGAAGACTTTTGTTAAGTTCATTAAGGCAACATATAGTGATCATCTTTGCTCATGAGACATTTAGACATGAGCAGCAAGCAACAGTCTGTTCAGATCTACTCATTTGAACTGTTCCCCACCAATAAGAAGGAAATACTCTTATAGTTATGGCATTTACTTTGGTTCCTTTTGTTCTTATATAGATTGTTTCTTTTCCAGCCTTGAAAACCTCCTGTGGGATTCCTTGGAGCTTTGCTGCAGGCAAGGAAATCAATGACAATCTGCAGTAGGAAATTTATCCAGATGTTCCACGAAGTGCAAGCAACCTTGGTAATGCTGTTTTCTCATCTGTGGAGATTCAATTAGTACACTGCCCATTTTTTGCTTCAATTTGTGATAACTTCATTTAAGGAGGTGTGGTCTCAGTTTTGATTGGTCCAAATGCCATATATTCCATAGTTTAGATGTTACACATACCATGGGAATTGCCAAAATGTGTGCATAGCTGGATGTTCTCAAAGACTGGCACAATTTTGTACAGCAATGAGTACCATTATAACCTTTCTCTAGTGCTGCAAGGCTCTTATCGCACTTATAGTCAATAAGGTCTGTCTGTTTGGTGTCTACAGCATGAAGGTGCCTTGTTAGTGCATTAAACTTATCACCCAACCGTTCTGACAAGGGATGCATCAATACCGGTATTGGGCATTGGGCTGTTACAGTGCTCATTACCCGTTTTTGTACTCATGGAAATTCACCAATACCAACAACTCATACCCGCTGAGACCATGTGACTGCTGTTCTAACGAACAAGCGCCTCAAGTTGGCAGTGAAGGGCAGAGTTTTCTGACTCTGCAGAGGTTGGACACAAAGCCATAATTGACTTCACACATCCTGCCTTGGTAAATTCTCACCAGGAATACACTTTAGTGATTTTAGCCCATTTTTTAGACACACACAAACAAAAAAAAGGTAACACTTTCTATGAATGTCACATTTGTAAGCATCTATAAACACATTTATAACATGTTATAATGTATTCATAAGGCATTATAAACATGGATATAAATATTTTTTTAAAAGAATTACACTGAATTACACTTATAGCCATGTTTATTATGCATTATGAATTGTTAATATAATGCATTATAAATAGTGTTAATAACATGCTATACTGTCAGTGCCAAAGAAGTCAGTCCCAGCTTGGAGAGCGTAAAGTAAAGACAAATACCAAGCTAATGGTGGTGTACACTAACTTTCCCACATTGTGTAAAACACTGATGGCAGCACTAGTTTAAACTCTGACATGTGAAGCCTGTAATGTGCTTTATTGTGTATGTTTTAGTGTTTCAGTAAATCCTTCAGCAAACACTTCAACCTGAAGCCTCACTCTTAACACTGGAGGAGGCTTTAGTACAGTACGCTTCACTTTACTTAGAGCGGAAAACTACCACTTATGAGCTCTTATAATTTGTTATGATCAGTACTTATAATGTATTATTATAACAATTCATAATGCAAAATAAACATGGCTATAAAGCGTAATGCATTTTTATAAATATTTATAGCCATGTTTATAATGCCTTATGAATGCACTATAACATGTTATGAATGTGTTTATAGATGCTTACAAAGGTGACATTCATAGAAAGTGTTACCCAAAAAAATCACAACTGCGGAACACGTAGACTATCAAAACGGAGGCAAAAAAGTCAGCATTTCCTACCAAAGTTCGTGTATGTGCAAGGTGTAAATGCTGATTTTTGAAACTGTCTTTGTAAAATAGACTTATTGTATTACATTGCACATTTCAGTGCACAGTGTGGTTAGCTGAGCTGCTGTAGCTTGGTTTCTCAGCACAGTTTATGTCTAGAGGACATTCAACTACAGATCAACCAGCCAAAAAAAAAAAACTTCAGATGCAAAAATCCATAGGTGAAAAAAGGTTCTGTATAGAACAATATACAACACATTCTCCATCAAATTTAATGAGAAATATTTAATGATGCAAAACCTTTAAAACCTTTAACCATGCAGAGGGTTCATTGAGTATTCATGGCTCTATATAGAATCATTTTCTTTACTAAAGAACCCTTGAAGAACCATTATTTTTAAGAGTGTACCTAAAGCACTTCATTTAAAATCAGCTAGATTTTAATGATTTCACTGTTAATGTTCATTTCACTCATTTACACTAATAACTACTCAATTCTAAGTAGGTAATCCATTATGGAATCAGACTTTGTATCAGTATTGCTGCATCTCTAAATCTGAGACATGAAATGGGTCTGCCAGTGATCCTTTTTGCCTTCACTTTTCATTTTTCCTCCAACTTGTAGGGGAAAGAGCCCTTCAGGGGTGGTCCAGACATTGTGCAATACGTCTTTGTCTTTTGAGCATTTACACCTGGACACGAGCATCTAATCATAACACCCATCAAATCCTTCTGCATTTTAATATCTGGTGTAGACAGGGTCTTGTCTTAATCCCAGTAGAACTGCACTGAACCAAAGCTATAATCTAGCGTTGTTACTGTATTATAAGCAGTGTTTCAACACACAGCATTCTCTACAAAACGCTCTCTACACAACAGCATAAATTACCCCATAACCCGTAAAGTCCTTGAGACACTGAGCTGTTGTTTTCACAGTGGGTGTAATATTAGGTAACCCAAAACATGCATGGCTGATGATGCCATTTGTTTGCCTTCCCTGAGCCAGCGATGATATGTGCACAGAGCGTTTTGTTTGCGGAAGAAAAGGGAGCTGAATTAATCAACTTGTGGACAGCTTAATTTAACGTGAGTGAGGCCCGTTTCCCACGTGTGGTTCTCCGCTCCTCACAGCTCACCTAGTAACTGGAACAGACCTCCATCAGCAGCCTGAGAGCAGGGAAAAAAGCAGCCGCAGCAGAAGAAGTGGAATGCAATCCACTGTTCCACTGACATCGCTGTTCAACCCACTTCAGCCAGAGACTGGAAAAAACAGCAGAATCAAAACCATTCAGTGTCATAGCTTATGGTTCGCTGATCCTAGTTCATTCATTCAATTATTCATTCATTCATTCTTTCTTTCTTTCTTTCTTTCTTTCTTTCTTTCTTTCTTTCTTTCCTTCTTTCTCCCTCCCTCCCTTTGCAGTACTATCTTCTTGTGTCAGTACATCTCTGTCCCTGTTCTTCTTCTGTCTACCTTTCTCTACTTTTTCTGCTATTCATTGCTGTCAGAACAAAAACTCATATTTCCACAATAGTAACTTAACAGGAGAAGGAAAAAAAGTTAATGGAACAAGATGATTTTCCAATAAATTTTGGACCATCTCTATTGGTCCATTCATTATGAAATTTAAACACAATGTAAAGAGTAACTGGAGGTTTCAAATTATGTAAAAAAGTGAAAAACAACAAAAGTGGAGATATAAGATTTTTATATGACAGCCACATATTGCTGTTCTCCTTAAAAAAAAAATAGATGCCACAAAGGGTTTTTTGAGTAACAGCATAAACAATGACTTTTAGTTCTTGAAAGAACCATGTTTGAAATAGAGATGTGTAAGTGTAAAGAACCTTTTAACAGTTTAATAGACATTCACGTAATATATATATAAAAAAAAAAAAAAACTTTTGAAATGTTTTGTGTAAAAGTTCTATTCATCTGTTTAATGAGATGCCATTTTTGTGACTGGGTGAATCAACATATATTATTTGTGCTGTACAATCATCAAAAAACTATTATATTTTTTGTAATTATACATTTTATTACTGTAGTCCTGTCCTTATTAGGCTCTACCTAATAAGCAACATAAGCAGCTGCCAGGAGGCCCATGAGCAACTTCTGGGTTTTACTGTACCACTACATTGTCTAACATGCTAAACTGGTGAAAAAAACAAGTTAATCGAGTCTCAAAAAAGAACATATGCATATGGAGCTGAAAAATGAAATGAAGAAGAGAAGGTGAGGAAAAAAGACTGTTTTATGATGTTAACGTTATGTTGTCTATTTTGGCTTGTATTTGGACAACAAAAAGTAGTGGGTCTGGGGCTGTTTTACAACAGTGCCTAACAGCTTTCTCTGTTAATTCAGGTTTAAATACTTAGGCTGTGACTAATCCATATGCGTGTGCGCATAAAACATAACATTTATGACAGACAGCCAATCACGTGAAACAAGAGGAATGAGCTACCAAGAAGAAAAAAAGCAAATGTCCTACCAAAAAATGTAGAAAGTAAAGCATTTGTAATGGTAAAAGAACAATGCTATTGCCACTGCCAGCAAAGTTAGATCAAACTAAGCTTGAAGTTAGCTGGACCAGCAAGAAATACTGTGCTGGAAGACAGAGCCCTGGATCCAGAATGCTGAGAATGATATATGTAATTTAAGTTATTTTTTAGCATGAGCATTCAATCATGAGTGATAAACAAATTAGCCAGTTATAAATGTATATAATTTAAACAGGTTGTGGTACTCATTGTTATTAGTTAGTTTTTAATTTTATAGTACATCAGCTAGCAAGATTGGGAGGGCTCAAAAATAAATTCTACTTAGGGCCCCCAAAAAGCTAGAGTTGGTCTGGATTCCTGTATTAGCTAGCTATCCTATTCTCATACAACTTTTTCTTTTTTAAATCTATACTGCTTACCCACCCGGTGATGAACCAGCAGGCGTCAGTAGTCTACTTTTTCGTTTGCATGTACTAAATGCACAATGAATGTCTGTAAACACTACATTCACCTTTCAGCCATAGCAGATTAAAAGGGAATGTGAGTGTAGCACAAGCGGTAGTGCAAAAACACTTTTATTGATATTACAGTAACATAAGGCTTTACACGGTGAAAATTTCATGCAACTTTAGTTGCTTAAAACCTCCATGAAACTAAATTGCATTTGAGTTGCATAATCTAAAGCATCCTGCAACTCACATGAAACTCAGCCGCATCAAGTATCTCAACTTCATGAAACAAGTCTGAAACTGCCAGTCAAATTGATGATCACATGAGACTCACATACCCCCCATTTCTGTATCCATCTGTATTAACTAAGTAACACTAACAGCTGTTTAAAGGCCTGTTTGTGTCACCTTTTGTTCTTCGTTGTTAACCTGCTGTTCTTGTGATTTTTCTGTGATTTAGCTAGATTAACTTTTTCACTTGATGCCCATAAATTTACGCAGAGCTCAGATTAATTTTGGATACAAAACGGTGAAATTTATTACAGAAGTGGAGGCCGAGATGTATTCCATGATGAACTTGTAGTTGTTCTGGGACAAGATGAGCAAGACATCAAGTTATAACTGTAATGGCTACTTAAACATTCATTTTCAAAGGCTTAACATACACAAAACAGATAAAAAAACTCAAATTTATAGTAAAGAACCATAGATAGATAGACAGATAAAAGACAAAGAACAGCAATGACTGCTAGAAAAAATTCTACAAATATGTAAATTACACCTTGTGGATGACTTTAGTGAGAATGATATGGTTCATCAAAAATACAAGCTGCTATTTCAGCTGTATAGTGGAGTAATTAAATTTGTTGCATGCAACATTCATTGTTTTTGAATTTCTTCATGTAACTGTCAAGTTGCATGAAATTTATATTACTTGCAATTCACATCACAACATGCAACAAGTTGCATGAAAGTTTAACAGTGCAAAGCCAGACTTAGTGTTCATGTCTGAACAGGGGAAAAAATCCATATGTGGGGCAGTACTTTATCTATGCTAAAGACTTTTAAATCAGTAACTACTAAAAACTGCATGTGAATAAAACTATTTACTTGTGTTTTTTTTAACAAATCAGTTTTTTTCCTTAGTTTTGCTGTGTTTTAATTCTCCACTGCCCCTCTCCAACTGAAACAGCAGAAGATAGTCATTTTAATGGCCGCTGAAAGAAAAAGCTCATGTGACTGAAAAAGACAAATACCAATTTAAGAGTGCTTCCTATATTATGTGAAGGTTCTTTAACTTAACTTAAAAAGTGTTCTTCACACTAATCTCAAAATCATTACAAAGCTGATTCTCTACAGAACCATCCCTTTAGCAGTTCTTTAAGGAATTATAAGTGGTTCTTCTATAGCATTACGCGAAGAACTCTTTTTGGTGTCTTTATTTTTAAGCATGTTCTTTTCCCTTTTTGCTGTCTCAAAGGGATTTGTAAAGCCAGAAAGGCATCAAAGTGTAACCCCTGGTCGTGCATGGTTCTTTAGAGCGAGGCTGTGTTTGGGCACTGCTGCCCGCTGGAACTGTGTGGTTTCAGCCTCCATGGTGGCAGCAGTTTCATGCTAATTACCCTGGACGAGTGACACACACAGAGCAAGCGTGGCACTCACTTTACTTTTGGCCTCCAGGCGAGAGAAGAGGGCTGTCTCTGATCTTATGGAAAACTCCGGGACCTCCTCTGGAGATGAAGGAGATGGGATTTTGAGGAACATGCATCCTTTTTTGTGCGCCTCTCGCGTAATGGGATTTCTCTCTAAGCCAGTGCACGTTCTCATGCTCACTCCTTCATGACTTTAGCTTGTCATCATTACCTTCTTTTTTCTTTTCTTTCTCTTCTTTTCTTTCTTTCTCTCTTCCGTCTCCTTCTCTCTAACACTCTGGGTCCAGGCGTCGTGTGAGTTATGACAAATGTTATTACGCTCCCCTTTGGATTATTTTAGCACACACTGCCGAGTAAATCACAGTGTTTTCCTAAACCGCGGGTCATTTGCCGACCCCATGTTTGAACAGCTGTAATGAACACTGTGCATTAATAACTTCTCCGGGCTGAGAGAGAGAGAGAGAGAGAGAGAGAGAGAGAGAGAGAGAGAGAGAAAGAGAGGAAGGGGATGAGGAACTGCTACTACGTGTGTGATTTGGAGAATGGGTCTTTTTATCATAAGTAGTGATGGATCCATGCTCTCTCTAGGCTTTGCTCAGCTTAGAAACCTGCCTTCTGTTGCTTTGATGTATGAACAATACCTCACATGCTGCCTTCTTTTGAGAGAAGGAAATGTACATCACAGGGAGGGAAGAATGGAGGTGAGATATTCTGTTGACCACACATGACGACTGACCTTTTTAAAAGCCTCCTCAACTCTTACATCTTTTGCCAGACAAGAGTATCCACAGATACACGACCAAGGGTAAATAAGGGCTGATAATGATTTGAAAAAGTCCCATTCTGATTCCTTTACTGAATCCTATTCAAAACATCAGAAAGAGAGGGATATTCTGAACCTCCCCAAATCTTGTTTGACCACAAACAGGAAAAGCCTATTTGTCCCATTTTGTCAATGACAGGTCTGTGTTCCTGGAGGCGGCTTAAGCTGGTGTGATACGGCCAGTCCCATATTATAAGCCCCTTCATTTTAGTAATGAGTGGGTATTACAGTCCACATGCCCCAAAGTGCACGCGTCCATGCAGTAGGTACTGTGCTGGCTCGCCAGTGGGCATGTTCTGACCATAGCGTAGAAATCTCTAATCATTATATTGGCAGAATAATGATAGCAGCCGCATGGTGAGTTATAAAAGGAGAAACAGAATGAAGGCCTTCACACAAAGGGGTAATTACAAGGGTCTGCTGAACCCAGCTGGCCACTGTTTCCATGGGCTCTGGGTGCTGGATACAGGAGCTGATGGAAGCAAGGTTTGGTCCAGCCTCACAGAGGCAGGATTTTTCCTATTACATAAGGCCTGAAGTGAATTACACATTGTGGTAGAGTCAGACAGAACTGTATCCTAATTTTAGATAAAGCTTCGTTTTAGAGCATGTTTTTAGAACAATGGCTACTTTCTCTTCTACAAAAATGATATGGAATGTTTTGTTGTTTCCAAAGAATATCAAATTCTATAAAACAACAATGGACAACCAGAAGTTGGAGATCCTTTTTTATAATGCATAGTGAAAAACTGGGACTGCCACAAAGATTTTTTTCTTTTATTTGCTTTGATCATTATTGATTATTGCCTGCTAAATATTTACACCAACCAGTCACTTCATTAAATACACCTTTTTTTATCAGTTCCACTTACAATATAGGTGCACATTATAGTTCTACAATTACAGACTGTAGTCCATCTGTTCTTCCTCATACTTTGTTAGCCCCCTTTTACCCTGTTCTTCAGTGGTCAGGACCACCACAGAACATTATTTGAGTGGTGGATCATTCTCAGCACTTCAGTAACACTGACGTGGTGGTGGTGTGTTAGTGTGTGTTGTGCTGGTATGAGTGGATCAGACACAGCAGTGCTGCTGGAGTTTTTAAACACCTCAGCATTACTGCGGGACTGACAATAGTTCACCAACCAAAAACATCCAGCCAGTCCTGTGCGTAGCATCCTGGGACCACTGATGAAGGACTAGAGGATGACCAGCACAAACTGTGCAGCAACAGATGCGCTATTGTCTCCAACTTTACATTTACACAGTGTATGTGTTTCTAATAGGGTGCACAGTAAGTGGACACAGTGCAACACACACTGATGCACCACCACCACTCAGTGTCAATGCAGTGCTGAGAAAGATCCACCACACAAATGAAGTGCTGGGGACTGAACTCTCTCTGGGTGATTTGGGGACAAAAAGGAACAGCATTTGATGAAAAGAACACCTTGCCAACTGTTGAGCATGGGATTGGGTCTAGACTTGCTCTAGACTTGGTATGGTATGGTAGCCAGTATGATATGATAGCCAGTGACACAGGAAAAATGTACAGGTAGATGGAAAATTGATTCCACTAAATATCAGCAAATTCTGGAAGCAAAGGTGACACAGTTCCAGAAACTGAAGCTGCAAAGAGGTTGGCTTCCACAACAGGACAGTGATCCAAGACATACCTCAAATCTACATGAGCTACTTAAACTACTTCAAGAAATGCAACCTGAGGCATTTGGAATGGCCCAAAGACACCCCCGTGGTGAAATATCTGTGGGCAGATCATAAACAGGTCATGCATGCAAGACAACCAAGAATATCACAGAACTAGAAACATTCTACTAGGAAGGCACGGAAGGACTCTGGCTACAAAAAAATGATTGCAAGTTGTGATTTCTGCCATAAAGGGTGTTACTAAGTATTGACTTGGTAAGGTGTCCAAACTTTACCATGTGTCAGAATTACTTGTTTTTTTGTTTTGTTTTTAAAGCTAATAAACAAATAAAAATTAACTGGGCATTAACATTTGCATAAATGTTATTTTTTACTTTTCATTCAAAAATGTGACCAAGGGTGCTGAAACTTACATACAACTCTACCCTTGGAAAGAGTTGGAGTGGTGTGTGTGATTCAGAGCTGATCATCCAACATCAGTACCTTACCTCAGTATTGCTCTTGTGGTTGAATGCAATCAAATATTCACAGCAATGTTCTGACTTCTACTGCCAGGAGGATAAATCAGAGAAACAGAGATATTTGACATCTCAAAAAAACTTCTATCTTGCTTTAAAAGCACAAAAGTCTCCCTATCTGTAGTTCAAACATGCTGGTGGCTTCTGCAACGGCATACAAAGTCTTAGGAGTGATCTTTCAGCACTGATGAGGTCTAGTTTGGACTGCAACAGGCGGCGGCAACCCAAATGTTAAACAAAAATAAAACCACCCTGGGAGGCACAACATATTATGTCCATTTTAACATCTTGGCTGTAAATACGACTCAGTATGTGATAATGTACTAGTATGGGTAAAAATATAATATAAACGAAAACACAGACTTACTTTGCTTTAAGCTTTATCTCAGCTATAGCTGCTTTTCTCGCATCTCCGGCAGGAAACATTTCTACAAAAGTAGAATAGTTTCTTGCAAAATGTCTCTTAACATTCATGTTTTTTACGAGGCTGAAGTCAGCTTCTCATTTGCCAGCTCCTTGTTCAATAAATTGTGCCTGAGATGCCAGAATGTAACTGCTGCACCATTTAACAAGAAGAAGAAAATTCGAATGAGAAGCTGACTTCAGTTTTGCGACTTTTTAGAGTTTGACACATTCTTGTTGCAGATTAAACGTATCAGGAAACCAGCTGGAGTGATTATAAATGCAGAAAAGTCTGTCCGTTCATTTCCAAATTGTCAATGCTCATCTTAAATCTTTCCTTTGCCTTTTCGTTAGCTGCTAGCTAGGTGAGATTGCCATCTGCGTTGCTATGGTGACCAGCAGTCTGCACGCCAATGCTTAGGGTTAAAGTTTGGTAAATTAGCAGATATAGGCTATGCTAACTCCAGCGTTTAAGAACATTTAGTGTTAAAACTATGCTACAACGATCAACAGAGCTTTATTTTACTGCAAAGGAGGATTATTTTATTCTACCTAAAAATCTAATTCTGCTGTAGAGCTGCAACAGGGCTGTAAAAGAGTTGCATGTTGCTGACTCCAGGGCTACAAGAATAAGTTTAACCTTAAAATCAGTCCTTAAGCTTTCAGTCATTTCTTAGTTGCTCCTCCACCCCTACAGTACGAAAAGTGTGTCGTGAGCATGAGATTATGAAGTAAATACCCATAAAGCTGCAGGAGTTTATTTACTGCACCAGTGTGTATTTTGTAAATAGGTGAGAGTCTGTGCTTAGAGGGTGCAGTTTGCATGCTAATTACGTCTAAACAAGCCAAACCAGGTAGCAGCATGACATAATTGCTGTCTGCTTTTTTTCTAATCTGCCACCCTTGTTGCTATATGCCTCTCTCTCTCTTTATTTCTCTCTTTCACTCTGCCACGTGTCTGTCAGTTAAACCTGTTTCTTTACCTCTATCGGCCTGTCAACGCCTCCACCCTGCTCAGTCATTATCTGTAATTAAATCACGCTTCTTTCTCTCTGCCGTTGTTGGATAGGTGCGTTTCAGTGCTCCTCTGCCCAATCTTTCGGACCCCATTCTTTCCATCATCCATCATCTGTCAGCATCCACTTCTAGCCTTCATCCACTTAGTACATACTTTGCCTGCAGGTGGGCAGTATGGAAGCCCTAAAGGGCCTTGGATTTATATTTTTTTTACTCCATTTGTTTTCTTGAGATCTCAAGATATTTATGCCATTATCAAGACATAACAAATGCTATCTCGATAAAACAGTGTCCATTATGTAGTGGTAGCAATATAAATACATCCAGATCTCGAGAAAACAACATTCATTTTGGTGGGAGAATGGCATAAATATCATAAAATCTTGAGAAAAGAAATACAAATAACTTGTGATAGTGCAAAAACAGAATTGTAAAAAACATGCGAATTCATGGCCCTTTTCAGGGCTTCCGCAGGGCAGTGACTAGCGGAATTGTTACAATACCAGATTTTTCATTTCGATGCTGAGAACAAGTGTAATATTACAATGTTTGATAACAAATGATATGATGGCTAAAAAAATTAGAAACGCTCATCCTGACTGGCTTGATGTTTAGGTCTCAAATGCAAAACCAACATTATACTGATGAAGATATGATGACAACAGTAGATAATTCAGTTACATCCTCAGAAGACATGTCCTTCACCAAGAATTGACTGAATTCTCTTTGAATACTTTCATTCACAAACATCAGATTCATCCAAAGCATAGCTGACATTGCAAAATGTTCTTTCGGCTGCGTTGTGTGCAATTACACATTTCCTCCAAATCCCCAAAACTTACATAGTTTAGCTTTAAATGTCTGCTTTTTAAATTGTTACTTTTTTAAATACAAAACTCCTCAAAAGTCAAATAATTAGCAGATTATTTTAAAATGACTTACTCTAACATATTCTGAAGGCAAGATTAACAGTGAGATGAAGAACTACAATATAGCCTAACATTCACCTCACTCTGCTTAAAACAAACAGAATGGATTATGCCTTATTTTGATGGCTTCAGGGAGCACAAGACACATTTTACCAAGTGAAACTCTTCATTTGTGTGTTAGATATTCTTGTGGAAGTGTCTCTACCCATCCTAATAAAACTAGCATGCCCTATTGTATTCCTAAATGGTTGCTACAGTTCCAGTACAGTCCAAAAAACAAATAAGTAAAAATATAAGATTAAAAATGTAAAAAAAAATAAAAATACTGCACTATGATCACTATGATTTTTCAACTTTAAAATGGTCCTTCACACTTAAATGTATAATTTGCAAAAAATATTGCCTCCACTTTTGATTAGCCTCCAATAGATCTACTATCTGGTGGACCAAGGTTAGGGTAACGATCAGGACCAGGTCTAAGGATAAAATGAACATGAATTTTGAAGACATTTAGTTGAAGTTAAATTCAAGGTAAACATCTTCAAAGCATCTATAAAGGGCTGTCCAAATAAAGTGTTACCAAGTGGCTCTGTATACAAACGGACCACCCCCTCACCTACATACATACACCAGTATTGCATATATCACACACACACAAAGAACCCACCCATCCACACAAATCCGCACAACCACCCACCAATACCCACGTACAGCCACCCACGCACAAACACACTTTTTAATTTGATTGTCCATCTAATCATGGCCAGGACTGTCTTGTGGATGGAAAAATATACAGTCTTCATGTGGTGGGTTCTGTTTCCAAAGCACTTTTTTTTAGAAACCTCACTGCTCTCTTGTCTGCTGAACCCCCCTTTTAGCACACAACAAACCAGTTGTCTTTGAGTGGCCGTCATCTAAAGAAGCGACGGTTGGCAACAACACAAATTCGGCCCAGTTCCAAAGACAACAGTGATGGCTCCTGTACATCAACGCATTTCATTAACAGAAACCCGTGTTTTCAAATACTACATAAAGACAGAGGTGGGTCAAGCAGGATAAACCCATACTCCAGTAGAAGTACTGTTACTGCAGTAAGAGCTCAAGCCGAATTAAAAAGTCCTAGAGCTCAGTCTAGAACTGCAGTGGAACATCTTTACAATGTAATATTACAGACTTTTCCATCTTTGCTTTTAAATAGTTATAATTACATGCATAACACTTTATAATGCAAGAGTATATAACTTTATAAAGTTCATAATGTGTCATAATATCTGTTTATAAGAACACTGTACACAGTTATGTTGTAATGCAGTAGACCACTTATTAGGCCTTTGCAGGTGTTCAGTGCAGTGAGGTTTTTAAAATATCTTATAAATATTTAGGAGTTTTGGTAACACTTTCTACGAATGTCACCTTTGTAAGCATCTATAAACACATTTATAACATAAGGCATTATAAACATGGTTATATACATCTATAAAAATGAATTACACTTTACAGCCATGTTTATTACACATTATGAATTGTTAATATAATGCATTATAAGTAGTGTCGATAACATGTTATACTATCAGTGCCAGTGAAGTGAGTCCCAGCTTGGAGACTGCAAAGTAAAGACAAATACCAAGCTAACGGTGGTGTACACTGACTTTCCCATGCTGGGTAAAACACTGATGGCAGCACTAGTGTAAAATCTGACATTTGAAGCCTGTAATGTGCTTTATTGTGTATGTTTTAGTGTTTCAGTAAATCCTTCAGTAAATACTTCAACTTTAAGCCTCACGTTTAACACTGGAGGAGGCTTTAGTACAGTATGCTTCACTTTACTTAGAGCGGACAAATACAACTTATGAGCTCTTATAATTTGTTATGATCAGTACTTATAATGTATTATGTTAACAATTCATAATGCAAAAAAAGCATGGCTATAACGTGTAACGCATTTTTATAAATATTTATAGCCATGTTTATAATGCCTTATGAATGTTATGAATGTGTTTATAGATGCTTACAAAGGTGACATTTATAGAAAGTGTTACCGGAGTTTTCATTTCAATACACAATACCTTATAGAGCATTATAAGTATAAGAGCATTATAATAAATAAAACTGGTAATATAAAATATATAATCTAGAAATGTGTGTATTCAGTAATGCATAGTTTATTGTAAATAAATAAACAAGCATGTCTCACATTCTGTTTTCAACATTTTGAGAGATAAACTTTATGTCTTATGAACAGATATTATATTTTGTTGTGAAGGCTGGCATTATAAAGTTATATAGTGTTGTTTTATAAAATGTTCTTCAAGTAACTATAACTGCTTATAAGCAATAATGCAAGATTATGCCATGCATTATAATGTGTTATGTATGCCATATAACACCTTATAAATGCATTTTAAAGCATTATTAATACAGGATTCATAGGAAGTGTCGCCTAATTTCTGGTTGAAACAGCCAAGTACAAATTATTCATTTTTTTGTTTCAGGAAAAAGGCAGAAAACATACATTTAAAATTACCCAGAAGCCCAAAAACTAAACATAATTTACATTTTTTCAGTATTTAGTCAGTCCACTCTTTGCCTATATTACAGCTTGTATTCTTTTTAGACTTTCATTCTTTTATTTTCAATTTTTCACAGAATTTTTTTTCATACCTCCAAAGTTCAGTCTCAGAAGTTGGTTGCATTTTCTACTTCTTACAATCAAAGTGATTTTAAACAGATTCAGTGTTATCGCGGTCTGGACTCTGGGTTGGTCAGTCCATTGTTCTTTTTGTCTATTTTCTTTCCTCAGTAAGAGTTTCTTGACATCCACACATTCTTTCAGACCCATAGCACTGAGTAATCTTCTCACAGTGGAAAGACAGCAAGAGTGAAGCTTGATTTTCGCCTGATGTTGTGCTGTTTATCTGATGGTGAGAGTTAACTTTAATCATTTTTTGAACAGTTTTTCAAAATAATGGACAGGGTTTTTAAATAATGTATATATATACATACACATGTATATATATGTATGTATATATATATATATATATATATATATATATATATATATATATATATATATATACACATCCAAAATGATAACAGGAGAAGGAAAAACATACTTTACTCTAACATACTTACTTAGCGGAACCAGACCTTTCCAAGTTATTTTGGGCCATTTCTTTTGGTCCATTCATCATGAATATATATATATATACGTGTGTGTGTATGTATGTATGTATGTGGTGTGGTGTGTGTGTGTGTGTATGTGATGTAGAGAGATGGTGGTGTCCTTCCTCTTTACTCTTGTGTGTGTGTGTGTGTGGTTAATCCTTGACTTTTTCTGGCTCCTACCTCAAAATGCTTTCTGACGGAAGGAAGTGAAAAAGAACAAAGGCCGTCTCTTGCGAAATGAAGATGAATGGATGAAGCCGATAGCTTTTACCTTCAGAGGCCCTTACTCTGAGAAGCCCTGGTTTCAAGAATTCCTGATCAGTTTCCACTGGTAATCACAGTCCCTCTTCTCTCCCCCCTTTCTGACCCCTGTGATGTAGTGTGTGTCAGCTGCATGCCTGCTCCACTCTGGCCTGGATCATACTTGCCCTGGAACACTGATGAAAAATGACAAGCCCCTTATTACACCCCTTACTTCCTGCAATGCCTCTGATATAGAGATGCTCTGTCACTCTATGGGACTGTATCAGATTACCGCCATTAAAGTGATTCTCCTACAACACCCACAAACGCCCGCGGGTGGGACAGAGCAGGGTGGGTAAAGATACACAGTATGGGGTGAGTTTTGTTAACCTCAAGACACAAAAAGAGAATCTGATTCAGTGCCAGATGTACAAGGAGTTTATCTTGCAGGTGTCAACAGTTTAAAAGTACAGTTTAAAAATCTGGAATCATTTGTCATGTTACTCATGTTAATAATTACTGTTATGGGGATGAACATCCCATAATCTAGACAACAGAAGGCTATTTAACATGATTTTAATATTTTTAGGAACATTGAGAAGATATTAAATGCAGGGCCAGAACTAGGATCAAAATCTATTTTGCAGAAAAATGACCTCCTTCACAGTCAATAAACTTATTGCAGAATAAGTGTTTTACACCAATTTATAACCTCCCTTACATTTTTTACCAATTCATTGGTCACTTTTTAACCAATCCATAAATTTAATTATGAACCTTTTCCTTTCATTTGTTAATTTCCCATCCCTCCATTCTTCCATAAACTGCTTAAAGTTCCATAGACTGACTAGGGGGCAGTGAGCACCCTTGCCCGGAGCAGTGGGCAGCCCTATCTGCGGTGCCTGGGGAGCAGTTGGGGGTTAGGTGCCTTGCTCAAGGGCACTTCAGTCATGTACTATCAGCTCAGGGGATCAAACCAGGGACCTTCCGGTCACAGGGCTGTTTCCCTAACCTCCAGCCCATGACTGCCCCCCATTATTGCACCACAAACACTCAAAAATATGTTAAAAGGCTTTCTCTATCAAATCCCAGCTACTGTACAGTGAACTTTCTCATGCTATGAGAGACTATAGAGCTTGTTGCCTAAACTGAGCAGCTACTGCAGCTAGAATGTAGCATTGTGATTTAGATAATTTAGCTGATTTAGTTTAAATAAAAACAAATTATGGAGTTTGGCTTTTACAAGTATAATCTGTCAAATGCCATCATAAACACTTACATTTATATAATACCAATGTCATTTATTAACCTATATTATGTGCGTTGCATACCTGTACATACCAAGAAGTCAAAATCACTCTGGGTAGTGTAGTGTCTTGCTCAAATTAAACATAGTGGGATCATCAAGACTATGGGCAACCACAGCTGTTCTGAGGTCAGCTGAGAACCCATCATGTCACTGCTGATTGGATATTCGTGGGATACAAGCTTCTCTTGGTAGTAGGTCACTGCATTATTGGGGCTGTTTCCACACTGAATCTCATATCAGAAATAAAACCTTCTGAAACCACTGGAGTTTGCAGCTCAGTGTCCTCGTACTAGTTAAGGCCATGAGTAAATGATAAATAATATACTCTATTTATCTATTTATAGTAATTTCTTGACAAGATATCTACATGGAGATCATCTGTTCATTATTCTGGACTTATGTAGTGTTTCTTCATTTTTCCCAGCTTCCTACTACAACTTTATAGATTTCCAGTAATAGAAAATTACAAAGTTAAAGAGTAGTATCATTTTAAACATGTATCACAACTAAACTGGTTATATGATTGAAAACAAACTTTTGAACGTAAGTGTAAATGCTCATATAAATAAAAGTAAACAAAAAGAAACAAGCCAAAAATGTAGGCAATATATAAAATATTCACTAAATATGAATAACATTAAAGATGTGCAGTGGGTTTTTTGTGTGCAGTTACAAGTACATATAAGTTATATATATAGGACTATGACTATGACCTAGGCTATGCAGCAGATATACACCTAAATATTTATAAGATGCTTATTGTTAGGTCGATCTTAACATGATCATTGTGCATTACGGTAATGGCCTATCCTGTTACATGTAGTTCTATCAGATATTCGAGTGGTTCCTGACTTTTGACTCATCTGTACTATGTACATTGCAATGCATGCAGAATTAATGTGTATATGTGTATCTGATCACTTTGTAGGTTTTCCATCTGGAGAGGTAGCAGTGGTGGTCAATAGAAGCAGACAGAGCACAGCGGGTGTAAAGATAGCCTGACCTGTGAGGGCGGGGGGCCAGCTGCAGGCTGTGGGTGTGAAGTGCTGAAGTGTTGGGTTTCCCCCCAGTGTGGAGACTGTCAGTCTGAGGGGGGAGTTTCACAGGTAGGCCATGGGCAGTTGGACTGTTCCCATCCACCACAGACCACCTGGACCGCTTATCTCCCTGAGGAGAACACACACACACACACACCACACACACACAGTCATTCTATACAATGCCAGATACAATGTATACACATCCAGACAAAAATACAGAATCACATACGCTGGCCGTTAAAAGTTTGGGGGAAACTTAAATATTTTTATATATTTTCTTTTTGAAATTTTCTCGCTGTTGCTCTTTAATAAGTAAGATACCTCCAAATGTTTCAATGTCATAAAGCAGCTTTTGCTGATTTTTTTTAGCTACAATACTTAGCCTTCTTTGGCAGTGGTGGAAATTAATTAAATAATTGTACTTAGAAGGTATACTTAAGTAGCAACTAATTACTTGAGTAATTGTACTTCATTACTATACTTAAGTAAGAAGATTTCCACTGTATATAAGTATTATTAAAAATGAAACACTTTCTCAATTATAATACTTTGCACTCACTTCACTCAAACTCATTTGAAGTTTTAATGGATACATTTTATACATTTTCTTACAACATCCAACCAAATTCATATGAGGGGAAAATAAAACTGCCCATTAACTACATTATTTCGTCTTAGTAGTACCATCCATTACTCCGCACCACACCACACACCACCATGTCACACACCTCCAGACAAAGAAATCTTTACATTTATCTGTTTAACTTTTATGTACTTGAGTATGTTTAAATGCCTGTACTTCTTTACTTTCACTCAAGTATATTTTCTGCTTCATATTTCCACTTTTAACTAAGATTATGACACACTACCCCAACTTCCACTTAAGCATAATTTCTCTGTACTTTCTCCACCTCTGTTGGTACGAAGAGCAAAATTTCTCTAAATAATGATTTGACAGTTTTTCTTTTCCAAACTATTGAAAATAGCACACACTACAAATCAATTGCTTTGAAAATGGACAGTAAACATTGTCACAAAATTTAGTAAAACATGTATCATATTGATTTACTGACAATAAATCTCTTAGTTTGTAAAATGTTGTTTTAAAGTGTAAAACAAAACATGCTCAATTGCTTTAAAAATGTATCCCCAAACTTTTGATGTGCATCGTATGCGCACACACACTCGCACTCATGGTTCCCTTCTAAACTATCCTCTCCATCATACACTCACTAACTGACCTTCTTACCAAGTCTGACCCCCATAACGATTATCTAGGCTCTGGTCACTGATCCGTGCGAGCTTTGGACAGGCCTGTATGTGTAGGATGAATGGAGGAGGTGTTGTCCAGCCAGCAGGCTGCTTGACCCGCACTCTGGCAGGGCTATCTGCAGTCACACATCACAGCCCTGCAGGCTTCATTCCCCACATGTCTCTTCATGCTAGCACTCCCACTGCCTCTGTCCAGCAGCACTGGGTGGTCAGTACATAATCACATGCCTCCATCACCATTAAAGTTAGCCCACAGCCTGTAATCTGCAAAGCCACTACATTATCTTAAATTCATAGTGTATACCTATTGATTTTTAGAGGTATCTTTTTAGGCCCTAACTTTAGCTGTCTTTCCATTTTTAGCACTAAAGAAAAAATGGGCAGCTTGGAAATAATGTTTCATAAATCTTAATTGTTGTGGTCAGCACATATTAAAAATAGAAACAGCTAGAAAGACCAGCTTCTCTGCCTCTGTATATATTTCATAATGCTTTTAGTCAAAGCCTAAAATTAACTATAAAAAAGTTGTGTTATCATATATAAAGTTAAATGCAAAATGAAAAGTCATGTATTGCCTAAATTGACATGAAATACAATATTTTCATATTTTCTAAATCAAACTGCTGGCACCACTGCATGGAACTAATGGTTAGGCAGATTGAAGATACTTCCCATCTCCTCAAAAAGAAACTAAATCCAAAGAAAACAGACGCAGAGTCTTTAAATAGCCTTATCCCATGCCGCCTATGTCATTTAGTGCCTGTTTTTGGTTGCAAAACGCTTCAGAGGCTTAGAAAAGTGCTTTGGGTTACCACAGCGGAATAAATATGGTTTTCTGATCAGTTAACTACCATCTCCAAGTAAACATGGGCTGGCTAATAGACAGAGGCACAGCAGCATTCATCCAAGAGTCAGCTATTAGACATGCGGTTTGTTGTGAGCTTCAGAATCTTTCCCTATTATATCACCCACATTCAGGTTCTGGCAATCCAGGCTAAAACTATAGGCTGAAATGATTTTGTTATTGAGCTACATTCATTATCTTTGTTCGATAAGAAATATTTGATTGATTTATTACATGCTTTTTAAGCAGGATTATTCATTGATGCTAACTGCTTGTGTGCTAGTAAACGTACATATCTGTACTAGCCAAGTTTAAAAAGAAAATTGAATATTCCAGCACTTTTATGAAGTGATATATGCCTATCATCCACTTTATAACCTCTATCTTGTAGATTCACCTTTCTGGTGTACAGTTTGCGACTGCAGTCCATCTGTTGTGTCAGCCATCCTGTAGCCTTCATCGATGGTCAGTTTCTGACCCCAGAGCAATTTTTGGCTGGAGGTTATCTGGTCAACAGGAGTACTGTAGTCAGAAACTGTGATGACTGAGGGTAGAGGGGACTCATATATTGTACACTTCAAAAGCTAGAGTGCTACGGTCCACCAACACCTGCTCTTTTACTGGCCATTGCTCAGCAGCAGTAAACAGGAAAAACTGGAATTTGGAAAGTGATAAACTCTTCCTAACTTTGATAAAGTTGGCTTCTGTAGCTACTGTAGGTAGCTAGGCTGCAGAAATGCTGACTTACTAGCTTACCACCAAGCCACAAGTTAACTTACTCCGTTTATGTGTAATCTGATAAACAAACTTGGGCTGCGTTAAATCTAAGATCACCACACATATCATTAAAAGTGATTAGATTTCTGTTTTTACTAATTCGCCCAATAAAAATATTTTAGAATTACTTCAGTTGTTAAATATGGTTCTTATTAAAAGTGAAGTGACATCCCAGAATACTATGCCATCCAAAATGGTTTTATTTGAAATGATATACATAAATCCAGTTGTGAATCATGACTGTTTGAGCTAGACTTTCCATTTAGCATATAAATGGTAAAACATAGGCTAAAAATTCTCTTCTAGGATAATGCTGTTAGCACCTTTATGGGATTCTAGTAGTTTGTTAACACTAAGTTAATTTGCAAGAACATTTTTTCGAAGCTTCTAAAAGACAATTTATGTGTTACTTGAAGCTTGTGACATTAACATATACTTTACCTTGTACTTACTTATTTATTTTAATGTAATGATTAGGCCTTAGGAAGACCTGGGGGTTCCCCTCTGATGAATACGCTATACTGTGATATATACCAAACCATCTGAAACCTTGATTATACGTTGATATTAATTTTCATCATGTGGCTGATCCATTGTCTGTGATACAGTAACAGTGAATATGATTAATGGTTCAGTTCAAGTCACATGGCATGTAAAAATATAGAATTCTGGAGGTGATAGGTGGTTGAATTGTTTCCTCTTTACCTAGAGGGTGCCAGAGCGCAGTTCTGGATCATTCTGGCCCAATTTATCCGACTAATCCTGGAAAGTCGTTCCCAGTCCAACCCTAAAGGACCTTCTGCCAACAAACATGGGCCAGGTCATTAGCAATCAACAGCCTTTGAATACCTGATTCAGGTGTGGACACTGAAACGGGACACAAATACGAACTTGCTGGGGGTCCTTGTGGACAGGATTTGGATCCAGCTGGCTCAGGGAATGCCCCATAAATTATGACTGCTTGGTAAACACAGGGTAGCAAATCATTCTGTGGTGACTTCAGCTCGCCTCAGACTCCCTCCCATCCATTCCTGCTACCCACTGTGGCTCACAGTTGCACTCTTTGAGCTGCCTGCCAAGCCTCAAATAGTGTTGCTTTTGACCAGCGTCCAGTTGGACAGACGTGGGGAGGTTGATATCCACTTGTGCACACAGGTCAGAATCATTAGCTCTGTTCGATGCATTGGCCTCTCTGTCGCAATGTAAACCACTGCAAGTGTATCGAGGCGCGCCACTTCCTCTCTCTCTGTGTGTGGTACGGACTGGGCTGCTTACTTGCGTCAGATGACTAAGCTGAGAATCAATCCAGCTCCATCGCGCTTAATGGAATTGCACTGAAAATTACTGGACAGTCATTTACTGTTTATTGCTCTGTTCTGGCGTAGACACAAGGAATGGGCGTTCGCAAATGCGCCGAATTGTGCAAGGTATTTTTACATCACGGAAACATCTGTAAGTGTCAGTTACGTGCCGCCTGTGAACTGTTGAAAGCACATTGCCTTGAGCCTAGTCACTTACTGTGTCCTGACAGCACACTTAAGGAAGTGCGCTGAAACCAGAGAGCCAGAGAACTACGCTGGAATGTCCTCCTTTTGTATGGATCATTGACAACTTCAACCGCGCAGAGAGATTACGAGGAAAAGAAGGTATAATGACACTTCCTTCGTGAAATGATACCGTAATTATAACTCATTAAAAAACAATTTCTTGTCATATTTAGCAGGCCTTGGTAAGCAGCAGCCCTCTGGGTGGCACTCAGTGATCATCTGCCATTGTTTGAAGAGGCATTGAGAACAAAGAGTCTGAAATATTGATTCTGGAATGATTGCTGGAACACACACCACGATATTGAAAAAAAAGGAAAAATGGATCAAAGCTAAGTTTTCATTCCCCCCTGTTGCTACCCAGGTTGTTGTGATTGAAACTACTGCATGTGAGAGGTGGGGTGGTGGGTTGCGACTGCACAAAATGAACACAATGCCATGTTATGATTCTTTTGCTGAATATGTGATTGCGATGTTTGCTACATTTTATCATCAGGGGTGTTTCGTGCTGGGCCGCTGTCGTACCAATTACCATGCAAAAAAGAAGAAACAGCCATATTGAAATATCTAACAATTTTTCTACTAAATAATTTAACTTTTGTTTGATTTATGTCTGTGAAACTGGCTGGGCTGTCATGGTGGCCTCTATCTGTGCTGAAGGGCACTAATCAGTGTTTTTTTTTGCTTCTGGTACATTTTCACATTGAAATACACCATAAAATGGCCTTACAATTTATGCATTTTAATAATCAACCAATAAAGATTAGACACCTTGCTCACACTGATTGGCTGACATTAGCCGGCTAGCTAGCTGGCCATCGGTGCATCAGTAGCACTGTTATTATGCTACCTCATATTCGAGTTGCATTATCTGACGTGCTAAATTAGAGTGGACATTTTAAACTGAACCCATTTTCCGAAATAAATGAATCATCAAATAAAATCAGTTACACTGAATATAATACATATCCAAATAAATGCAACCAAGGTTTGTAACCAAAGTAAATTGAAAGCAGAACACCATATTTATTACCTATCATGAAAATACATAGATGCTGAGTTGGGTCAAGGACATCAACAGCGCTGCCATTTTGGGAAGGTCAACATTGCTGCCCGGACTGCATTTGGTATAATCACAGAGCGGCAGTTTAAGAAAAGTATCCTCCAAAATGATACTATTTCAACAACATTGCACTCAGAAAGTGGGATAGGAGTATTTACCATAGAACACAGCAATCGACACTCATGTTAGAGCGATGTTTGTGTATAGATATGGCTTTGTGGTTGGTGCACAGAGAAGACATGTTGGCATGATTGTTGGCATAATTATTTTTCCTCTGGGTTTGTGAATAAGCTTATTTAATGCAATTCCCATACAGGGAATCTTTATTTGATGTGAAATAGTTATACATTTTTATTTACGCTGCTAGTGCTGAGTAACAATGTACATTGTCGGTACAGCATACCTTGATCTGTATGTACTATTCACATTAAATTAGCACCTTCCTAGTGTGTTTTGGGAAGTTTATTGCCATTTTATGTGCATTAAGATTAAAAGTTATTCACTCATTTGTGAATTTGCTGGTGTGTGAGACTTGTGTTTCTACCAGAGCTCATGCTAAACTTGTGTCATTTGGTGCAAACCAAATACTTTTCCTGCTGCTAACAGCTAACCAGCATGTTCACAGTAATGAAATAGAAATAAAAGCAACCAGGAGCAATCCATGCAACCTAGACACCTATGTATTATTTTTATTCATTTTTAGCACACCATGTATACGCAGCAAGGAAATGCTGCTACAAAGAAATCTGCTTTGCTCTTTGTGATAATTTTCTATAACACTCTAATTGACCTCTACCATTTAACTGTAAGTACATTTGTATTTACATCTAGTATGCATTTTTGATGGCTAGTTTAACATCAATGTTCAGGTTTTTAAAGTCTAGATCAACATGTTGATTGTTATTTGATCTGCTGTCTTTCTGCTGGACAAAGATCCCATCACTGCCTGTAAGCATTAGATGAATGTAAATCTAAATATTACTTATTTTGTTGTGTCAGCGTCCTTATTTAAATTTTGACAGGTCTTGTATAGCCCCCTGTTGGAAACCAAAGGGCATTACAAATATAGCGCCATGTAAATCATATGTTTAAATAATCAACAACATGCAGAAATTCCTGAGGATTATAACTGAACAAATTAGGTAAAAAAAAACAGCTGAATAATAAGTAAATTAAATCATATCTCAGTACAAATCTATTTGTTTAGAAGCAGATCTTGACTGCTACAACATGGCGGACACGCAGATGTATCGCCTCAGATTATGAACAACAGATAACATGGCATCTGTGTATGTATGGTCATCACTATGGAGACTGGATGGGTGGACATTCCTGCAGCACCATGACTTTCCATTGGCCAAACACGCTGTAGTAAAACTATACATGGTTTCCTTATCAAAATTATTACCTAGGTAGACTTTGTATATTATTCATATACTACATTTATTGAATGCTGCACTGATTGTGTTTTTGAACAGACTGGCTGTGTTAGGGCTCAGTTGATCTCTATGTTGGTGTGCTTGATGCTGTTAATATGTGCTGTCCAGCTGTTTTATCATATGTTTTCATTCGCATTGTAACATATACTCCACTGGTTGTGATATAAATATTATAAATACTGTTGCATTCTTACATCTGTGAATCTTTGTCGTGAGGTGGTGATGTGGCCTGCATTATTTAAACTAAAAAAAAACTTTAGTCATGCCCGATTTGACTCATTAGCTAGGGCTTCCATATTAGATGATGATACCAAGCTAGCATGTGTTCCTTTGAGTCATGTGAAGTGCCACCACATCTATTCAAACTTACCCTTACACAGTGTCATTGGAGAACTCAACGCGCTTGGAGGAGAACACTAACTGCCTATTTTTTTTATGTCAAATAACAGATGTCTGCATTGGGTGGCATTGTGCTGAGTGATAGGGGGAGAAGGACAACCATTTTGGGCTCCCAGGCATGGAAGTTTGGAAAACGTGGATCCTTTGGTCAGTCAAAACACTCACAGGAGCCTACAGCGCACAATAAGTTGTGTGATCTGTTTGAGGGCTTATTTGAATATTGCAACCTTGTGTTATATCTGTATATCAAAGGTCAAAATTATAACAAACATTAACATGCAATTTATTCTGCAGTCCTAGTGAGATTTGAGGTGGTGCTGGTTATGGAAGTAGTGATGGTGGAGTTCACAGAGCCCCACCAAAACATGAGTCTTGTAGATGAGCAGGCACAGGCCAAGGCTGACAGAGCGCTCGGTTCCGAGTCAGCGGGCCCGAAGAAAGCATGGAGATGGAGGCGTGAGAGAACAAAAGCAGCACAGAGAGCCACATGCTGGGCTGACCCTGCAGGTCACCGGCAGAGATAATTAGAGCTGCAACATAACAGATAGACCAGCTGTAATGGTCAGGGTTGATGCTTCTGAAAAGTGCCGCGTGAGATAAATAAACGACACATGAAATATTAAAAATACACAGCCTGTCAAAGGTTTCATGTTTATCAAAGTGTTTTCCCTGGTATGAAGGCAACAAATTAATAATTTACAATTTTCCTTTCTAAACTATTGATAGAAACACATTTTGAAACACATTTTGGCCTAAAGGTGGTTTAAACACCTGAAGGGTTTGATGAGTGCTGACATCACAGCAAGGGGTTAACCCGTTAAAGCCGCAGGAAACCTAAATCAGTGTTTTCTTTCTAAGCAGGTTAGTCTTGTTCTTGTGGGTATACAGTATATATGCACAATGTATGTCTAATGAACACCCTGTCCTAATCTTTGGGCAGTATCTATGTAAGCAGTATCCTCACCAATCTCGAAGCTGATGTGGGTTGTCCCACCTACACAGCTTCAAGAACACTGTGTTTCCCAATGGTCTCCTTCTCTTTGTTCACATCAGAGAAACTTACTGCAAGAAAACTAACGGCAAACAAAAGCTAACCTAGCAAATGTAATATAGCTAGCAAGAATGTCCATTAATCTGTTCATTAGGTCAGCTGGTCAAAATAAGAATCTTACCTTTTTTAAGATGTCACCATATGAAAGCCAAATATTGTTTTTGTGGGCCACATTCACAGGAGGGTCTAAAACAGTTCAATATCAGGATCACACTCAGACTGTTCTCAGATCAGTTTTACTATGTTACTATCTTGTTTGTTTCAGTCAAACTGTGCTGGATGTTTAACACTCCACTGTAGTATCATACAAGCATTTTAAATAATTTACACCGTGTTCCTCAGTCTCATAACTACATAACTTATATTATAGTTACAAAATAATTGACAGTATTTACTGAATAATACATGTTTATGCTTTTTTTTAAGAGTCTTGAGATTAGGTTTAACCCTCCACAAATGCGCCTGTGCATCAAATTCAATGTTGTTATGTATGTTTGTCTGTCTTTGCACAGAAATACGGTTTGAACATTTCCTGAATCTTTAGAGTCTGTCCTTTCGATGCTATCTTGACATCTTATTTCATGACAGCTTGCGTGACTCACATCCAGAATTATGAGGCTGTGAAGAGGGACTGAGATATGCATCAACTGCCTTTCACCATGTGTAATTGGTGGACTTGTATGTCTGTCTGCGTTGTATGTGAAACTGACCAATGGACACTCAGGAAATCGCTAAGGACTAACCTATCATGCCGGAAACCCTTCATTCTTCATTTAATCGACATCTGAGTTTACAACCACTGAAGTTGCTGCAGCAGTTTTGATAACGAAGATTATGGAGCATTTTGATGTGAAACGTAGGCATCATGTTATATGCTAGTGCCTTTAAAGGCAAATTTAGGAAGATGTGCAAAAATCAAGAAAATGCCATTAGACCCCATGTGTTAAGTAATTGTAAACCAACAAAGAAAACAAGCTCATTTGTATTAAAAATATTTTGAAAGGCAAGGTGTCCCCAAATTCTGGACGAGGAGTGTAAGAGAGACCAAGAGACATGGGGAGCTTCCTTATGTTTTGTGTCATCTGTGTTACAAATTAGCATTGGGGGAAAAAAGAAGGAGCAGATGGACCACACTGGCGGGGGCTAATACGGACGCTCCTCGGGTCAGGTATTTACTCCTAATTAGCTGGAGGAATGCGACACATAAGAGCAGAACAGATATGTTACCATTATGAGTGGAATTTCCTTCCTCCGTGCCATGTGCTGCTTTAACCTGATTAGGTATGGCACTTATCGGAGAGATCAAAGCGTTCCGGGGGAGCGGTGACGCAGCTGTGGACACCGCCCCCTGACCCCCTCCCCACACGCACAACATCCAGCGGTCATTAGCAGGTTTGGGAATGTTGTGACACGATGCTGGGAATTCCGTGTCATTTATTTTACAGTATATGACACATCATCTCATTTAGACTGCCTTTTCTAGTCAAAGGCATGTTTTTGGGGGTGGGGGTGGTTGGGCTAATCAAGAAAATAATGCTGATCTGGGTGACTTTCACATAAAATCTTTTTATGGACGGGCTCAGAATGAGATAAACAAGTTTTATAAGGTTCGAGAGTGGTGTGAGTTTGCATGCAGGACATTCTTCTGCCCGGGATCCATCAGGGATTCTTCTATCCCAAATGCTGGTGGTGGCACTCTGGATGTGCCGCCATGATTTATAAGCTCAGTCTGGGTGGTTTGGTGGGCTGGTAGAGGGAAACAAGCAGAGAGTGCAACAAGCACCCAGACCTTTGGACTACTCACTAATTACGGTCGAAGCCTGCATTGATGATGGGGAATCAGTCATTAGTGGATTTAATCATAACACACACACACACACTGGCCATACATCACATCCACAGTTTAACCACCAGCTCTGCTCACACACAAGACAAACGTGGCCACTAACCATCGTCTTTGAGGAATTCTAAATAAATCCCACAGGATACATCTACGCTCACAATCAGATGGAAAATCAGGCACAAATGTCCGAAGGAAAAACCCGGAATCGACCCAAACCCCAGTGGTCTTTGCACTGTTGACACAAACAAAATCAATCACGTATTGACACACATACGGTAGTGTAACAAACCCCTGAAATGTGAAACACATTTGACGACACGCTTTGACGACAGGGCTTGCAGCCTTGAAGTTCAGGAGAGAGCGGGATGCATCCATTTGACCAATACGGCTGTCTCCCTCTTTAGGCCACACATATTTCAGACTGGAAATGATGTCAGTTTTCAGTATTAGTGCCATATGCAGTGAGCTATCGTTTGAGTCCAAGACCTACCTCGCGCCGAAAGACCAAAAGTACAACATCTGCATACCTCCTGTGGACTTCTATCTGTGTGTGTGTTTGTGTGTGTTCCTGCTCTTACCCAGGTGCGCTGCCTTTTAGAGCTAACAAAAGCCCTGATTCATTCCTGTCTCTGATGAATGGACAGCCAAAATGCTAATATGGCACTCAATGAATAAAGCTAGTGGAAGCATTTAGCATGATCTCACTTGCACAATGCTAATTGCGCCCTACTAGTTTTCACTCACTTTCAGTAATGTTAGCATGTTCGGGTGAAGATTTCCTTTAATGTTAACATCCAACAAAGAAACTGACCTTTCTCTGAAAGCCTGAGGTTACACCTTCAAAAGCAGATGAACTCTCCGCGGAGGTCTTACCCTGACCTTTTCAGGCCTAATCCGTTACAGTAAAGCGCCCCACTCCCCTGGGCCAATACCCTGATCCCATAACCAGACCCTTTCTTCTCAAAGGATCAGTATTCACGACGATAATTAGGGAAAAGACCTGCCGAGAAACGCTGCTGGGGGGAAAAACAAAACTAAAATCAGTCATTGGAGCTGAATGGCTTAGTGACCCCAATTGGACATAGCAATCAAGCATAGCTATCTGGTGTGCCATGTGTGCATGGTGTAACAGAGTACAACCAAGTCTGACACAGAGTAGAGTGAAAGGGCAGAAGTTAGAGCTTGATATATTTGCACTCCTGCACTTGTATTAGTGGTAGAGGCGCTGGAACACTGTGATACCTGTTCACATCAATTCTTGACTCACATAGCACAACTGTGGGAAGTAATTGTAACCCACTGAATGCTCAATGTACTAAATATTTTTTAAAAATAGCCATAAATCAGATGTTTCACACACAGCTGTTTTCAATAAAGGTCAGCTATAGGCTCAATCTTTGGATAATTTATTGAAGTCAGTTCACAAGTTTAGTTCTGACGGACCCTCTGGTGGGATAAGATCCCACATTTAAGAGCACTGCTACTTTGCAGGTCTTGACTGAGAAAGGTAGTTCTTTCCCTGTGAAACTATTGTGCTAGCAAGTGAGCCACAATTAATTTTTTTTTTTCTTCCACCATCTTCCACCATTGCTGTCTTTGCTGGTTGCATATAGAGCACATGTGTCAAGCTCCAGGTCATGGTGGGCCAAAACACTGCAGATTTCAGCACGCTTCCTCATGAAACACACCTGATTTAGCTCTGAAAACTGAAATTAGAGCATTAGATGGGGGTTAATCTCTGTAGCACTTTGGCCTGGAAGGTCCCCAGTTTGACATGCCTGATATAGAGTAATAAATTGGACATTTCTGGACATTCTTTTGGCTCTGATATTTTGCAAAAGTTTGCAAAGTTGTGCCAAAGTGGAAAGTCTGAAAGAGGCATCAATGCAGAATTATGCCCATCAATTTGTTTTCCCAAGAGTAATTTGATTTCAGAAACTTTAGCCTTATTATTGAGTTATTAATGCTGCATTCAACTTAATGCAACACAGTGAAGTGGGAGATCAGAGCGAATTACATAGTTTTTGACCTCTGCATATCAGAGCCACAAAGTGAGAAAAAAATAGATGTCTCCATGATTGTAAATATTGTCAGCAACAAGCTAGTCAGCTAACATTAATGATGTGGCTTATAACCTCATGATGTATTTAGCCTCTCAAAACATCAAACTTCATGGTCAGTTTTATAGATTTAACCAACTACCTTGTTTCTATGTATGATCTAAAGCAAACTCTACTATAATGCCATTTAAAAGTAGAGAGATTTTACTTTATAAGTACTGATAGTGTGAGCAGCCACGTTGGTAAGATGCCTAATGCTAACTTTGGAGTTGTGGTCACTTTCCTGACTTCCCAGATGATGGGGCATTTGAATCCAGAAATTCCAAGTTATGAGCTTTAGTCGAAAGCAGCATATTTGTGAAGTTTACTATCCAGTAACTACTGCAAAACTAAAGTATGGCACGTAGTTCTAAAAATAATAAAAATGAATTGTGGCACTTCAAGACTGGTGCTGAGAGTTTGAGAGATTAACACTAATTCTGTTTTCAACACTGGTTTCACAATGCAATGAATAACACTGAACACTGAACAAATGACATTGAACCAACCTACAGTAATTTGCAAATGATCAAAAATGACCATTAAGTAGTTCATTGTTCAGGACATATTTCTGAGGAGATTAGATATAAGATAATCCACTTGCATAATGAAAGGGAAAGTTCCAAAACCGGAGTTAAAAAAATTATTAAAAGATATAGAGAAAATGAGACTTCTACAAACCATGCAAAACCCAGTAGACCACCAAAACTGCCCATCGGATAAACAGTACAAGCTTTTTATCCCTTTCTCTCCATTCTTTTGTTGTGAGAAGACAACTCTGTATGTCTGAAAGGATGTGTAGGTGTCAAGAATCCAAAGCTTTCCAAAATTAAAGCTGTAATAAAAGGGTGGACAAACTACAAAATGTGATATTACATTTAGTTGTTAAGGCTTCTGTGACATTCTCTGTAAAATATGTTTTCTGCTTGTTTCCTCACAATAAAAATTCATACTCAATAGCTGTTATGACTGGACTTTGGCTGGAAATTAAGTAAATGATGAGTGCTCTCTAACTTTTGCACAGCACTGCAGATCAAACTAGTTTTTTGGCCTGGTGGGAGCCGAACATGTTCTTTGCACCTGACCAGCGTCTCCTTGGCACCACTACCACACTTCCACAACAGTCCTGTCTGCTGTGTCTCATCCTGCGGTGACGTAAGCTAAATATCTCAGTCGCTCCGGGTGCTCGTCTCCCTGTGTCTACGTTCCCGGGGCTCTGCGGGGTGACGTAAAGAGGCAGGCATCGCAAAACAGCCGACAGTGTGCGTTTACCACCCACCACACAGGGTGCTGCAGCGTGGGATGCCATTGATCAAGAAGGGCCCTGGCTGGGCGCGTGCAGCCACAGGCCGTTAGCGCTTGGCAGGCAGCCCCGGGTCCATTCCTCTCACCTTTCACCCACACAAATTACAAACGAATGTCATGGTGGTCCGAGAGGCTGCGCTCACCCACAGAGTCAGATATATCACAAAGGTATTATCTCGGGGGGGAAGCAGGACAGCTTAAGATATAACAGGAGCAAAGCTGAATTTAAACACAGCCGTGCTTAATGTGTATGGTGTAATCTTCTGCTGCATTTTTCCATGTGGTAATGCCACTGGGTCAAGCAAAAGTGTAATACTAGAAGTCACTGTTTCTAAATAGATGGGAACCATATAGGTTCATATATCTATGTGGTCAGTGGGTAGTTATTTTCTCCTTGGCCGTTCACTGAATGCTGTTTGCTACGTGGTGGTTTTGTGAAAGCACTGCTCATAAACACACCACGTCTTTGTGGCATGTTTTTGCGGCAAAAGTGCTGATTTGAGCTAACAAATATGTTAAACTGTGCAGCAAACCACTTATCTCAGTGGTTACTTTGGGTTTGGTCTCTGCGAGAGAGTTGTGAATTACTTGATCATTGGTCAGCTTTCAGCAGCAGATTCAACAATGAGCTTTCCATTCTTGAGCCGAGATGCATCATTAGCAAGGAAAACACTGACTACACAGCAGCAGATTTATAATTCCCCAAACAACTGACCTGCAAATGAAGCTCTCTCTCTCACACTGCACCGCTTCAGTGGTAAACCCTCAACCGTCGGATATATGTAGGAGCAATGGAAACAGCATGAATGATGATTTATTCCAGGCACCGGCTAGAGCAGTGTGCTGTCAAGCGCAGGCCTACGGAAGCCTGTATAGAGAGGGGGAGAAGAAAAGCGAGGCCGTGGAAGAATGGGGAGGCCGCAGGCCACAGGGATGAATGCCACCAGTGCTTGACCTTTTGGCATTAGAAGTCTTGTAAGTTCAAACCCCAGCGATTACCAAGCTCAGCTTGTGCCTGAAGTGGCCATTCAATGGCAGGCCTGAAGCCCACCACTACTCAGGGGACCTCAAGGATATACTGACTAGATGCACTAGTATGTTGGTCTGATTCAGGTCCAGTGTTTCTGCTTGTGGCCTTGGAGATCATAACATCTAAGGTGACCGCCATTTCCTCTTTGTGACCCCCTAAAAGGAAATGATGTTATTGGAGAGTAATCACACAAGATATTGGGTTGAGGGCAGGAAATAGATTAAAGAAAAAAGGCTAAGGGTGAGTGTAGACCATTTTGGAGTTCACCAACATTGGACTGCTCCAATCTTTTCTAGCAGAGGCTTTGGGTTTCAGACGTTTTTTAAAGGGGAGGTGATGGTGAAAAGGTCAATGGAGTTCTCTGAGGGGTCACAAGAGTGAGATTTTATAGAGAACAGCGTTTTTTATTAATTTCTTATGCTCATCAAAGCAGCACTTCTAACACGCTAAGACAGTTCTCGGGTTAATGCTTCCATGCTGCCAGAACATCGTTTTAAAGGCATTCATCAAAATAATAAATAAATCTGCATGCATTAAAAGAGGTCATATGAGCTGTTGTTGTTTTGAGGGAAAAAAATAAATAAATGCATTCAAGATTGGAGCAATCATTATAAATATTTGAAACAGATATTGGGGAGGGCGGGAGTTACAAATGAAAAAAGGCCCCCTCTGTTTGAGACCACAAACTACACACAGTGTATCACTGTGCTGTCTTTGTTACTTATGCCAGTTTTTTTCCTCTCTGTCTCACTCTGTGAGGAATGTTTACTTCATATTTCCAGTTCCGTGAAAATCATTAAAATTTCTTCACCAGCTTCAAATTCGTTTATTCGTTTATAAGGACGTGAATGTGGAAAGCATATGGAGAAACCTACCCCGCCCCCCAAAGACAATGAAACACATAAAATCACTTCTCACCCTTATAAACCCATTCATATACTGTATGCCTTTGTGTGCCAAGGCAAGAATGTAAAAAAAAAGAGAGAGAAAGTGGAGGGAGGAAAGCCGTACCAGTCCAAAAACACAGGTTTGTCAATGTTATTCACAACAGAATAGCATTTTCCCCCGTGGGCTACGTGCCTTCACAGATGTTGCATTGAGGCCTTTGCAGCGTTTGGCCTCTCTAAAAGTGCTCCAGTGCCTGACTGCATTCCCTCGCATTGTGCTATGAAGGAGAGAGAGAGAGCAAGTAGGCTGTTTACCACCCCCACCCCACTCTTCCTCCATTCTCCCTGTTAGCTTGAGGGAGGTGGGTGGGTGGGTTGGTGGAGTAGGGGGTGTTGGGGTGGGGGCTCAATTGCGAAGGGTCCAGCTTGGAGCTTGGGGCGGCACAGAGGGTCACAGAATGGAGCTGCTGCGGCGTCTGGGCCTCCTGAATCCTGAATCCGCCGGGTGGGTGGTCTCCTCTCTCTCTCTCTCTCTCTCTCTCTCTCTCTCTCTCTCTCTCTCTCTCTCTCTCTCTTCTCTCCCTTTCTCTCTCTCTCTCCCTCTCTGTTCTCCCAACACCTCAGAGCCGAGCGATTAGCTCATCCACTATGGCCCTGCCTGGCTGGCTAGCTAGCTTTAGCGCCCCCTGCTCAGATGTGGTGGGCTGTGGTATGGCCTTTTCTCCTTCAGTGTCTGGTGCATAGGGGAGTATGGGCAACTGAACACTTTGCAGTTTTCTCTAAATACTTAAAAAGCTTCAAATAAATAGTTAAATATACCTAAAAATATACCTAAGTATATTACATGTTTTTTTTAAACTTGTATGTTGAAAATATAAGCTCCTGCTAGAACAATTAAACTGAAAGTGCTGTGAGTAAAGTTCTTACAACTCACCCCTCAGGTGGGGTTAATTATAACAGTCTGAGGGGCTAGTTGTAATATTTTCTAGAAAGGTCTGGCAAATGGATGAAAAACACAGTTTATTCAATCCAGTTCTACAGGTCTTTAAACCAGACAAGGTTTCTGCCTGAAATACAGAATATAATATATACAGGCTTACAAAATATATACAGACAAGAGACTATGTTACACTGACAAATTTATTGTAGACAAAGTAGAACAGCCAAATACAGTTTGTGAACATCTGAATTTGTATAGTCAAAAGTAATGAATATATTAATATATATATTATATATATATATATATATATATATATATATATATACGAGAATGTTCTCCTTCTTTGTAAAGGTACCGCTTTGGAGAGATTCTTCTTATTCTGACATACATATGTATAAAACTTAACAGGAGAAGGCAAGAACATTTATAACTTTTAATGCAGGTCAATGTAGTGGGATTTTATATTTTATTCCAAGTGATTTTGGAGCTGTTCTATTGGTCCATTCCTCATTAAATTTTCACACAATGCAAAGGACAGTTGCTGTGCTCAAATGATGTACAAAATAAAAATGGATAAAAGTTTACAGATATAAATTTGTTGAACGGTGACAATATGCTTTAAAAGTAATCAAAAACTCATGATTGAAATGGTACAAAATTATAGTGATTCTCACAAAATGTCTGTCAGATCATTGATGAAATATGCAGATGAGCTTGCTATTACAATACAATGAAGTGACTAGAAGCATGTTCTATTATAAATATAAATATTCCTGTTATATACCTGTTACGTTATGTCCCATACTTATTGCTATTGTTTGTTTCAGTTTGCGCTATTATGTTTGCGAATACTATACTCCGCACAACCAGCAGTAGACTACTGTCTTTATTGTGTTACACCTCTCCATCTCTTAAATCACTTATATAATGTAAGTGGTGTTTCTAATGTCTTCCTGTTTTGCGCCTCATACTTAATTGCTCACCATATTGTTTATTGTTTATTGTGGACCTACACACCACACAGCTGTATTGAATTCAGATACCACCAACATCGTGTGGCTGTAAAGAATCTCGAGTCTTGAATCTTGATTAGAGGGCCTCCTGGGCGAGCTGCGCCGTCAGACCCACAGAGAGAAAGAGCCACAGCCTCAGCTGCTGTTAGGCCTGCTGGACCTGGACCTGCTGAAGGCCATGTCTCAGTCACACTGCTGACTGGGTGGCAGTGACCACTAATCCTGCCAGTGAGTATCTCTGCCACGAGGAAATAAACAGTAATAAAAGGACACACAACCCCCTCCTTTACACGCACACATACACGCACACAGCTTTCTGTGCCATGTTTAAACTTTTAAGCCTTTTAAATGTCCTGTTAACGTCCACTGCATGAAAACAGCTCTGGAAGGGGAGTTTGAAACTAGACGTCTGTATAAAATCAAAATGATTTTCGGTCATCTGTCATCAGCACACAAGGTTTATATTTACATTTCTAAAGCTCAACTGGGACATGCAATTACATTTGTATTTATTTTGTAAAAATACTGCAGAAATTGGCAAAACAGCTCCATCCTAAAGTATAAATGACGTTCATAAATTAGATCTATCTTGTTATTAAACTGCGCAATGTGTTTGTGCAATGAGCTCAGACGGGAGGATGAACCTTAGAATTTAATTCCATCCAGCTTTCACTGATTGATGTGATTTTCTTTTGAACGTGTTCCTGCTTTCCTCTTACCTACAGTGACACCATGTGGTTAAATGTTGCAGTACATAGTGCCATGACTTGGCCTCAAAGTTGTAAGGCAGGCTTACTGAGCCCGTTATCAGGAAATAACTGCTGCTTCCACTCACATGCATATATATATATATATATATATATATATATATATGTGTGTGTGTATACATATATATATATATATATATATATATATATATATGCAAAATGCAAATGAGCTATGCTAAAACATGCTAATAAGATGTGCCAGGGTCCAACATGATCCAGCATAAAGCCAGTGCTCAAGCCCCAATCCAGCATCATCTGGCTCTTGTTATGTGCAACACCAGTGCCTGACCACCCATTGCCTCAGTCCCATGGCAGTGCCAATGAGGTTGAACATGAGGCGTTTGCAGGACCCATGCCTCTTCCTGCAGCTCTCCTCTACCCCAGTGGTTCAGAAGCTTGCCTCTTGCTGCCTCTTGCCAGTGCCTGGCACTGTTGTAGTACCAAGTACCTTAGCATGTCACAGTTTCAGCACAGGTTCATTCCAACTCACTGAAGCCTCACTGAGTTTTAAGCATATAGACTCAAAACTGAGTGAGGAAACCAATGTATTTGTGAGTGGACTTGTTAGCTTAAGCAACTTTTGCTAGTGTGACCAGAAATCCCTGTTTTCAAGGGACAGTCCCCATTTTCGCTGGCCTGTCCCCAGCTGGGGCTGTCCCCATTTTTAACTGTGCATTAAAAGCACACCGGAAAGTCCTAAAAAGGACCTGGCAGCACAGCAGATTGGCAGACATCTCGTTTCGGCCAACAGAGGGGGCTGGCTGCTCCTATCTACTAACCACATCTACCATTTGCTTGCCTAGTTTTAGAGAATACTGCTGTGGAAAAATCAACCAAAAGCTAGCATCACGTAAGTCCACAACATCACCACAAACGTTTTATAACACAAGGTAATCCAGGAATTAAAAGCAGGGGTGGGGTTACGGGACTTGAATCGTACTACCAGGTGATAGGTAGGCTGATTTATATAGGCCTACAACCTAACTGAATGTAGGCCATCTACAAATAGTGCATCATTTTTTCAAACTGCATAATTTTTTCAGCTATCTTTATATGATATATGACATGTTGATAGCAGCCGTCTCTGTCTCTCAAGCCAGCCCAGGGGTGTGTTTAGGATCTGGCTAGTGGGCTATAGGCATGGGTGTTTTTTCTGTAGCCATATAGGTTAGCATAGCCTCACTCTTCTTCACTTAGGCTACTGTATGATTTTCTAACACGGTTTACAAAGTTACTTTGTTAGTACCCCATTTTATTAGTTGGCCTTCAGCATAGTTTATTACAGTACACCATCATCATCATCCTTAACCGCTTGGTACAGATAGAGTTTTACAGTACAACATAGTCAAAACACATGAAACTGCAACTGTACAACATAGTCAAAACACATGAAACTGCAACTGTCCCCCTTTTTTATATCATAGACAAAAAAACTGGATTTTTAAATGATATATTGACCGCTGAAATGGAACTGTCCCTGGTTTTAATTTCAGACATCTGGTCACCTTAACTATTCCTCCATGTTTGACCATGTTTGCTAGAAACTAGCGTTAGCTTAGCAAGAAAGCCTAAGCTTTACGCTCAACCATGCAGGTTCATTCAGGCACATTAGAGTCTCACTCATGCATGTTTGAAGAACAAAGAGTCTGAATGGATAAACCTGTGTTTTTCATTGCTAGCTAATTAGCTCACTGAGGATAACCTAGCCAAGGGCCAGCATGTTATGAATGAAAAGCCTATTGTTCCCTGTCCCTTCCTCTCCTTGTGCTGTGAGTGGCCATTTATGTAACATAGTGCCCTAGTGGTGAGCCGGACATGCTAAAAAGAGTTGAAATGTGACGATGCTGTATCAGTGAAGTTAAGGGTGTGACTACAGGTTGTCATTTCAACAAAGCAGGAGCTCACATGGATACTAGCTGATTAAACAAGTGGAATCAGGAATGCTTTTGCTTAGTTAGCCTTTTGCAGATGAGACTGGACACCCCTGATCTAATGGAAACTTATGTGCTGTGAAAGTGTACATCTCCTTTTGAAGAGTGTAGTCTCCAGATGAAATGAAATAATGTATGTAAACACCTGAATATGAAAAAAATGTAGGCATTGTACAACTTGCACAGGATGCAGGCCTTCTGTCTGTTTGAAACAACATAGTACAGGTTGTACAACCCACATGTGCAGCATATTTAAGGAGAGTGGATTGGTTAAGTTGATGTCACTGCTTACATTCAGTGGAATTCTGGCTTCTATGGCAAAAAATATCATGACTTCATTAATTACACTGAACTCAAACAACATTTGCTTTAAAAAGAAATGGAAAAAACAATTTGTGACTTCCTTTTTTACACCATTTGAGCAACGATTTTTACATCCTGTGCAGGAGGCTTTGTGGTTATTAGCTCATCGGACATCAGTGCACAAAAACCAGCACGCACATACTCCCTCTCGCACAGACACATACACTCTCAGCAACCTGAGCCTGAACAGGATGGAGAAAATAACTGCCGCTGTTCTTACAGTTATAGGTATGTATTTTAAGCACATAATATTCCTATATTGAAGGTTCTCATAACTGTGACATTACTATGACAATTGGATTAATAACATAACTGTGTATTTAGCTATACATTAATCAAATTTCACATAATCTATTTTGTGTTATTATTGCATAGCAGATATTTTGCAGCGTCTTTTCATCTGTTCTGTGACTTCTCTGTTTGATGCCATCCAGGTGCCTTGTTGGTTACAGCTGTTGTTAGCCAAACTACAGAACACACCAACGCACCAGCTTATAGTAATGCTTCCACTCAGTTAGGAGATAAAGAAAACCATACAGAGATCAGCAGTTCGACCACAAAAGTCACTGATAGCCCCATCTCAAGCAGTCCTACATCAGCACATGGTAAAATATGGTGATTTTTGCTGCTTTACTGGTTATGTTGAAGGTCTAAATGGTTGTGCTACTTGTGTGATTAAATCTCCATCGATTTTTCGACCAACTCAAGTGCCTAGATGATAGGAACCAGGGGTCTACAATGCAAATATAACTATTTTATTACCTATCAAAAATGACCAATTTTTATATGTCAGTTTTCTTTGAGAACTGTTTTGCCATACATGTACCTCTCACCTATGAATGTATGTAAAAAACACATTTTAGTCCAAAATATTCTCTAAAAACTACCATAAACCAATGTCCTAGTCATTAGGCCGTGCACTTGTAACTATTTCATGTAACAATTTTCTGTGAGAGGCATTAAACTCTTTGGTTCCCATCATCACCACTGTGAATAATTCTGATTGAATGGAACATTTCACTTCAAACCACCCTGATTGATTTTGTTTTGTTCTAACCATTTAGGTATAAAGTTTTTGTTTTTTTTTTTTAATTTGAAAAATTCCGCCTTAAGTGCAGTGGCAGTTAATGGGTGTGGACGCTGGTCATTTACATCAAGAACAGGCATCTGCTGTTAATAAATACATTCCACGAGTGCTCATGATGCCTTTAGCAGCTAATTACATTAAAATTGTGGCAAAAGAGGCATTTTTAATAATGTTAATGCATTTTCCACCCATCTGTTCAATTATTCTCCAGAAAACAACACATCCACCAACAATACTGCTTCACCTAGTTTTGTTACCACAACCGCAACCAACAAGACAGTGCCAGGTAAGTAACTTAGTTTCACTGATTACAACTAATTCAGTAGTTACATGGAAAACAATGCTTATTCTTAAGTTTATGTCATATAAAAATTACATCAATACAACAGATTGCTGCAAAAAATTGTGCATTCTAGGAGATACAGATCACACTTATTCTAAAAGAAGATTTTACAATTATTAGCTGTTATTTGTAAAGGATATAATGAAAATAGCCATTGACGTGAGCAGCCTATCTTTATTGCTGCAACCCAAACAGCATGTTACCATACTAAATAGTATGTCACCATTTGAAGTTTTTGCAGTGGTCTCCAACAGATATTTGGTTTCTGCCATCTTTGTAGGCTTAATGACTGGTATAAACGCAAGTAACAGCTGAAGTTCATGGTGTAATTGATAAACAGTACTACAGCTAGATAGATTTGTTGTGTTTGACTGTTTGGATCATTCTACCAAACTGGTTCAAAGTCAGAGTTCAAAACACATTTTGGACTTTTAATTGACTTGGATTTCAGACTGAAATTAATTTGCTTTGAATGACCCTATATTTTAATAATGTTGATTTTATTAATAATAAATGATTGATCATTCTGTTTTGTGGCTGCCAAAACAATTATAACACTACTGAACTGTACCAAATGTTTCAGTAATGAATGTTTCAGTAGTGACAGTTTTAGCTAATTTTGGGCAAAAATGCTAGCTAGTACATGACTAGCGAACACAACTTTGAACAGTTGTACGCACATAAAACCATACTATTTTTCACTAAACCACAAAAAAGTTAGTTGTAGTAGTAGTTGCAGAAAATAACTGAGATTTCTTCTCCAACTTCCCCACCAAGCACAAGACAAGAAGCTACTACCTAATAAGGCACAAAATGCTTTGGGAGTGGTTATAGTCCAAAACAACAAACAACAAAGCTCTTCAAAATGCACTGCCAAAAAATAGGCTCTTAATCCCCTCTTTCTCCACAGAGAGTACTAAAAAGGTTTATGATATCAGTGACCAAAATAAGCATGGTTATATCATGACATTGTTAATAATAGTGAAAATGTTTCACCGTCATTGAAATCATTTCACCTCAGGAATTTATTAATAAAATTTCAACTACAATGGTTAAGTAAACATATTTTGCAGGGAGACCATAGCACCATAATAATATTGTGCACAGATATTGGAATTGAAGTTTTATATTGCAGAATATATCATTAAAAGAGGTAATTGTCTCATCCCTTGGCTGGTCTGTTCTATGTATTTATGACATTCAAATTGTCATTGAGTTAATTAAGCTCATTATCTGCTCGGCTATAATAGAGCAACTAGCCAAGACGTGCACAGAGCAGTTTCACAGATGTTCAGATAGAAAACCACATCTGTGATCGTATTCTACGGTCTGGTTAGCGTTGATCGGTTAAGGAAGAGGAGGAGCACTGACCGACATTTGGCGTAGCACTTTTGAACTGTCAGTTCCCCCCACAAGACAAGTAGGTATTCCTGTCATCGTGGGGTGTAGTGGGGGGGACTGAGGATGGTTGCAGCACTTCATGCATTGCTCTCAGTTCCTCAGAGACTAGACCAACCAAATTTTTACATTTGAAACTTCTATTAGCTAATTACAGATACCATTTAAAGATGCTTACAATGACATTCACAATATTGATTTGAATGGAAGAAGTCAGATTTTGCAACTGACCCCAGCCTGGGAACAGTTGCAAACATGTTAAAAATACAGTAAATTTCACTAATTAATTATTTTTTTGTCTCAATAAGCATAGTATTCTGAAAATATGCATTGTCTTATTAGTATTATCAGTAATATTTATCACTGCCCTGACTGTCCTGCCCTCGCCCTGATTATATTTGAGGCTCATTCCAAAATATTGAGGGGGACCCCTCTGTTAGTAACCCTCTTCGTCACTCTTGGCATAGCCTATGGAAAAAAAAAATAATAATAAGCCCCCCCCCCACACACACAAATGCACACACATGTATAGGAAAACATAAACAAGTTATTTTGGGAATTATTTTGTTTATCATTAGCCTCTCATGGTCTTATAATATGTATGCCAGTTTTCTCCATCACATGCAATAAAACTAAATAAAGATTATGCCTTATTTGAACTGAAAATGTGTTTTGATGTGGCTGCTTAGCTTCAGGACAGATGCAACAACGTGTTGCATCTGTCCCCATCCTATCACCCATCACAGAACATCATGTGCTAGACACACTGACCCTGACTTATGCTAACAATGTCACTTAGAAGTCAACAAAACAGTGATCTTAACTAAGTAGTTTTTTTTTATTAATTCATACAAAAGCATGTATGACAAAAATACAGCTAATTAAAAATTACCCTCATTCCTCCGAAACAAGTTTTGATGTTGAAAGTGTTTTCTGTCTTCCTGTTGGGGGGAGGGTCAGATTGAGCATGTGCAGTATGAGTGCCTTCACTCTAGCCTGTTTCTGATTGGTGGAATAAGACTTGCTGCAACCATCCCGTGTTGCAACCGCCCCAGTTTCCCCTGTCTATAGAGCACAAATGCTGTTGTGACCCTCTTCACCCAGCCTTAACCTTCATCTCAGCATCAGAAACACCAGCTTTTTCAAAAAAAGCCTTTAGAAACCTTTAGTGGCTTGATATTTTTAAATGTAATTACACAAAAAATATTGAATATAAAATGTCATCAGGTTAACTACACTATAAAAAAAGATGGCTCTTCAAGGGTTCTTTAGTAAAGACAATGGTTCTGTATCGAACTATGAACAATTAAAGAGCCATTTGAATGCTTAAATTGCTCTTTGCAGGGTGAAATGATTGCTCAGGTTGATGGAGAATGTGTTGTGTATGGTTCTATAAGGAATCCTTTCAAAAAAGGTTCTATATAGCACCAAAAAGGGTATGATATTCTGCCACTGTTGCAATGTCAAGCTCATAACAATACAAGAACCCATTTGGTGATGTATAAAGCCGTTATCTTTACTAAAGAGCCTTTGAAGATTCATATTTTTAAGAGTGTAGGACACTGTTGGTTGTGAAATGTGACTGTGTTGAGCTGTTAGTGAGCAATGAGGAGATAGGAGGAGTCAGAATCCTCTACCATGGCCAGTCCACAAAGACGGCCATGCCGACATTAAGCAAACAGCACAAGTGCAGCTTTCTTGATATCAAAAAATTGTGTTCAACTGCAGCAACAAAAAATAGTATTTAAGCTTCCAGTTTTGTTAAGCATTTTTATTAAACATTTTTAAAAATATATTTAATCAGTGTTACTGAAAAAAATGCATAGTGCTAGGGCTGAACAATTTCAGCAAAATATCTAATTTTGTTTTTTCTGACCAATATTGCTAATTAAATTGCGAATGTTTTCTATAAATTGATGTATAGGCCTTTTTTGGCCAAGAAGACTTGTTGAAGACTTAGTGCATACTTGTTTTTTGTCTTGAAGCTTGAAAGCCGAACACAGTGCACCAGCCTGTCAGTTATTTGTGGTTGTGATGTCACAGCACATGCATGGTTGGTTGCTTCTGATTCATCAAATCCATCAAAAAGGAGAAAAAGCTCTATGTGATTAGGTTAAATTTCCCTACTTAAACCTTGCAACCCATCAACATTCACACCTAAAAAAGGCGATTCTTCAAGGGTTCTTTAGTAAAGAAGATGCTTCTGTATAGAAAAATGAGCCCTCAGAGAACCTTTTGCATGATTAAATGGTTCTTTGCTTGGTGAAATGGTTCTTCATACTGATGGAAAATGTGTTGTATGTGGTACGTAGCAGCAAACAGGGTTCTTTTATTGTTACAAGCTTGACATTGTAATACCAGAAAAACGCTTTCTGGTGCTATATAGAACCCTTTTCAAAAAGGCTCTATGTGAAACAATATACAGCACATTCTCTATCAATCTGAAGAACTATTTAAGCATGCAAAGGGTTCTTTGAGTGTTCATGGATCTATATAGAATTGATTTCTTTTAGATTGCGATTTCAATATAAAAACAATTAATCTTTCCGCCCTGCATAGTGTAAACAATTGAGGGATGTCCAAAACAGACGGAAATTAGTTTTTGTATATGTACTGTAAAAAGGGGTTAAAACAAAGAGAGCAGCCCCCACAGTTGCTTATTCCTCTATACTAGAATCACCTCAATGATCCAGAAATTGCATACATTCTGGGAGAAAATGGAGAATCCCTGGTTGTGGGAAAAGTTTGAACAAAAACGATACTGTTGCCATTAAATTTCCAAATTAGAAAATATCATAACTTGATAACTTAATTTGTTATTAAGTCAATGTGAATGTGAAATTATAAGGCCTTGTCCTTCCATATATTTTCGAGTGTTTCTGAGTGTCTCAGCCATTTGAGTTTTTTGCTTGATGATAGGTGGGGGTGATGAGAGTGGTTAATATTATTTTTTACCTCAATAACTTGTGATGTAATCATAATGCAGGAGATGAGGCAGGCAGTTACTACATGAACATCAAACATTACAGGAAAACAAGAACCTCATTCTTTAAATGACATGATATGATTAACTGTGCTTAATGTGATCAAAGACATGAACTAACCTGGTTAAAAAGGTCAGTTTTAACCTCAGTTTGGCTTTTACCTTTCATTTTTTGTTGTACGTGTTTCACAATCTGTTTTCACCAGAACTAAAATAAGACCTTATGTCAAGTAGTATAATTATTCATGACATTTAAACATGATTTTTCAACAGATAACACGACTGAACCAGGAATTAACAATTCCAATTCACCTGATATCGAGACTGTGACAGAAGAACCCCACTCACCTTCAAAACCAGCAACAACTCAGCAGACTATGGGACAGTTTACGAGCCCAAGTATGTAGTCATGTAGTACATGCTAATGTATTATATCATGAAAATTAAGACCAAAAGCATGCTATTAAATTGACAAGTGTGGATTTCTTGCCAAAAGCACCAAGTGAAAACTATTTTAAGTCAAGTCAAAAACATATAACATAATATAACAAAATAACCAGATGAAACTTTACTGTCAGTACAGTACAAATCAGAGTGGAAGCTCCATAGTGTTTTTACACTGTTTCTCAGATCCACAGCTACAGTCAGTAGCAAAAACCCTGAGTTTGATAGTAAGTGACATATCTTTTTGTCCACAGCAGAAATCTTTAATACACTAGTGTTTAAAGGTTTTGAATCCCTTGTCTTGTTAATCACTGCTGTAATAACTTACACAGTGTAGACTGTAATTCTCTGAGCTACAGACTAGCTTAAATATGCTGTATATATAACATACTGTAATTATTGATTTATAGTAATTTCCTGATTACTTATCAGCCTCAAGCTTTCATCACTTTTGAATTAAAGTCATTCTGTATTTCAGTTTTATTATAACTTCATTATAACTTCATAGTGCTTCATTATGAACACTATTATGAACACCCTGTTCTTCAATGGTCAGGACCCCCACAGAGCCCCCACAAAGCATGTATTATTTGGGTGGTAGATCATTCTATATATATATTTTACAGGGTCTTTTACAGGGTCTTTGAGACGCTTCTCTGTTTTGTGTCTACCATTTATTTTTCGCATGCATGTTGTTTACACAGAAACTACTCACAGCCCCGCCACAGGCAACAAAATAAGTAAGGCCACATCACTTTATAACTTATAAATAACTCATACATTAATTTACACTAGAAACAGTATAAATTTGTAGCAGAACTGAAGATGGACTGCGCATATTTTTTCCTTTTTTGTGTTTCAGCATACATCATCATCTTCATCATCATCATCTTGTGTCTTATTGGTGCCATCGTTTATTGCTGTGTTCAGAACAAATCCCGAGTAAGAACCTATTAAACACCTTCAAAAATCAAAATGCTTTTTCACATAGAAAGTTGTGAAATAAATTGTGACATATAGCATCTGTAAGTCAAACAGTAATATATTCTTGTGAATAGAGCTTTATTGAAATTCAGTACCTTTAAGATACTGATCAGATTACTTTAAACTTACAGAGTCCTGAGTTCAATAGCAGATTTCAGTACTTAAATAGTATGTTTTAGTGGCTGTGAGCTAATAAGCACACTCATTCCAAAATCTAGACTGCTGATTGGGAAACTGTATTCTGTATGCATCTTATTAACATCAACACTGATTAGTTTACAGTCCGTTGCGGTCAGGAAATACTCTCACATCCATCACCTTATACTCATTTCCTTTTTTAGCCACACCCACTACCAGCACCTCATACTCAGTCTTGTCATTTCTGGTTTAAACCTCACCCACAGCCTTTTATGCTAATTTCTGGTTTAAGTCACACCCACCTACAGCACCTCATACTCATTTCTGGTTGAAGCCACACTCACTTCAGAAGCTCATGCTAATTTCTGGTTTAAACCACAGCCACATCCAGCACCTCATACTTTTTTCTGGTTTGGTTTGTAATGTAAAAGAAGTTATTGGAACAAGTATGGCTGAGGAAAGAATATCTAAATCAAGGTATCTTTGTGCTATCATAGTATAACATTCTCTCATATATACATCTCTTTCAGAAGTTCTCTCTAGAACATAGCAAAAATGAAGATGCTCAGATTCCACTTAGTGCAGTGGAGCCTGAAGTGTTTGAGGCCAGCCCGCCTAAAGGTGCTTAAACACACTCCCTCATAGCTTTAAAACGTTTCAAATATGGACACTGTATATTACAGATAATATAATATGTTCCTGCATCCACAGACATGCAAACCTTCAGTGCTGCTGAATCCAGCGTGCCAGCTAACAGTGCCCCACCAGCAGATGGAGCAGAGAAGCAGGAAGGAGAGAAAGGTGTGTGGCAGTATTTCAACATATCCACACTTCTCCACAAAAAATAAGTCATAGAGTGGACTTTATGTACACTACAGTTCAAAAGTACACTACAGGTACACTACAGTTCAAAGGTTTGCATTCATCAACAATGTTTGTCAATTTATGTACAATAACTTATTCAATGTAGATTTAAATATTACAAACTATTCACCAAAAATAGTTTTAGATGTTTTATTCTAATTCAAAAACAAGTTATTAAATGATAAATAGTATACTGTAATTATCTTTTTACATTCATTTTTTGGTCAAGTTATCTGCCTTGAGATTTGATGTCCACTTTTGAAATATGATACATTTTACATATGAATTCTATTGTAACATGATTCTTAACGTTACGCATCCTTCTAATTATTTGCACAGGATGAGCCTATTTAAATCATTTTATACATTCATCTGTAACCAGTGTGGTTGTGTATTATCGAACAGATTATTTCCAAGCATTTAAACAGTGGTGTAATCTTAATAATGTATATATTATAGTATAGTATAGTATATAATTTTGCTCTGCAATTCCATAGGCTTCAAACTAACCCTTATATTCACAGTTTCCGACCTGTATAAATTCACTGATACCTCCATAAAACAACTAACGTCTAAACTGTTATCAACAACAGCAAATGATGCTGTCTTGATTCTCTTTACTGTGATATTACTTCATACTGAATCAGACATTTTTTTTTCGAGACTCAGCTCGATAGCAAAGTCATCACATGATAATAGAAAAGCTAGACACATTAGTAACCTGATATGTAATAGTTCAGATATAATTTCAGTTTCATAGTTTCCACACTTGCTACTACTGGACATTCCCAAAAGTAATGAAGTGTCTACTGACTCAAGATGGTATCTGCTGAAGTTTTCTCAGTACTAAGTTTTATCTGGGAGCATCCACAAACTCTGCAATTGCAATTAATGTCACCATATTTTAGCACTGTAAACATTATGCAGCTTTTAAACTTAAACAGTAAGTAACCAGGTTAACTTGAAGTTTTGAGTTCACTAAGCTTGTAGTATTAATTAACAGAAGAATAATGTTGTAAACCCTTTGGGCCCAGATGCTGTGTAGACCCCTCCTCTACATTAACACTGAGTTTCAGGATTTAAGAATAGTACTGAATTCCATTTGCATGCCAGGCTTTGCAATATCTGTTTACAGTTCCGTTTACTGATGCATTATTGTACTTCCTCTTAACCAAGAAAAACAGAAGGAAGTTGGTTTTGAACTTAGCTCATCCATTTCATCTATATTTCTTCATTTTAAAATAGATCAAATGACAGTCATTTACATTCCTCTAACACACACAGAGGTTACGTGTTAAGAAGAATATTCTGTAGTGGAAACTTGTAGAAGCACATTATTGTAATTAGGCCAGTATTTGCTTCTATATAGGACTTTCCTTTAATGCACAACATTAAGGTTAACAATTTATTGTTTTTCTCCTGCCAGCACTAAATTACATGATGAGCTCAAGCCTTAAGCTCCTAAAGTGCAGGCTTATTGTTCAGTTATTAATCTTGAGACTTATTTTTTAGTATCTACTGTAAATGATTCTGTAACTACCCTGAAACTATACGTATAACTGTATATATACATGTACATTCTGAAACTAAGACTGAAACCGCTATACAAAAGTATGCTACAACAAAGACATGGCCTATAGCAGATGGAGATAAAACAGAACAAGGCCAAAGAGACTTTTAGAAATGGCTGCAATACACATGGCTTCCACTAGGTGGAAACCTAAGACAAAGGCAGAGTGCTGAGTGACTGGCATCTATAAATTGCTTTTCCCCCCTGATTCCTAACTGAATATTTTTAAACTGAAAAGCTTTTTAAAATGATGTTTGTACAACACTGGTTTAAAAGTCTGTTTTGAGGCATTTTTAAAGCAAGACTTATAATTAGTGAGTTAGAGGTGAAAGATAACGATCACTCACATTGTGTAAGACAGTGGAAAACACTGTATGATTCAACGTCTTAAAGAATGCAGAAACAAGCTGTATTACAGGCTCTGTGAAAGTCCACAAACTTCACTTGCTTCAAATCAAATTCACACATGCTGATACACCTTGGAACTTAGTGTTCCTTCTGCGGACACATTGCACTGTGCAAGACTTTCATTATTTTGAGGAAGTGGTCAGTTTTAGCAGCTTTGGGGCAATTAGTCGGTTTTGCATATCTTCTGTTTTGTCTTCTGTCCTGCAAAAATGAAAAAAAAAATGAAAGCCAGATCTAGGGAAACCTCAATAGATTGTTTTTTTAGATTTACACTTAGAAGAGTGTTAAAGGTGATTGAAAGTACTGCTGTAAAAGGGGAGCTAATTTGCTAAAAAGAGTGAAAAGACAATGTGTTCAAGTTTGCTAAACAGGAATGTGATCTTTTAGTCACAAACATGGTTTAGCTCCAGTTCACAACTTTTATCTGTGGGTGAGATATCTGCTGCACGAAACAACTACCTCATGCTCAGGAAATGACACACTTCATAGTTGTTTTGCTATTAGGGAACTTGAGAAAGGAGGTTTGTGTCAGTTTCCACATTGAATGATCTGTGAAAAAGACACACATTGGCACACTGTCGACCATATAACTTTTGAAGAGCACTGCAGCCTTTGAAACCCCCTAATCCGAGTCATTTCTTTTCATCCTGTTTCTTTCAGGTTAATCACAAAGGGATTTGAACATGGTTTTGTTGTAGGTGAAAAAAGTGAACAAACAAACTTGTAGATAGAACAGGAGGAATTCAACTTAAGCATTAAATTGTATACACCAACCAGCCACTTTACTAAGTACACCTCCTTGAATGTACACTCTTTGTCAATTTTATCAGCTCCACTTACCATAGGTTCACTTTGTAGTTCTAAACTTCTCTGCATACTTTGTTAGCCCCCTTTTATTATGCTTTTCAATGCTCTGGACCTGCACAAGACCACCACAGACCAGGTATTACTTAGGGGGTGGATCATTCTCAGCACTGCAGTGACACTGACGTGGTGGTGGTGTGTTATACTGGTACAAGTGGATCAGACACAGCAGTGCTGCTGGAGTTTTTAAACACTGCGTCCACTTGCTGTCCACTCTATTAGACATTTCTAGCTTGTTGGTCCACCTTGTAGATGTAAAGTCAGAGACAGTAGCTCATCTGTTGCTGCACAGTTTGTGTGAGCCATTCTCTAGTCCGTCATTAGTGGCCACAGAACGCTGCCCACAGGAGACTGTTGGCTGGGTATTGTTGGTTGGTGGGCAATTCTCAGTCTAACAGTGACACTTTTCTGGTAAAGGTGTGTTCATTTAGCCATTGGTGTATGAACCGGTGTACATTTATACATTGGCGTAGGAACCGGTGGGACATTGGAAACAGCTTAATTTGTCCCACCCAGAATTTATACCGCGGGCGATAAAAAAGCACGACACTGAGGGTAGCACCGTTAGCCAGCAAATCACAAAACCTTCCCATTTCATGCTATGTTGTGTCTTGGGTGGTACTGGGCCTTCGTTTAGCCTTTGTTACTGCTTGAGTTTAGGTGCCTTCAGTCACCAGCTTCACTGGCCTCAGCTATCGTCTCCTCACAGCTCCTGGTTTGGTAGTACGGTTAGCTTTCACCAGCTTTAAACTTGAGGTCAGTAATGAGAGCACAACAAACAGCAATGGCGGCTAATTGTAGCTATGAAAACGGCTTATGTATAACCTCATGTTGCGGTAATATACTAGTAGGATTTGGGTTAGCAAATGTTAACATTAACTATGCTCAAAGTTGTCAAAAAAACACTGCAACGCCAGGTAACCAGCGGCTGGCCGCGTCCCAAACTGCATACTGCCACACTAAATAATATGTAAAAAGCAGTACACCACCATAAGAAAGTGCTTTTTTTTTAAAGTAGCCTAGTTTTTCATGGTTAGGTGGGGTAATGCCAGTTTATCTGGCTCTGCAAACTGACTGATCAGTACAAATAATGGCAAATAATCTAGGCTACTTAAATGTTGAGGTGCAATGAACTAATTTATTTAGCAAGTTAACACATCATGAAACAACAGGAAGGATTTAATGTGTACTTGCATGATTGTGAAAATTGGCAGAACAAGAAGAGAAGGATGAATCGCTTAAACCACAGTGGCAAAATTTTAAAATAGTCCCTGATATTTGAGGGGTCCCAGGTTGGCTGGTTAATCCAACATTGCCTGGCTGCTGACTGACCATAGCATCACTAATGCTAGCTTTAAACGGCAACAAAATGTTTGGTTTAACAGTTTTTCTTGTGGAAATGCTCTATTCTAGTTTGGTAATGCGCTCTCACATTCTAACTGAGTGTCAGTTTTTCCTTAATGGACAGCATAACATCATAATGTATATCAAAATTTTCAGGGAACCCTCAGAATTTTGATTTTAAGACATTCAGGGGGTCCAAGAGTTAATTAGAGCATCCCAGACCCCTCTGTATTTCCCACCTTTGGGGGAGTTCACCCCATTTTGCTTATTACTATGTGTTTACGTATGTATTTAGCTTATTACTATCTCACTTAATATGTTGAGATTAAATAAATCATAATATGATCCTTCTGAATATGTAAGGTCTGAATACTGCTGTTTTTTTTTAGCAATGAGACTGCAGTTTGAACTAAACACAATGCTGAGCCACAATGCTCAGCCTCTTGGGCCCCCTCTCATGGCAGAGGCCCTGAACGCTATCCCGTTTTTCCTTATGGGCAGCCCTGAGTGCAAGTCATACAAAATTGGGAAGGAAAGCTACTTATACCTGGTGATTTATGTGTTTTGAACCTAGAAAACTGGTGGTAATTTAAAGCAATTAAATTTAAAGCAATTTAAAGCAATTCACTATACCAAATCTCTATTTTATTACACAGCTTATATATTTTTAAAACTATCACTATTTAATGTCCATGCCATTTCTGAGGCCAGAAAGCTTTTGATATTTAAATTTTCCAGAGTGCAGTGCATTGCCAGAGGCTCACCACAACTTAAAACCATTTTATTAGCGTTTAACAATGGCAGGTTGATATTAATGGGTATCCGTATTGGGCCAAAAAAAAAGAATGAATCTAATCCAGTCTTGTAAGAAATGTCAACATTGTGTGATGTGATGTTGTTAGCAGTGCATTTCTTCCTGTAGGGTAATAGAGCGTTTGAGTAGTTTCACAATGACAACCTATTTTTAGATGTATGTGACTACCTCACTTAAATGAATTCCAGCATGCTTTACTGTGCGTCACACTGTAGCAAATTATCTTGCCATATTGGCAGATAAGTAGAGATAGATAATCTTACAAGAATACCCTCACAACATCTCCAAATGAGAAATATTAGATGTATCCACTACACGTAAGATGTTTTCATTTGACAAGATATTTTTTGCAGTGTAGTAGGAGCCCAGAGCCTCAACTAATTTAAAAATGTTTATTTAGTGGGCACCATTCTTGCCTTTTGCCTAGAGACCCAGAATCACTGCATCTGCCTCTGTTTAAATGCTTAAGCGAAGTGCTTCAATTAAAATAGCTAAATTTAAAGCCTAGTGATTTTTTAAGAAGAAATTTCAGATTGGTATCAAGTTTTTAGTATCAGTATAATAAAATAAAAGCAGTATATTGCTATGTGTAATTGTATGGACCATGTCTGTTAGTGCATTTGTCATGAAATGGCAGCTGGCAATTTCAAATTATGTAAAAAAAAATTTTAAATGACAAAAATGGAAATAAAGGTTTTGTTCCGCTACCAATGATATACACATGTCATGTATTTTGCACTGGTTAGATGTATAATGCAAAGCAGAGTAGCCGATGGCATGCCTCACGCTACAGCTAGGCTCACTGGTCCAATTTAACGCATGAACAATCATTATGTACAATTGTTATACTTGCGGTACTTTAAGACATTTCCCCTTTTACTTAGTGCTTTCTCCTTAATCTTCCTGTAGCTCCCTATGACATCTGCAGGACTTTCTCAGACGGTTCGGACTAAGACAAATTATTAGTTGTGTTGCAGCTAATGACAGTCGTTCAAGCTCTTTGGTACTGCCTCTGTAGATTAGAGTGTGAACCTCAGGAGCCAGAAAGCACACCATGGAAGAACGATACTAAAAGAGAGAAAGGCGTGTAGCACACTTGCCGCATGACTGAGTAACAGTGATGTGGTTAGGTTGAGTCATGACTCAGAAGCTGCGGTCTTTCATAGCGTGCTGTGTAATAATGGGGTGTCTCTTTTTTCCCACCTGGACCAGCTGCATCTCCTCAACAAACCCTGCAGGTTTCACTGTGGTCACTAATCACACACCTGATTCACGCTAAGCTGTTTCAGTGGTAGTATTAACAATTATGGTGGAAGTGAGTAAGTGGCAATGGGCTGAAAAAAGAGAATAAGAGGAGAAAACACTGGTGTCTGGTGTCTGAAAGCAGCTGTAATGGTCTTCACGGAGCGAGGGGTTACTTTCCAGTTAGGAGATGCTGCTGCACCCCTGAGTGATTACATAGTTAAATTGCGTCGTGTGTAATGGATCAATTAATGAATTTGGTTCTAATGAATGGATCCCAAAATGCATTCGCAGTTTGGAGAGGGAGGAGAAGGAGAACATTACCTTTGTGTTGTGTTTGTTTTATGTTTGGAGAAGCTTAAAGTGTTATCCTTATACAAATGAATGTTGGCTATAGCTGTAGTTATGGTAATCGTTTGTGCTTCACATTTTTACCTGCTTGTCTCATGCAACTCAAGTACAAACTCAGTTTAGCTCAGTCTTCCTCTGTACATAGTTAAGTAAGGTTTTAGCTACAAACACCATTTTCTTTTCTTGCTTTTATGGGGGCTTGGCTTCCAAGTAAGGGGGCCTAGGCCATCAAAGGCCTCCATATAAACTGCTTAAAAAAAGGTCCCCTGATTACAATGAGAATAATCTTATAATGCTGGATAAAGCCACAGGCATTTTCTTGCATCCTTGTGCCTTTATTTGCCTTTATAAGAGTGTCTGCCAAACTCTACCTAATGATCACCGATTTCCATGCTATTATCATGACAATGTTTATGGTGTTTTACACCAACTCTACAGTAAAAGATAGAACAGTGCCTTTTTTAATGCTAACATGTTAATGCCGCATTAAAATTTTCAACAAAAGGTCCCACAAAGGGTTCTTTTTGAGAACCTGTTCAAGGCCTAAAATTAATATAATGTGAGAGTTCCAATTTAACAGGCATCTATTAATATGTTATTTATATACAGCATATGTTACTAGTGCTATTGTTAGCACAAAAACACGTATAGAGTGGACATTAATTAAGATTAATATTCCTTATATGGAGTTTTTGTCTTGCCCTTGTGTGTTAAAATATGATCTCCCCTACAGCAACGACCGAAGCCAATCAACAAGAAAAGGAGAACTCAACTGGCACCCAGGCTACTCTACCACTAAGTGAGAAACCCAGCGAGCTGACTGTTGTGGATCTGAGTGATGGAGATCCAGCTATCTCTACCAAGACCTCAGTGGAGTCTCTGGATATGCCACTTAATGAAAACAACAGCAACAACCGAGCACAAGCAAAGAGTGGGTGGAAAACTGAATCCTGTTCCTATTAACTTATTACTATAAGTTAATCCTATTTTGAACCCAGTAATTGCCATGCAAAAATCACACAAATGGTGATTTGGTTTTTAGAACCACTCTATGATATTTCAAGTCTGAAATCTCAACAACAAGCAAAGTTCAGTTATTTGACTGCAGTGTTCCTGCTTTCTTTGCTTTCTCTCTAATAGTGTATGGTTTTAGTGGTGACTTCACCGAGATCTGCCTTGATGATGAGATTTAGGTCAAGCCAAATCCACTTCTTCTCTAGTTTTATGCAGTGGTGAGTTCTACATCTTTACATGCACATTTCTAAGTAATCACTATGGATCAGGTCAGTAGTTTATTTGCATGTGCAGAACTGTTGTATTACCTTCCTGCTAATCGCTCACTATAAATACAGCATACACAACATAGTGGCATCATGGTAAACTCATCCTCAAAATTGTACGATATGACCAAAAGTGGGTTGCTCATCCAGCATTTCTTCAGTAATCAAGGATATTAATAGGGAGTTTGTACCTGTCTCTTCTCTTCTGCGAAGGCTTTACTTTGCTGTGAGAATTTGATTGCATTCAGCCACAAGAGCATTAGTGAGGTCAGGCACTGATGTTGGCTGATTAGTTCTGGAACACACAACACTCACCCCAAAGGAAACCAATGGTGCTCCATCACTCCAGAGAATGTGGTTCCACTTATATCCCTGTAGCTGACACTTGGCATTGGGCATGATGATCTGAGGCTCATGTGCAGCTGCTCCAGAGTGTCCCATTCTACCAGCAATGCTTTTGTATGGAGATCGTGTGCACAGTTGAACGCTTGTGTCAGCAATAGATGCCTCCTGACGTAGCTGAATTCACTAATTTGAAGGGCTAACTGGATAGTCCAAAAGTATCCAGACATATTTTTCAGAAAATGTATGCATTTTGCTTTTTGTTATCATAAAACATCATTTTATTTACAATGGTCATTTAGCAATGGTCACTTAGCATGCTAGCTAACTATGTTGCCTCAGACTGTGGTTTCAAATGGCTTCCTAGCTAACTAGCCAGTACTCTTGTCAAATGTAAAATAAAAAATGTAACTAATAAGCACAAAACATGAAATATAACTCATAAGCAATGCAAAATTAATGTTCATTTTAGGCAATTTCCCCAAAACTACAGTTTAAATTCTCTCATACTGTAGTTAATTTTATAAATATACTGATCATGAATTATTAGATTACTGTATGTCTTTGTTTGCAAAATGTAAATGAGTTATGCATCATCAGCGTGTCTCCAAAAATTACTGGACAGGCTCAGAAAGCAGGTTAAAGTCACAGAACTTTACTGAACACATGATAGCTAAGACTGCACAGTGTCATCACACCACAGTCAGCACTCAATCAAGCACACTCAGGCTGGCCCTCATGTCATCAGGTCCTTGAGAGGGCTAGCTCAGCTGGGGATTTCTCTGTCAGAGAGTTATTAGTGACAGCATGTTAGCAGCTCACCTGTGCATGGGCAGGTGAAGGCTTTGGGGCTGCCTCGAGCTCCCCATGCCTCTTCACTTCCCAGGGGACTGTCATGGCTCTTCCCAGCTGATGAGAGGGCCTTATCACCACCTTTTCAGCAGATAGGGCCACCTCTTATAACCAGCTGAGGAAAACGTACTGAAAAATATCACTCAAGTCCTGATACTTCTGAAAAACCATCTGTAGGGGTTAAAGCACACTGTGGAGAACCACAGTGTAACATGCTCACCTCTATCTTCAAGTGAAAGAGATGTTTGAAGTACAGTTTTTCTTGATATACTGTTAGATCTTGGGTCCATGTACATGACTTAAATCCTAGCTTGCAAAAGAGATTCCACACTCTTGAAGTATGCAATACTCATGGTTTCACCAATGGTTAAGCAATTGATTATTTAACACAGATAAGCACAATATGTCTGTGCAACATAATACAAACATACAACATGCTGCAAAATAGATAAAAATGAGATTCCTTAACAAAATTATGAGTAGGAAGACAAATTCTTAAGTATAAAATTTAGTATATTCATCCCATTTCACCCCTCATTGCTCATTAGCAGTTCAACATAGTCACATCATGTCACACACAAAAAGCCAACAGTGTCCTAGTTAAGTGGCAGTTTAGAGTTATTTTATTTCATTTTATTAATTAAAAACCTGAGTCAATTTTCATTCCACCAGAAGAATGATCACTAAGGGGCCTGCACAAAAAAGTGGAGTAATTCAGTCGGTTAGTTTAGAATGACCATGCCTTTAAGGCCAAAAAGAGCCCTAATTGTTAGGCCATAAACTGGACAAGTCTAAACTATAATCCTAGTCTTAAAACCTACACAGCCAACATATTCCCTTGCTTCAGTGATGGTAGCTGCAACAGATGAGTAACACACTTAAGTGTGTTACTCAAAATAAAAGTACTGATGACTAAATACAGATTCTGATGAACCACTACTACTGCTAGTGATACTGGGCAGTTATTGGCAATTAGGGAACTTTTTTTAACTATTCTGCCTGGATATCAGGTGTGTTTAAGTAATAACAAATAATCTAAACCTTTGTTAACATGTCCTGGATAATTATATCCACCTTCTCAAAGATGGCATGAAGTCTTGATGGACACCCATTATAATTTGCAGTAGCTGAAACAGAATCCAGGTAAGGCTATCAGGCTATAGTTAAGTCCGGTGAGGGGTCAAGCTTAGGCCACAGTTCTAGCTTTGAGAAGGAATAGGCTCTCTGCTTTCATCTGTCAGCCATGACACACAGATCCCACAGGCAAGGCTGCTAATACCCCCTGTGGCGCCGTTCTGGAGGAAACAGAGGTTGAGTTTTACCCTCAGCTGCATGAGTTGGTGTGTGTATGTGTGCTTGGATATGTCTGGATGTGTGTTTTTGTGCTTTTTGCATATATATGCTTGTGTAAGGAACACTGTTGGAGATTTCTATGAGTAGAGCCAAAGTTGATCTTTCCATTTGCTAACATGAAGTACTTTATTACTTAGGCTGTGGTTAAGCGAGGCCTCCCACTGAGAAATAAGCTAACAAAATTTAAGAGGAAATCCATACAAAAAATTGTAAAATGTTTTAACTGTTAGAAATTGCACATGGAATGAGCCAGTTCAACATATCACTTTATCACAGTTATTTATAATCCCATATATACAGCAGCCGTGTAACTTTATATCTCAGCCTGGCTCGATATCTCATTTTATACCAGCTCATATACTATCACCTCTCACGGTGAAATATAGCACACATAGGTTATTCTGTGCAACACACATATATGCATACACAAACTGCGAGCTCCATGTTTACCTCTTGCTGTGGCATTATTGATTTGGTTTTAGGTTTCAAACTCCCAAGGGGAACTGCATTTTGAGATGTAGCTAGGGTTCAGGAATTCACTTCTGCCAAAGACTTTGACTAACTTTGAGGAAAAAAATAGAAATTGTGTAGAAAGACTATCCATATGGTCTCCAGAAGTTAGAACTGAATAGTAGTGTAATAGTAGTGTGTTGTAGTAATAGCACATTAATATGTTTGCTTGTTGAAGGGTGGAGTTTTTATTGTTTTATATATATATATTATTATTTGACTAAAACACAAGCACATTTAGGTGTCCAGAATCAAAGTGTAGAATTGTAGGATATTTTTGCACCCCAAAATGACCTATATTCTCCAAACCAAAAAGGTGTGATATAGTTGATGTTTATTAAATAGCTGGCACCTACTGCATTTAGCCTACTTTATTGAAACCAAGCATAAATAAAATGTAGTAACACTTTACAGGAGCTACACATATACACAAAGAGTGCAGTAACAATTCGTTGAAATTAAATAATAATTTTGAAACATTAAGGAGTAACAAATACATAATGTAATGAATCAAAAACACTTCCTGATATGAACTTTTTTTTTTTTTTCAAATCAAATCACGTTTGTTGTCACATCACAGTTACACAGATGTGAAAGTGAGTGAAAATCTTAGGTGAGTAGCCTCCTTGTAGTCCTTAAATACAAAAATATATAAGAAAGAAATATATACACATAAACACATACACAATATAAACATCAATAAACACCATTAAATTAACATTTAATCACAGAATAAACAACTTATGAAACTATGTTAAGCCTACTCAAGAGTTATCAGATGACATTCAATATTTTTCAAAGTCATAAATTTCTTATGTGATGTGAAATCTAAGCAATCAATCAAGCTAATTAATACCTACTTGTATATTAAATATTGCTGCAGTATTCTTGAACTGTATAGTATGATCACTATGAAATTTTAGTGAATATTTGATGAAAGTAATACACAATTTCATTCAATTCATAGGATGTGAAATGTCAAATTAATGTTGATGTCACAACCTTGTGCTGCATCAAAAGTTTCAAAGTGCCTGACTTCATCGTCCAACATTGAAAGGTGTTCAATGGGGCCGATTCTGTGAGAAAAACATTGCTCAAGGCCTTCTGGAAGTTCTAGATATGTCAGCGACTGCAATGCAAATAGTAGTCTAACCAGGATTTAGTTAAGTTTTTAGAAATAGAAAACATCTATTTTAAGCTAAAATAAAGCACAGAATGTCTTTTACAAGCTTCAAATGTCCATGTTTAATCTACAGCAGCCAAAATGTTTCACGTGTATCACTCCTAGCTTAATGCTAACAAAATACTTGTACTACTACTAATACTAAAGATTTTTAGGGGCACGAGCAGATATTTGAATTTTTGTAGACATGCTTTTTCCAAATTGTGACCGAGTTTTGACATTTATTGCCTGAACTGAAGGCCTAGCTCTACTAATCACAGTGCGCCGCTGGTAATGTCAGGCCAATGCAGCCACACTGAAGATGATCTGAGAAAACACTAAAGAAAGTCTAAATGCCCATCTTGTGAAAGAAAAAAAGCAAGTTTTCCTAGAAAAAAATAAAAAAAGGTCTGAAGCCCATCATTTGTCCCACCTGGTTTTGTTTTAACTGGTGGGCTGGAAAGATAAACCCAGACGAACTGCTGCTGTTTATAATCAGAGTTGTGACATATCTTAGACCAGAATCATTAGCCTAAGCCTGTGAGAGTGTTACCTGGGCTATTACCTTCCAGTACTGGAGTATATCATGTGCTTTCCAATCAGTGTCGGATGAACCATTTCCAGGTTTCTAACGAGGGTTGGTGGGCCTCATAAATATTTTGGATATAATGACAGACAGCGTTTGCAGGTCACAGCCTCATTCTCCCTGTGGTGATGGTTTTACCCAAAAAAGAGAGACAAAGCTTGTCATTAGGCAGTAGTGTTTTATTTTAAAGGGAAGACAACAGTTGGTTGGTCTGTAAATAGATATGCAAGTTCAAAGACAGGACACACATCTATACATGGTTAGACAGGGGCCTTTATGGGATCCAGCAGAGAGAGGGAAGATTATCCATTCAATTATGTAGCATTTATGTAAAGCTCTGATGATTCCACTGGAAAATATAGCACTTAATCTCTGTCACTACTGAGTTGGACACTGTTGTGTCCCAAATTATAGTGAGAAAAAGACGGCAAACAACGTAGTGGTTTGTGAGCTATATGCAAAAGTGTGGGCACCCTGGGCCAAATTACATGTATTGTTAATTTGCTAATAGTAAATAAGCTCACACATGCTCCGCAGAGGACACACACTGCATGTTTACATGCACAATTACTGTTTATTTGTTGAATTTAACATATCGACATGAATATGACCTGTGAAAAAGTTTACATTTTATGTTTATTTTTTTCCCAAAATGTTTACAAAAGAAACTGTTCACTAAAATATGCAGAAGAATTACATATTTAATTTTGTAAAATCAACAAAACATGTAATTTGACCAGGGGCGTTCAGACTTGCATACAACTAGGCATGCATTATGTTGCAAGTGCGTGCAACATAATTAATCATTTTTTTAATATTATAATGAAATTATTTATGTAATACTTAATGAATTATTAACAACTATTCATTTGATATTTAAATAATAACATAATGGAACCTGAACAATAATGGAACCCAAAACTTTATTGTATTTGCTCTGACAATGTAGCATGTTCCTTTGCATACTGTGTCCCTGAGAATGTCAACAGTGAAGCTTTAGCATTAGCTAAAGCACAGTTTCTCACTACATATATATATATATATATATATATATATATATATATATATATATATATATATATATATATATATATATATAATGCACTGTGGTCTGCTGTAGGTTATCCATAGATGTTCAAATTGTTAACAAACTATTTGCTGAAATTACAGCTGAATGTGTTAGGGTTAATGTTAAGGTTAGGATGTAGACCAGAGTTAGGGTTAGAATAAGGGTGAGGTTTAGGTTTCAATTAATGGCACATGACCCTTTGCCCACCAGATGAGTTTGAGGTTGAGGTTAAACCCACTAAAAAAAATATTGTGTGAGCCAGTGAAGTTGTTTAATTTTATGTGCCCTGATCCTCGAGGAGCCCTGCACTTTATATGGTGTTCTGGCTCATCCGAAAACACCTCAGTCAATTCATAAGCTTATTAACAAGCTCTTCTGGAGTGAAACGAGTTCATTCTAGCAGTCAAGCACTAATGAAGTGCAGGACAGGGCTACTTAATGCCCAGGACTGGAAATGATGGCATGAATAAAGGTACCATCCAAATAAAGGAAGTTTAGCAAAAAATTATATTTATACAATTTTCCATCCAGTCATTCAGCCAAAACATGTTTGTTGTCCAAATTTTGCTTCTTTAGTTTAGTACGAGAGATACAAGCCTAATGTTGCTTACAAACACTAAGTTAATAGTCACCCAAATCTTCCATTTATACATCCCTCAAACTGCGTCCAGAGCAGCAGGCAGCCAATCCTTTTAGAAAAAACTGTTTGATGTTGAATATTTGAACTGAGGAAATATATTTAAGCTGGATTCCTTGGGGGACGCAGACTTTGACACAACACCACAACATTGTCTAACATGGCAGAATCCAGCATTTGGCTACACAGTGAAGTTTTGTCCATTTTTCTAGTTCACAATATGTCATACTTTGTCCTAAACCACATCGACAAATCTGCACAACCTTAATAAAGACCTGGATGCAGTTTGAGTGGAAGTTTTAGGATGTATCTACGGAAAAGATTTCAGTGACTATTGTTTTCAAGTGGGTTTTTTTAAGCAATGTTTAGCTTGTAGCTCCAGTGCGAAGCTAAAGAAACAAAATATGGACACCAAGCATGTCTTGGCTGACTGGCTACATCTGGGGTAAGTGGAAATTTCGTGTAAACTAAATTTGTCATTGGACCATGATTGAGACATGGCTAGCCAAGATAATGCAGCATTGATACTATTTTGCAGAGGAATCTAGAGAGCCACACTATACACTAAGATCCAAAGAGACCAATTTCCCCCAACAGCTCAAACAAAGCAGACAAGTCTGGACTTCTGGATTTATGACTGCTGTCTGTCTCCCACTGGCCCAGACCTGGAGGGGATTACCCTGCATGCTCTGGTGTGGAGCTAATAATTCTGAGTGTGTGTGTCTAAGGTGTGTCTAAGGCTGTGTGACCACAGGTGTGTATAAGTATTGTATGTGTATGCCTAGTGTATGTGAGTGTGTGTTCTTCCTGGCTGGGTTTTGATGTGGTAAAGGGGCTTGACTGTTTCACCTGGCCAGATGTAGCCCCGCATAAAGCAGGTGGTATGAGTGTTCTGCTTTTCTAAGTCCAGCTGGGGGGGCTTGTGAGTAAATTCTTTCTCCATAAGGGTCATGACTACTAACCACTCAGAGGTCAAATGAAAAGAATTTGATCATTTTTAATAAGTATTTTCTCATAATGACTTTTGTGTAAGTGTAAAGATTTGTTTAATATTTTGAAATGTCCATTTTCTGCTTCTTATAATCCAAGTGATCGCAAACACATTCTTTCAATGATGTTGATGTCTGGGCTCTGGGCTTCTTTGTTTGATAAGTATTTCTTGATCTTCTCAGCGGTGTGCTTGGGGCTATTGGAATTATTTTCTTCTTAACCACATGTTTTCCAGAGGGTATTGCGTGATGTATTACAGTTTATTTCCACTTATTAGCACTCATGATGCCTTTAAACATGTTGTTAAACATCTCCAAACATGCTTGACTGATGGTTGTAGACACGGGTTGAAGAGTCTTTCATTCCTTTGGCAGCTTACATTCTGCCTTGTGTTTCTTCCAAAGATCTCAAATTTAGACTCACCAGTACATAAAGCTTTAAACCACATCTCTTATCTCCAATTTTGGTGTTCTAATCTTTTAGTATGTTGTGTCTGTTTTCTTTTCTCAGTAAGGGCTTCTTGACAGCTACACATCGTTTCTGACCCATTGCATTTAGTTGTCTTCTCACAGTGGAAGGATGAATTTGCAAGGCAGCTAAGGTGCATTTGTGTAGTTGCTTGTGTGAATGTAAGGCAAACATATTGTTAGTGAGGTCTTTGGGAAAAGCTTCTAGATGGAGCACACACCTATAACAGGTTAGTTTTAACCCTCATGCTGACAGAGTCGCATACAAATCAAAGGACATTGTACCATAAAAAAATTATCTTGGGAACTCTGTATGCTAGAGACTTACTTTTCTTTTTCCTAGAAGGGCGGTGTTATGCCCTTCCAATTAGAGCTCCAGTGTGACTGTATCCCTTTCAGAAGCTTTGTAATGCAACCTTGAACTGCAAAGTCTTCTTGGAGATTTAAAAAAAAGTCCATAATGACAAATCCAGCACTGAATGATTTCTGTGACTATCCATCCATTTCTCTGCATTGAAAAGAGTTACTGTTGTTGTTAGCATGGCTGTTAGCTGTCCGATGATGACATTGGTTGAGTCTGATAACCATTTAGAGACTGTGTTCCTGGCTTGTCGACCAAACAGAGGCCATGTTCCTGAGTTGTTGACAGCACAACGCTATGCTTCCAGGCAAAATAAAAGCTTTTAGAATGCGGCGCTCCTGAGATTTATTCATGTACAACACTGTTTGATGTCATATGCGACATTGTCCACCTGTGAGGGGCTAAGATTAGAAGGATGGGTTAAAGTGGTAAAAGGGTGCACAAAAGTGGACAAGTTAAATACTGATAGATTTTATATTCTGTGTAATTTTATGTTAAATATATATTTTCCATTTTATCTGAAACTGAAAATGAATGACGTATTTAATGCAAATTAAATGAATGAAAGGGTGGTCTCTGACTTTTTCACAATGCTGTAGTTTAATGCTTTGGGTGCTTCTGCTATAGAAACTGTGCTCTGGGTAAATAGATGAGGCCTCTAAGCTAGCATGCCTGACTGTCATTTAGTGGATCTTCAAGTTCGAGCCTCATTTATAACCCTGGTCGTTTACATATTCATTAAACAGTCTAAAATAGGTTTCTGAAGAATTTCATGATGCACCAGCTATATACAGCGCCCCTTCATACTGCTGAGCTTTTCGCAGCATCAAGTTGGATTAGCTTTTGTATCTAGACTACAGAAGCAGAGTGTAATTATAGTAAAACATTATTTACCAAAGCTGAGCCACTAATACATACGTCTCTGTGGTAACATCAAGCAGGTGTGTTTTGGTAGGATTCATGCAGCCTTTGGTGTTGCCAGCGTGGCAGCGGTTGTGTTTCATTAGGTTTCAGGTCTGAGTCTGATGATGAAGTGAACTTCACCCTGTAGTATGGTACAAGCAGGACTGTTCATAATCTGGAAGACAAATGAATATGCAAATACAAATAAAACAGCACATTAAAAGGAATAACAATTAGGTTCATGAAACATTTTCTTTTCTTAATGCAAAGTGCTTCCAGATGTTTCATAGGCTGAGTTTAAATGTTTGTTTATGTTTAGTAACTCCAAAGGCAGGAGCCAATTACAAGAGTGACTTTTTAATCTAATGCTATGCATACAGTTTACTTAATATTATTTCATTTTTATTAGTCCTAACTAGTAGGTGGAATTGGATATGACTAAATTAGGGAGAAAATTGGAAAAAAAAGACTAAAGACTTGTGAAGTTTCACATGTGACAAAAACACAAACAAACTAATAAAATAACCTCAATACTAAAATGCAAAAATGAAGTAAAAATGACAGTTTTTATTCATTTATCGCCAAACTCAATAAATAAATAAAACTGTCATTTACATGTTTTCGTTTGCCTATCAGTTTTGCTACAGTCATCTGCAATCAGTACTTCAATGACATTCCCAAAGCAACTTGCAACAGCATCAGGTTCTGTTTGATGGATAGAATGATGCTCCTCTTACAGTAAATGGGGTGTTCAAAGGAAGGTAAAACAACTTGAAATGATTGACCAGCAGGTAGGTTGGATAGTATGCTAGGTAGCAGAATAGCTACCTTTGCTGAATTCTTTAGCTGTTAGATTTTTTGCCCAGATAGGTCAGCTGTACATGGTGTGTAGCACTTCAGTTTCATACAATGACAATGATAAAATTCTCTACTAAATGCTTGAGACTCGCGCTCACATCCAGCTTGCTTGAAGATGTCTTCCCAAACAGCTTGCCTAAAGACAGCTACCATCTCTTACGTCCTTCCTCACCTTTAGTGTGAGTTGATGTGGTGTAGTGCATGCATGCATCCATGCGTGTGTGTTTGTGGGGTTGCTATGATGCGCAGTTGGCTGCAGGACCACACCCGGATCAGAGTGTCCTGCCACCCAAACATACCAGTACAACCTCTCCTCTTTAATTCACCATGAGAGTGTCCATCAGCCCTGCTGATTTCCCCGTAAATCTTCACACCTTCTTTGTTCACTGCTATTTTTGCAGAGCGAGCGTGTGGTTTGGGGTAATGCGATAGGACCAGCAGACCTGCTGGCTCATATTCCTCCATGGTTGGGAGGCAGAAAACACTGAGAGCCTTTTTCATACACGCCGTTTGCTCTCTAAGTGCCACTAACACCACCTGTGTCATGTATTGTGCATCACAATACAAAAATACAATTGTCCATGCAGATTTATTGCATTTGAGAAGTTTTTTGTTGGTTATCAAGGAAATAACAAAATGGAAAACAAAAATAAAATGAAGCAAATAAAAAAGTAGCCAGACAATATGGATAGCTCTAATATGGGTTATTGTCATATAGTTTTCATTTTCTCCGACCGTATGGCCCTATATACTTTCTCTTTCCCAGCTGTCCTTTCTCAAGAGCTTTTTTTACCCACCTTTAACTGGCCACCATGAAAACGTGGAGTGCTTTTAGAAAGGCTAAATCTGTAAGGACTCGAGCGGTGAGTTTACAACTGGGTCACTTGAAAGAGGTGATAATTAATCCATAGCAAATGAATGTAGGGTGTTTGAACTTCCTGTGTGTGTGCCAGAGCTCCTCATGTCCTGCCTTTAGCCCTTGTCTTTTCTTTGATGCCCTTTTTCAGTGCGCTGTTTCATATTTTTAGGTAGCCTCTACACATTTGTTTTTAATGGCAGTTACTAACTTAACACCCCATAGTAACAGTATATTTTAGCTGCTTGTGGAAGGCGGGAAGAGGAGGAAGACCCACAAGTGACGGGACTAGGTCACAAAAACTTCAAATTTTTAACCCCTTACATGGCCAGGGCCCAAAGTTTTGTTATACACTTCTATAACCTATGAATGGCTCAACCAGTTTGCTGTAGTTACTGAGTAATAAGCCTTAGTATGTGTTAACACTGAGAGTTTAAATTGTTATTTGACTCAGTGAAAAATCAAATGTATACAACTTACCTCAGATGTAGTCAATCAGCTAAGTCATGTTTGGTGTCCAAATTTTGCTTCTTGAGTTTAGTGCTGGAGTTACGAGGCTAACATTGCTAACAAACACTAGAAGTCAGTAGTCACCCAAATCTTTTCTGTAAATACATATCCAAAACTTATCTCAATTCACACAAACCTTCAAGGTCTTAATTATAACTTGTGTTAAACTTGTGGCTTAGAGGACAGTGATTACTGTGAACTATAAAAATGACCAAAAAAAAAAAACTGTGCAGCTAACTTGTTGAATTCCAAGCTGGTCTAAGCTGATTTATGCTGGTCTGGTGTTGGTTTAGCTGGTCACCTAGCAAGGTCATGCTGGTTGACCAGCAGCATCCCAACCATGGGGGGTAAGGGTGAGGGTAGGGTTTTAGAGAGTGACTTAAACCCATACAATCTATCAGTTAGAAAGTACAAATGAAATCCTAGACATAATTTAAAAGGCCCATCACCTGAACAAGACACAGCCAGTGGTGATTAACCCCTTAAAATGCCAAGCTTAAGGGATTTTACATACTAAGGCTGATCATTCAGTAACTACATACTTCAATGCAAACTGGCTGAGCTATCCTTAGGTTATAGAAGTGTGTAAATATTTATTTTGGGCCTGCCGGTGGGCCCTGGTATTTTGGGCCTGCCGGTGGGCCCTGGCATTTTAAATGGTTAAAATCATGAATTATGCTCATTTTATGCTTATTTTAAGTCTAACCAGTAGAGACAGTTCAAAAGCATATGTTACAAATAAAACCTTTAGGAGTAAAATGTAAAGCTTACAGAGCTGTTCCTGAATAAAAATTGAGTCTGGTATGTTTTGGCTGAGAAAAGCACTTTCCACTCAGTTCTGTATAGATGACGCAACAGATGCATATACCCAATTGGTCAGCACGAGGAGAGGGCGACAACACAGAGTTTATCATTCTACCTCATTCAGTACAACTGACTGAACTGAGGCCTTCATGAGTGCTCATAATCTTTGCAAAGCTGTGGCTATCCAGGACCTGAGTTTGACACCCCTAACCTAGGCAAGCCTTCCACTGTGAGCAGTGAGCAGAGCCAGTTGTGCTGTCTTGGACTTCCAGCCATAGGTATCTGTGGCATTGTCAGGATTCAATGTTAGATCCTGGCAATTCGACACAACCCTCTTATCCACTCAGGAGCCCCAAATAACTGCATTCTTATTGCGAGTGACCTGCACATTGTGCTGAAAGGCTACTGTTTGGCCAAGAGTTCCCTTGGTGAGATAAGCAAGACCTTTTGCTAATGGGGTCAACAGAAACAGGTCTGCAGTTCTCCAGCTCAGGTAGCTTCACACAGACAGTTTTCATGACCACCTGAAAAGTTAGGTCATGGCCATGTGGTTTCTTTAAGAGGTAGTTTTTACTGGTTTTAAGAAAACCATGAGGGGACCTTCTACAGTTACTTAAAGCCTAACCTAGAGGGTTACAGCTTTATGCAGTTAAACCAATATCATGTAAATGTAAACAAAGTTATTCAAAATGGTTTGATGTGAAAAGGTATATTGTAGAGAACTTTACTGAATTGGATTTCTTTAGAGTGGTGGTTATAGGAACCAGGGGTTGTGATGTCTACAACACAGTCATAGCCATTTTTATTTACTATCCAAAACCAGCAAATGTACACATATTTTTCTGAGCTTTTATATGTAATGTTGATGATGGTAAAATAGTGGCGGACCCCCCAAAAAATGTTGTCTTTGAGGATTATTTTGACTTACTTTGTACCTCTCAACCATGAATGTATTTAAAAAATACATTTTGGGCCAAAACCATATCTCAGAACTATCATAAAACAATGTCTCATTTCATGTAATAAGTTTTTATGAGGGAGATTTTAAGAGGCATATTACATGCTGGGGATGTCTAGTTACTATCACCACCACTGTGAACATTTCAGATTTTTTAAGTTAATGACATTGAAATGAGCATTTCACATCAGAGCACTCTGAATGACTATGTCGCCGCTGTTGGAACAAAACCTTGTATCTCCAAAATTATAACTTTACAGGAGAAGCAAAAAACATACTTTACTTTTAATGTAAGTCAATGGAACCAGAATTTTTATCCAAGTCATTTTGGGCCATTTCTTTTGGTCCCTTCATCATGAAATTTACCCACAATGTAAAGGGCAACAGGCATTTTCAAACTGTGTCAAAAACTCAAAAACGACAAAAATGGAGATACAAGGTTTTGTTCTGACAGCAGCAATATGATTGAAATATGTAGCAATTTTGAAAAATTGGTGCATTTCATGTTTACTCATGGGTAGTACTGAAACTCTTCATTGAATCAAGTGTGTAAAAATGAAGAAAATGCTAAATTACAGTCCAGTGATTAGCCCCTCTGAGAACTGGATTTGATCATTATCATGAGTTTTTCAATATTTTTATGTCAATTTTTTTCTAAGATACTAGCATTTTTCAGTATAGATCTGAGGTGTTTTTTGCTTGTTTATAAGTGCAGTAAGGTTTCAAATGGCTCTGTGAGCAGTAAGAGTGATTTAGATTTTTTCACTGAAGTGTTATTATCTACCTGTTGACATCTTTACGCATGGTACGTCTGCTTCCTGCTGGAGCATCTTCACTTGTCCTCAGGCGCCTTGATGGGAACTTTGTGTCAAGGGTCAAAGTTCAGCAGTCCTAATTAGAGGAAACAGACTGACCATGAGAGACAGTCTCAGACCCTTAGCCATCCTGAGAGTGAAATGGCACATTCCAGTGATGAATACAGAGCAAGTCTCCACAGCGTGGACGGTTTTACTAGTCCAATTATACAGTACTAACAGAAAGCTGAAAGTAGCAGGGTGAGTGGATCATGAATGTTTATGGCCTCTTCTAATTTCTTTACAGCTAAATCAGCCTATGGGTGATGCCTGAATTTTATTAGCTTTTCTATTTTTTTTTGTGTGGACTAAATGAACACATGAAACACACTAGCTAATTTTCACTATCCTATTAGCCAAAGTCACAATATGAGTAACAATATAACTAAAAAAATCTGTTGCCTATATAAAGCAACACTATGTAAGTTTTGGGGATTTGGAGAGCTCTCTGGTGGAAATGTGCAATTGCAATTGCATGCAACATGCAGAAGAACATTTTGTAGTATTGTTTGTGCTTTGACCCCCCAACCTGAATCTGGTAATTGCAAACATGTTGACCTTCCGAGTATGAAAGTGAATTATCTCAGATTGTCATCATATATTCATCATTCTAATGTTGGTTCTGCATTTGAGACCATTGAGAACATTGAGCCAGACCTTTCTTCTGAGCCTGTGCGTGGAACGTTAACTTGGAGAAACACATGACATGGTCTGAAAAACTCCTGTGAATGCTGACCTAACACCTCTGCCTTTAAATGATTATTTCAAGCTTTACAGGGTCACTCGCAGCAGCACATGCTTACTATATTTTACCATTCATGTATAATTATTTTACAACATTTCGGTACAGGTGTAGCAGCAGCATTCAAATAGAGCACAACAGTGCCCAAATCATGATTTATGTCATAAAATTGCATCAGAGAAAAGTAATAAATTGCCCAATTGCTGTAAAGTGTTTGGAGCAAAAATCAGATGATCGTCATCTTGACTGATTCTGATCATGCATCCCTACTACTAGTGGCATGGCCTGGAATTAATTTCAATATTCTAAATTAAATTACTGCATGATCTGTAAAATTAAATTGATAAGTGCTACATGCTAATGCATTTTGGGCAGGTACCACATTGTCGTAGAAGCAGTGGAAACCAATCTTTACTTTCCATATTTTGTAATGTTAATAGGCATAGGAAATAAAATACCTTTTTGTTAGTCCTACTGAAAATGATCTCTAGAGCACATTGCCTATTTGGACACAATGCCATCTATTTCGGTTTTTGGCTTCTTTGTTGGAACTAAACTGATGAAGTCACTGATTTTTGTGGTCAACCTTTCATCTCTAGTAGCCAGCTAGTTGCTGGTAGCCAGTAAAATGTGATTTAACAAACTAAGGGATGGGTTTGACAGTTGCAGCAGTGAAATATGAAGGATCCATGAAGATGATTTTTCATAAGTTATGTTTGTGTCAGTGGTGCAGTGGGTAGCACTCTCGCCCCACAGCAAACATGGCCTGGGTTCGATGACCAGGGTCTTTTCTGTGTGGAGTTTGAATGTTCTCCCCGTGTCTGTGTGGGTTCCCTTCCACAGTCCAAAGACATGCAGTCAGGCAAAGTGGAGATGCTAAATTTGCCGTAGGTGTGAATGTAAGTGTCTGTGTGTCTGCCCTGTGAAGGGCTAGTAACCTGTCCAAGGTGTGTCTTGCCTTCTGCCCAGTGACCACTGGAATAGGCTCCAGCACCCATGACCAAAGAGGATAAGTGGCTTAGATAGTGTGTGTGTGTGTTTGTGTTGCTATCCACTCAATGAATAACTCAGCTCACTCAACCTATTTTCACATAGAACATCAACAAAACATGTCATTTGACCTGGGGATAGGGGGGTGTACGAACTTTAGTATACTGTACAAATCAAAATCAAGTAAAGAGTACAGGGATTGCCTTAGTTTGAATATGTAGTGATGTGCTGTCCTCCAGCTGATTGCATAATGTTGTGGACTTGTTTTGGCCATATACCCACACTCACACACAAACACACACACACGCACGCACACACGCACACGCACGCATCCCCTTCTATCATCTGCAGTGAATGCTCTCTGCTCTGTGTACGTTGGCTGAGATTTCAAAGTCTTCTCATTTAAGTATGTTGGATGACAGGAGATGACCACCTGAAGGGCTTGAAGGGTACTCTTTACATTTACACACACACACACACACCACACACACACACCACACACACACACACACACACTGATGGATTTGTAAGTGCTAGACCCCTGAACCTTTCTTCTTTTTCCTAGAGGCGAAAGCTGTCACACATTTGTATTATATTCTCAGCCTGTTGAACACCAACCATACCAGCAAAACTGTTTGCCATTGATTTGTAATTGACAGACACACACACGTGATGTGCCAGGTAGAAATGAAAAAGAACATTACACAGCCTTTCTCAACTGATTGTATATATTATTGCTGATTTTGCACATTTCTGTAAACTAAAAAAGTTTATTTATTGTAGAATCAGCAACCTCTACTGACATACATTTATTAGAAGCATAAAAATGATTTATTTTAGCCTGTCGCTGAAGCTCCTCCTGTAGCCTGCAGAGCTGAAAGAGGTTTTGTTTATGGGGCAAGGGTCCCCACAGGGCAGGATTATATGAGTCCATCAAATAAGGCCCATCCAAGCTTTTTGATGACTCTTTTCCAAGGTCAATCTCTCTCTCTCTCTCTCTCTCTCTCTCTCTCTCTCTCTCTCTCTCTCTCTCTCTCTCTGTGTCCCTGTCTGTGGTTGTCTCTGTCCCTGTCTGTGGTTTTGTGAGCTCCACCTGTTCACAACAGCCATGGTCTTTGCTTCCAAAGACAAACGGCCCCCCACCATGACCACAAAGCCTAAATGTTCTAGTATATTTTAAGTACAATCGTTACTTCTAGCTGTTGTGTGGAAACAGATGTAACGTAAAGAAGAGAAAACAAGATACCTTTTGCATCAATTTGCAATTAATGGTGACTGTTCTCCTTGATGTTTCAAATTATTCCTCCTTTGATATGATATCTACATCTAGTATCATGCTATAGCAGCCTGTACTTCTTTTATACCCATATAAAAGGTTTTGTTGCAGTTGAAGGTGAAGGTATGTAAGGTGAAGGCCCTATAAGGCTGGGAACAGGAAATCTAGTCTAATACAGTCTTCCTTATGAATGCTGGCCAGTAATTCTGTTATGTTTGTTTTTCACGTTCTTTGTTTTTATACGTACAAACCTCCAGCAATTTGGGACAGTATTTGAAATGGTAAGATAAACAAAAAGCAATACATTCTGTTTGACCTGTATTACATTTAAAATTGTGTTAAAACTGTGCTACATCACCTTTACTTTTAACAACACTTAACCGTTTGAGAGCTGAACACACCAGCTGATCTGGAGTTCTTTATCTACCATTGTGTAAGTCTTCAGCTATGCAATTAGACGAGGCCTTTATTATTGTATTTTACAATTTTTAATGTGCCACTTGTTTTCAATAGGAGACAAGTCTAGACTGCTGGCAGGTCACTCTTGAGCCCACACTCTCTGATTAAGCAGCTGTACTAATACACCCCTACACCATGACAGACCCTGACTTTTGAACTTTAAACTGGTAACAATCTGGATGGTACTTTTCTTCTTTGGTTTAGGGAGCACTATGTCCGTTATGTTCACAGACAATCTCAGACCTCAGTACACATTGCCACTTGCAACAGTCCAACTCAGCAAGCCCAGAGAAGTTGGCAGTGTTTCTGGACATTGTTGACATTAGCGCAGTCTTGGATTTGTGCATGCAGTGATGAACAGTAGTAGTGCAGAGTAGAGGGTGAAATGGACTTCATCACTAGTCAGGCAATGCTGTTGGATTACGCGCTTACACATTTTTTTGAGAAGTAGTAGACCTCAACCCATTCTTGCTCATAAATGGCTAGGCCTTTTCTGGATGCTCCTTTTATATATAAGCATGATTTTTTTTTTTTTAAATACAACTTTCCTACCTTTTAAATCAATTTTTTTTATTTAATCTGCTCAACTTTTTTGGAATGTTGCAGGCATCAATTTCACAATGATTGATTATAAATTATAAATGATATTTATAAACAAGTAGTCTGAACAGACTGCAGGTGGAAGGGTAGGCATTCTCATTTAAATGAAATTCTTTTGTTGTGACCAGAAATTCTTTTGTTGCTGTCTGTGCACAAATGTAAGAAACGGACCAAGAAATAAGTGCACACTGTACATCAACAAAATGTGAGAAATGAGCCAAGATGTCAGAGCATTTTCCAGAATTAAAAAAAATATTGGAATAATCAGACTGATCAGATTATAAAAAGACATTGACATTGTGGCATATGGAGTGGAACTTACTTTAACTGCTTAAACTACTACACAAGTATCAATGAATTTATACAGTTTGGAGGCTGTGAATACAAAGAGGTTGACACCCATGCAGTATATACACCACTGTTCAAAAGTTTGGAATCACTAGTCATATTGAGTGTCTATGGTATTTTAACCTGTAAAACCTTCTACAGATTAAAATAAAATTCTTGATGCTGTATGTCTCATTACAGAATCATATACAGTTCTGTTCATCATTGTAGAGAAATCATCATATTGGATAAGAAGAAAACATAAAAAGTCGCCTGTGCACAAGTTATGTCAGATTTTATATTTTATGTTTTCTTTTTTGTAATAAGTTGAACTCAGCTGGATGGAAATAAATAGAAATTGTGCACTAAAATTGCCAAAAATGCCATATTTAGGTGTGTTTTCTGAAAAGAATATATTAACATGTTTTCTCTTTTACAAAATCAACAAAACATGTTATCTGCCCAGGGGTTTTCAAATGTTTGCATACGACTGCTTGTGTCAGAAAGAGAGACGAAAAGCCCAAACCTGTAGCCCATCCTCTCTCTAAGTGGCCCTCAGAGGGCATGTCCTACTGTGAGCGGCATTGCAGGGCAAGCTGTGATCAGACGGGCGTTGAAAGACGGACGCCTCCACCTGCCCGTATCAGCCTTGCCCATCACAGCCACATTCCACAGCCCAGAACTGACAAGAGGAGCTCAGAAATCACTTCTGCCTGGCTAGGGAGGAACAGTGAGGCTTCACCAGGATGCTCTGGCTGGCATGGTGGGAGGTGAAAATAAAACCTAATAAGTTTGGTGAATTTAGGATTATTTTGAATATAATATTAATCAAAATAGATACAGTTTACAGTTAGTGATACAGACAACTGGGTACAAGATATTTTGGGTTTAAACCTTTCATTTTCAGCCTATTTGTCTAATTCTTAAGCAGCTGTTACATAATGAAGCTTACATTTAATATAATGAAGGTTCTTTTCGTTGGCCTTCTCAGACATGTCCTTTGCAACTTCGCAATGCACTCACATTAAGGCACTGACTTTCATGTTTTATTGTAGCAAAGTGTAATATATTTAAGCTTAAGTTTGAGCAAAACTGCCATATGTCAAAGTCTGGTGAAGACCACTGGCTTGGCATAGCATTATGTGGTATTGCCAATAGGGAGGCCAATGCAGTGGCCCAGCCTCATACAAGGCTCTGGCATTCTGTGAAACCCAAAGGTAACAGACTAGACATTTAAAAATATTTAAACACGGTTTGAAATTGAAAAGTTTTTGACATTTTCTACTGAAATATATATATATATATATATATCTATATATATATATATATATATATATATATATATATATATATATGTTCCATTCCAAACTGATATTAATTTGGTGAGTCCACTCTCTTGGATCACAGTATATAAAGTATAATCTCAGATTCATTTGGAGAATCCCCTTATTTAAAGGTTCCACTTCCTGAGCCTAATGAAACCAAGCCATGAAACTCGATCTTCATAGTATGAGCTGAGTTGGAGGTAAGAGATGTTTTTTTTTGAACGTGGCTCTTGGATTAGTCCCACAGGTTTCTCCCACCTTGATAAATCTCCCAAGGAATGCCTAGCCTTTCAGCGGTCCGCTCTCTCCTTTCCCAGGTCAAGGGGGTGGGGGGAGTCCATAGATTTTTATCTCTGCTTCTAGCTTAGTTTACTGTGCAGTTTTGCTTATCTTGGCCACCTTATATGTAGTGGTAAGGTTCAATTATAACCAATGGCAAATGAGTATTATCTTCATTTGATTTGGAGAGCTGATATTCATATTCTTAAACAGCTGAATTTGTTAGTTACTTTTAACAAAAGCATAAAGAAGCCAAATTTGTCATTTTAAATTGATTTATTGCTATAGGAGGATGCTAACCAATGAGACTCTGATGGTTTTCCATAAATCACAACATCATAATTCATTTGTATTCTTGTCAAAAACAGGTGGTAATGTGCAGAGGTCAAATGTCATGTCAAAATTTTTTTTTTGCCGGAAACTAAAGGTAATACCGAGGATGGAGTTACGAATGCTTTTAAAACTCGAGGGGAAAAATGACTGATTATTTTGGAGATTAATGTTTGCTCTGAAGGACTGCGTCGACATTTGGCTCGTCATATTTCATTTGTTGGACATGCAATAAATGCATTATAACATGCTCTAAAGTTGTGCCCAGGAAAAACTGTACTGGAAGCTTGTTTTGAGAAAGAGATACCAAAGAAATTCCTTTTCTATACAAGCTAAAATGTCAGTTTTAAATATATGATTTCAATCAAACGTATTTTTTACTTTTTGTTTTACAGACTGAGGAGAAAACGACTAACCCACATAACTGGAAACATGAGCCTGCTTAACGGACAAAGAACACAGAAGAAATATATATTTTGTCAAAAATATATGTCTTTTACCAAGCTCTTTTACCAACCTATTATTTTCATCAAAACAGCTTTAAGATATGCTATAAATATTACTTTCATTTCAGATGCAGTTTAGGGAGGACAAAACACATCAAAAGTCATAGTTAACGTTCACTGTATGAGTCTAACATGTCTCTATGTACTGTCATATGCAAAGGTTTGAACACTTTTGGTCAAATTACATATGTTGTTGAAGTGAAAAAGTTAACACAGCCTCCACGGAATGGCATTTTTCTGCAAATTTTAATTTAATGCACATTTTTTATTTATTTGGTAACTTGAACTTATTGGACAATATATGTATATATGAACTAAATATAAGCTTTTGCATATGGCGGTATTATTATGAATTCTAAACTATGGATTTATGTTAAAGAAGTGCACCGGATTAATTACATAGTTTAAAATGTGGACCTGTTTTTCCATTGATTCATACTGTTTACACTGATTACAGTTTAGATTGTTGATTGTTATGAGTCTAACATGCCTGTATATATAATGGCATATTTTTTTTGCTTATTGTAAAAAGGATATAATGCCTTAATAATCATCCTTATTATGGTATCTCTAAACCCGAGACTAACGGTTGCTCCCTTGGTTTGGCAGTGTCTGCTTGAGAGTTTGACGTGATAAGCCTGTGGTACTCTTTAATTCTCATTGCTAATTGTTTTGTGTGTTGACTTTCTATGTGGATTTTTTTTTTTTGATAAATACATTAAAATAGTGTAGATTAGACTATAGTCTAATAATAAAGAGTATACAGTACATTGTCCATTCCGATGAAGTATTAAAGATCTAGGACATTTTGTTGCTCCTGGCACTTGTAAGTAAAATTAATCTTTTTTCTATAATTTTATATTTCATTTTGATGTTTCATATTTTCATTGTGATGACTATGATTAAGATGATCTTTCTGTATTTTTCTGTATAACTTTGTGCTTATTTTCAAGATATACAGTACCATTCAAAAGTCTGTAAAAACTGTAAATCATTTCTTTCATTATCTAGTGTGTCTAGCTTTCTTTTTGGGAGGCCTGCTTTTAGTTTTTAAATAAAACCTGCAGGGATTTTTTTTCTACACCCCTAAAGTTCAGTCTTAGAAGTTGGTTGCATTTTTCGTTTAATACTGTACTGCACAGTACAATATGGTACTAGTACTATGGTCGCCAAGGCTGCAGCTTTTATTAAATTGTTCCTACTGCTGTTGGGCAGTTTGCAGTGAGGTGAGTGGTCATAAAAACGCCTCCATGCTTTATGGCTCATAGGAAGTGGTTTAGACAGTAAGAGCTCTCTCCATTTTCTTTGTGAGGCATCTCCACTTGCTCATGCAGTGTGGGAAGCTTCTACTCGACCTTGCAGTTACTCTTTGTACAGTGTGTGCTCTGTAGGAGCAGCACTATTTTACGTGCTCTTGACCATGAGCAAGCCTTACGGTTATATTAAGGCTTGATACTTGTAAAGATGAATGGAAGAAATATATATATGCATATACATATACTGAATGTCAATATTTAGGAACATATTTAGGATATACTATTCATCTAAAAATATATAGTATATATGTGTAAAAATACATATGTAATGGTGTCAATTTTTAATATTTACATGTATGTCAGAAATACATGTAAATATATTGTACACTATTGTTGACATATTTTGAAGCATATATATGTACATATATTTCCTTTTCATATGGATTTGTGGTTAAGTATATTTCCCCTTTTGGATCATAAAATACATCTATCTGTGTATCACCTACCTGTATTACTAAAAAAATGAAAATTGCAAATGGTTGTTAAAATGCATGTATTATTGTAATGCTTACAGTTTAAATTCAACAAGTTCAAAAGTTTCATTAAATAAAAATGAGCTAAAAATACACATATGTTTCTCCTGGAAATGATTAGGTCTTCTCTGAAGGCCTAGACAGTCCTGAGAGTTCCCTTCTGATTTGAACAATTTGTGAAAAATAGTCCAACAGACATGGTCCTTGGAATGAAATTTGGTCACATTAACATGCATTAAAATGTAAATGACGTGCTATGGCCCAAATGAAATGAAAACTTCATGCACTAAATGAAAGAGTCTATCTTTATAGTGAAGTTGGATCCGATTCAGTTGTTATATTGAGTGCTTGTTTCTATGCCTTTGAGGCAGATGATGATAACACAGAAGACGCCAACATGCAGTACATTGGGTTCTGTTTGAAACACCAGTAAACCACTGGCTCTCCACATGGCTCTTGTGGCTAGCTGAGGTAGAGGGGCGCACAGGGAGAGGAGGGGTGGAAGTAGCAGAGGAATGTAGAGATGACCACAGCACCGAGAGAGTGGTGCCAGTGGAAAGGGACAGGAATGCCGCCCTTCTCCCTGCTCTCTCCGCTCTTGATCCACAGGGGTAAAGTATCCCAGGATCCTCTATTTATACAGTGTGTATATTTACAGTGGCGGATGGTCGGGATGCTGCAGCGTGCGAAAGCAAAAAGAAAGTGTTGCTCTCCTTACTGGGGGAGAGTTATTCTGAGGTGGCGAGAGGTGTGGGCTGAGGTGTTGGTGACGTTGCTGAGACTTTCAGGGCAGTAAAGCCTTGCCCTGGACTGACATTCAACAGAACCTGGTTTAGAAGTTTTACTCAGATGAACGACTAGCTCCACCCATCTAAATCTTAACTGCTAATGTGGCTAATGATAAATTACTATGAACAACCACCATGCCATTACTTTCTTACTTACTGGTTTTTATTGTTAGCAATAGCATAGATGGTTGAACTATGCCCTAAATGCTGAGGGCCTGCTGGTGAGTTCAGGTTTTCATACCGTACTTAAACTAATAACTCTTACTGGACAATTGGGATGACATTATTTAAGGGCGTTAACCCTCACACGGCTATCTGTACAAGAATATTTACCAGTGATCATAGCCAGGTGTGGAGTTCACATGCGGATGCAATTGACAGACCATGAGCTGAAAAAAAAGCATCTTTACTTTAGTGACCAAGATGATACTGGAGTTACTTCCTAGTAAAGTTGGTTCATGTCTAAGATACATGTCAATGGGCTTGTGAAGGCCACAATGTGTACACTTCCAAAATTTCAGCTACACATTGTGCGAATCTGTGGACTCACTGGTAGTGTTTGAGGAAGAACAGGATCCAAATGATACTCAATCTGAACTAGAACTAGCGCAAAATCAAGTGTGCAGTCTGACAATAAGCAAAAGAGGTGAGACATCATAAACATTTATAAGACCCATGTTCAAAATGTTACAAAAACGATGTGTTAATAGTATGAACTTTAATTAAACTGAGCATCTTGTCAGAGTTTTCTGTGCGCTACTGTGTTGTCTATCACTGTAAAAAGATGCACAAGACTTCCTTTATTTTTTTATGACAGTTCAGATCTGTAAGCACTTCTTATTGGCCTGTTTAATCAGACTAACAATAAAGCACAACTGAGGTGTGACATATTCCTACTCATGAGTTTGCTTTTTTGTGAGGGAAACTAAATAAAAATGTACACATTTTTAAATGGCCACATTCTTTACAGATCTAATAAATGCAACAACAGCAATGTGAAATCATGACAGATCAAACAGCAGAAATAGCCATGTTCAGCCTTGAAGCATTAACATGATTAATTCTTAGATAGAGAGGAAAAACATGAGACATTCCTCTTTGTTTTCTGATCATTATGGTTTGGACACTGCCTTCTGCCATTCACATTATGTGCAAATACAGTCATTTGTGAAAGTTTGGGTGGCTGACGTTTTGTTGATTTAGCACATTTTAATGCACAATTTCTGTTTATTTGCTAAATGTAACATATTAGAACAAATATGATGTTGCTAATGTTCGCGGATATGTAGACACAAAAGTATAATTCAGCCTGTAATCATAATAAGCTATACTGACAACCATTTGACTTGCAATCAGTGTATACAATATTAAGAGCAGCCATTATTTATGCAATATTAAAGCGACCATTGTTAACCACGGTTCTGTGCTCTTGCAGTATCATCTTCATTTAGCATGAGAAAAACTCCATAACAGGATCATCAAGAGGCATTTTGGACTGAATGGACTGATGATATTTGTAAAAGTTACTGAGGCACGTGTGTTTAATGGCAGACGTGACTTTCAGGAATCTTGACATACTTGTTCACTCGAGTGCAAGATGTGAAGAGACAATAGCCGTGATCAGCCATGATGGTACTGATATAATAATGAGTTGTTTATTAGCACCCTTCAGGGCAGTGGTGTGGCCGGGGGGTTAGAGGAGTTGAGCGGAGTTAGCAGTTTGCCTCTTATCACCCTGTTAGACAGTGACACATATCCACAACTGCTCTGTGCAGCTGGAGGCAGCCATACTTCAACACAGCTATATGTCATATGTAAGGTTGAGAGATGTTCAAGTGCGATAAGGCTATGGGTGCTGATAGGAATGCTGAGAATGACTTGGGGAAGTTCCTTTTTTGCATAGGAAGAGTATTTCACAGGTGACACAGGAATATGCTATTTCTATATTGCATGATAAGCTTTCATAACATTTGACTCCCATAGGAAAAGATCCATGGAAGAGATTCAGTGTTTTATACTTCATTGTAGTCTTCAAAAGGCTTGTAGATTTGCTGTAACAGAGCTTGTACTAAATGCTGCCAGCCTAAAGGCATTTTACTGAAACATAAGCATAAAGGCTGATTTAAAAGTACCTTTCTGGGCAAAAAATAAATTGTTGCATTTTGTACCACCAAATCACACCAAATTGGCAACCTTTAGTAGAAGAACACTCTGAAAACTCAAGAGAAGGCAGAAGAGGAAGGGAAAACTAATTTCTCAAGTAGTAATGAGGATGAATTTATTGTTTTTCTTTTAAGCACTGCAACTACATCAATCAGCCATAACATTAAAGTGACCCCCTTGTTTCTACAGTCATTGTCCATTTTATCAGCTCCACTTACCATATAGATGCACTGTGTAGTTCCACAATTACAGACTCTGCATAGTTTGTTAGCCCCCTTTCACCCTGTTCTTCAATGGACCCTCACAGGACCACCAGAGAGCAGGTCTGATTTGGGTAGTGGATCATTCTCAGCACTGCAGCAACACTGATAGCATGTTAGTGTATGTTGCACTAGTACGAGTGGATTTTTTAAACCCTGTATCCACTGTCACTGTCCAATCTACTAGACACTCCTACCTTATTGGTCCACCTTTGTAGATGTAAAGTCAGAGACAGTAGCTCATTTGTGGCTATTAGTCATACTCTAGTTCTTCATCAGTACCCACAGGATGCTGTTGGCTGGATATTTTTGGTTGGTGGACTGTTCTCAGACCAGCAGTAACACTAAGGAGTTTAAAAAAGCAGTACTGCTGTGACTGATCCACTCATACCAAACTTCAACCTACAGGGCAGAGGTGTTTTTCACTACACAATACCAACCTGCTCTGCCACCATTTGTTTGGACAGCAGCTATAACAACAGAGCTCTGACTGGTCAGCCTGATTTTTAATGCATCTTTACAATGCAGAAAATTGAGCTGGTTCTGTTTAAAAATTATACTCATCATTGCAGTCTCTCAGTTTTGGACCTAAATGTGAAGGACGTCATTAATATGCATGTGTTGTAAGATTTTTGCCCATAAAAATAAGACTAGGAGTGAACAGGTCTTACACTTGCATCTCCAGACTATTTCTGCTATGTTGTGTTGAGTGCATCATGACTTTGAAGAAGACCCTTAAGCCCTATTAACCCTGTGTCTTCTGCTCCACCCCCAGTGTTGTTGGCTTTGAGGAAAGATTAATGATTCTCAGTGGCCATTAAAAAGAATAGTTTGGGTAGAAACATTGACATAGAGATAACATCTTGCTATGTGAGTATAGATAAGCCAGGACCAGTCACTGTTTAAAACCATTCTACAGCAAACAGAAGCGAAAAGTAAACCATAACATAGTCACATTTGAACTTGTTGAAGTGTTGACAAATACTTAACTAACCATCTTAAAAACTGGATCGGCCTCTTAATGAATAGACAGTTCTTAGTTTTACTGGGAAATCATTAATCAAAAAATGTTAACATGTGGAGTCCCACAAGGTTTGGTTTTAGGGCCTTTGCTTTTCTCCTTTCATGTGTTACCTTTAGGTAATGTCATCATGAAACATCATATCAATGTTCATAGCTATGCTGGTGACATGCAGTTATACATTTCCATCCCTTCTGAAAATCAAGACTCTGTTGACAAGCTTACCAGCTGTGTGTGAGATATTTCTCAGTGGATGGCGCAAAATTCTCTACAACTAAATCAAGAAAACTGAAATCAGATCTGTAGTATTCAAACTCAAAGAAACCCTTAGATTCTGAGTTCTGTTTTATCCAACAGTCAGTAAAGTTCCATTTTGTCATTTGAGAAATATCGCTAAAGTTTGGCCATTTCTATCTCAGAGTAACATAGAGAAACGTGTTCATGCATTTATTACAAGCAGAATTGATTACTGTAATGCTTTTCTTACTGGACTTCCTAAGAAAACAATACTTCCTCTACAACTTGCACAACATGCAGCAGCACGCATCCTAACAAAAACAAAAAAGAGAGATCATATATCACTCCCATTTAGAAGGAACTGCCTTGGCTACCTGTATCTTTTAGGATAAATTTTAAAGTTATTTTGCTAGTTGTCAACTGCAAACCTCACAGAATGTCTCTCTGTTTATGTTGATCTTAGATCTGCAGATTCCGGCCTTCTGCAAATACTTTTCTGTAAAATACAGAAAACGTGGAGAGGCCTTTTTCCGTTATTATGCTTACAAACTATGGAATTCAATTCCACCTTTTATTAAATAGTAAAGCTCAGTGCTCACATTTGGTGAAAATGTATCTGTTTAATTTAGCTTTTAATAAAATTTAGACCTCTCTTTTTATATTTATCTTGTCGATTTGATCTATGTCTACTTCATTAGATTTAAATGAATACTTTTACATTTTTCTTACATTGCTGTTACCAAACATTAACTATAATAGAACAAAATCAAACTTAACTTTAATCTCTTCTATTGCTGTTAAACTTTAAACTTTAAACTTGTCTGTAAAGCACTTTGAGTGACCAATACTAAAAGTGCTCTACAAATAAAGATATTATTTTTAATGCATATGTATCCTAACTGTCATAAATGTTAAACCTGATATCAAAAGGCCAGCTTGCTTTGTTTCTGCAGTTAAGTGAGTTAGCTGTAGGCCTATGCGTCAACGTTAGGCGCTTGACCGGTCATTCGTAAGGAGTACACCAAAGGTTATTTTAGCAAAGTAACAAAATAGAAAGGGGTGCACTGAGCTCCTGTGGCGTTCTGAACATTCTGAGTATGCTAACAGAGGGTTTGTCACAAGTGTTGCTAAGAACGGTATGGAGTAGTCCCAAACATGCACCAAAATAAACAGAGTACCCTTTATTTCTGTCCCCGTTACTGAAAGCATCATATGATAATGTTCCACGCTCTGCATTGTTCACTTATGTTTAGAATTACTCTCTGGATGATTTACACTCAGTCCTTTCTCCAGAGAATGAATGGTGCAGAGTGTGACAATAGTTGAGAATCATAACAAAAGAAAGACTTCCTCTGGACATTTTAGTAACCTATAGTAGATGAAGAACAAGACAATGCTTATAATTGATAACTGATAACTAATTAAGTCTCTGAAAAGCATGAGTTCAATACAGAATTCTCAAATTAAGGTATTCAAAATGTGTCCTTAAATATTCAATAGTAATTATTTTTAGAAATATGCCTAATAATGAGAAAACAACATCCAAAACAAAAATATTAGTAGTGTTCCAATCAGATACTTTTGTGAGTCCTGCATCGCTTGCCATGTCCATCTGAAACACTGCTCCATAAATGGAAGGGGTGTATTTTTATCTTGATGTGGCCATGAGATTTCCATACACAGCATGACAGCTTGTAATCTCAACTATCTAGCCCAATTCTCACAGAGCTGAGGTCATGCCGGGTCAATGTCATCATATCAGAGTTGGAGAACGGAAGGAGACTACTGTGTTAAATCTTTTTAAAAAGGCTCTCACAGCTTTTTCCCATCTTTTTCTGCACTGATGGATGGATACTTGTCCTTCTCCTTGCACTGGATGCTGGGGGCTTGTATTGATATCCTAGATCATGTGTCACGTTATGGGATAAACTCATCTGTGTCCTGACAGCAATGGGGGATTTCCATCTTTAGCCACTGCACGTATTTAAATCTCATCCCTGGTGACAGCAACCGCAAAGGATATATTTGGACTTTCTAGGAATAAAATTGTATGAGAGGTATTTTGTTAAAAAAAGGCAACAGGACATCAGGTTTGCTGGGCTTACTTTGATTCCTAAACCTGGTCAAACATGTGCTGTTGCCACATGCTTGATAATGCATCAATGAAAAATATCACTTAAAATAACGTTTGATAGTGCATATGAAAAGCCCTACTAAATTACTGAATTAGTTCAAACGGCGGTCCTACAAAAAAACATATGCAAAACAATGAAGTATTCGGACCTTAGATAGACCAATCATCATTTAGGGCTCTTTCTATTAGGAGGTGGCTTTCCCAAACCCTATCCCCTAAATTTCAACTTGTAAAAATTTAACTTACATTTTTTTTTTGCATTTTTCAGTGTTGTTTCTAAAAAGATCTATTTGATTTATTTTAAAATGAAGTGCTAAGATATAAAAGATTTAATTTTCAAATTAAATAATAAAATGCTGTCCCATGTTTTTGTGTCTTAGAGTCTTTTTTAGCCACACCCCTGCATTTTATAGCAGGAATGAGACTGCATCCCTGTCCCTAATGACCACATGGTAAGCGATCAGATTCCACTGTTTTGAAATAAATATATCCCAAAGTCTGAAATCAGTTTGTAACAGTAAGAACTGTCACTACTGAAACACATAATTTCTGCAAAAAAGTAAATGTTTTGGTGTTTTAATGAAAAACATTTTGATTACATATTTGTACAATTATTCAAAGCTGTGTTTGCTAGTCATGTACTGGCTAGCATTTCTGAGTTATACTCAAAATTAGCTAAAATTGTCACCACTGAAACATTTGGAAAAGATTTGGAGTTTATTATTGTATTGATAGTGACAAAGTGGTTTAAAATCCAACTCAGTTAAACGTCTGAAATGTGTTTTAACTCTGACTTTGACTCTGATCCATTTTGGTAGAATGATTCAGATACAGTTCATATAGAAACTGAAACTGGGGAAATGTTGATACATCACGTATGACTGATGATGTCTTGCATACTAAATGTGATTTTTCAGATGACAAAAATACTAAATTGTTTTATGTCTTTCACAGACAACAGGAACTCACTCATCCAATCACATGGTGATTGTTAAAATTATATGTTAAAATAATGTTAAAATTATTGGTTTGTCCTCTGTTTTGACACATATGGTACTCAAAAAGTAGCCCAAACTGGATTACAGGCAGCCAAGCTATGTGTAAAAGCATATAGACTGAATGAGGCAATGAAACTCTTAAAGCCCACTCAATGTCATAGTGTACTCATAATTTTGCCTTTACCACTCTTTTTTGCACTTGTCTTTCATCATAGCTAATTAAAATGGAGTGGAATCATTAAAACATAAATCGATAAAGGCCTTAATTTCATTTTCAAATATAATATTTTTTGTTATAGTTTGATTAGTAACACAATTTTTTAAAAATTGAAAAGAGATTTTTTGTGCAATAAAACAGTACTGATTGCTGTTTCAGTGTCCTCTAACTGTGCAGGTTTATACATCATCATCCTGTACATGCTAAACTCCAGCACAGATGTAGTTTAGCTTTACAGTAAACAGGCAATGGGCCTCATTCACCAACCATTCTTAAGAAGGAATTTCTTCTTAAAACCCACTTGTCACCAGTGTTTTCTTATGTAGGATTTGCTACTGCTTTTCAGTAATATTGAACTGTTTGAACATATTTATATTCATGGGCCCAAAAAGTGTCCCTGTCAAAGCAGATAGAAATAAGTTGATAGATATAAACTGTACATTTAAAAAATCCTTCTCTTCAGTAACCACTGAATAAAGATATCATAAGGTGACAGTTTTTCATGCCACCGAGGTTCGGACCCCTCGTCCACCTGTCTAAGCAGTTGCCGCTAGTGCACTGTGCCTGAGAGTGGCTGGTGCCGATTTGTCCCCCCTGAGTGACCTCCCAAGACCAGGCATGTAAAAAACACATAGCCCAGCATTCTTAACACACACCCCAGGAGGTCCACATTACTGCACACTTTAGTGTTTTTACTGCGCTAATACACCTGATTCAACTATTCAGCTAATTATGGTGAAGTCCTTCATGAAAGGAACCAGGTGTGTAAGAATGGACCTGACTTGAGAACCGCTGAGTTGTGGTCTGTGCAGAATGTTAAACAGTGCCTCAGTCAAAAGAGCCTCAGGTGTTTGCCATTGCACAGATTTGTTAAATTCCATCAGCTAACACACTCACATCAAATCCAATATATTGTTTATTTATTTATTTGTATTTATTCTAATGTTTGGTGTTTTTTTTTTCTTACCTACTGCCCAGAAAAGGCTTTACATATTATTTTCTCAGATGTTTGTATATACTACAAAAAGCTTACCCTATATGCAGCACATATTCACAAATGTTTAAAAGTTCTGCAGGTAGATGAGTAAAATTATAGAGTTAAGATTCTACTACTCTATAACTTTACAGATTCCATTTGCAGGAAACTTTAAAAAAGTGAAAAAATGTTAGGCATGTCAGGACAATTATTAATTTTGCCAGAAATAACCAAGTCTATTCTGTCAATAATAAACTCCTCTCTTAGCCTTGGCTTTATTCCAAAATCTCTAAACTAGCAGTAATTAGACCCTTTGATTAAGAAAGCTAACCTTGATCCCTGCGATCAAATTATAGACCTATCTCGAATCTTCCCTTTATATCAAAGATCTTGGAAAAAATTGTGGTAAAACAATTAAGTTCCTATTTGCATAGAAATCATATACATGAAAAAATTCAGTCTGGTTTTAGGCCACATCATAGAACAGAGACAACATTAGTGAAAATTGTAAATGATCTCTTATTATTCTCTGACCAATAAAAATGTATCTTTGCTAGTCCTCCTTGATCTTAGTGTAGCATTTTATACGATAGACCACTCTATCTTACTAGATAGACTAGAAAACCTTGTAGGGGTAACAGGAATAGCTCTTTCCTGGTTCAGATCTAACCTGATTGATCACTATCAGTTTGTAAATGTAAACAGCGAATCATCTGTTCTTGCAAAAGTAAAGTATGGTGTTCCACAAGGCTCTGTTTTAGGACCTATATTATTCACAATACATATGCTACCACTGGGTACCATTATCAGTAAACATGGCATCAACTTCCACTGCTATGCCAATGACACACAGTTATGTATATCAACCAAACCAGATGATAAACTTCAACTTAACAAGATTGAGGACTGTATAAAAGACTTAAAAGACTAGATGTCAAGTAACTTTCTCCTACGCAACTCAGATAAAACAGACGTTCTTCTTCTTGGTCCAAAAGCTGCTAGAAACGAATTATCTAATTTAATGCTTAAACTTAGTTTCTCAGTTGCATCAGATAGATGTTTAAAAAATCCTGGTTGAGAATGAAGTTATAATAAACTTAATAGGTAATAATATCTCAAACATCTCAAATTTGAAACGTGATGATTAACTCTTCTAGTAGACAACTTATTAAGAAATTACTATAAATTGACATAAAAAATGCCTTTCTGTTCTCTAAAAACTTGAAATATTGAATAAAATAGGCAGGTGAAAATACCTGGTGTCTAATATTTTAATCTATACTGTATAAGTTTGTCTCGTGTAAAATAACAAGTGATTTGAAACTTTTAAAACATCAAGTTATTTTTTTTAATTTAGCATCCTCATTCCTGGATCTGGGCCTTGTTGTGGTGGAAGGGCTTGTGTGGTCTAGGGATCTTCAGAGCTAAGTTGTCTGGGGGAAAATGCTTTGCAAGCGTCTGGTGGCCGGGCAGCCAACATAACCCGCCGGGCTCAGCCTGACCAGGCAACGTGGAGGGACCATGTGGGCCCACCACCTACAAGGTTCCGCATGGGGGACCAGTGCAGTGCCATATCTGCTCTCACAACTGCTACCGTGACCCTAGCTGGCTTAAGCAGTGATAAATTTAGCATTCACTGTAAATGGTATGTTGACAAATAAATAACCAAAGCAAAATGATCTGCCAGTTATCTGTTATATGGTATATTTGCTTTAGTAGATTATTTAAAATCACTAAAAATATTTGGAGCCTATGCTTGGATATTCACTCACAAACTGTTATGATTATTTATCTAATGAGGAAAATTATTAGATTTGTCACATAGATTTGTGGTATTTAAACTTTTTGTTTGCTGCAGTGAACTGTGGAGTTGGTGGTATTTAATTAGCATGGCTTGTAAAAAAAAACACACATCAGCAACAGAACAGGTGGTAATTTATAAACTGAGAGTAGTGTACTTATATTAAGCTAAGTGTAAAGACACTGAAAATGTTCTGTTGCTTTTATATAGCACAGGGGCAAGTGCAAAATAATTTGCATTTTTACTCTACATTAAAGTAATGGTAATAATGTTTTTAAATGATTCATGATTCTATTCTAGACTTCAGTAGAAACTTCAAAGTTACTTCAAGGTTAGCAAAATTACCAATTCTGCTTAAGTAAAAACCTAAAAGTTCCCAATGAAAGTCCTTTCAAATCCCTGCCTTGGGCATCTAGAGAATGAGAGTTGGCCGGGGGGTTGGGTCAGTGCAGCACTGAGGGGGGCTGTCCAATCTGCTGCCTTAAATTAGCTGTGGGAGAGGTCAGTCTGAGGGTGGAGTCTTGCACTGTCAGTGTCTTTCTAGTTAAGTATTACCTGCATTGCTTCAGCAGGAGCACTGCACTTGTGCTGTGTGTGTGGCTAAGTGCAGAGGGGGAGGGAGACAGAGAGAAAGAGGGACACCACTGGGAAAGCACAGACCAAGTTTGAAGTGATTAAAGAGGGGAGACATTGTTTCTTAACATCTTGGAGAGCAAATCGCCTTTGTTTTTGCAATAAGCTTTCAAGACTGCAGTGCAACTAGCTGTGGATATGGCTGGTTGTCTGCAAAGGACAAGACTGTGTGCAGCACAGACACTTCTGAAGTGCCTCCTTGTGCTGTTTTCATTAGGCTGTTGCTTCTACACAGCAGAGGCAGATCCTTTTGACCCAGCTTTCCTATACAGGCGCCAAACTGGACCTAATCCTGAAACAATCTTGGTGGCCCACAATGGGATTAGAGTTCCCTTCGGACGCTCTGTTTATCTGGACCCTATCAATGACCTTGTCACTGAGGTGCAGCCAGGAGACCGTTGCCACATCACGGTACTAGACAACGACCCACTGGCGCAGAGACCTGGAATGCTGACCCCCAAAAAATTCCCCTGTGCTTTCGGAGCAGAGGAGGTGAAATACACTCACTTTGGCTCGAGGAGTCCCAGCAAGGACCATGTGAAGCTGCAGCTGAGGTATGACTCCCACACAGACACTGTGATCATCCCTTTCATGCTAGAAGTGGAAGTGGTCTTCCAGCAGCTGGAGATCCTTACCCGTAACATGCCCCTTGTTGTGGAAAAGCTGAACGGTCAAAGCAACCCCATTGACAAAAAGGGCCTGGAGTTTGCTTTCGAGGATGGTGCCACTACTTGCAAGGTCACCACACTGGTTAGTGCGGGTGGTCTCCCCAGGTATGGAACTCTTTCAGATAACTCTGTTAATGGCCAGATGATTGACTGTGATGAGTTTCTCAAGAAAGGCATTCGATATCTACACACTGCTACCACCAAATCTCCTAACAGAGATTATATACCAATGTTAGTGGAAGTGCAGGATAATGAGGGCAATACTATTCAACAGGAGCACTTCCAGATCATGGTTAGAATTAAAGAAGGGGCAGAAAACACACCTCCAAAAGCCAGCTTTATAGCTATGATGATGATGGAGGTTGATCAGTTTGTGATGACAGCCATAACTCCTGATATGCTTGCAGCTGAAGATGTGGAATCAGATTCTGATGACTTAATCTTTAACATAACTTCTCCACTGGGCTATCAGCAGGGTTATATCATCAGCACAGATGATCAGAATTTACCCATAACCTCTTTTCGTCAGAGAGATATCAAAGACCTGAAAATTGCCTATAAGCCCCCGTCTGAAGATTCAGAAATAGAGAGGATTTTCCAGATTGAATTTGAGATAGTTGATACTGATGGGGCTGTATCTGATACATTTGCGTTTATGATTGTGGTGAAGCCAATGAACACTTTAGCTCCAGTGGCAACCAAGAACACAGGTCAGTTACTGTTTGAGGGTCAGTCAAGGCCATTGTCTACTTCCCAGAATTTAGAAATCAGTGATGAGGATAACCTTGAAGATGTGAAGATCACTGTAATTGATGGCTTGAAACATGGTGAGCTGACAGTGTTGGGGTCTCGTCAAAAGTTTTTCACACCGGCCGATCTGGATGCTGGCACTGTGGTATACCAGCATGATGGAAGTGATACTTACAGTGACAACATTATATTTAGAATGACAGATGGCACAAATGAAGTGGAGTTTTTGTTCCCCATCACAATTGCCCCCACTGATGATGAGCCCCCTATTATTAATGCTAATACTGGCATTGTGCTGTTTAAGAATGAAATGATGCAAATCTCTCCATTTATCCTGAGTGCTACTGATATTGATTCAGAAGACTCAACCATTAAGTTCATTTTAGAAGAACCCTATTCAGCCATTGGTGAGCTGCTGCTTAGACAAGTGGAGCCCCCTGCAGATGCCTCCACTTGGAAGTTTAGTGCAACAGATGAAATGTTTGAACAGGTGGTGACAGAATGGTTCCAGCAGGATATCCTGGATGGGAAACTGTTTTACCGCCACAAAGGACCCCACAGCACCACCACCGTCATTGACCAGTTTGTGTTCAGAGTCCAGGATGACAATGACCCTCCAAATCAGTCAGGAGAACACACATTCACTATTAAAATTCATCCAGTTGATGACGTACCCCCAACCCTGTACCCTGGCACCACTCTGCACATGACAGTTCAAGAATATGAGCTGACATACTTTAAAAAGAAGTTCCTACGCTACACAGACTTGGACTGTGATGACAGGGATCTCAAATATACCATCATCAAGCTCCCCACAGATACAGACGAGAACAACCCAGTGGCCCTTGGAGCCATTGTACTAACAGACAGCCCTGACACTGTCATTAGTGAGTTCACTCAAGCCCAGGTCAATCACCATAAAGTAGCATACAAGCCCCCTGACCAGGAACTGGGCATCACTCCAAAAGTGGTCCAGTTCACTTTCACTGTAGAGGACACAGCTGGTAACTCAGTAGATGGTTTATTTACTATATTTTTACAGCCTGTGGACAATAAGCCTCCTGTTATCACCAATACTGGTTTTACTGTACTGGAGAGAAGTACTTACATAATAACAAAGAATGAACTGGATGCCTCTGATCAGGACACAGAAGATGAGAATATCATCTTTAAAGTGATCCAAATCCCCAGGTATGGCCAGCTGCAGTATTTAGGAATTGACATGTCCAATGGGGAAACATTTATCTTAGAAGATATTGAGAGTGGCCGGCTGACCTATATCCATGGTGGTGAGGAATCGCTCAGTGATGTTATAAAAATTGATGTTAGTGATGGCTTCCATGAAGTTCCTATAGTTATTAAGATTAGCATAAAGCCAGTTGATGATGAGACACCAACCATTATGCTACCAGCCGGTCTTTTAGGGGCTTCCATTGATGTGCTTGAGAATGGAGCCACAGAGATCACGAGCAATGTGATCCAAGGTCGGGACGAGGACACAGACGATCTCATGCTCACTTTTATAGTGGAAGAGCCTCCGAGACTAGGGGAAATCCTGGTGAACGGTGCTCCTGCCGAACGCTTTACTCAACAAGATATCATCAATGGAGTAGTTGTCTATGCCCACACAAGTGGTGAGATTGGCCCTATTAAGGAGCATGATTCCTTCAACCTCACCATATCTGACATGTCAGATGAGTGGGTGGTAGGGGGCAACAAAGTCCAAGGAGTTCGTGTACATGTCACCATCCTTCCTGTGGACAGTATTGCCCCTGTTGTTAGTGTTGTGGAGCAATTTGTGGTAGTAGAAGGGGAAAAGAATGTTATTACACTGGAGCACATCAAAGCTGAAGATATTGACACTGATAATGATGATATACTCTGCACAATTATAGTTCAGTCAACATCTGGGTATGTGGAGAACATTTCTCCAGCTCCTGGGTCAGAGAAGTCAAGAGCAGGCACTGCCATCACTGCCTTTAGCATTAAAGATGTTAGTCTTAGTCACATCTACTATGTCCAGAGCATTCATAAAGGTGTAGAGCCAGTGGAAGACAGGTTCACCTTCCGCTGCTCTGATGGAATTAACTTCTCAGAGAAGCATTTTTTCCCCGTTGTCATCATCCCAGCCAATGATGAGAAACCAGAAATTTTCATTCGCGAGTTTGTTGTCATGGAGGGCATGAGCTTAGTAATAGACACTCCCATTTTAAATGCTGCAGATGCAGACATTCCAGGTGATGAATTAGAGTTTGAGATCATTAAGAACCCCAAACATGGCAACATTGTCCAACAGTTGACCACTGGGACTGTCCCTGTAGTGAAATTCTCCTTGGAGCAGATCAAAGAAGCATCTAATATTGTCTATGAACATGATGACTCAGAAACCAAGGAAGATAGCTTTGAAATTAGACTCACTGATGGGAAACATACTGTCGAAGAGAAAGTTCTGATAATGGTTATTCCTGTTGATGACGAGACCCCAAGAATGGCTATCAATGATGGACTAGAGGTCGAAATTGGAGAAACCAAAGTAATAAGCAACAGAGTCTTAAAAGCCACCGATCTGGACTCTGAAGACAAAGCGCTTACTTACATTATTCGCTTTGGTCCAGGTCAAGGCTACATCCAGCGAATCACCAAACATGGAGATGTTATTGGCAACATCAGCATTGGAATGAATTTTACACAAGATGAAATTGATAAACAACTGATACAGTACGTGCACACAGGCCAGGAGGGCGTCCGCGATCTGCTGAAGTTTGATGTCACAGATGGCATCAACCCACTCATTGATCGTTACTTCTATATCAACATTGGAAGCATTGATATGGTCTTCCCTGATGTCATTAACAAAGGAGTGACCCTCAAAGAAGGAGGTAAAGTGACCTTGACCACAGACCTTCTTAGCACAACTGATATTAACAGCCCTGATGAATACCTCAGTTTTAGCATTACACGTGCCCCTAGCAGGGGTCATCTAGAGTGCACTGACCTTCCTGGTGTACCCATCTCCACCTTTACCCAGTTGCAACTGGCTGGAAACAAAATCTACTATATCCACACCTCTGATGACGAAGTGAAGATGGACAGCTTTGAGTTTGAGGTGACCGATGGCTACAATCCAGTATTCCGCACCTTCCGCGTGTCCATCACTGATGTGGACAACAAGAAGCCAGTCCTGACCATCAACAAACTAGTGGTGGGAGAGGGTGAAACCAAACTGATCACACCTTTTGAGCTGACTGTGGAGGATCGTGACAGTCCAGATAGTCTACTGCGCTTTGTGGTCACACAGGTGCCAGTGCATGGTCAGCTGCTGTTCAATGGCACTCAGGCCATTACAACATTCACCAAGCAAGACTTAAATGAGAACCTAATTAGTTACAAACATGATAGCACAGAGACCAATGAGGATAGCTTCTCCTTTACGGTTACTGATGGAACTCACATAGACTTTTACGTGTTCCCCGATACGGTCTTTGAGACACGTAAGCCACAGACGATGACCATCCTCATCAACACAGTCGACAATGGTGTACCTCAAATCGTGGTCAACAAAGCTGCACCCACCCTGAGGGTCCTTCATACTGGGCATCTTGGATTCCTAATTACCAGTAAAGCGCTAAAGGCTGAGGACAGGGATAGCCCAAACAAAGTTTTGAAGTTTTCGGTGTCTGAGGCCCCTCTGCATGGTTTCATCATAAACACTGCCCTGGGAAACAACAGCATCAAGACCTTCTCACAAAGTAAGTCATAACACTTCTACCCGTAGTATCTCATTCTAAAGATTTCTCTTCTTAGTTTCATTTCTCAAAAGAAACCGAAATAATGTTCTCTAAGCCACAGAGGGTTTAATGTGAAGACCACAACTTGCTGCACACAGTAGAATAGGAACTTCTTTAAAATATAATAATTTCACTCATCATTGTTTTTTGCCAGGCGATATTGATGATATGAAGATCTGCTATGTTTTGCTTGATGGATCCAATGCCACAAGTGATATCTTTTACTTCACAGTAGAAGACAATGGTAAGACCACTTTTTTTCTTCTGCCTCTCTCATTAATTTAAGCTATCATGTTACACTTAAGTTAGTATTAATGCTAGCATTAAAATGAAAGGGTATTCAGTTGATTATTAATTTTTGCTGAAAGTTTTAGTAAGCTTCTGTATCAGCAAAGAGACTAGTTATATCACAAAGCATTGTTCTTGACTCAAATTCTGAACTTGGCAAGAGAGAATAGCATTATATTACAGTATTACAGAAGGACACCACTGTGTGCCTACTTTTCCTTGAAAGCAGCAGCATACCCAACAATGACAAAAGCCAGAAAACCTTCCTTGCCTTTTTTGTCATTTTATGACATAGAATTTTCCCTCTAGTGTGGTAACTAAAGTTTTCCCTGCTGTAAAATAAGTCTGACTTCTGCTGCTTTCTATTAGAAGTTCCCTTCAGTTACTGCATTATATCATTTTAACTATAACAAATGTCAAATAAGTTGTGATTAGACATATTGATAAAAACAGTGAAGATATTTGCTTCATATTCATTAATGTCTATTAAAATAAGGAAGGCCTCTGTGTTTGGTTAACCTCTATGTTTTCATCGGGTTTCCACTGATAAGTGATTGCACTATATTATCTTAAATCCACTACTTCTCTTTTCCTTTACTGTGAAACACGAATTTACACACTTAGCACAGAGTACACGGGGAGTTCAGGATATTCCAAAAGCAAAGTAACAAAATGTAACAGGTGGGAGGCTTTGCTATTTTAACTTCAGCTGTAAATGGTACATGCATTCTGAGGTTTTGAAATGCAATCCACACTGCAAAGTTTGGGCTATATTTATGCTGTATTGAGCATCATCAGAAGAACAAGATCATGGTAGTCACATATATTTTCATATGCCTAACACATTCCCATGCCATCCTAATAGCCTGCTACCAGCACGTTTTAACAACCTGTGACTTCATAATTGTTTCTTTCATAATTGAGCTTCCAGATCATACCAGATAATTCAAAGAAATGTAGTAAAAGGCTTTTAATGTGAAGTGCAGTCCATAAATACTTAGACATTGGCACAGTTCTTTTTTATCATTTAAAATAAAGCTTTTACTATGAGATTAAAATGCAAAACGCCAGCTTCAAGAGTATTTACATTTAACAGTTTATACATCGGTCATTGTCTCAGTTCACCCCCTTTAAAATATCTGAACTTATTACATGCTTATTATTCTGTAACTACATGGAGAACAATGTAAACTGGCAAGTTGAGCTATTTTATCTTATATAGCTTTGTATGATAGAAGTTCAGTCCAGGCAAAAATTGTGTCACTGTCCAATTACATACGCACATGCATATGTAAAAGTTTGGGTGCCCTCACCAAATTACGTTTTATTGATTTTTTAAGTGAAAATAAGTTAACATGTCCATTTTTCTGCAAATGCAGTGAATAATTTCTGTTTATTTGATGAGTGTAATGATTTTGAAAAAAATAAAAAAAATAGAAAGTGTCATAACTTTTACACAGGCCACATTTTATGTCTTATTTTTAACCCAAAATGTTGAATTCAGGAAATAAACAGTAACTGTGCATTACAATGTGCAGAGGTGTGTTCTCTGTGAAGGTTGTTTTAAATTATTTTCATGTAGAAAATTAACAAAACATTTGACTGGGGATCTTTAAACATTTGCATACTAAGGTATGCACCGCACTGTAGTTTCAAGATATTCTCATGACACTTTTAGTACACTTGAAGGACCTGGCTGCCCCTGTGGTTCGGGTATTTGGCTTTGTGTGTTTATTCAGGAAGAGAATGGAACCTTTATGTGAGACAAAAGAGGAGACAAAAGGATCTTATAGCTATGTGGGCTTGTGCTTGTCATGCTGCTGTTTGGGGATACCGGTCAGCTCCTCAGAACCAGATGCAGGAATGTGCATGTGTGTGTGTTCAAGGTGTGTTTGGTCACTCTCTGTATCTCCCAAGCATGTGTGGACACAATAGCTGGACACAGAGGTCTTGCTGTAAATGATCTGGAAGACTTAACCTCTCATGCCCCCCACTCCCTGCCCCCTACTCTACACACACCTGAAAGAGGGAGAAGAAAGGGAAATAATTATCTGATTAGGCTGAAGGTCTGTTTCTGGGTGGACATGTCTGAGCAGGTAGCCAGAGCTTTGGCGGTCAGTAAATAACAGCACATGGTTAATTGATGTGTCTGAGAATGTCTCTTTGAAATTAATGGAAGAATGTGGTTATTTTGGGAAAATGCTCTTTCATCTTTGGCTGATGTTCAGTTGTAAGTATATTGAATGTTTGGTTTATTATTTACTTATTAATTATACCTGTAGTATGAGGCTAATATACACTCTTAAGAAAAAGTGCCTTGAACAGAGCCACAGAAGAGCCTTTTTAACACCCTAAAGAAGAATCTTTGTACATGACATAGTTACATGTTAGAGTGAAGAGCCTTTTAAAGATCTTGAAAGCTCTTTATCAATTTCCTAGGATCTGTACATTACATCAAAACGTTCCCTAGGGAACAAAAAATCATCTGTCTCTGGCATGACACAAAGAACCTGCTCTGGCACTTTATTACAATTTATGTAGAATAAGTTACATCTATATTTTTCTCATCAGAATTTTATTTATTCATTTTAATGATAATGACTTCAGTCCTGTTTTCCAGTAGAGTATACATAGTGTAGAGCTTAAGAAAGACCAAGCACTGCAAGATCATTGATGACAATCTTCCTGTTGAATTCCATCTTATCCTTTACCAAGAAGGGAATGCTCTGGTGACTGTGTTGTGTGTATGTGTGCATGTGTGTGTGTGGCTGGCATTCAGCACCTCTGGCAACCCATCAGCTGGAAGCAACTGCTCGTTTAGGAGCCAGGCAGAGTTATCTATGGTTAGAGCCTCTGACAGCCTGGTTGAGGGCATGGCAGGTTTCAGAGCCAGAAAAGAAACAGTATAGGCCACTTTTAAAAATCCTGGCCTACATCTCATTATCAGTAGGGATTCACTATTGAAAATCCTTATAGTCCAGTAGCCAGTTGCACCAGCTGGACTTAAGTAGCCTAGTCTGAACATAAAAAGCCCCTGTGTTACAACTTTATGAGCTACTAAAATGTTAACATAGTTTAGACATAGGTTGAAGTTATACAATTTACACCTACCCATTAGCAGGTACATAAAAATGCTCATATGGTTGTTAATTTGAGACCTGAAAAATTCTAATTCAAGTGCAGATTACTTGCAGCTACACTCTATAAAAGGGACCAAACTGTTATTGGGGCCGTACCCCTCATGTCACTGGGGTGGTACTGTCAGGGGTACGTCATTAGTGCCTTTAGTTAGGGATCATAACTGTACCATATTCCACTGAAATTTCTTTTTATAGAAGTTCAATATTTATATAAGGTCTCCAGCCTTTTTATTTTACTGTTCTGTTTTAAAACATTAGGTTATGAGAAGATACAAATATGTACATTTTCTCCGGGAAAAACTTATTGAAGATGCACAGTTGGACCTTAAAACATTGTTGTATGTTTATGGATATATTTATATTGTTTGTAACTTGATATACAAAATTTTTCTGCCTGTTTAGTAACTTTTTACCCTGCTCTATATAAGGAAAGGAAGCCTCTGTTAAAAAATCAGTGCTGTAAATAAAGTACAATATAATTACACACTGATCTTTTTCAATTACTTTAAACTTTAAATGGGTTAAATGTTTTTATGCTAGACAATTTTATGCTAGGCTATAAGTACTAGACCATGAAAATACTCAAAATGTTCATCAGTGTCTAATTCAAGATATACTTTCACCTGAACTAAATGTGTATGTTTTGTTGAATTTCTAGTAAAAAAAGTTGACATCACAGAGAGCACACTTCTGCAATTTTACTGCATAACTACTGTTTATTTGCTGAGTTTAAAAAATAAAACATGGTCTGTGCAAAAGTTATGGCACATTTTATTATTTCCTGATATGTTATACTGCTCTACATTTGCAGAAAAATGTCAAATTTAAGCTTTTTCTCTGGAAAGGGTGTGTTAACTTACTTTAACTTAGAAACCTAACAAAACATCAAATGTGACAAGCTTCAAACTTTTGCATATGTAATATTGTAATATTACACCGAATATACACTGTAATAAGCTACCTTACCGTGTACTATTTTCTGTTTATATTAGACAGTATTACTGCAGACAGTGAAAGCATAATTCTGTGCAACAGTGATTTAATCTACCATATCTTTTCACATTAGTAGTTAAAATGCACCTTAAGTGTTTGTGGTGCAGGAATGGACTGGCCATTGGGAAGACCAGGACAATTCCTGGTGGGCCACTATGTGTGTGGGCCTGAGGATGTGAGTGTTTCTTACTGAGGGAGTGAGAAAGTGAGAAATGCATGGTTGTTTCTATTGTAGCCCTGTTTAAAATGAATGGAATCCACCTGGTACAAATGGTATGTGGCTATCAAAATATCCCACCTAGAGTTTATGTAGAGCGCTATCTAAATACGTGCTACAGCAGGACTTCTTGACGAGGTTTTTGGGGGTCATGGTCAGGGAGGGGGTGAATTACACAGTGGTTGTAGCAGGCTGAAAAGTCTAAAAGTCCAAGGTTGAATTTTATTGCCAGTCCAGCCCTGCTGTGGTGCAATTCTAAACATCATTAGATTTAAATAAGTTCCTATCAGTTTATGGTTTGGAGTAACTTGTGATCAAACTTTCATTCAGCTGGTGCAATTGGTTACATGACTGTAACTATCTGAAAAACTGTCCCACACACAATCTCAGACAAAACTGTACCTTTCAGGGTACAAACACTGCCACTGGGCTGGTACATTCAAGGATGTGTCTTCAACATAATTGTACCATATTCTTTTGCAGTTATATTTAAATTAAGTTGCATGGACTTTTTTCTATTTTAAAATGTTAACTTATGAAAGGGTACAAACATGATCCTTTCCCTTATTTACTACCCCAGTTAATCCAAATAATTCATGGATTGCTAAACAAACAATCAATAGAAGTTTTAGTTATTTTGGAAGTAAAGTCTAGATAAACAGCAGAGTCAGCTGCCTGAAGGGTAATTGCTATCAGTAGCGCTACCTGTATGTGTGTGTGTGTGTGTGTGTGTGTGTGTGTGTTTGCCCCCTCAAGCTCACACTCTCTTAAGTGGTCTGAGCATATAATCCTCCCCCCATCATAAACACAAACACTTTGAGTGAATCGCTTCCTCTGGGACGTCTTTCCTCTGGCCTGTGTGGCCGCACCTGTTTGTCCATGAAATCAGATACATAGCATGTATAGAACCCTGCAAGCGCAAGCCCCACCCCAAAATGTATACATATACACCAGAGCCTTAGAGAAATATGCTGGTTCACCCACGCACAGCAGCTCATGTGTTATGGAGGATGCAATTTTGCATGTAACAGTGTACAGTCCTTAAGGGCAGGTGAGGATAGAATGTGAAGAGAAAGTTGTGAGGGTGCTTTATTTTGGTAGCACATATGAAGGAATGCAGAGTGAATACCACCTCACAGAAATAATAGCCACTGAGATTAACCCTCAATTGTCTAGCTATTTCTACCTTTTAATCTACTTCTCTCCCTTCATAACTTATCACTGTGGTCTCATTCATTTGATTTTACATCATGCTCATTATTTGATAAATTTGTAGATTTTTATCTAGTTTACATCACATCTTTTATGAAGAAAACACAAGGACAGAACTATTTTCATATGTCAGGAGAAACAAATCAATAATAAGCACTTTGTGATCTGAATGCCATATACAGCAACATCAAAGCCAGCATGGAGCTTCTTTTACATAGTGATAGAAAACATGATAGCACACAGAAAGCTTCAGTTCCACATGCTGATCTCTTTTACTATGACTACACCGATCAGGCATAACATTATGACCACCTCCTTGTTTCTATGCTCATTGTCCATTTTATCAGCTCCGCTTACTATATAGGTGCACTTTGTAGTTCTACAATTACGGACTGTAGTCCATCTGTTTCTCTGCATACTTTGTTAGCCCCCTTTTACCCTGTTCTTCAGTGGTCAGGACCCCATGGACACTTACAGAGCCCATACTATTTGGGTGGTGGATCATTCTCAGTATTGCAGTAACACTGACGTGGTGGTGGTGTGTTAGCATGTGTTGTATAAATCCTTTTTATGAGAACAAGAAGGTGAATTTGTAACTGATCTCCTCACTGTCACTGAATCTTATCATCTACAGACAAGAACACCTGTGGTTATTATCAATGATAAATTAACCTCAGGTTAACCTGGTCCATCACGTCTACATCAATATCAATAATAGTGGAATTAAGGTGCACAGCAAAACCTCACTTAGACTATGCTGAGACACGCAAGTTCACTTTCCCATTATTTCCATTAGATATGTAATATGTTTTAAATGACTGTCTGTATTGTTGAACTGCTATCACACTGATCACAGTTCTCTCTTGAGGAAAGGAGTGAAATATACTAAAGGAGTGGGGGTATAGGTCACATGATTTCTTCACTTTGTTATGGACTGTAGAAATTTAAGGTTTGGGAACTTGCATCCTAGACAATGATATGTTGCCAAACACATCCAGGCTTGGAAAGCTAGTCCGGTTCATTTCAGCTGTAACCAAGGCAGTCTCGGAAACCTAGAACTAAATTTATCTTGCTGTGCGGAAAAAAAAGTAAAAGTTAATATCAAAACAAATTATGTAATTTCATTCTTTTTACAATGGTGAAATTGGACCAAAATATACACTGTGTAGAAATGATTGCCACACTCTCAATCCTGAGATGAAATGTTAGACTATACTAGACATACCACACTTTAAATACCCATTTCAAGTAAAAGTAGATGACAAAAAATGTCATTTGATCACTTTTGGTAGAAGCAGGCATGCATTTCTTCAGACATGTGTGTCTCCTCCAGCCACTATAATCTTGTCTGAGAGTGAAAGATGCAGCACACAGCACTCAGGAAAGAGTCAATCTGCTTACCGATCTCTTTTCAAAGCCTCCTGTGCACCAAACCTGTAATCTTAACCCAATTCTAGATGAGTTGATAACCCTGTGTGCCCTGGGGCTTCACTTTGCCTCAGACTAAAGGCAGATTTTGCTTCAGTATAAAGAGGCAATCAGTCAGCCAAGTTTATCAGGAGGTTGATTGTATTAGTATTAGTGTGTTAGTAATATCAAAACTGCCTGAAAGTTGTGTTCCAAACTTTAATGTGATCTAAGAACACTTCTTGAATCTGAGCTCAAAGGTAGCTTGACAAAATTCTGTCAAAACCTGACTGTAGTTCAACAAAACTATGTTTAAAGCTGACTATAGCCCAAAAATAATCTGTCTAAAACCAACTGGAGTTCAACAAAATTCTGTCCCAAACCAACTGTAGCCTTATAAAAGTGTGTCTGAACTCAAATATAGTGTGATGAAATTACCCAAATATAGAGGAGCTCAATAGAATTCAGCTTGAACTTGTCAGCCCAAAAAAAATCTTCTTAAAACCCAAATGTAGTTTGACAGCATTCTGTCTGAACTTGACTGTAACATAACCAAATTCTGTCTGAACCAAAATGTTACCCAACAAAATTCTGTCTAATCCTAAATGTAGCCAAACAAAGTTCTGTCTAAACTCAACTAAAGTGCAACAAAATTCTGTCTGAACGCAAATATAGCGTGACAAAATTCTTTAAGAACCTGAGTATAACTTGAAAAAACTCTGTCTGAACCCTACTGTAGTCTAACATTCTAACAGTCTAACAAATTCTCTCTAAATTAAAATGTAGCCCAAAAATATTCTGTCTGAACTCAAAATTCTGTCTTGATCTCACTGTAGCCCATCAGAATTCTGTTGAAACTAGACTTCAGCCTGACAAAATTCTGTTCAAACCTGACTTTAATCTAATTCTCCATCCATCATCAGATCACTGATAGATAAAATTAGTTTATAGATCAGCTATTTGATATTAAATTCCACTATAATGAATGTATTCATAAATGGCTTTATCATCGAGCAACATCTCCAACATTTTTAATCTGGTAAACTTGTGTTGTGCTCATGCTGGCTCATGGACCTCGAGGCTGACGAATATTTGAGAAATGATATCTGAACCCAAATACATCAGATGTATATATTTGGGTCCCATTAAGTTTGGACAAATCATTTTAGCTCTAGTTTGAATGGAAGTCATTGGAAAGAGCAGCAGTTCCTTTTCTGAGAGAGACATTCAGTATCTACACCACACCACACAAGTGTACCTAGTACACTTGATTAAACTCACAAGCTATTTAACTAATCATGAGATTGATAAGAATCATAAGAATCATGAGCTGTAAACTCAAACAGTAAACAGTAGTTGAGCAGTGTTAATGCTGGAGTTAGAGCATTCATCAGCGCAAATATTCTAGATGTTGATCCATGCAGTGTTGACCTAAACACCCCAAGATACTGCTGTTGGCTTTTACAAGCGTGAAATAGGTCATTAACTGTCTTGGAGCAGCACAGTTCCTAACTTTGTTTTGTGATCTGACCACTCACTCATGTCAGCGGCTGCCTTAGGATTTACTGTTCGCTGGTGCCAGTGACTGTTGAGTACTGGAACTTCCTCTTCAGCTCTCGTGTCAAAGTGCAGATTTATGGGGGGTTTTTGTGAGTGTGGTGGGGAACTTGATGTATGACTTTGGGGTTATTCTTATCTCCTCCAAAAGGCAAGGCAGTTTCCTGAGCACCAAGGTCTCTCTCTTGTTGCTTTTTTCTCACTATCTCTCTGCCTCTCATACCATCTTATTCTCTGTTGGATATGGTGTCTCTGTCTTCCCTTCAGGCTCCCATTCCGTCTCTCTCCTTCTCACTTTCTCTCACTGTCTGCACATCCTTTTGATACTCTGTAAGTTTCCTGACACCGTTAGGCTGCTTTTGGCCATTTCCAGGCAGACCCCCTAGACCGTGTGGCAATAGGAGCTCCAGCACTGATGCCTCAGGTGACTGATGTCAATGCGGGCGCGGCTGGCCTGTCACCCCGTCATCCATCACCCCAAGGCCTGGCGGTCAGATCACTCACATAGATTCAGTAGTGTAGGGCATGGAAGTGACGGACAGCTAATGCTGATGATATTCTTTCTTTGAAATTTCTGGAAAGGACCTGGAAAGAGAGCTAAGTGTCAGCTTATGAGTTTCTTGATTTTAAGATAACACTGTTAAATTCAAAAGTGATGTTTTTCAATGTAAGTGAATGGATAACTAAATAGGAGGTATACTTTGTATACTATGGTGTATTATTTACTACAGGAGAAAGAAAAATGTTGTATGATAAATGTATGTTAAATAACAACATTCTATTTGTTAAATAACAACATTCTAATATTTTAGTACATAAAATAATATTTTGGTCATTTTAAATCATTTCTATTTGTCCGTTCATTGTAAGATTTTTTTTACTAATTATGAAGGACGGATGGTGTTTTAAAAAAAAAAAAAACAAGAAAAAAGTTACATCAAGTTATGGCATTTTTACTAAGCCACTGAAAGGACATGGTGTGATTTTTTTAGGTAAAAATCTAGTGTGCACCACATACAATCATGTACTCACATGCTACTATCAGGATATTGTACACAATAATATTTTGTGCTCACTTGATTTTTACCTAAAGAAAAATTACACCATGTCCTTTCAGTGACTTCATAAGGACAACATATATAAAGTGGCGAACCATGTTACTGCTAGGCCTTTGGTTCAGGTCATAAATGCCAAAACTAGACATAGCTAAAAACTCTCTACAGACATGGTGATTTCTATTTGCACCCCAATGGAATTCTAGTAGTATAATAGCTTTAAGCAAATAGCAGTTAATGGAAGCACTTTTTGGCCATTCTAGATTAAACACAAACATATAAAGCTGGCAAAACACATTCCACGTTTTGCTTGAAGTTTGAACAGACATTCACTTTTTTCACTTGTAGCAGCTTTACAATGACTCTTTCAGAGCCTGACACAGAGCTGCCACTGTTTTCCATTTCTAACAACAGAATGAAACCTGGGTGGACTACAGCTCGTTTTCATAGTCAGTGATATATCTAGAATTTTCAAAAAAACTACAACCACAAAAGTGATGTTTTTTTGCATAAAATTGGTCCCCATTGTATATTAAAACATGATTTGTTGATTCCATTGTCATTTCCTAATTATTTTAGTGACACATTAGTCCAGCTCACAAAGTCCTAACTAATGGGAGAGCTTAATTGACTATGTCTACCTAGACATGTTTTTTTTTTTATTTCTCAGGCTTTCTCTGACAGCCTAGAAGGTCCTGAGGGTTCCCTTCTGTATATAAGTTTAAAATGAATATTTTCAAGAAATAAATACATATGATGATAAAAATACATTTCATTGTCTAGATTATTTTGTCTAAAATAACAAAAAATAGTAATATGAAATGTTATTCCAAACTTTTGAACAGTAGTATGTGTTCTGCTTTAATGCCGTCTGTAAATATTGCTTTGAATTAAGCGTGAAATGATGACTACTGTATGCACATGTCCATGTGTGGAATACCTAACATGGCCCTGTGTGCTATGATGAGTATAAATGGAAAGAGAAATGAGGGGGGAGCTATCACCCGCCTCGTCACTCTGAACGGATATACTTAGCACTGTACTTAAACAGGCACTCTTGCTTACCCTTGCATCATGCTACAGGCAGTGAATGTTGACCTCCTCAGTTGGTGCCTCCCAGGCCTCTGGCTCCCCTTTAGCCAATCAAATGTGGGCTAAGAGGTCACTCTTAGTGAAGAATCTGTAGATTTCTGCCACCAAAGGTTTTCAAAAGGGTCACTGTAGGCTGGTCGTCATTACAATAGCTTGAGTATCACTGCGGGCCCTCTTGCTATGCAGATCTGATATGCTGACCATCTGTCATCACTATTGAATTAGCATTGTGTAAACCCCTCTGAACTCCTCAGAACCAAAAGATCCTGTATTCATAATACTGTACTTCTGATATATTGTCCACTTCTGAGACACTTGCATTGTATTATCATAAAAAATGCATTGTTGAAAAGGAAGCTGTGGATGCAACAACATTCTCATTAACAAGGATGTATTATACTACTACACATGTAACTTAGCAAAAAAAAAACATGAATATGATGCTAAATAAGCCTATGTTGAGTAAATAACGAGTTAAAGGTTTATGACGACTCCATTATGCCCTCAATCTTAGGTGTCCACAGGCAGCCATCCAGAGAATCTTGGCAAATCTCTTTTAGAGGACGATTAATTATGGCAGTGCTAAATTAGCACAGAGCAGGCCGTGCTAACGTCACAACCCAGCACATGTGCTCAAATATTATCAAAGTTATTTAAGGATGGCACATCTGGAAAGAGGCCAGACATCTCCTTGGGTCCATAAGATTGTGAAAAATGACCGCCATACTTCAGTTTATAGCATGCTAATTTGAAAGATTAGCATAAATCATGGAGGCTAATTTATTAAGCAGTTCATTGCAGTTGCAATTTGGGGTACACTACCAATAAAACATTTCATCCTAGGAGAATCATTATTGTCAGGTTGGAATGTCAAGGTAATCTGACCTACTGTAGCTGTCAACCAGTCTAAATGTTAGTTGTAAAGACCGCAGTAAAGTTGTTCGTAAATCAGATGTTAGCCGTTCTGACTTCTATTCCTGTAGTTTTTTTATTAAAGGCTGGTGTGGCCTGGGTCATTGGGAATGTGGCCGTTACTTAGCCTTGCATTCTTTCTGTACATTATTGCACTCATAAATACCTCAGGAGACCCAGGAACCTTCGCAGACTCTTGGGTGCATTCACTGAGACTACCAGTGAGCTATTGACGCCTTGTTGGGAAGGTGGGAAGGTAGCTTTTTTATTGCTCCTTTAACTCACTAAAGCCTTCATATTTTAGATACAGCATACTCTGGTGTGAAAGTGCACTACAATCTCATTCTTGTTAGTCATGGTACGTAAAGAAAAACACAAATCTTAAGCAACCATTAGGACATTGTTCATCCCAGATACAAATCTCCTTTTAACAATTTGAAAGAACCCTGTGACAGTGAGTTTCAGCCCACCCAGACAGTGCCTGCTGTCCTCCTCAGTTGTTGCTTCTGTGCAGAAACAAAAGCTAACAAAAGGAAAGAACGAGGGAGGGGAGAGGATGCGAGAGAGGTTACAGCTGTCAGTCTCTACGCCTTGGAATCTCCAAACCAGCGGAAGTGTGTGTAGTGTGAGAAAAAAAGGGAAGAAAGGGTAAGCTCTGCCAAATGTGGGTTTGAAGTGCCCAGTCGGAGGAGAGAGGCGACCTCCATGGCCCTGGCCTACGAGCTACAGTCAAACACCACCTGTCATTCATAGGGGCTGTAAAACAGTAGCACAAAGTCAGTGTCAGCTCTTACAGCTAAGTACAGCTAAGACCACACTGGCAATAATGCCACATTGGATTGGAAAGTAATTGAAACTGGGCCATACACTGATTTTTCAAACTTTCTAATCATATTTTAGTGGTTGTGATGTAAACATTGAGTGGTATAATAGTATATATTATTATTATTTATTATTATTATTATTATAATACTAATTAAAATAATAATACTAATGATATAATTACTACTACTTGTAATAATAATAAAAAACAAATAAAAATAATAATAATAACAATAATTTCCCCTTAAAGTGAATTGATCAGTTAAAAAAAGGGAAAAAAATGTTTCTTTAGGGACTATTTTGCCTTATTACACCTTGAATGTACCGTTTAAAATACTTTTAGGTTAAAATCCTGTCTCATAACTACTGTTCAACAATGTCTCGGCCATCAGGCAGCATATTCTTAACAGTTTGATATAATAGCCTTCTCTAAGCTAGCTTTTAGAAGCATTAAATGCTTCAGATGATTCCTACCATCACCGCTGTGAACAATTTTGAAAAACCTGAATATAATTGAGTATAATTGTTCATAGTGTGTTCATAGCCATGTAACGTAATTTGATTCTGTTTGAATCTGTGAGCTTTGAGAGGCATTAAATTCTTCAGACGTTTGGTTCCTATCACCACCACTGTGAACAATTCTGACTTGTCAAGTTTCTCTAGAATGGAACATTTTATATCGCTGTGAATGACCTTGTTTAGTAGAAATTGTGAAAAATTGGTGGACTTTCTCTTTAAATTCAGTAAATATTCAGAAGCCTCTGATCCGATGCTTGCATCTTTTTTGCTTTTACCAAAATACAGTGCGTGGACTACTGTATATGTTTGTATACTGTCAGATTGCTGAGGATAGCAGTGTGTGTTTTTTCAACGGCTCTTATTTTTAAATCCACATTGGTAATCCAACCCTGTTTTTTAACACCTCGTGGATCAGGTGCTGAATGCTTAAATATAGGCCAGATATTAACATCATTCAAATAATCCTTGTAGCTCTTTTAGTCTTGATTTATAAGCCTTTGGCAGATGTCATATGACTTGCCACATATGACATACAACTGATCTTTTTGCAGTTTTACCCCTTCTCCTTCATTTCATTTACTTTCTGCCTTGTGGGTTGATTTGATCTTCAGTGTTTTGTATTTCAGTTAGCTATCGCTGCCATATACATGTTCTTTATGGTACAGAGAGATTCTGTCTTATGTAGCAGTGGATCTTTTTTCTATAATCTTGCAGACAAAGTGGCGTTATCCAGGGCCAGAGGAATGCAACAGTGCCACTGAGGCTGACTGCCGGATGCTAGGCTGAAAGAGAGCTTTTTGTCAGAGCGCCGTTCATTTGATAATCCTCTGGTACACACTCACTAAGCTCAATATCAACTCATACTCAAACTGGGCAGGCTGCCCAAAAGAGGTTCTCTTCTGTAGAAGAAACTACTTTGCTATACTTTGCCCTTATTGTATGTTCAGCTGGTAGGACTCTGTTTTTCTTTTCTTTGCAGACAATACTGTCACTGTCACTTCAATACTTAATAAGCATTTTAGATTTTTATGGTTTTTCGAAAATGACAGGTGTTTTGTTACATTTTGTGATGTCAAAAGGGAATTCCACCTTTAAGAAAATTCCGAATAGTTAATTTGTTGAGAAACAACAATGTTATTCAGAGTGGCTTGATGTGAAATCATGGAGAGAAAGATTTCTTTACAGTGGTGCCGGAACAGGAATAATGCTACAGCAGGAACCAGAGGTCGCAATATCTATGACACAAATATAGGCATGTTATTTAGTATCCAAAACCACCAGGGTACTTACACGTCTTCTGGGTTTTTATGTGTTATTGTCAATGATGAATAGTTGTAACTATGAAAACAAAAAGTTTTCTTTGGAGCCTATTCGCCTTACAACACCCTGCTTGTACCGCTGTGCCAATACAGTTTTTTGAAAAAAATGTTTTAGGGAAAAATCTAATATTATGCATCAGGCAGCATATTTGTATCCCTTTAGTGTTATGACCACTAGTGAACCTATAAGTAAGTGACCTTTATTAGTCCCACAATGGGGAAATTTCACCTCTGCATTTAACCCATCCATGCAGTGAAACACCACATAAACACACTAGTAAACACACACACACACACACTAGGGGGCAGTGAGCACACTTGCCCAGAGTAGTGGGCAGCCCTATCCGCAGCGCACAGGGAGCAGTTGGGGGTTAGGTGCCTTGCTCAAGGTCACTTCAGTCATGTACTGTCAGCTCAGGGGATCGAACCGGCAACCAGCCAGTCACAGGGCTGGTTCCCTAACCTCCAGCCCCAGTTAGCTACACGTGTCTTTATCTGTTTTATTTGGGGACTATTTTGTTTTACAATGCCCTGCATGTACCTGCCCATCACAAATAGTTTTTTAACATAGATTCTTTAGGCTGAAACCTTCCAAAACGGCCATCAAACAATGTATTGGGCATAAGGCATTGTATTGAAAATGTATTAACTTTCTGTGAGGGAGCTTTTAGTGGCATTAAAGTCTTTAGACGTCTGGTTCCTATCACCACCACTGTGAACAATTTTGACTTTGTAAGCATTTCACATCAAATCATACTGAATGATTTTTTGACATCTTAACAATTTAATTATGCAGACTTTCTGAGAAATGAGTGGAATTCCTCTTTAACCCCTGAACCAGCCAAGATCCAAACTTGTACTATACTTCTATAACTCAATGGGGAATTCCACTGATTTTTCAAAATTTTCTTCATAATTCTGTGTTTGAGATGTGAAAAAAATCATTCAGAGAGGTTTCAAATGAAATGTTAAATTGTAACTAGTCACAAATGTGAAAAAAATATCTTTCTTTGGGGGCAATTTTTCCTTGCGATGCTCTGTACGTACCTCTCCTCCTACATGTATTGCAATACTTTGTTTACATTTTGACAATTTAATTATATATAAAAAGTGAAAAAAAATCTAGAACATGCTAAACTTTTTGAAATGAAAATGTTTATAAAGGGTTCTGCATACTTAAAGACATTTTGGGAAAATCTGCACCGAGGATTACAGAAAAATTCTAAATAGCCAAGGTCCAAACTTACTACTACACAAGAACATTGGTTTGTGTCATAAATACTGTAATTACTGGAAAATAAGCCTGTAAGAAGTCTTGGATTTTAAAGTGTAAATGTTTCTTAGAGTTAAGAATGTTTTTTAGATCTCCCATAAAGTTATCATTTTGGAAAGATGAGGTTTTGTTACAATAGCGCAATATGCTTGTTCCTGTTGATGCACTGAAGTCAAGTGTAGAGATTTGTGCAATTTACCTAATTAGCCAATGTTATGTGTTACTAACTGGTAGAAAGCTGTTACTGCATGGTTGATTTGCATCTCTAAGATTAAGAGGTGCTAAGAGGCACACAGAATTCACACTTATGTCGAAGCTTAAGACTTCAGCGTTCTAGCTTGTTTTGGATGCTCTCTCATCTTGTATGATAATTGCAAAAGTGCGTTAAACCACCCTGTTGGAATGCAGAGCAGGCAGAGATGTATATGATAGATGTTTCCTATATTTTTAGCTTGAGCTGTCAGATACCTGAGCTGTCTCAAGTATAAGGCTCTCGTTCCATACTGAGAAGCTTCCTAACCCTCGAGTGGGGGAGGTGGGAACTGGAAGGATTGATGGGGAAGGCCAAACCGCGGGACATCCACTTCTGCATATCATGGCAATCTTGCGTTTAGTTTTCAGCCATGGCGAATGCCATTAGGAGTTGTTTTGTCTCCATAAGCCCTCTCGGCTCTGTGTTTTGATAGAGGTGTCAGGAAGTAGGCCCCATCCTATTCTTCTCTCCTATATCCATACTCTTCTTTCTTCAGACTCACATAGCTGAACACCCTGAGAGGGAAAAGGTGAATGGAATGCAGGTGGATTGTCTGCATTGTATGGAGATGTGCCATATGTTAGGTGATAGATACCCACTGTTTATTTGCCTACCCCCATGTCTGCACAAATATCTCAAAGATATCCAGAAGGTAAAGAGCCAAAGTTTAAAGGGCACAGTGCAGCAGCTCATGCTGAGAGGTCTCAGCAGTTTTGCAGAAGGCATAAGTTTGATATCATAAGGTTTGAAACTGATTTGCCTGGATTGTCTTGCTTATATTGCCAATCAATATTTTGGGGACATGTTGTCCTCTTTTGAAATTTTAATTTTTCTCACTGCTACTATTCAGTTAAGAACAAATACTTGCAAAGTACAGGTATGCAGTGCTTCAATGCCTAACTTCAAGTTCATCAAAGTGTCTTCCATGGTATTAAGAGAGTAGTGCTTTCTTTTAAACTTCCTTAAGTTATTTATATCAACTAGGTACAACCAGGTTAGAATCTTTACCAAGTAGTAGGTACTTTTTTCAACATGTTAAATTCCATGACAGGTTCTAGATAATATTTGGCTAATTATGTGTATTACACTGAAACAGTTTCTGGCTACTAAGCTAATGAAGGATCTAGTAAAATATCTCATAATTGCATAATTATTTGGAGTAACAAAGTGGTAAGTATAAACAAACACAAACTAAACTTAAATGTAATCTTTTGTCATTAAGCAAAAAAGTAAATCGGACAATTCGGAGCAATTTTGTTGAACTCGCTTGAAATTTATCATCATGCAACTCAACACAGACCTCATACTGACCTTGTTATACTTAGAACTTGAGGAATTGTAAACAAAAGTGTTACTTTGAAGGGTAGAAACAACTATCTTTGAAGGGAGATAGAAAAATATGTGGGCAATGATGCAAATGCCATTGAAGAACCATTTATTTTCCTTAAAAAACTTTCAATGGATTGTTCTTTGGAGAGCCATATTTGTAAATGAGACATGTGAGTGTGAAGAACCTGTTTGAAGTTTAAAGCACCTCCACATAATGTAAAGTTTCTTCTATAGCATCGCTCGAAGAACACTCTGTGGTTCCTTTTTTTAAAAGTGCATGGTAGCAATTGGATAAAATAAATGGTAGCATGCTAACTGTCCCAAACGCTTACACATAATATTGTATTACTCAGAATGACCCTTAGTCTTTAATATGTTCTCACAAGCTGAAAAAGATCAGTTTGGTCTCTTCAAACTGTTGACTAATGCTGATCATGCCCTAGTTTGCCTTAGAGGGTCCTCAGCCTGTCACTGCTGAAAATCCAAAAGACTTCAGGCTGTCTTCTGCAGTAAGTCCTTGGATAATCCTGACTTGAGAGCCTCAGGACAGCCAATGTCGGGGGAATGGCCCTAAACGATTTTCTAGGGATAATAGGAGTCATGAGGTAGCACAGCTTAAAGGCGGAATGGGATAAAGGATCGGTTCAAAGTCATTAAAGATCATATGTCCACTTTGGTCAGTTTAGAAATTGGATCATACCTCTGCGGCATGCTTTATAAGCCATGTCTGCTTTAAGATCCTAAATGATTTAGTTCCTATATTGGAGATGCATTCACTAATCCACTCAAATTTTGCCTTTAAACTTGAACTGATGTAGTGCAATGACATTCTTTCTTTCTTTTAATTAGTTTTTACATTGATACACTTATATTTTCCATTGTCAAATGGAAGATATAAAGATACTGTACAAGTACATTTTTGTTCATCAAAGTACAAACTATGTAAATAGTTTCAAAGGTAAACAATGGATTTAAGGTTCAAATATGTCCCTTAAATGGGTAGTTGTATCTTTTCACAGCCTAAGGTTTAAATAGAAAAATAATAATAAAAAGCCTGGAGTCAATACTTGTATGGAGTCTTTGTGTATGGAGTCAATGTAACTTAAAAAAATATAATTGCAATTGAATGAGGAGCAATTTTGTTCCCTAAGGTACTGAAGATGTACACTCATGTGACAGTTTTATACTTTTTTTGAGAGTGTAACTATTTTGATGGAAGGATCTTAAAATACATAAATAAATAAAAACACCTTTTTTGTGCATCACATTTGCCCAGACAGTGTCCAGTTACACTCACAACCCCTACAGTTATGTTTTAGAGCTGCCACTGTAGTGATATGGTGACTATGAATCTAGTTCTGTGTAAGCTGGCAACCTTATATTTGTCATGACTACTTTTTCACCTCCTTAAAATCCTAGGCTTGTTATTCATTAACTACATGGACAAAACACAAAATAGCTGAGTTATTCTTAAGTTATAGAAGTTTGGACCTGCTGCCACTTAAAAGGTTAACAATAAAAGGTTGTATGAAAGCTCAGCTTTGTTGTTTGTCTTTTTTAGTTGTGCTTTAGAATTTGGGCTGTGAAAAATATTGATAAGTCTGCAAAATAATCACATGTTAATCCACAGTATGAGGTCCTATCTAGCCAGCAAGAACAAAAAAACCCACATGATTTTCGTTGGAAATAGCATATTAATAGCATTTTTGCTATTGAACATGAATTTGTCCACTTGCTTCCTCTTCATTATATTTCATTATTGAGAGCATGCGATTGGCAAAGATTCAACCAAATTGAACCAAGTGTTCTATGGAAGTTTGTCTTTGAACAAAGAATTTTTAACCTTTCAGGCTTCAGGTGGACCCAAACTTCAACAGCTCTAAATTGATACAGTCTACATGTAATTTAACAGTAGTTACTGAATACTTCATAATAGTTACTGAACACTCTTAAAAACAAGGTGCTAAACAGAGTGATTTTGAGCAATGCCATAGAAGAACCACTTTTTCCTAAAGAACCTTTCAATTAACCTTTTGATTAATTTTTGAAAATAAGATGTTTGAGTATGAAGAACTTTTATATTTAGTATTCATTTATGCTATTTCTTTAGAATTCATTATGTGTAAGGGTGTATAATAAGTCTTCAGATTAATATCTGAACAATGAGCCTAGGGTTTGAGGGTTAATCTGGGTTTGAACCTAAATCTGAGTGGACCACACTTGTGAGATATCAGTGACTAAATGGATGGTTGTAATGAAGCTGTGGTGGGGAGGGAAAGCCCCAGACGAGAGGTCATCTAACTTCCCCTGGTCCCCTGCTGCTGCTTCTGTCATGGTTGAGGATCACAGTAGTAACTGAACCTTCTCTGTGTGTCGTTCTGCCCTGTCACCCCATCACTCCCACCCTGAACCCCGGCTGTCGGGACCTGTGGCTCTAACCTGACACCTGGCTAGACATGCAGCCCCTTTTAACTCAGAATGAGCAAAAAACTAAAAGGACACTCATTGCCCTCCACAGCATGAGGGCCTATCTAGCCATTAAAGGCATAGGAACCCTAGCAACAACCCGCCACCCTCCAAGACTTGACCTCCTGAACTGAATATGTGGCTCTCACACACAGTAAGCCTACCCCTGTAATGGGAGCAGCACGACAAGAGCTTGATTCATTGAACTTATTGAAGTAATGAGCGTGAAGGTTCTGGCGTGAAGAGAGGGAAAGATCAAAAGTAGAGGTGAAATGTCCCATCAAGGTTTAGCCATTCTAAGTCCAGACATATTACTGTTGTCTTCCTATACATGTATAGTAATATATCTGGACTTAGAATGGTTAAACCTTGGTGGAACATTTTTGCTAAAAAAAAAAAATAAATAAATAAAAAAAACTTTTAAACTTAAAAAGTAAGTGACCAGGTTAACTTGAAATGTTGAGTTCACTGTATACCAAATAATATGTTAACAAATGCAAAACTTAAATTATTATTCTCAGTTGAACTCAAGTTAACCCCACTTACTCTACTCTTACTCTACCTCTACTTTTTAAATTTAAAAGCTGCAAGATTTAGTAAAATATGATTTGCTGTTTTAACTTTAAGAAGTGAGCAACCTAGTTGCCTTAAAAGTTTGAGTTCATTCAACATCTAATAGTAAGTTAACATAACAATAAATTGTGTTTTATATTCTGTTAACTTATTATTTGAAGTTCAATTAACTCAAAGGGCAACCAGGTTACTGACCTTTTTAAGTTAAAACATTAAAAATATTTTTTTACAGATTTTTTTTTACAGTGTACTACTTAAATGTAATCATGTAATTAAATAATTAAAAACAAGGCACTAGATGTTTTTTCTCTTCACAAAACAAGATTGTCAATATTTTTTTGTTGTTTCTCAATTAATCAATTATCTGTAATGGAATTTTTTTGAGCACCTGCCCCAACACTGCTGCAGTCTTCTCCAAATGAGGCAAAAAGGCTGCCAGTCTATTTCCTAATTTGTGGCTTACTATTCATACAGGGGGCAACAAGCTGAAGCCGCAGCCGTTCCGCTTGAACTGGGCCTGGATCTCTCTGGAGAAGGAGTACTACCTGGTGGATGAGGATGCAAAGTTCCTGGAGGTGACGCTCAAACGCAGGGGCTATCTTGGAGAAACATCCTTCGTCAGTAAGCATTGACCAAAAATAAGTTGCAATGTTTTCACTTAAATCCTTTAGTAACCAAATCAGAAAGGTTGGTTCAGAATTGAAAAAAGCTGTTTACTTAAAGCAAACATTCTCAAGCTAATTATATCTGATAAGATATACTAAGAGTCCCAAAACTTCCCGTTTAAAAAACTTCCTTGCCTTAAGTGTGTAGAATAAAGCTCATTTTCACAATCAAGAATGCAGAGGAAAGTGAGGCTCAAATTCTGAAGGAATATGGCAAGAGACAGACAGTAGCTATGTTTATTACAATGTGTGTAATGCACACTTCCATATTCAGTTTAATATATTTTTGGATGTTCCAGGTTGTCTCTTGTAAAGCTGTTATTTTTGTAGCCTTGTAACAGTGAGTTATTGAGTCCTACATTATACCTCAGCTTTTATGACTTGACAAGCATGAAATTCTTCTTGGGGACCTTTGACAAAAGAGTTGTCTTGCAGAAATTCAAAGCATAGCAATACAAATCTACCTTTAAGAAAGCCAACTGACCCCAACATCACTCTAACATGTCTTATTATAAAGATCTGAAGCTTATAAACATATACTTTACACTTGCTTCAGTATCTTTGTTGTTTTGTACCTACGTAATTATACATGTAATTTAGATGAATTTCAGTTCTTTTTTCTCCAACACCTCTCTTCGCATACACTGTAAAACTGCTGTAATTTTACAGTAATTACGATAAAATATACAATAATACACTCTTCTCTTAAATTACAGTATGTTACTTGATTGTGCTATGAATTCTGTGAGCTTATGTGCATTCATAACAGTTTATGTTCCTGTAAAAACAAACCATTGCAGAACTTAATACAATACACAAAGCAATGTCATGTGTAAATATTATGTACAAGATTTTAGTGCATTACACATGATAGAAAAGTGGCATCATCTACCATGTACATTAGTGGCTTTGATGGTCCATGTGTAAGAGGCAGAGTCAGTGAATCAGGGTGTTGTTGTAAGTTGTTATATAGAAATACTATCTGTAGAGTTTAGCCGCCACTATGCACTGGGTATTTTGATAATACAGGGTGATTCAAAAAGATTCATCCGATTTCAAAGCGCCATACTTTTACAACCATTAGGCGCCTAGGAACCAATCACATACCAATTGAAAGAGGGGGGTCACAGAGTTTCTGGCTGTCAGTATAGCAGTGAACCTCCAACAGCTCAGATCATTCGTCGTTGGTACCAACAGTTCCAAGAAAAAGGTCACCAGCATCAACAGATCTCACGCTGTGTGATTTTTTTTGGGGGGGGTACGTTAAGGATTCTGTTTATGTGCCACCACTCCCAACAACACTGGATGATCTCCAAAATCGCATTGAAAGAGCCATGAGCACAGTGACACCCGACATGCTCAATTGAGTATGGGATGAATTTGACTATCGCGTTCATGTTGTCCGTGCAACTGGAGGAGGTTATATTGACCACTTGTAAAATGACATAATAAACTTTATGCTCACTTACACCATTTACAATTTACTGCATTGTTCTGTAAGGATTTACAAGTCAAATAAATCATTTTGAAATCAAATGAATTTTTTTGCTCATTCTGAATTTTTTTGTCTAGTTCACTGTTGTTTTACTCTTTGTACTCTTTATCGGTAAAAATGTCCACTGTTGAGTGGAGATACACAAGAACCTGCTACAAACAATTGTTACTGGAAAGTAGGCTACCAGTAGCTTAATGTAAATTTTACAGCATTTTCTACTTTTACACTGTAGCGTAAAGCTGCAGTTACAACTGTTACTCTACCTGTTGTATTTGATTTCTCCCAGGCATTGCCACTAAAGATGGCACTGCTAAGAAGGACAAGGACTTCCGTGGAAAAGCCCAGAAGCAGGTCCAGTTTAACCCAGGCCAGACAACGGCCACCTGGAGAGTCAAGATCTTCACTGACCAGGAGTTTGAAACCTCAGAAACCTTCGAGATTCAGCTGTCTGAACCAGTGATGGCGGTCCTTGAGTACCCAGACAAAGCCACTGTGGAGATTGTGGACCCTGGCGATGGTGAGAATGAACAACCCAGCTGAAGCTAAGGACAATGGTCATCATGTTAGCCATGATCTGAAGACCAGGAAAATACACACACACAGATTGATTGTTGTACATAAAATGTTTTGTTTATCAGCGGATGTGGTCTGTGCTAATGCGTTTATTTTTATCTTTTGCAGAGTCCACTGTGTTCTTCCCTCAGGCTGAGTATCTGATAGAGGAGGACATTGGTGAGCTGCTGGTTCCCGTGCGCAGGTCTGGAGATATCAGCCAGGAGCTTATGGTCATCTGTTACACACAGCAAGGTCAGTTCTAACCCAGCAGGGGCCTAAAGTATGGGTCAGGTTTTAACCTTCTCCAGAAAATTTCAGCTTTAAGTGGCTGAAATGTTCCCAAACCTACGTAAGAGATCATTACACAAGCAGTAGGCTCAGTGATCTTAAGGACAACACAGAGTGTGGTATACAAACTGCTTGATGAATTCCATATTTATGCAGATTTTTGAGCTGTGCGTTTTCACATCTTATGCCTTTCTAAAGAAGATTTGGTCATTGATTTAAATGTTACTTGCACAGTCCTTTATGGATTATCTACAGATACTCCAATTAGCTACTCTCTGAGGAGACTGAGGTTAGAAGTAAAGCCCAGGGTTAGGATTTAACAGATTAAAGTTAGCAATACAGCAAGATAAAATTGAATTAGTTAATTAATTACAGAATTACAGATGTTAATGTCATGTTTTTTTCAAGAAAATGATGCTCTTTTAACTGTAAACATTCTCTGACATAAAAATGGGCTTAGCCCAAAATACTAATGGTTTTTACTGATGTTTTTGGCCTGATCAGATTTAAACTTTATAGAGAATATTTGGTCTCATATTAAGCACCAACTAGCTTGGCAATGTTTTCCAACTGTTTGAAGCCACCAATGCTGAGTGGAACATGATTGACTCTTTCTTTAAAGAGCTGTCTGCAAGTTTACCCTCAAGACTTTACCATTTGAAGAAATCAAAGGCAAAAGTTCTCCATATTTAGTTACTTTACCGATTTACCTGTCAATCTATGACCAGCAAAAGCTTAATGTTTTGCAATTTTGGATGGGAGTGTGCTTAAAGGTGAATAATTCTGACATTAAGATGTCATTCAGAGTGATTTCATGTGAAATGGTTCACTGAAGAGAAATGTGCTGGCTTGAATTTCTATAGTGGTGGTGATAGGAACCAGGGGTCACAACGTAGTAATATAAGTGTAATACAGTCTAGTTATTTTATTCACTATCCAGCACCACCAGTGAACCCACACAGGTCATCTGAGTTTTTATATGCAACTGATAGTGGTAAAGTAGGTTAAAAAGAAAAAAATAATAAAAAAAAGAATAAATTAAGTGAAAAAAGTGTTAAAAACAAAATATTTGGGGACTATTTTGCCTTACAACACCTTGCATGTACCTAACCATCACAAATAGATAAAAAAAATAAATAAATAAATAACTGAATAATAAGCCTGAACTTCAAGGTTAAGGGTTCTTTTATATCACTTCTTGTTCAGGAACTGCCACCGGCACCATCCCCAGCACGGTGCTCTCTTACTCAGACTACATCACTCGGCCTGAGGACCACACCAGCGTCTTGCGCTTTGACAAGGATGAGCGGGAGAAGCCATGTAGGATCATCATCATCGATGACTCACTGTATGAGGAGGAGGAGAGCTTTAACGTGTCACTCAGTATGCCCATGGGAGGCCAGGTGGGGGCCAGCTTCCCCAGCGCTAAGGTAGTCATCCTGGCAGACAGCGATGATGGTGAGTTGTACATATAGTTCAATACAGAGTAATATATCTGTCCATGATGACCCTTAGGGCACATGTTTGAATTTAGTAAGACTCAATTATAATCAGGTATAATAATATTGGATAAAGTATGCCAAAATAAAAGTCTTCGGCTGTTCTCAAATGTAAGAATCCTCAAAACAAAAATATTTGTGTTCAGTTTTTTATTGTATATTCCACTTATTCCACGCAAATAGTTCCTCTGGTCACATATTTGAATTCAGTGTCTTTTAAAAAATAATAACAGAAAAATATTCAAACTAAGTCAAATCTAAATGACATTTAAGATGAATTTGAGATCTGAGGACTCATAATGAATAATTATGAGCTGGACTATGAATATTAGTTACTATATCATTATAGTGTATTAAGTTACGAGAGCCTGTTTTAGAAAAAACGGCCCTTTCATTATTTTCACCTGCACCAGCAGAGGAAAGTTGACTTTCTTGTGATGCAGAAAAAGAACACGTGATCCTTGATTACTGATATTGTGTTTGAATGAAAGCTTTTGTTTTTGCTGCTGAGCTATAGAAAGAAAAAAGAAAGGCACAAGCCTTTGATGTAAGATCTGAGTTATTCAGGATGTGGCTGCTTTCCACCCTTCCAGTCATTTAATGATGTGGAGTCTAGAATGGTAACAAGAGACATTAGATTCTGATTCAGTTCATGTCAGTATTATACAGGGAAAAGCTCTCTGAACTCAGCCCAAAAACATGGCGATATCCGGTAACACACAGAACTTCTCTTTAGCAGTGCTTCTGTTCTTCTCTCCTACTCCTACTCAGTCATAGAGTTATAGATCAGTTGATCTAGTTAGTCCTATATAAATGTCTGTAATGAGAGAGTAAACTTGTGCTAGATGGGGAACTAATGGACAGATAAAAGAGAGGTCAGAAAACTTTGGTCAGACTATCAAACTCAAACCTCAGAAGAAGTCTAGAAGCCTAGGTAGATAATCAGAAGTTGGTAACTCAGCTGGTATATGTTTCTTGCAATGGGAAAGTTGTTTGTGATTGTTTTAGACAGAGATTCTGATCTGTACCGTTGTTGTGCATATTTTGCATCAAACCATCAAAGCATACCTCGGTTTTATTATTTTATTGTCAGTTGAATGTTTTGACTCTTTTACACCATTAGAGCAATTTGTAGATCTATTTGTGTTAGATACAGTACTGTGCAAGAATAACAGACCTCCCTCCATACAATAAATTTCCAGTCAAACTGGCCATGAAGTATGAGTTATCCATTTTCAGGTGATATTTCTGAGGAGATTAGATGTAAGAAATGGGAAAGTAAAAGGAAAATAGGTGAAAAAACATCAGTTTTCAAAACTGGAATGCAAACAATTAAAAGTTATAAAGAAAATGGAACTCTTAACAGTGCAAGACATAGCAGGCCACCATCAGATAAACAGCACTTAAAACTCTCATCTTTGAGAGAGAGGAGAAAATCAAGCTCCACTCTTGCTTCACATCTGAAAAAAAAAATCTGAAAAAAAAAATCCACAGATGTTTCGGTCCATTTTTTTAGTGCGGTTTCTCGAGCTAACTAAGAGCTTGTTTGGGCTGTTGTGTGTTAGTGTGCTCTTTAAGATTAAGACAGCATTTAGGATTAAATCTGCACTGAGATTATTTTGATTAAAAGAAAGTCGGTGTTATGTTATGACCTTTAAAATACCTTCTATCACTTATCTTCTACAAGTAGGGCCAGCTTCTCTATGCCCTGGCACTTTTGTGTAAATATTGTCACCAACCGGACTGCATACCACGTGTTGCTGATCTGCACTTTGCTGTCTCTTTGATGCCTGTACGTGCCTAATTCTTTTTGGGCCACCTTTACACACCAACAAGTCCTTTCATGACCCCATCGTCTCCATTTGTTTTGTTTGTGCTTCATGTTTCTGCCTAGTTGCTCACTTGTTTTTGTTCATTTGTCCATCGTTTGTCCTTCAGTGTTTGAAAGCACTAAATGCTCTCAATGAATGCTAGTTTTTCTTCTGTCACCATGTTAAAGCCATCTTTGGAAGTCTGGTAACATGATAGGCTAAAACAAGAGGATGCAGTTCAATAGAGTCCAAGAGGGCCCATAACAGTCGACAAAGCTCTGCAAGGCCAGATCAAAGTGCTTATGGACTCATGTCCATACAAGTAGAGACTGAAACTAATAATAGTCCTTTTGTGTGTGTTAGCTAAAAGCTATAGGGCTGGGCAAAGTAAATAAATGGGACTATACTTTATAAGCCTGTTTTCTCAAATCTAGATTTGGTACCTTGAAATTTTTTAATTTATTATCTTTTCCTTAATTTAATTTTAGTTATTGATCATTTAAGAGGGATTTGGAACATTTGTGCATAAAAGATTTGGTCAGTAAAACAGATAAGTTGTTACAATAAGAAAACCTTATGTGTCTGAAATGGTATTTTAAGATGTAAGAAACATCTTAAATTGCCAGCACCTACCAGCAGATCCAAACCATCATTACACACTTAATTACATTACTGATTAATGCATTTACAGAATAATAGTTACTGAATAAAAAGCCATGCAATAAACCTGGTATATTATGGGGTAATCAAGGTTTTGCATGTAGTATGTAGTTCCATCTTGAAGCTTAGCTGCTGTATGTTGTATGTTGCTAATACATTGTGACTGTAGCCCTCTCATTCAGGTACAGATTTTAAGTTCCATTGATGACTGCCTTGATAAAAACCAAAGTAATTTCCAGCTGCTACCACAGTGTGAATTTGTTTATCACCGAAGTATGTTGAGTTTTTTAAGTAAGCAAAATGCCACTGATTCTTTAAATAACCCAAATATCAGTGACATTAGCCTAGAGGACACCTTTAGGAGACTACACTGGACAGTGCCTGTGGGAGGACTACAAATAAATCAACAACCTGCAAACAAATAAAACAAACAAAAGCAATAACCAAGTAAAAAGCAGAAAGAACAGTTGACTGCTGACTGTTAACTGGAACTGTTGTTAATTGTTGCAACAAAACCTTGTATCTTCAAAATTGCAACCTTACTAGAGAAGGAAAAGGAGTTAATGGAACCACATTTTTTTCTATGTAATTTCATAGCATTTCTATTGCTCCATTCATCATGAAATTGTGGCACTGTAAACAGCTGCTGGCATTTTCAAATGATGTTAAAAAAATGACAAAAATACGGATACAAGGTTTTGTTCTGACAGCAACTATAAGATATGTATGATATGTACACTCAACATGCAGTCACTGGACGTCGATGATGTTCAGTTTATGGAATAACATGATTTACATGTTCAGATTCATGTGAACTCTGCGTTAACATGATAAAAAATAATCTTATTGAATTGATATTTATTAATAAATACGTTCATTTATGACATAATTATGTAGCTGTCACAAAATGCTTTGCTTTTTAAATAGAAAAAAGGGAGGCAAACATGATTAATTGCACAAAATAATGCAATTATTTTAACAGTTAACAGACCTAGTTTCTTTTTCTTTTTTTGTTACAGCAATTATATGAAAACATATCTGGCCACCTTCTCTTTTGAATCTACAATCAGCATTTATATTTGGAGTTTTGTCTTTTCGCGATACTGGGTCATTGCTGGTGTCGTTCTGCAGTTTAGTCATGATTAAAAGCCACATCCCCCTCTTTCAATGGTGGTCTCTCCTCTCTCCTTTTGAATGTCCTTCCACTGAAAGACAAATGAGGGTGAACCCAACCCTGAGAGAGATTTATGGCTAAATAATGTATGTACATTTCTGCACTCCACAAGTCTAACGTGACAGAGAAGAATTCACACACACAATGTGGACCACAGCTCTGGCCAGACTTCTTGGTGGGTCTAAGAACTCAGTGTGTGTGTGGTAAGGGTAGAACGGGGGGTGTGGAAAGTTTGATTGGACTTAAGCCAAAGCTGGGATCTTATTGTTGCATATATTCGGACTGTCTTCTATAGGACATTTGTGGGAGCAGTGTGTTTCCCAGTCTAAACCCCTTTATGCCCCCCCAACTCCCCTCTACTTCTGCCCTCCTTTGCTCTACTTTCACATGCACATAATATAGAGTGTCTTGGCTAGCTTTATCGGCCAGAGCTGTCTAGACTGTCTCTTGGGGCAGGATGTAGGCAGCGACAGTAGTTTCCTGTGCTCTTATGGGGTGATGACACAAGGAGTCTGTCAGAGGCACTAATGGGTCAGACATGGGCCTGACTCACCTGGACATTCCTAGTGACTGATGGGAAAGGACTGTATACTGCACTCAGTGAGAAGCAAAGCAGTAAAGCAAAAAAGCCTAGAAACATTGTCTTAAACTGAAGCAATACACCCAAAGAGGCTGTACTTTACAGTGAGTTTATCATAGGTAAGGTGTGATAAGGGTTAAAACCCTTTACTCGTGGACTTGAGTGGCTTATTGCATTAATAAAATGAAATACTCAAATTTTCTATAAACAATTCAATGTATTATCAATAGTCATGATAATATATTAAATTGTTTATAGAATAACATGATATACAATTCCTCCACCAACAAATGTAATTTTTGTAGTGTAGGCTAAAACTTTCACCTTAAAAGTAGCATCTTTATGAAATACCAGAGCCATAATGCTAATTTCTGCTAGCGCCTCTAGGTGATTTCCTGTATTACATCAGCATTTAATGGTGGAAGCAGTGCCACGCATTTATTTTCCCACACTAGCTTTGCTACTTCTTACGGCAGACCAAAAACATGATGATTTGAAGCTTGTAAGACATAAGAAGCTTGTAACATATTATGCACTTTGTTTGTTGCAGTTTTACAGAGTTCAGTTCAGAGCTTAACACTGAATATTAACAGGGGAGCCAGTTGCCTGTTAGCTGTCCACTGAGCTGATCAGACTAGTTCTAAAAAATAGGTTTAAACAAAACCAGTTTCTTATATACTGTACATTATGTACTGTTTCAAGCTATTTACTTCATGCACTGATTTCTGGTCCCATCACTCAGTAGGCTCTAGGGTCCATGCAAGCAAAGGCACGTTAATACAGAATTAAGTTGTGAATGACTGTCATAGATGTTTGTTTAATGAGTATCTTATTATGTATGTTTTTCAGATTGTGTGGTTAGAACTAATAATCATTGCAATGAGTCGTGTTCAAATGTTTTACTATGTAATGATGATTGTCTTGCTAAGGCAGTTTTGTAAAGCTAAGTAATAACATCATCGTTTGAAATTCAAAAATAATGGCAACATTTCTAAACAATAAGTAACAGTACACAAATGGCTTAGATGACAAATTGTATGTGCTGTTACTAAGAAAGGAAATGCAGATATTTGGTGAATAAAAGTCTGAAGTAAGAACAATCTGCCAGTGAAATGTACATATTGATCTAAATGTAAATTTAAGTAGAAATTTATACATTATTCTGTTTTGCATTGGGTTTTAAGCTGATGAATGATGGTGATGACCATTATTGATGGAAAACTTTGTGCCTTACAGAGCCATCCCTGTATTTCGGAGAGACTGAGTACACAGTGGATGAGAGTGCGGGCTATGTGGAGGTGAGAGTGTGGAGGACAGGCACTGACCTCTCCAAAACAGCCACCGTCACTGTACGCTCGCGGAAAAGTGAGCCCGTCTCAGCAGAAGGTAAAAAGTCTAGTACTGCAGGAGGAAAGATTTGCACTTTATACTATAAGAAGTGAAATGATAAAGGTGTGAAAAGAACATATTTATAATTTGAGATCTCTTTAGTAAATAGATTGCATCTGAATGGATTTTTTCTCTGTCTCCAGCGGGTCTGGATTACGTGGGCATCAGTCGTAACTTGGACTTTGCACCTGGCGTCACCATGCAGACATTCCGTGTGACCATCCTGGATGACCTGGGCCGTCCAGAGCTGGAAGGGCCAGAGAAGTTTGAGCTGGTGTTACGCATGCCTATGAACGCTGTGCTGGGAGAGCCCAGCAAAACCGTCATCACCATCAACGACACCGTTACTGACCGTGAGTCCACCAGCCTCAGCTAGATGATCCGATCCTGTTAAAGAGTGGACAGCTGAAAAATAAAGGGATAGTTCTGAAAAAAATAAAATACAATGAACACAATTTTACCCAAAATGATCAGACATGTTTGGTGTCTGAAGTTTGAGTAGTTTTGCCCTAGAGCTACGAGGCAAAAGTAGCTAACAAGTAATAGAGGCTTATACCAACCAATTAGCGTTGTGCAAACTGCTTGCTAAATCATCAGCAGTTGCCTCAAACCTGTGTACAGTTGTTTAGTAATCTCAAATACACTTGCTTATGTGGTTTTTAACACTGTATGAGATACTGTATCTATAAAAATCCAAATTTGATGCAAACTTCAGACACCAAACATGTCCTGGCTAATCATAAGGAGAGAGTTGTGTTAATTTGAGCATTTGCTAACTCTTACTGACTTTAACTAGTTAGAAAATTGATTTGAGTCACAGTGTTTTGCTGTTCAATGAGCAGGACATAAGATGTGATGTTTTATATCAGCACTGTATTTAATTCATAGTTCTGTATTCTCAGTTCCAAGAGTGCAGTTCAGGGATGCGGAGTACAAGGTGGACGAGGCTGATGGACAGGTGAAGGCCATGGTGTACCGCAGCGGTGACATCAGCCAGAAATCCACCGTTCGCTGTTATACTCGTCAAGGCTCCGCCCAGGTCATGATGGACTACAACGAGCGGCCCAACACTGACGCCTCCATCATCACCTTCCTGCCAGGTCAGCAAGTCTCTGATCATTCATCCATCTGATTCTTCATTCGTTCATTCATGCACCCATTCATACCTTTATATATTGTGCAAAAACAAATAAGTAGATAAGTAAACATAATTCCTGTTGTTATAAAAAGTTTATCTCCAAGAAAAGTTTTACAAGATGTTCTTAACATCTATTAATGAAGCTTATAGAAATGAAAAAAGGGGGCTACTAGTGGTCCATTTGCTCTGAAATGTTCACACAATGTTAGGGGTAGATGGAATAATAAAAAGTTAGAGTTATGAAGATTTCTGTTGACAGCAATGACCTAATTGTCCTTATAAGTTCTTACAATTCACACTTTGCCTGTGTGTTTGTCCACAGGTGAAAATGAGAAGCCGTGTGTGGTGACCTTGGTGGATGACTCTATTCATGAGGAGGATGAGGATTTCCGACTGGTTTTGGGAACACCCAAGAGCAAGTCTCCATATGGTGCTGCACTGGGGGAGCAGAAGGAAGCTCTGGTCACCATCACTGACAAAAAAGACAGTGAGTTCACAAATGCAGTGTGTGCTAAAACAAAACACGTAAAACTACAAAAGACCAAGACAAGCTCCTCCACAGAAATCTTCATTTCTTCATTTCCTTTCTTTTTTAGTGTGGAATTTTAGTAGGAAGTACATTTGTTTGTTTCTTTCTTTCTTTCATTCTTTCTTTTATTGAAGCACGTGTCTTAATAATCATCATATATAGTGTGTCCCAATTCACGGGCTGCATCCTTCAAAGGATGCGTGTCCTTCGAAGGCTGAACCGAAATAAGACAGTCTGCCCTACAGCGGATTTTCTGTTCGCGTCACAGCACCGCTGTTTCCGCCCTTACTGTTGCATCAGAAAACACCGTTCTTTAAAGACAGAGCCAGAAAAGGTTAGATTTTTGTTTTATTTTCTCATTTGTTGGAGCAGGAGATACTTCACTGCCGACTACTGATAATTTTTTTTAACATTTGTGTTGTTAGCTACTCGCAATACTTATATTTAAAATTGTACTCTTCAGCCACCATACGCTCCTCTGCTGATTATGCCATGTTCTTGGATCCTTGCCAGCACGCAATGAACCTCAGGATATGTTGGCTGGCGAAGGATCCACCTGTTCGATCCTTCGTTGCCACGGAAAAGAAGGACACATTTCTCGGCCGCATATGAAGGAGCGTTTGAAATGGGAAAGCCTAGTCACGCCGCTGTCAAATGCAGCCTCTGAAAGACGCAGCCCCTGAATTGGGACACAGCTAAAGACATCTAAACCAGAGACATTATAAAGGAGGGGGAGACAGTTCACTGGTTGAAAAATGCGAGTAACACTCAACATGGTGTCTGTTTAAGGGGGAAAGTCCTGCCCTTCAGTAAAAAAAAAGAGCCAATCAGCTTGCTGGAAAAGACACAAGTGGAAAAAGCCTTTGTTGTTTGTGGAGACATGCACACGTGCAGTAGCCAGAACAAGCTGAAAAAAGACATTTTTTGTTATTTGAGCCAAGCACTACAAAGTACTCATTCAATGTTTCTGTAACATTACTATAGCGTTCTGTTTGGAGTTTTAGTCTTTCAACATTCATAGAGACAGGAATCTCTTTGTATGACTGTGGCTGACTTTATCTAACTGAGAGAAAATATATACAATAAAGTTGTAAAATATATATACCATTTATGCTTCTAGACTAACTGACAGACTACACTGCATATAATAGTTTAATATCTACAGTTTGGCGTTGTCTCTAAACTTAACCCAAGCCTTTTGTGTTCCCCTCCTCCAGAGGCTATCATCAGATTCTCAGAGATTAAGTACAGCGTGAGGGAGCCTCAGGTTGCCGGGGAGATTGCCGTAGTGAAGATCCCCGTCCTCCGCCTAGGTGACACTTCCAAGGTCTCCGTGGTGAGAGTTCACACCAAAGACGGCTCTGCCACGTCTGGAGAGGACTACAACCCCCTGTCTCAAGGTCAGCAGACCGGATTATATGCACTGGCTCAAAACTACAAATCCAATACTGACGGAGTGAAAGTGGAAAGTCTATAAAATGCAACAGAATTTTAAATTGTGATAGATTCTCCTAAATCTAATCCCAATTCTAACTCTAACCCTAACTTCAATCCAAAATCTAAATCTAATCCTAAACTTAACCCTAACCTTAATTTCAACCCAACAGATGTGGAGTTTAAAGAAGGAGAGACGGAGCACGTAGTGGAGGTTCAGGTTCTGTATGACGGACAGAGGGAAATCCGTGAGGCCTTTACTGTCCATCTAAAGCCTGACGAATACATGGTGGCCGAGACACAGGTTAGAGGTCATCGACTGTATAAATATCTCCACTGACACAACAACATACACATACAGACACATATACACACACTCACAGAGTAACATGCCTTTACCTCACTTGCTAAAATAGCCACACAGCAGCTGCCTCTGTCAGCGGGGGTCAGTCTCTGTCTCCTGTAGAGGCGGCCAGTGTCTCCCTCTGTGTTGCGTGTAATATGAATGTGTCTCCGAGGACTCACTGACCTATAAACAGAGCTGCACTCTCAGAGTGCATATGGCTGCATACAGCCGTCAGCTCAGCGCTCTTCAAAGTAACATTTAAAGTAGTAATGTGCAGTTATATCACTTTCTTCACTGATACATCTATTTTATCACTCTTTAATAAGAGAAGGATGGGTTTCCTGTTTGCTTCGTCTCTTGCATCCTCTCAGCATTCCTTTTTTGTGCTTATAGGGAGGTTCTCCTTTTGGGTCTTGGTTCCTCTTAATAGTTCTTCATCATGCTCTTAGGGAGGTTCTCCTTTAGAGTTTTGGTTCCTCTCAGTGTTCTTCCTCATGCTTCTAGAGTTTCTACCAGTTGAATTGAAATGGCATATCCATGCTTCATCTATAAAAGCGTTCATTTGTAGCAACTGTCACAAAGATGGACAAACTTTACACAACGTATAGTAAAAATTCCACTAAACCTAATGAATTTAAAGCCGAGTTTAGATTATATAATGATGTTATAAATGGTTATAATGGTTTCTGGTTTAAAATGTTATGCTTTCAAGATGGACTATGGGCTTGTTCAGAAGGCCAGCCCAAATCAATATTTGGGCATATCCAGATTGTATCCAGATTGACAACAAAAAAACACACAAAATTCAATTTTTGCAAATCAGATCCAAACTACATTTGGAGGTAGTTCAAAATGGGAATCAGATTCAGTCTGTTCACACTGGCTGCTCGAATTGGATTTCAAAAGCAGCTTGTCCACTGCATGATTCATCTTTCAACTATGCCCACCTTTTTTGGTTTTCTATTTGGCAAACGTGGTATCTAGCACCTGGTACTGGGTACTATTTTTGGTATTACCTCTGTTGAGGTTTCAAGAGAGCTGAGCCGATTTGATGTAAAAATGCTGCAGACTACTAAATGGTTGGAGAGGATCAATAAACACATGCTAACGTGTGTTTAAGCAACCAGAACCATAGTCTAAACTCAGATGTAGTATTTCCCAAACTCTCCTTTTTTTCCCATGGTCTTTTGTCTTGCTGCCATCAGCCTCTTCTGAACAAAGTTTGTCTAGTTCATGACACAGCAGTTTCAAGTGGCATCGCTATGATGACCATCTACATTGAGGGGGTACTGTATCTGCAGTGGAAAACAAAGTAGCTGACACCAAAAGTGAGTAGAGTCGAGTATAGACGAGACATACCATGCAGTGGAAAAGCAGCTGAAGTGTCTTTTGCATCACTTGCAATACGACAAACAACGATAATGTCAAATCAAGAGTGACGGAAGTGCTGGGATTCAAGGAGAGTGCCAAAGATTCATTCTTATCTCTGAGAATTTTGAGTAGTTTGGAGGGCAAGATGGTGCACCTCCGTCTCTCCTGCTGCTGCATTTGAAAGCTGCATCACTAGCATAGCTACTTAGTTACTGACACCTACATCATTACCACAGTAACCCACGCATATAGGTTTGTGATGTCTGGACACACAAATCTGATCTGATCACTTGCAAATAACAGTGCGGACAGTCATCTCAAAAGATCTGATTTGAGTCATCAAAATATATATATATATATATATATATATATATATTTAATCTTGATAAGTGTGTTTTAGAATTTAACACTGACATCAACCTAAATCAGCTTTTTCAATGCTTTAGCTTTCATAGCAAAGCTTTCTGTGGTTGTTAATTGTGTTGCATTTTTGAAACATTGCTGATTGTCAGCTGTTTTCCTCTCCTTGTTGTCTTCAGATGAACAAAGCTATAGTGTACATTGAGGAGATGGACAGTGTAGCTGACGTCACCTTCCCCGCGGTGCCTCAGGTAGTGTCTCTGCTCATGTATGATGATACAGCTCGGACAAAGGAGCACCCCCATCCCCCAACAGGATACCCTGTAGTGTGTGTGACGGTGAGTATATACACACACACACATATACACACTAACACATATAGTATGTATGACTTATATTCTGCTTTTTTTCTGTCTGAGCACTGCTACATTGCACTTCCTCTTGCCCTTATTATTTTTTAAACTGTGTCTGAAGAGCAAACTATACAAATCTAATGAAGCCTTTTCTCAAATAAGCAAGATCAGTTTGACCAAGAATGAAATCTTACATTCCCTCAGGCCTGCAACCCCAAATATTCAGAGTTTGACAAGACAGGCTCCATCTGTGCAGTGGAGAACATTAATGACACTCTGACTCAGTACCGCTGGCTTGTTAGTGCCCCCAGTGGGCCGGACGGCGTCACCAGCCCCATGCGCGAAGTGGACACCAACACCTTCTTCACCAACACCAAATCCATCACGTTGGACTCCATCTACTTCCAGGCAGGCTCACGTGTACAGTGCGCCGCCAGGGCCTTCAATGCCAATGGTGATGCAGGGCTGGAACTCAGCTCTCCCATCGTGACCATCGGCCGAGATGAGGGTGAGGCTCCATTTGGGTGGCAACTTACAGTTTCTAAAAGAAGAAACAATAGAAGCCATTTTGCCCCCTACACTAGTGTACTGCAAATTATCATATGGATATTTTACAACACTTTTGTTTTTGTTTTGAAGTCAACACATTTTCAACTTTGTTTCAACTTTTACTTTCCAGTTTTCTCAACTAATCATTGCAGCCCTATCACCTATCACTTTATAAAGGCCAGTGCAGATCAGATGTTTTTCCGGAGCTATGTGAACACAAAAATCTGATCTTTCTAAACTCAGTTTCATCCACTTTCCTATATAGTCTTGACATGCATACCTGATAAAAAAGAAAAAGAAAAAGAATAGTCAGATTGGAAATCAACTTTACTACACATATGTATCATCCAGTGGACATGGATCACACACGAGGTTAATGAGATATAGTTAGTTCTCACACAATGACAGATATGAGTCACTGACAAACACAAATATGAACTGTTAATGCCAAAAGATCTGATCTGAGCAAAAAATTGGAATTGATCAAAAGTATCACATTTAGGTTTATATTTATCATTGGCAGATGCTCTTATCCTCAGCAACTCACAATTTACTCATATTACAGAAGTAGGTGAATATAGCTTAATAAGTAAGCATCACAGAGACAAAAACTTCAATCTCCTTTTGTGTTTTTCTGTAGGTCTTTGCCAGCCCCGCATTCCTGGTACTGTTGGTGCTGAGCCATTCTCAGCAAAAATCCGCTACACTGGCTCAGATGACCCTGACTACCCCAACCTCATCAAATTGACCATTACCATGCCTCACATGGATGGTGAGTGTCATCCTTTCACAACCATATATATGTTAAAAAAACAAAAAGGAAATAGGACAAGTGGTGTGTGTTAAGGAACTGATGCCTTAGTAACCACTTTCTCCCATTTGTAGAGTCTTACTTAGCAGATTAGATTAGCATAATTTACTTCAACATACAGTAAAGAATAAAAGGTCTGGCAATACAACTACTCTTTTCACTTCTCTACTCAACATTTTTATAAGTAGCTCAGCTGAATCAGGTGCAATACAGTAGAAAAAACATTGTGCAAGGCTGTGGCCTTCCAGAGCTAGAGCTGTACTCCCCTACAAAGATGACCTGGGCAGTCAGTCCTGCTGCAATCTTGCTCATGCACTGGTCCTGTGTCTGCTTTATTCAGGCATGCTGCCCGTCATCTCTACACGTCCTCTCTCGAACTTTGAGCTGACTCTGAGTCCGGATGGCACACGGGTGGGGAATCATCGTTGCTCCAATCTGCTGGACTTCAATGAGATCCAGACAGGCCACGGCTTCATTACAGACGCCACCAAGAACCCAGAGATAATTGGAGAGACGTTGCCATACCAGTACAGCTTGGTCATGCGCAGTGCCAACTCCCTGCGCTTCTACCGTAACCTCAACCTGGAGGCCTGCCTGTGGGAGTTCAGCAGCTACTACGACATGTCCGAGCTGCTCAATGAGTGCGGCGGATCCATTGGCACAGATGGACAGGTGAGGGCTGTGGGGAATGAGGTGATTTATTGGTTACTGTAAGAAAAGTTAACATGTTAAAGCCACTTTATTTGAAACCCCTACCTTGTAGCTTTACCTTGCTGATGTACAGTTGATGCACAATTTGTGTAAACCATCTTCTAGCCCTTTATCAATGGTCAATTTCTGACCACAGAGCCGCTCTTGGCAGGATATTTTTGGGTAGTGGACCACTTTCAGCCTAGCAGTGACATTGCTGTGTGCAAGAACCCCAGCAACACTGTTGTATCAGGGGAGAAAGCAGGAGAGAAAGAGCTAGAGAGAGAACAGTAGCTAAGTTTTAGCTTATAACAGTGTCAAACAGCACACCATCAGTAAAAGAGGAGACTGTGGCCCAAGAGAGAAAGAGTTTCCATGCCTCACAGCGCACACTGTGAAATACTAAGAAACCATATAAAAACACAAATAATAATATATGACCCTTATTGAGTCCTTCATACCCAATCAAACTCCATGCCTTAAACTGCATTTACATGTTGGCATTGAAAAACCATCAGAATTGGCAACAGTACACAGCCAACAGTATGCAAACATTGATATGGTGATATAATTGCCGGTGTTTCTCCCTGTGAGTGGGCAATGGTGTTATCCACTAGTTTGTCCTCAAAATGTTTTGAACACATGCTAATGTTTCTAGTAGTGTGTTAAGAAAATTGAACGCTGTGGTCAGCGGAATGTTGCCGCTGGTGTTTATCATTCCGCCAAGGCTGAATTGTCCATTGCTGCTCCGTTAAATAAAATGGAATATCTGGTTTGCCATCCTCCATCTACCACCAACATGTAAATGCACCACTAAGATTAAAGCCTCTTCCTAAAACACATAAATTTCATTGCATCAATCTATACACCTATATAGTGGACCTGTAAGGTGGGTGTTTCTAATAAAGTGGCCAGTAAGTGAAAGTACAAGTTAAAGGTGCAGTCTTTAAGATTCAGGGGAATATTTAGCAGAAATGGAATGTAGTATACAAAACTGTTTTCATTAGTGTATAATAACCTGTAGTTACAAATTATTGTGTTTTCATTGGTTTAGAATGAGCTCTTCATATCTACATAGGGAGCAAGTCCTCTTCCAACAGAGGCAATCATGTTTCACTGCCAGTAGCCCAGAATGGACAAACCAAATACCGGCTCTAGAAAGTGCCTTTTGCAGTTTTGCATTGAAGCGGCAGCTTGAATTAGATGGCTCTGTAACAATAACCTGCAATTTCACTTCTAGATGCCACTAAATTTTACACACTGTGCCTTTAAGTGTTCTTCTTTTTTTACAGCTTTTGGTCAGATGTAGACATATCCAGTTCTGACTGGCTATAAGATTGCATCATGTTTGTTTTCTCTGGTGTAACTCACATGTCAGCTATTTAGTCCTGTAATATCTGCTCTGCACATTTTAGAGTGTTTTTGCTCACAACACATCTGACTCAATGGCTCACTACCACTGCTACAGCAGGAAAAACACTAAACAGTGCAGTGGAACTCCAGAACCAGAATTGGGAACTATTATTAGTACTAGTAACACTATTTGCTATGGTACATTTTTATTTATGTGTGCAGGTGCTGAACTTGGTCCAGTCCTACGTTACTCTGCGTGTGCCTCTCTACGTGTCCTATGTGTTCCACTCTCCCGTTGCTGTTGGTGGCTGGCAGCACTTCGACCTGCAGTCTGAGCTGCGTCTTACGTTTGTATACGATACCGCCATCTTGTGGCAGGATGGTATTGGTAGCCCACCCGAGGCTGAACTGCAAGGTAGTCTATCTCTAATAACAGACCAGTCTTGTGGTTGTCTCAAGAGTGGTTTAACATCATCTATGATGATAAATGATCAGATGCTGATCTGTATATAGATATGCATGAAGAAATAAAAGTATACGAGGACAGCATATGATGCATATAGTGATGGCTCCCATAAGGCTCTCAAACCTTGTCAGCACTTCTATATATGACCTGAATGTTCATGATGGTATTACTTTGAGCTGTAATACAGATGGCAGTAATTGCCTTACAAGTATTCAATACATGTTCCCATATATGTCTTAGCTATAAGACCGCATACTGTACCATCATAAAATGCAATATAGTTACTGTAAATAATTCCAATATATTCTATTTACATTTAGGAACATATTACCAACAATATATTATTGTATATATTATATATTATAACTTTTTTATGTGCTATTAAATCTCCATAGGTGCCATGTATCCTACCAGTATGAGGATCAATGAAGAGGGTCGTCTGGTTGTCAACTTCAAGACAGAGGCACGATTCAGGGGGCAGTTTGTCATGTCTCACCCAGGTAAGGATCATTAACACTGATACGCACATGTATACAGGAAGGTGTCCAGTGGGTCATGTTGACAGGCCCCCTCTATGACTCCTATTGAGTTGCATGTCCCAGATTTATTTTAGCTGCTATATCCGGCCTGCAACCTAATGACTATGACCTTCCTGTGTGGCAGGAACAGGGTTATTCAATCCACTCAGTCCCATATTCCCACCTAGTGGTGACTGAATGTTGGTGGATGTATGTGATGAATTTGCTCCCAAGTGATGCTAGCAAGTAGTGTGTTTTGTGCTAGGACTTTAAAGACTCAATCTTTTCATTAAAAACAAGCTTTTGGACTTTACATTCACATTTTGGTGCCTGTGGAATCTGAAAATGTGTTAATGTTTATCAGTGTTGGGGGTAACGTAGTACAAAGTAACACTTTACAGTAATGTGATTGCCTTTTCCTGTAAGGAAGAAATGTATTGCATTATTGCTAATATTTTAAAAAGAAAATACTCCAGATTCTTGAGACTTCAGCAGAAAAGATGAGTGTTCAATTATTTCTCTGCAAAGTGTGGATAACTTTCAGTGATTTATCACATACATTTTCATTGATTTTCAATTTATTCATCACTTCAGCACAAGCCAATGAAATCTTGCGTTTCACTTTATTGATGTCATCGCTTTGGTAGCCAATGGGAATGAGAATGCAGTATATCTTCCTTTTCAAAGTGCACAACATCCTGTAGCAGATTGCAGAGCTGAGAATAAAAGCTTCTAGTACCCCCTATAGACACCTATAAAAAGTGCATATGAAGACCATGCCAGTACCTTTATATAGTATTTGCCTGAAATAAGCATGTGTATGCTCCAGATTTTTTTCAGAGCTTCAAAATACACCCAGAATTGGCTTGGAAGGTTTAATTACATGCAGTGCTTTTAAAGCATATATTTCCTCTATATAGATTATCCTTGTACCTAAATTGTGAATGTGTGATACCTGCAAAAGCTGACTGCACAACTTTGACTGTAAATATGATAGTGAGTGTGGGCAAAAACTTTCCACTGTTTTGAACTCCATGAGCAATCTGTTGAAGTATCTATTCATGCTGATGTGAAACTAATGGATAACAAATTATGTCCTGTGGAAGAGAGAAGCCCAGCTCTGGGGCAACTCTTTAAGCTTTTTCTTTAAAATAGCATGAGCTATTCATTAAAAGCCGGGATAGTGACAAGTTTTTTAAATGATGTTTAATGTAATTGGCTGGTTCTTTTTCAATAAAGTCATGAATTGGATTTTCCTTGTTCTTTCTAATTGGTACAGATTTGTATAGGTTTTTTGCTGAGTAACATAGATGTTGAGCAATGAGTAGTGAGATTACCTTTCCAGGAAGTAGTACCCCAACATTAATGTTTATTGAATTACATTTTCATAAAAAAAAAAAAACAGTTAATATTTAAAATAAGGGCTAAATCATGGTCCTGTCCATTTGCTTGAAGGTTTGAAACAAATCCTCGTTTCGATTTAAAATGTCACTCTGACAAAGTGACTTATCGTTTCTACAGGAAGCAGCCTGTCATCCATGGTGATGTCGGCAGATCATCCTGGACTAACCTTCACTCTCACTCTGATCCGAACTGAGCCCACATACAATCAGCCAATGCAGCAATGGAGTTTTGTCTCGGACTTTGCTGTGAGTAATCCATGCAAGCCAGTTTGCCATTTTCATTTATAAATCATTTCTATTGATTTTTTTTTATTTCTTTTTGACCTACCAACTACCATATTTCACTGGTCACCAACCCTGGTCCTGGAGATCTAACTTCCTGCAGAGTCTAGTTCTAATCACAATCAGTCACACTTGATACAGCTACTTAATGTCTTCAGAAGCCCTTGATGGGCAGCATGAAACTAAACTCTTCAGGAAAGTAGATCTCCAGGAGGAAGTTTGGTGACCACTGTCATATAGCTTAGACTCCACTATGTGCTGACAATGCAAACATGAACAAATTATTTATAGCTTTCAAATCTGGTTCTTACATTAAGAGCCATATGTATTGCATGTGAAACTTTCAGTCCATGTTTTAGTATGATAGAAAACTTCCAGGACAGAATTTTGTATTCTGAAACCTTGCCATGTTTCAGTTTTCATGTTCTTTATAATAAATGTTCAGTCATAGTTCTGGTCCAATTAATAGTCATTTCAATAAATGAACTGGTTAGTTTTTGTTTGTTTGTTTTTGCTGTTAAAAATAAGCCACCTAATGAAACTGATTTGAGGATATGGTTTATTTCTGTGTGTGGGGGTGTGTGTAGGTTAGGGACTACTCTGGCACCTACACAGTGAAGCTGATTCCCTGCAGTGCCTCTCCTAATGGAGAATTCAGTATTCCACCTGTGTGCCACCCCAGGGAGCCACTTACCTTCGACATGGACATCCGTTTCCAGCAGGTCAGACTCAGCCCCACCACTCGCACACAGCTACAGATTTTTTGTTTCGTTTTTCAGAGAGGACTCTACAACCGTATCTAAAATTATTTGGTTAAAGTTTTCAAACATTATTTACTTTAGAATTAAATGCACTGCATGTTATGCGATGTAGATCAGAAGAGCATACAGTCATATATGTAAATGTTTGGTCATGTTTTGTTGATTTTCTAAGTGAAAATAGGTAAAATAACACATCTACAGGGAGCACACAAATTGAAAATTTTCTGCTAACTTCAATGCACAATTTCTATTTATTTGCTATATTTAACATACTGAAAAACATAAAATCTAAAATGTGCTGTAAGTTTTGCACTGGCCACATTTTATTTTTATTTTTTCCTCAGTATGCTAAATTCAGCAAATAAACAGTAATTGTGCATTAAAAGGGGTGCCTTTTGCAAACGACTGTATATATTATGTTCAGAATGTGCCTTGATGCAACTGCAATATGTGGCAACAATACTTCAGAACTTTTACTTCGCTATTTTCCAACCTCTCTTTATCCTCTACAATTAAACAGACTGTGCCTTGAAGACATACATGTCTAAAGGATCTCTCTTCTGATTGGCCGCCTTGTATTACACCTTATTCAAAAAGCAGTCCAGACTGAAAAACAATAGCTTAAACCGGAATGGGAGGGTCTAAATTGCTGTAGGCTCAAAAGGCGGAGATGCTTAAATGTGCTGTTTTAGTGACATCACTAAAAACACTGAAATAAAAACAGGTTGTTTTTGCTGCTCAGTTGGCATGTACGGACTGTATGGATTTGGGAGAGTAAAAACTTTGAAACTTTAACAGTGTTTACAAACCATATTAAACTCTTATTTTTAAAAAAAAAAAAAAAAAGAAAAAAATTTGTTTCCATGATAAAGTCACTTATGCCTGGTTTACATGAAACTAGCCACTGCTAGTTGCTCAAACTTTAGTAAATTGAGTGTAACATAATTAGCTGCATTTTCAATATCCCACGCTGTTCTGAGTGGCTGTCCTTTGAATGCGTAAGTGGGGGGCAGAGAAGAGCATTTTTCCATGAGGATGACCAATAAACTACACATTTAGGCTCATGCACTAGTTTCACACATAACATGCAGCCAGAATGCACCTGATTTGCGCCTGAAATTCGTCTGATTTGCAGTTCACTGTGTGGCCAACTTTGATCAGCTTTAATAGCAACTAGTTTAGAATAAGATGAAAGCAGTGAGTGAGTTATATGAAGCCATGATATCGCTCTGTTTTTCTCTCAGGTGAGTGACCCTGTGGCAGCAGAGTTCAGTCTCAACACACAGATGTTCCTGCTGTCTAAGAAAGAGCTGTGGTTGTCTGATGGCTCCATGAGCTTTGGAGAGGGCACAGATACCGCTTTCACTGAGGGTAAGACAGCTGAACTGAAATTAACTGAGGATAAATGGTTTCTGATGTACTGCTGTCTAATGCAGTACTCACATATCAAAAAAATAATGCACAGAAATATTCAGAGTTTGTGTGATGCTGGACTGTAACTCTTACATAACAGTAAAATGTACATCTACCTTGTTGTTTCTTTCTCTTTTTCTTTCTTTATTTTTTGAGAGAGTGGTGCTACTACAGTGACCTCGGCCTTATGATGTATGTCAGTCTAACACTGGTGATGCTATCATGAGCAACTGTCAAGCACAGTATGGTTTGTCTTGGTTGTTATGCAGGTTCTACTATCTATGGCCGTGTAATGGTGGATCCGGTGCAGAACCTGGGAGATTCATTCTCCTGCAGTATAGAGAAGGTCTTCCTTTGCACAGGCACTGATGGATATGTGCCAAAGTATAACCCCACCAATAAAGAGTATGGCTGCCTGGCAGATGCCCCCTCACTGCTGTACAGGTTCAAGATCCTGGTATGCCATTTTTTTCTCTAAACTTGGATCCCACAAATTGCCACTGTTTTCTCCATAACTTTTGGTATAAACTCTATGATTAGAACTGAATGGGCCAATAAAAATGGTCCAAAAGGATCAATTCTACCTCACTGGCATTCATCAGCTGTGTTAACATTGTGTTTTATGTGACTATGTTTGCCATCTAGGACAAAGCTCAGCCTGAGACCCAGGCTACTGCCTTTGGAGATGTGAGATTTGATGCCAAACTCGCAATGGACACTCCAGGAGCCCTTACTCTGATCCGACAGCCGGGGTCAGACGGGTTCACACTGTCCTCCTCCCCACTCTTCCAGGTCAGAGACATACCTTAAATACACTCTGCTTACCAGTGAAGCTCTGATAAACTCACTGGACAAAAAATGCATCGCATGCGTCTTTTCTTCTCTAATACTTGGTTAAGCATTCAATTGCCCTAATGACAGTATCATTCTTGGCAGGCAAGGATTAAACTAGCCTCTTGAGATGTCAATTTTGGGCCATTCTTTACATGTGTGCCTATTTCAGCATTTCACTTTCTGTTCCAAATTCAGAATTGGGATTGTGGTTTACTGATTTTGCTACTTAGTCATATAGTCCCAGTAGTCCTTACATGTCAGGATTGGCACTGTTGTTAAGGTTTTTTAACCAAGCGTTAGCAAAGAAATAATACACACAACTAATATGTAGTGAATAAGCAATGGAAGCTTATATCCCACTTCTTAGCACTGTGCACACTGCATGCCTAAGTCATCACCTCAAACCTTGTAAATTTGTTAAGTAATCTCAACCAGACTTACTTATGCAGAAATAGTTATGTGGTTTCAGTGACTCAATTGCATATTATCTATGTTAAAAAACAAGAGTAAGAATAAGTGCAGGCTTCAAGACGGCTGATACTACAGTTTAAGCTATGTGACACTTTTGTACTTTTCTTATAGATAACAGTATGTCATACATATTGTATGTCATACAGTGTCAGAAACCACATAAGCAAGTGTATTTATCTCCAGTGCAAAACATAAGAAGCAAAATATCTTGGATGATCAGCTATAAGCAGTAATTCTGGGACACTTCTATCATCATTTGTTATTTAAAAGTATTTAAGGTGTTCATGTATTTTGGAAATCGTGCCTTACCACATTAAAAGTACAAAACTGCTGTACTATCACTTATCAAGCAATACTTTGAGCCCAAATAAGCAATAGAAAGCTAGAAAATATTCACCTAACCCTCCACTTTATTTCAAACAAATGTTGGGACACCAGTCCAATGCAGGGATCTCCAACAGACCATCCAACACACCAAAAATGTCTGTGAGAGGTTATAGATACACTGAAAATTCCAAAATCAAGAGTAAAAACTGTACTTAAATAGTGGAAAGAAACAAGAAGTGTTCAAAACCTACCATGATCTGTCCATCTAAAACATCCAGCAAGCCTGGTTGAGCATTAGCTGTCATTGAAAATGCAATAAAATGCTAACCTAAATAAAATGCTAAATACAGACCTACATTAAGAAAAGAAATGAAATGAATATAAATTATTAGCATATTTCTGTACTTTAATTACAAGGTAATTTGGAGTTTCAGTTAATAAACATGGTTGTTAAAGCTGGTTGTCATAACTTTTCTGATGGATACAAGTACATAAATTATAAATTTATCTCTGAAAATAATGAACAAGATATAAAATTGAGGAGACAGCAGATAAAATAAAAGCATATTTTATTTTTTCAGGTCGCAGCTGGTCGGGAGTGGTTCATCCACACTATTTACACTGTCCGCTCTAAAGAGAATGCCAACCGTGGCATCGGTAAGAGAAGCCTGGAGTACCACCATGGCATTTCATCTGTTCTGCCCGAGTCTGGTGCCCTGACCCGCCACCGCCGAGCTGTGCCTGACCCAGAAGCTCTGGAAATTGGTGTGGAGAACAACCGTGGCACCAACATCCAGCACATCGCCCTGGATCGCTCTGACCGGCTCAGAGTGAGCCAGCGGCAGCCGTGGGGCCGTGAGACCTACCTGGAGCGTCCCCTGGTGGAGGGGAGCTCAGGTAAAGAGCCTGGCTCTGACTCAGCTCTACCAGCAGGCATGCCCACACTGCTGGGAGTGTCTGGGCTGATCCTGCTGGTGTGCCTTGTGGTGGTTCTGGTTGCTCTCTTGCTCCGGCGTAAGAAGAAAGAGAAAGAGTATCCACCATACTCCACCTCCTCCTGCTCAGCCTACAGCGGCAGCAACAGCAGACAAACCACGAGCACAAGACACAGTGGAGACAGTTCAGAAGTTTAGACATCGACACTGAGGCCTTCCCTGTCCACAAACACGTTCATACCTACTTGTCATGATGATGCCTTCCTCCCTATGAGCACAACAGCTGGCGGAGAGGACGTCTTAGAACGAAGAAGCAGTGGCGACGAAACAGAAACAGGGAGAAATTCAGCTTTGGATCACATTTAAGGTTCATTCACTTCCCAAATGACTTTGCTTTCCACTTCTATACTGTTCTTATAAACTCCTAGCTTCATCCTCAACAAGCACTGAGGACTTCCACACATGCAGCAGATTTCAGAACAAAAGGACATTGCTTCCAAAGTCTCTCAAAGAAAGTGTTCCAAGCCTCATAGAGCTGATATGATGAGCAAATCTGTGCTTTGATGTTAATTTATCCTAGTTGCTGATGTTAAATAACATTTTTTTAGTTCTTAAGTGCTGGTGCACATTGTGTGGCTTGTAGAAAATGACACAGAAATAACATGATGTCACTCTCAATATAAATTTTCAACATCAGTCTCACTTTGAAACTTTGATTTAAAATCTAAAGCAACTACCATCTACTTCTACTAAAACACATAAGACGACTCAGTGTTAACTTAGGCAGGTAGCATAGGTCAGCCGTCTTTTGACCTGATCTCAGTCAAAATTCTGAGATTCAGCTGTTGGCAATAAAATAAGTTTACCGTAGAATCTTTGTTTTAAGTTCAACTTGTAAACTTTTCTGTTTTGAATGTGTGCCAGAAACGTTTTTGCGATAAAAATAGATGTAGAAAAGCTGGCTTATTGAAACATTTATGTAATAAATGTATGTATTTTTATATTCATGACACACTGCTGTGTACAGTAGCGCACACTGGTGTTCCCATGTCGACAGACCATTTTTATGGTGCTATAAAAAGGGACAGTGATGTTTCATTTGAGTCATTTCTAATGCATAAGTATTCAGATTTTTATACATTTGTCAGGATGTGTTCAAATATGCTTCAGAATTACACATAACTGTGTATAATAATTATCTTGTGTATGTATGTGAGTGCTTATATATACACCACCAAACAGAACAATGCCAACAGAAGGTATTATTGGTATTATTACATCCTGATAGAACTTGAAAAGCTGTGAACCACAGGTTGTGATTGTTACATAATTGTTACATGTGGTGATTTTTTTTCTTTCAAATTGCATAATTGGTTAAAAATTCATCAAAGGCTTATAATATGCTGATTATATGTCCATATTAAGGTGCTCACATTAATAATCATGTACATGGTTTTAATTTGATGATGCCACTTTCAATTTATTGTTTAATGTATTAAAGTTACACTGCCAAATACCAGCTTCACAGCAGTCACAGTTTCCTTGTTGCCAGCACAGTAAGCAAAGTATGTTAAAATATGTTCTCAAACTTGTATGTTTGCTCTAATAATTCAGTGCAAAATCAGTTAGAATCTGGAGGTAAACTTTAAATTTCAATATCATTGCTGTCAAAACCTCATAAATCCATTTTTAAACTTTCTTTTACACCATTTGAACACAGCAGATGCTTTTTGCACCGTGTGAACATTTCATGATAAATGGACCAACGGAAATGGTCCAAAATTAATAAAATCTCATTACATTACATTTAAGTTATAAAGTTACCCTTGTAGGAGATACAAGGTTTTGTTACACTCTTAACAAAAAAGATGGTTCTTCAAGGGTTCATTAGTAAAGGGGACGGTTCTATTTAGAACCATGAGTTCTGTATAGAACTGTTTCATGCTTGGTTCTTTGCATGGTGAAATGGTTCTTCAGAGTGATAGAGTGTTGTTGTATATGATTCCATATAGAACTTTTATGAAAATTGTTCTATATAGTACCAGAAAGTGTTCTTCTATTGTTATGAAGTCAAGCTTGTAACAATAGAAGAACGCTTTTTGGTGCTACAGTTTCAAAAAGGTGCTATATAGAACATCTACATAGGTCAATTACAGTTATATAGAACCTTATACAACACATACTCCGTCAATCTGAAGAACATTTCACCACGCAATGAATCTTTTAAGCATGAAATGGTTTTATATAGAACTCACTGTAATAAATAGAACAGTTTCACTTTATCAAAGAACCCTTGAAGAACCATCTTTTTTAAGAGTGTAGGACAGCCATGAGATGTAATGAAATGTATTACTAAGAAGTTACTAAATGTAGTAAATGTAGCAATTACAAACACACAGGCCCACAAATAAGTGTGTCTTGCAAAATTGGATCTAGCAGAGCTTTTATACAATACAGTCATATGCAATCATAGTCAAGTGCCATGTTGTGTTGATTTTCTAAGTGTAGATAGGTTGAAATAAGTGAAAATCCTCTACAGAGAACACATTTTAATGCACAATTACTATTTATTTGCAGAATTTAACTTAAAAAAAAATAATTGCTAAAGCATGGCCTGTGCAAAAGGAGTGGCATTTTTCATATTTTTGTGAGTTTTTTCCCCCAATTTGTTAAACTCAGCAAAGAAATCAAATTGTGAACTAAAATTTACAGACAAATGGCACATTTTTAAGCTTGTTCCTGTGCAGGATATGTTCACATGTAAATTGACTGTGGCTGTTCAAACATTTTTAAAAGGTCTTCTGTCTTTAATTTGACAACTGTTACTCTTTTTTGTTCCAAATAACAACATAATAATAATTCCAATTCAGCTACATAGACAGCTTTATCAAGTTCACACAGCATGATAACAAACTTAGTGTTCATAGAAGAAGGTGAAAACTTGTATGTGGAGGTATGTCTGCAGATTCCAGTAAGTACTAGCTATTTGATTCTCTCCGCCTGCTGAAAAACAAGCTAAGGCCAATTACAACTTTAAACCACCTGACTGTAAATTTGCCATCAACACAAACAGAGAAAAACAGAGTAAAACATCTAAGAGAAGTCTTAAAAGCCTTTCTCGAAACACCAGAAAGGTCTAGCAGAAACAACAGAAATATAGGTTTAGTGGAGAAGCAGAGCAGATGGAACATGGTTGTGTCCTATGGCTGGAGTGTCAATAACCCATTCTTGTGTATTTCAGACCTAGCAATAACTGAATGTATCACCCCCAAAAAATAACTATACTTTTTAAATGCATGACCCAACAACTTCTCAGGTCAGGACTCAGCAGTCTATCTACATCTAAAAGATATAAGCAACTTCTATGATGTCAGCAACCTACACATTTTGGACAGAAAAGACAGTAACTTTGATAGATATAGAACAGAAGGCAGCTAACCCTTAAAAAATAAAGGTACCCTTAAAACCCTTTTGTGCAATGTGTACAGAGTGTTGTTAAAAGAAGAGGTGATGCAACACAGTAGTAAACATGCCCCTGTCCCAACTTTTTTTGAAATGTGTTGCCGACATCAAATTCAAAATGGGCATATATTTTTCAAAAAACTTTCTTAGTTTCAACATTTGACATGTTGTCTTTGTGCAATTTTCAATTAAATATAGGGTTTAAATAACCACATCATTGCATTGTGCACTTTTTAAATTTTGCACAGTGTCCCAACGTTTTTTGTAAAAGGCGTTGTAACAATATGTTAGCACTAAGCTAATGCTGGTGCACATTTTTGGCTGTAAATTACACACTGACATCTGAATCTCATAACAGACATCCCATGCATTTTATTTTAAGCTTGTATCTGATGTTAAATATATTTGACCTCATTTGTTGCAGTTTTATGGTGATACTTTCAGTAAAAGCCCTGGATAAAAATCCTGATTGGGTGTTTCCTTTGCTTCCAGACAGAGCTGAACAATTAAATCAATAATTGCAGAGTTTAAATACAACAAGCATGACTAATTATTTAAACAAAAACTAGCTATTATATTTTTAGTTCCTAGAGATCATTAGAAGCCTAGAAGCCTTGAGGGTTCCTCACTGCACAATACAGAGGTTATGTTGTATAATGAAACTTTGGGAGGTACATTTTTATAAATTTGGCAGTTAACCCTTAACTAAAGAGTTCCCTCACAACTGACCATTATCTCCATAGCTAAGCAGAAGAGCTGTTGTTCAGACTGGGAGTAGCAGTTATTTGTGTTCTTAAGGTCTTTACAGTTGTCTGGTTGGCTTGTTACTGCACACACTGGTTATATAAGCCCAACAGCTTTGCAGCATTAATCATGCGTGACTGTTAAATCAGTGAATTAATGTAATTTAATAACAAATGGCTCGTTTGACCTCTTTGGTACTGTCATAAGAATGAGGTTTATATACAAGTGACATGTAATCCAAGAAGACTGGTAGTGAATTGCAAAGAAGAGAAAATATTTGGTTACATATATTTCAGGTACGTTTTATTGTAAGTCAGCTCATTTCATACATTCTTATAACTTCAATTCCAAATCTGATTTGTTTTTTGGGGGGGTTTACATAATTTGAAATGCCAGTAGCTGTTTACATGGTGTCAAAATTGCATGATGGATGGAGTAATACAAATATGCAAAAAATTTAAATAAAGTATAGAATTTACAGTAAAATCTCTGAATATATATAATGATTATTTGATGATTTTCAATGATTAATTGAAAGAAAACAACTATTTTGCCAAGAACCTGTAGCACACGTTTACTTTTCAAGCGAATATTTTAACATTAAACTCTTCTAAACTCCTGTTCAGTTGCCTTCAAGAGTGCTTTTACTTCTACGTCAGTAAAGTCTGTTTGAACAGAAATAACTGGAACTGTATGTCCAATAGCCTTTTGTTCTATAAATAATAGGCATCACACACCTATTTACTCAGAAACCCAAAATGGCAAAGCCAAATCCCTATTTAAATGTACTTAGTCTGAATGTCCATATACAAACTCAATAGTATATGTCCCTATTCAAATAGAATTCCATAACAGTATCAGTGTGTTCCCTTGGATAAACTGTTTTGACCAAGAAGAGCTATCTCTTTTTTACAAGTGAGAAACTCAGATGAACAAAAACATCATATTGCCTATCATGCACACCTGAAAGACCATGCACAGACACATGTAATACATTGCTTTCCCAGAAAATTTAGCTTCAAAAAGACAAAATAAAAACTAGACAAAAAAACAAACTAAACAACAATATTGATCCAATGTTGAATTTTCAATGATGACCATTGATCAACATTGTTGACCATACTTCAGCGTTGAATCAATTACATCTTGCTACCTGGGCAGTGGTCAAATACCTGAAGATTCAAGGTTTACAAGTCTATTTTGTCTGGGTTATTAGCAAATCTTAATATAATTCACAAACCTCACAAATACATAAAAAACCAAACTGTTTTTTACTTTACATTGTACACCTGAAACAACAGGTTTATACATGATATTTATCTAATAAAATATACAGTTACACAGTGACTTTATCATTATCATAGTGTAATTTCTTTTATGTTCTACTGAAGATTTTGTGTTTGCCAAATTTATAGTATCCTAACATAATTGGATGGATTTTTACCTCAGGAAAATTGTATGTACACATTTTTTTTGGAACAAGTTGTTTTACAGTCCCCTAAATTTTAGATAATAACAAGGTAAGTGTGAGGTAGTAGATCATTATTTTGGGTAACATGATGGTAAGTTCTGAAACAGTTTAAATTACACTTAATATCTAGAACTGGTTCTAGATATTAACTGAGTAAGTGCAGGGTACAGTCGGTCTTCAAAGTGCTGTGTAATTATTTTGGGTAAAATGATGACAAGTACCAGAAAAGTATAAATAAATTAAACTGAAATGACTAATAGGTTCTAGATATCAAGTGAGTAAGGACAGGGTATAGTCTTCAAAGTGCTGCGTATTTATTTTGAGTAAAATGATGAGAAGTAACAAGACAGTATAAATAAATTAAACTGAATTGACTAACAGGTTCTAGATATTAACTGAGTAAGCATAGGGTACAATCTTCAAAGTTCTGTGTAATTATTTTTGGGTAAAATGATGATGAGTACCAGGACATTATAAATTACACTGAAGTGGACTTACAGTTTCTAGATATTAACTAAATAAGTGTAGGTTACAATTTTTAAAGTTCTGTTTAATTATTTGGGTAAAATGATTATGTTCCAAGTTAGCATAACTAAATTACACTGAAATGATAAATGGGTTCTAGATATTAACTGAATAAGTACAGTGTAGGGTACAATCTTCAAAATGTTTAACTATTTTGGATAAAATGGTGAAAAGTACGAAAACAGTATAACTAAATGACACTGAATGCCAAACAGGTTCTAGATATTAACTGAATAAGTGTAAAGTACAATCTTTCAAAGTGCTGTTTAACTATTTTGGGTAAATTGATGATAAGTATGAAAACAGTACAACTAAATTACACTCAAATGACTAACATGTTCTAGATATTAACTGAGTAAGTTCAGGCTTTAGTCTTCAAAGTGCTATTTAACTACTTTGGGTAAAATGATGATAAATTACACTGAAATGACTGACATATTCTAGATATTATGCAGATAAAGGAAATTTTTACTGTAATGTCACACATTTAAGCAGGAAAGTAAATCAGAAACACCTGCAAGTATTGGGTAGTTATATGGTATAAAATGACAGCACAAAGAAAAAGGCAGTGTATGAGGTAGATTATAAAACCACAAAAATAGTTTTTGCTTTCTTTTATAGCCCAGATCCAGTTTTGTTTCTTGATAAACAGGTACATACTATGTAAGACTTTTCGTACTTTGTTAATGCAGAATCTTTTTACATCAGAAAACAATCCTGTACATTTTACCCAAAATAATTACACAGTGCTGTAGAGTTTGTACTACATACTTAGCCAGTTAATATCTAGAATATATTGGGAATTTCAGTATAGGTTATTTAGACAGTGGAACTTACCTTGGAACTTACCATTATGTTACTCAAAATAATTACCGAACACTTGTTAAAGAAAGTGTTATTTAGTTTTTAAATGACCAGACCATTCAAGAGGTCTACCTACTTCCTTCCTCAAACAACTAAATGTCTCAGGGGGCCGGTTTTCATTGTCCTGTCTGCCACTCCTTGACTTCGTTTATATAAGGTTGCACAAGGTTAAACAGGGAAGTCCACAGCAGTGATCTGAAGACTAACGCTTCAAGGTATGATTTTCTCATTAGCAGGCAAAGTCTGGCATTCTAGTACTATAAGTAATTAAAGTATTATCTTTTTCGAAGGTACTATTTATTACACCAATGCAATGTTTCTCTCCTCACAGATTGGTTGATGGTGACCATGGGTCTGCCGGTCAGAACATCTATCAGCTTCTTGCTGATGGTCTTCCTCATCCAAAGTTGGACTCTGGCCTTTAAATTTTTCTCATTTAGGTCCGTGACCCACGAAGCCATAACACGTGTTGCAATTTTAGAGACAACATTCGATCTCTGTAAATCACAAGCTCTCCGTAAGGGAAGGAATTTTGAGACGGTGAGAAAGAAGATATCAAACTTTTCTTACTGGTATTTCAAGTAATTTCATGAAATTATAAGATATAATTTATGGCATGTCTGCCTAAATGACTTTATTTATTACAGCCAAACATACTGACAGAAGAGTCACTGGCAGCAGTTTGCTCCTCAGCTGCTTCAGCCAAAGCTTTCAAAAGGAGCATTGAGAAAATCAATGGAAGAAATGCCTGGGTGGACGTACACCATGTCTCGAATCCTAAATACCACTTTGATGATGAGAGCTTTTTGCGTGGACGGGATCTGATCACCTCAGGAGTGAGAATTGTTAAGGCTAGTGTCAAGCAGCAGAGCTATGAAGCTGCCAGAGCAAAGCTCGGTGAAGTCCTGCACACTTTACAGGTATGGCAACAGGTTACAGTAGAAAACTGAGATAAAATCTATTACCGTTTAAATTTAACTCTGTATTGCCTAATGTTGCTTAAAGGCAACAAGCCCATTTTCCTCACTTCACAATGACATTATACATTTTTAATGAAGATGAGAAGCTTAATAGTGAAGGGAACAGTTTCAGGTCATCTCCCAAAGACCATTTTTAAACCTGTTTTGGGCTGGTGCTGCCTGTGAATGATGCATTTACTGTACCAGACAATCTCCCTTAGAAAAATTGCTGAAATTTTTCATAAAATAACAATTATTTCTATGATACTAAATATTAAAAAAAATGACACTCTAATTAATGTGTATCAGAATTTTCTAAGGGAGATTGTCTGGTACAGTAAATGCATCATTCACAGGCAGCACCAGCCCAAAACAGGTTTAAAAATGGTCTTCGGGAGATGACCTGAAACTGTTCTCTTCACTATTAAGCTTCTCATCTTCATTAAAAATGTATAATGTCATTGTGAAGTGAGGAAAATGGGCAATGTTTAAGCAACATTGTGTGACAGTGAAATGGATTTAGCCAGTAGCAGGTGAGATGCCATTTATGCAGTTGAAGTGGTCACTATCTAGTTTTTCATTTAAAATGATCTTTTATATAGAATCATATATTTTTGTTCATTTTGCAGATCTAACTCTAAAGTATTTTAATTATTTAACATGTATTCAATTTTAAAGGCTAGAGGCACCTTTCAGTGAATTTTGTCATGTAGCAGTCTGCATCCAGTATGTTTTCATTAGTACCATTAGTTTTGTTTTGAAAATGAACACCAATTACTGTAATTTTAAAATTACCTTACTCTTTTTTTAGGTTTTAGCATAGTTTTAGTAATTTTTCAGGAAATAGCATGTAATTGAACTATTTCTTTTTTCTGTTATTCTGGGATGTTTTGTATTTATTGTATTTAAAGATCAACAATAGTGTACTCAGTTTCATTCCAAATATTGAGATAAAAAGTCCTATATAAACTATATAACACTCAATATAATTTCTTTCAATTGTTGCACAATGTTGCCTCAAGGCAACATACCCTAAAAGGACCTGAACATTTATTGTTTAAAAAAAATGATTGATTTCAGTTCTCAGATGCATTTTATGCAAGAAAAGTGAACATATTGAAATCATTGCTCTACTAATGTGTGTAATAAAGTGTTAAGGATAAATTAGCAATCTAACCCCTTTCAATCCCAGGCTTATTACATCTCAAGGCTTATTTTTAAGTAACTACTTGCAAAACAATAAAATCAAAACAAAAAAAAATCATACTGTTTGAGTTATATTTCTGAGGAGCAGCACCCTGGGCATTTAAGGGGTTAAATGATATTTTCACATCTTAACATCTTCAACACATTATTTCTCACATCGCTACATGTCTGTCACAAAGGATTTCTACAGTCATAGTAACTGGATAGAACTGGGAAACAGAAGACCTTTTTCCAACCTGATCAATCCAAGCAGCCCAATTGACAACATTGCTGGTAAAACACAAGTCTGTTTCTGTGGTGCGGGTATATGGGTGTGTTTATGCAGGGCTTTTCTTCTTGTTACACTCCTCTGGATCTAGATTTCAATTGTGTGTGCTATTGTTTTAGTCAGAGTCAAACCAAACAAGATACAGGATGTGGGAAGACACGGAATTTCTGGTTGATTGAGACTGTCAGTCAGTGTCAATTTGTTGGATTGTGTATTTCAAAGACATGCCAAAAACTATAGGATGTGCAATTCCTCCAATGAGATCACAACTATTATAATTTTAAAGGTCCGGCACAGTGTCTTTTTTAAATTTCTATCAAAAACAAAGATTTCACCAAACTATATTAGACAATTCAGTGGCATTCCAAAAGTTTCCTAAAAATGGCATTAACATAAGTCTTTTGTACTTTCCACTTTTTTGTTGACATTTTCCACTTTGATGTGTGGGTGGGACCCTCAACATATGGCCAATTATGACCACCTCTTGATTGACAGCCTTTGTCAAACACAACAGTGCAGTTTATTTTCAAGGATGGCACAAACTAAATACTGAATGAGCCTTCAGACAACAACAATACAGAACATGAACCTGAACATGCACTGCCCCAATTTGATTCAAAATGAATAGTGTCCTTTTTGAGCTCTAAAGGCTTTATATTCCACTGTACAAAACCTTTTTGGCTGGAGAGCAGCACAGTTTGATTGTGTTCGTAATTTTATGAAATTCTGTAAATCAGCAATGTCATTTGTTTATAAATTTCACAGCAAGGGGGGGTATATCATTTTTAATTGGCAATAAATATATGTCATATATGTCATATTATATGGTGACTTTATAGTATTAGAAATTTTTTTATATATGTTTTATTAAATGGAAAAGTTGAACGAGCAGCTGGTGAAGAAGCTGCTAACTTCAGCTTCATTTGGCTCAAATAACACATAAAAAACATTTTTTTGAGTTGTTCTGGCTTTCCTATTCATATTTCAACCAGTGACTGGTCTCCACCCTTATAACGTCTCTACTTTAACTCCATTTGATTTCTTTTTCAAATCTGATATTGATTAATGATCATTAAGTCACAGTTCTGTAAGACTGTTGAGACAGTTTTGATATTTACAGCCGAATTGCCAGCATCTTTAACAAAGTGGCTGCAAAGACCAGAGAGTGCTTAGTTTTCTGACTGTTTCTGGATAATAATAATAAAAATAATAATAATAATAATAATAATAATAATAATAATAACAGCAATAAATTTCACTTTATTAGATAAATATAATCATTGGTTGAGTAAAGTGTTTAAATATTGTTCTCGCTTCACTGTGCATTCAGGTTTCCATAGCAGAGTTTGGCAGACACTGAACATAGCTTCAAATTGGCATTAAGAAATCAAAGAAGTTGGCTGTAATTGATTCTGTTTTCTCTGAATTCCTTTTTATTTATCTTTGTAAAACTGAAAGAAGTGAAAGAAAAGAACATTACAAATACTGAGATAATTAAAAGAAACAGTAGAAGTATTCATTGTCTAACAGTCTCGTATTGTACTTAAGTAAGCTGTGTACATACTTCACCATACACATCACTGAGCTACATAAAATAGCACTTAAAAACAGACAGTACACTTCATAACACTGTCTAATACCTGGATAAATATAGGATTTATAAAGTATATTCAATTATATTCAATGTTTCAAGAATCCTGTAATGCAGCTTTGATGAATATGAACAAATGAACAAATGTTTTAAATTAGCAATGTTTGCTAACTTTAGTTTAGTAGTAACATGGAATGGTTACGAATTCTCAGCCTGATGTGTAAAACATTGTTTTATGATAGTTGTGAGATAAAGGTTTGATCTAAAATGTATTTTAATCAATTACTTCAATCCATTCATGGTGGAGGGATACAACAAGGGTGTTTGAAGATAAATAATCCCCACAGAAAACTTTTTTTTTAGATTGACCATTATTTTACCATCGTTAACATCATTAACATTACTTATCCAGACGGGCCCCCAAAAAATGCCATTTTGGAACACCTCAGTCCCTACTCCCACCAAAGTCTGTGCACTCCTTATCTTGGAAGTACATAGTTTGAATCCTACATAAGAACACCTTTTTTTCAACAATCAGCAGAGAACTAACAGACTTTTAAGGGTTAATGTTAGAATTTAAGCTTGGATGCCTTAAATAACTAAGGACAGACTGGATAGCTGAAGTGAAAATATGTTACACGTAAGGTCGTACAAGCTTCAAATGTCAGTCTGTAGCTTACTGTTAACATATAATGAAAAATATAGGAAATTAGCACTTTGCTAACAGGATTAAACACTTTAACAAAAGCTCTCCACAAAAATATGTTATCACTGTTATCAATATGAAGCCACATAGCTGGCAAACCTTCAAGAAAAACACTAGAGGGTGCCATGGAGTGAGTCCTCAAAAAATGGGGATGAATGGAGCTAAATGCCAAAAATAAACTAAAATTAAACATGTTTCTAGACATCTATGCAGGATCTTTCCCTAATTTTGGAAAGTACAAGGATAAAGGCCTATTCTAACAAAATTCAAAGAAAACTTTATGATACGGCTTTATGTTCAGTAATTACAGGTCGGTTGGTCCTGGCCACTTGAGAGGTGAACGGATCATTAATAGCTGTATATATATATATATTTACAGTATAATGCATTTTAGAAAATATAGCACTAAATAATATATTAATATATAGCCTAAAACATTATTGATTGTTATTATACTATAGTCTTAGTCAAACTCTGCAATGTAACTGTAAGGTTATTCGCCTTTCTTCTCTAAAACTTATTTAGAATCATCACCCAAAGTCAAGGGCTGTGGCCCTCCTGTGGGCCATGGAGGTACTGCAGCTTTTTTATGAAAATTTATTACAGTACACATTTAACCAAATGTAATGTTAAATATAAATAATATAGTTGATTATTTACAAAAATCTGTGCTGCGTGCTCAGGGATGTTTTTGAATGAAGCTTTACAACCTAACAATTTACACCATCACTTGTAAATCACTTGGAGATTAAACATAGTGAAAATGTATCTAAACCTGTTGAATTGAGCCTGAACTCCTCAGTTTTACTCTCTTCAGCCAGACATTCAGCATGTGGCAGTTGCCAAAACAGCCTTCTCATCAGGTTAGTCAGAAAAAACAATCTGATCGCTCAAATCCACGGAAGCTTTTGTGGTCGTTCGTCTGGGCCGTGACTTGTGAACAATTTACGAGTTCACCTCACCCCGAAACCGAGACAAGATCCAAACAAGGTTTGAGAATGAGACTGAAAACACTACTGTTCTGTGTTCTCACATTTTGCTGTATAAAAATACTAAAACTTTACAAAACTGAGTTATGGAATGACTGAAATTTGGCGGACCATGTCTGAAATACAGCGTTAGGAGTATTGCATAGGGCAGTCTTTCTCAACCCTGGTACTGGAGGACCCCCTGCCCTGCACATTGTAGTGTCTTCCCTGCTTCCGACACACCTGACCCAACTAGTCAGCTAATTAACAAGCCTTTCCTGAGGTGAGTGTATTTTGGCAGGAAGCCACAAAAATGTGCAGGGCACATGGAGTCCTCCAGGAGCAGGGTTGGGAACAACTGGTATAAGGTGCTTTCCCAGGCAGGGAGTCAAACCTCAGTCTTCAGTGTGGAGGGCAAGGGTGTTATCCACTACACTATACCACCAATTAAACTAAAACAAGATGAGAAATACTGTGCGTGGGCTTTAAATGAAAGATTTTTTAATACATTAGAATAAATCATAATAAATCAGATGAGTATAAAAGCGTTCCTAGTAGCTCAAAACAGCTTAATCCTGTCAGTCACAACTACGGACCAGTTTTCCAGACTTAAATGAAGCCCTTAGACTATATTCCACACATTTAGAATTCTCCATTGCAAATAATGTGTAGGATAATCTACAGTTAACATATCCAGAAGATCAGCCCAAGATATTAAACATTATGTAGGTTTGTGTAGGGTGGTTTTATCATAGGCCATGTGGCATACTGAAAGTGAAACAAATCTCTCTTTATAAAACAGATTCAGCAACATGCAGGAGTTGTACTGGAAAAAACTGCACAGGAAACATTTTGGACGAGATCCTCAAAAAGCAGAAACTGACCTCAGGATACTTTGACATGTTCAACTCCAGTAAACCAGCAGGTACTGCATGCAATACTTTCCCATACATTAATAAAGACAGTTATAATTGTAAATTAAAATAATAAAAAATGCTTCTCACATCTTAAAGATAATTTTTCTATATGATCCTTAAAACTAAAATCACAGTTAAGCTTAATTATATAAAAGATGGTTCTTCAAAGGTTCTTTAGTAAAGGGAATGGCTCTGTTTAGAACCATGAGTAAATAGTTGCTTAAATAGTTTTTTCCCCTAGTGAATTGGCTCTTCAGATTTGTGGAAAATGTGTAATATATGGTTCTATATAGCACCAAAAAAGGTTCTTCTTTTGTTATGATGTCAAGCTTGTAACAAAAGAAGAACCATTTCTGGTGCTATATAGAAACAATTTAAAAAACGTTTCTATATAGAAGCACATACAACACATATTCAGTCAGTCTGAAGAACCAACTCACCATACAAAGAATCATTTAAGCATGAAATGGTTCTGTTTAGAACTCATGGGTCTAAACAGAACCATTCCCTTTACTAAAGAACCTTTGAAGAACCATCTTTTTTAAGAGTGTATCACAATGAAAATAAGACTTAGGCCCTGATTTACTAAAAGCTTGCATGTGTGAAAATAACAACAAAAACACAAACAAAAATGTCGTAGCTGATCTACTAATAGGATCTACAGATGGTTGCATCTTTCAAATGAGCAAAATATCATATGGAAATCTACCTTGTTGCACACACAAACAAGTACTCTTTGTGTGAGATCTTAGTAAACCAGGGCCTTGGTGACAAACATGTCCACCAATTTTACTCCAGCATTTTTAAATGTGTCAGAAAAAAAACGGTCAGACATCTAAATAGCCCCTTTCTATCTTCAAAAGCTTGTTACGTGTGTTTTCCCTCTTTGTAATACATTTATATTTTATTTCAAGGAAAGTGCAGCCATGGAGGATCTTTTGATTTGACAAGTCTTAGAGAGCCAAAAGGCGGCATAAGTAAGGATACTGTAGACTCAGAGCATGGCTTTCTACATACAAAGGCAGTGGAGGTAGCCATTGCTGCTACCAGAGAGCTACTGGAGGACATCAGCACAGCAGTGGGGGAGTCTGAGTTTCTTAGGTAACAGAGAAGTGGTTCAAAAAAAAATATTTAACATTAAAAAAAATTGTTGGTTTATCAGGCACAAGGTGCATCCCACACTTTCACACACATTGTTCATGCCAAGCCATACATCATAGACATCATATTTACATCATATCAGCATGTTTAAATCAGACAGACTAGCATTTCTAGCATCTGTTAGTGTTCAACTGAGCATTGAAGTGAGCAAAACAATGACCTTCGTGACTATGAATATGGCATGACAGGTGACACTAGGGCCCAATCCCATTTCACCCCTTGCCCCTACCACTTAGCCCTTAGCCCTCTGTTTTGCGTATTCACATCTAGCGTTAGAGTGTCCAAATTTTTGTTGAGATAGAGGGGCAGGGTGAAGTGTTAGGGCTACATGGCCCTCCAAACAGAGTTTTTTCAGAGGCACACTCCAAACAAAGTGTTATGAGAAAAAAAGAAAAACCGGCAAGATGGCTGCACGAGCTACCACAGAAACCCATCTCAGTTCTCAGTTAAATCTCAGTTAAAAAATTATGATAACCACTGTATTATCTACAGTTTCAATGTGTTATGATCGTTTTCTTCATAACAAGCACACAAAAATCGATAATAGCATGCTAATGTCTCGGTATCTAGCTAGCTAACTTTCTCATTCCACCTTAAATAGTTCAGCAGTATTGACGCCTGAAGCGCCAGAATGTAACTGCTGCACAATTTAAGGTGGAACGGGAAAATTCGAACAAAAACCTGGTGAATAGCTGACTTCAACTTCAGATCACCAAAGAATTAGCAGTGGGCGATAATAAATAATTGTCTTATACCCCCCCTTCTCTACTATCACTGATAGGCCAGGTCACCTACAGAGCACCGCTAGTAGCCTGATAATGAAGCAATTTATTTATTTTTTTTTTTTTTATTTGAGGGTTGTCCCATTTTGTAGGGCAAGATTTCAACCACTACCCCTTGTAACTCAGTTCCAAGGGGTTAGGGTGACACTCGAAAACGAGGGGTAGGGATAAAAAGAAGAAATGGGATTGGGCCTAGGAATGGCTGTTCTAGCTTCAGTTCTGGGCTTTTCAAATACAACCTTTTCAAGGTTCTACTAGCAATGAATCTTTTTTTTTTTTTTATTGAATGGCGGGAGTCATGTTGAGCGTTGGGCTGTGTTCACATGGCAGAGTGTATTTGCCTAAAATGGCATAATATCCTACTGCAGGAACATTGGAAAATGTTAAGCTTAAGTGGAAAGGCTTCACTCTTTATGTGTCACTTTTCATGATGTAACCAGTCAAAAAAGAGGGAAGATAATATAGAACCAGACTGTGAATGCGGGGCTATACAGATGCAGATTTTTTGCACAATATGCTCCACTGTCTGAACGCCTTTTGATTTAGTTAGTTCGGTGGCCTGCACAGTCTCTCAATCTCAACTCTACTGAGCATCTTTGGCATAAAAGGCTACTCACAACAAGACTGTGCTCCCATCCAATTAGCAGCAAATGCAGAATGCAGTTATTTCCACTACATTATTGCACAGTGCATCCAACATATTATAGGGTTTAGGTGAATTCATGCTGTTATGAAGGCCAAAGAAGGCACAATATAATATTAGGTACCTGATTAACTGGCAACTAAGTGTACTTGCTAAAGATTGTCCATTGTGCCTGATGGCCAGATTCCACAAGAGCCTAGCATGCTGTTGTTGGTAAAGGAATAAACTGTGTAGTTTTAACCACAGGATGGACTAGCCTACAATTTGCGTCATTTTTTTGGCCTGCCAATCACAATAGCTTTGTGCTGGTCTTACGAAGGAGTTATCCCTAATGAGAGAATTACACCTTAAAACATAAAACACATAAAGCATATTGTCACTGTTTACAAAAAAAGTGTCTCCAAAATAGTAACTTTACACGGGAATATTCTTGACTTTAAATGTAAGTTATTGTAAAGAGGATTTATTGTAAGTGATTTTGGAGCATTTCTACTGGTCCCTTCACCTTGAAATTTTCAGACAACAAAGGACACCTGCTGCTCAAATGCAGAAAAATGAAAATTGACAAAATGAAGAAACATGTTTTTTTTTTTTTTTGTTTGATATGAACATCTAGTGAAATTTCCACTATTTTGTCTTGAGCACCTCTAAATTTCATTCTGAATTTTCAGCCTGTTTTCTGATGCTTGTCACTCAGATTGATGGGACTGACCCAGACTTCAGTGCTGTGTTTCGTTATTGACACGACGGGCAGCATGTCTGATGACATTGCTGAGGTCAGGAGAGTTACTTCATCCATCATCGACAGTAAGGCAGGCAAAGCAAATCAACCCTCAGAATACATCCTGGTACCTTTTAATGACCCAGGTGAGATACTTCTGATTCCTTAAGCAGCGCACACAGCATGCAAGTTTATGTTGCATGCTGTGTAGCTAGAATAGGTATGCTTTACTTTTACAGTCCCATCTTGCTAATTGATTTACTGTGAAATTAAAGGCTAACTGATAATGACTACCACAAACTGTCTAAATTATGGAAATTTACAACTGGCTAATTTGAGTGCTGTTGATGATTGAATGCTCTTTGGGGATCTAATATGTTACAGTTTAAATTACAGATAACCTTCTCAGCATTCTCGATGCAGGGGCCTGCGTCCCAACACAGTATGTCTTGCTGATCCAGCTAACATTTTACTCACTTCATACATCGACTGGCCACTTCATTAAAATCACCTGCTTGTTTCTACACTCATTGTCAATTTTATCAGCTCCACGTACCATATAGGAGCACTTCATAGTTCTATAGTTACAGATTGTAGTCCATCTGTTCCTCTGCATACTTTGTTAGCCCCCTTTCACCTTGTTCTTCAGTGGTCAGATACCCCTCAGGACCACCACAGAGCAGGTATTATTCTCAGCACTGTATTGTTTGTGGTGTGCTAGTGTGTGTTGCGCTGGTATTAGTGGATCAGACACAGCAGTGCTGCTGGAGTTTTTAAACACCTCAGTATCACTGCTGGACTAAGAATTGTCAAAAATATCCAGCCAACAGGGTCCCATGGGCAGTGTCCTATGACCACTGATGTAGGACTGGAGGATGACTAACATCTAAGGTAGGTGTGGACAGTGAATGGACACAGTCTTTAAAAACTCCAGCAGCACTGCTGTGTCTGATCCGCTTGTACCAGCGCAACATACACTAACACACCACCACCACATCAGCGCAACTGCAGTGCTAAGAATGAATCACCACCCAAACAGTACCTGCTCTGTGGTGGTCAGCCACATTTTATCAGACTCATATTTATATATCTGAAGTTTCACATTTGAAATGTGGCATGCTGGCTGAACTAAAGACTTGATTGAGCAAATGGCAGATAGAAATGATTGCTGAGCAGTTATTGGAGGGCCAGAAAATCAGGCGGGGCTTAAGAGCAGTCTGTCAAAGAAATGGGCAGTTAAACATGCAGGAATTATGAATGATGCTAAAATGTGTTAAAATTTGATCCACATCAATTTATCGTCATTCTTGCGTTAAATTATTAGCCATTAAGAGACATGCTCCACTACCTGCAAGACACGAATACAGTAATATTTCAGAAGTTGTTGGGGGCTTCCTGACGGGGCCTTATGTGACTTCATAGGCAGAGCTGGCCCTGTGTAGCATAAACTCCAAAGCACTGTGTAACTGTTATAGGTAAACTCATGGTAGGTACCAAGACATAAATAGCTCATAAATATTTGGAGTAAGGTAGGCAAACTGATAAACACTGGTAAGTACAAATATACACTGTTTCAATGTAATGTACATGTATAAACAAACCTTTCCAAAAAAGTTGGGACAGTACATGAAATTTCAACAAAAAGGTTAGACAACGATTGGCTTCTATTACAACCCAGATTGAGTTTTGTAGGTTCATTTGTAGGTAATAACAGGCACATACTATATAAGACTCTTTGTACTTTGTGTACAACCTTTTTTATCCTATGCAACTACCTGCTACTTTTTATCTAAAGTCATTAGATACTGTGGAGTTTATATCTCACATTTACTGAATTCACACCCAGCACCTGTTGGGCATTTTAGGATCATCTTGTTAGACAGCATTGAAACTCACCATCATGTTTCCCAAAATAATGACCTAGTACTTCGGAATTAGCACCACACACTTAGCTGGGCCCAGTTTCTTGGGTTTCTTAGTGATAAGATCATCTTAACTGTAGAGAGAGTGCTCAGTGTGATGTTCTCTCTCTACCATTTAAGCATCTTTGTGTTCAGATGCTTCAGTGAAACACAGCCCTGGTTAATACCTTGACCTACAGGGATTCTAAAAGAAAGCATTAGCTCCAATAGCTAAATATTAGATGCATATTTTTCAAGTGAAAATGCATTGATTCACCAGCTATCTAAACTTAGTTTTGGACTTGAAATGATTAATATAAAGAAATAGCCTGGTTAGATAGACTGCAAATAGAGATAATGGTGAAAATAATGCATATTTTTTCCATCTTCTTTTTTATTCCCTCAGACTTTGGCCCACTGACAAGAACAACTGACCCAGATGTGTTTAAAAGCAAAATCAATGCACTCACAGCCGAGGGTGGAGGAGACAGACCTGAAATGTGCCTCTCTGGCCTCCAGGTATAGTTCAGTAATTGTCTACACTGGTGTTGTTTCAATTACAGATTTTGGCAATTTGCTTTTTTTATCACTTGTACTGACAAATATTTTGTATTCCATGTGTGTAAAAATGGATGAAATGTCTATAAAAGACACAAACCTGAAAGATTACAGGAAGGTTTACAACGTAGTGAGAAAGCACTCATCCTAACTATATGAAGACAAATTTATACAGTTATACAATTTCTCCAAAAACCAGTACTAACATCATCTTTCCTAAAGTTTCAAGTGGAAAATTTCATTCCTTATATATCATGTTGTTAATGGGAATGTCACAACAGTGTCAATTCACATGAAATACTTTGAAATGTGTGAGATGAATGTATTGATCTCTTAAAGCGTTTGTCAACTTATTAACCTGTTTATGCTTTTAGTTATGGGCTCTTGCGTTAATAAAGAATAGTTTTGGTCATTTCAATCAAGAGGTTCCCACCTTTGTGTTTCCTCTGTTGGATCTGACACAAACCAATCTCTTTCGTTGTGTCTGACTGACTCCCAGTGAGAGAGCTAGCTAGCACTTTGAGTGTCATGCCTAAAAGTCCCCCTTATTTATAATTCATGACCAGTAACACTTACCACTCCTATTACATAACTTTACCCCTCTAAACTAATATCTCACAGATTTGAGGCCCGGCCTCTTCTAGAAAGCAAACTCTTTAAAAAGCAAATAGCCTGGTGCCGTGGGGTTGTTCATGTTGCCATATCAACCCCACTGTCAATCACAGAGTGGTCTGAAATACCCACAGAGGAGAATTTGAGTTTAGCTTTTAAGCCTTTAGCACTTGGATCATTTAGATTTTTTTTTATTTGGTTAATGATCACCAAGTTGTCATATCTTTGTCATTAAGTTTTATATTTTTATTTATTTATTTTTTCATGCTGAAAACCCCTTTAAGCTGCCCATGCCAAAAAATACTACAAATAAATAAATATATTTATGTTTGAATTCTTCCTGCATTGCATCCCAGCTGGCCCTCACTGGCTCACCACCACAGACTGAGATTTTTGTTTTCACGGACGCTGATGCGAAAGACACATGGTTGAAGAGCACTGTGCTGGCTTTGATTGAGAGAACAAAATCAGTAGTGAGTATATAAGAATCTCCATATATTTATACAGTCATATGCAGAAGTTTGAACACCCCTGGTCAAATTACATTTTGTTGATTTCCTAAATGAAAGCAAGTTAGCAAGTTACAGGGAACAAACTGAGTTCTGGTATTATTCTGCAAATTTTAGTGCACTATTTGTGTTTACTTGCTAAATTTAACATATTGTAAAAATAAAACCTAACATATTATTTATCTTTTCTAATGTGTGGTTTTTGCACACTTTACGTCACATTTGAAACAATGTGATACATGTGAATCCATTTTCATGTTGAAAAACGTGATTAATTGTAATGTGACTTTTCTGACCGACCCTAGACTAGTCTTTGTGATAACTCGTCCGATAAATAAGTCCTCTCCTGACGTGAAGGTGACCTTCATGCTGACCAATGCTCTGAGTGCTCGGCGCCGCCGGAGCAATGATGGGCAACGAGATGGCCAACAGCAATTCGCCAGCCGACTCTCCAACCCATTGAATGAGGTCTACCAGGATTTGGCTCAGGCCTCTGGGGGTCAGGCCATTGAGGTCACTAAAGCAACACTGCCACAGGCCACCAGCATCATAGTGGACACCTCCAGCTCTTCTCTGGTAATTTAACAAGTACCCCAAAGTAGTGGATAGCATAACAATAATAAGTTAATAGTGGATGAAAGTAGGGCTGCAACAAATATTCAATAATATTTGATAAAATTGTTAAGTAATTTGAAAAACCATTACTTTTATGAAACCATGCACTTCTGCACTGCAGTGTTCATCAATTAGATGAGAAACGAAGCTAATGCGAGGTTCGCTAATACGAAGCTAATTATGAAGCTAAATGCGAGCTAGTCACGAGTAGCAAGCAGTTACACACTGTGACATCAATGAGCTTTTTGGAGCAAATGAGTGATGGCCTGGACTTAACTTTAATCCAGCCCATATACCGCCATGAAATGATGATAATGACATTGTCCGAATCCAAGTGATGGAATGTTAACTTAGTATATAATGTTCACACACACACACACACACACACATTTTCTAAGCCTCTTTTCCTTCTGATTCGTTGGGGGGAGCTGAAGCCTATCCTAGAGGTCATTGGGCAGAAGGCAGAAAACACCCTGGGCAGGTTGCCAGTCCACCGCAGAGTATATAATGTTCAATAAACAAAATTTTAAGTCAGTCATGAATCATTTTAAACCAAATTTGAAATAAATTGCAAATTTGATTATTTAGTAGTGTTCCTATTAATGCAGCATAGTGAATTGCATTGCCCTTTTTTTCCAGGTAAAAGAAATATTACCTAGGCCAACATACTGCTGTATCACACATACATGTGGGTCAAATAAGCACGTTTTACGAGGGGTCACTTCACATGTATTGTTCACATGTATTTTGCCAGTGTCAGCAGTGGGCCAGCACTTCCATATCTCTTGCTTCTGTTCAAATAAGAAGTGCTGTTGAATGCAGAGCTCCAACAGCATCTCCCAGCTAGTGATGCAGAGTCATTCAATTCTTTGATTCTAATGTGTCTCAGAGATGGGGTCAACTTTTGGCCAATGCCTGCCTCTATTATCCATATAATAGGTTATTCTTATTTTAATGTTAGAAAAGGATCCAAAGCTAGTGAAAAAATATTCAGGGCTAGAGCCCAGAACATTTATAGCTCAGACTTAGTCACACCCCTGTTCAGCATGACCACTGAATTATGAATGACATCACCATTTCTGTTTCCTCAGGTCACTGTTTTCCAGGCTGTAAGAAACCCAGCAAAAGCAGAAACCTTCTCATTCTTTGTGGACTCCACTTTGCAAAACCTGACCATTTACATCACGGGCAACTCTCCATATTACACCATCACTAGTCCTTCAGGTGCTTTGATTGAACAACTTCTAAACACTGTAACATATGACATTTGGACACCCATAACCTTTCACCTCACAATATTTTCCCTTATTTCAACTGTCTCCTTTAATACTTCGCTACTTATACACCACTGATCTAGTTTGGAATGGCTTACCATGATAACAATACAAACTATTCACCAAAATCACATTTTATATGTTTTCAAGAATATTTCAATTCTGTGAACAAAAAGTTATTAAACCAAATTATCTGCCTTGAAATTTGATTTCCACTTATATAATGCATTCTGGTCATTCATTTTATTATAACTTAATGTTTAATGCTACACAGCTTTCTCTGTCGTTTCAGAATCTTCTACAGTTCCGTTCATCATTCTATTCACATTACTTCTTATGCTAAGTTTTCATAACCATGCTAATATTTAAACTAGGAGTCTCGCAGACCAGTGACAAATCAAGTGGGGCTTTGGGGCTGATTGAGATGGTTGGTAACTTCTACACGGTGCGTTTAACTATCTCTGACCAGGCAGGACTGTGGCTCATCAGCATTAACTCAACACAGCCCTACACCGTCAAAGTACTTGGTAAAATTATTACACTTCATGTATCTTTCTTGCTCAGGTGTGCACAGACAAATGAGTGATATGGAGTCTGCTGCGCTTGCATTTTATTCATTTTGACAGTTGATTTCAAATGCTGCTGGTCTCACATCATTTGTTATTACTCACTGTCCAGGTCAAAGTGCGGTTGACTTTCTGTTCGACTTCGTAGAACTTTCTGATGGGCCTCATCCGAGCTATGCTGTGTTGAACAGCAGGCCCGCAGCTAGTAAGTGAACATTCATCCATAACGATAATGAGTTTACTGTTATTAAATTGCTTCCCTGTGTATTCATTCATCTTTTGACCTCCTTTCAGATAGCAATATCACTCTGCTGGTCTCCATGGTGGGTGGGGACAGTGTGAGGCCTACAGAGGTAGCTCTAGTTGAGGCATCAAGTTCCAACTCCTATAATGGGACTCTGAAAGAGGTTGCTCTTGGCCTGTTCATGGCAACCATCAACAGCATCCCAGCAGGAGAGTTTGTTGTCCGGGTAGCTGGAAAGAGCATTTTCTCTAAGGCTTCAAATGGCCTCTTTTACAGACAGTCCTCAACTCAACTCCAAGCATCAAATGTGACAATCACTGTGAGTTTTACTGAACTTTAGTCTAGCATAGTTTTGTATAATATGCAGAGATGTAAACAGTACAGAGAAACTGTACGTGAGCATAAATTTGGGGATGTGTCAAAATCTTATTCAATTAAAAATTCTTATTCAGTTGTTTCTACACTCGTTGTCCATTTTATCAGCTCCACTTACCAAACAGGTGCACTTCGTAGTTCTACAATTACAGACTGTAGTCCATCTGTCCGTCTGTAACACTGACGTGGTGGTGGTGTGTTAGTGTGTGTTGTGCTGGTACGAGTGGATCAGACTGAGCAGTGCTGCTAGAGTTTTAAACAATGTGTCCACTAGCGGTCCATTCCTATTAGACATGCCTGCCTTGTTGGTCCACTTTGTATATGTAAAGTCAGAGACAGTAGCTCATCTGTTGCTGCAGTTTGTGTTGGTCATTCTCTGGTCCTTTATTAGCGGCCACAGGATGCTGCCCACAGGACACTGTTAGCTGGATATTTTTGGTTGGCGGACTATTCTCAGTCCAGTAGTGACACTGAGGTGTTTAAAACCTCCAACAGTGCTGCTGTGTCTGATCTACTTGTACCAGCGCAACACACACTAACACACCACCACCACATCAGTGTTACTGCAGTGCTGAGAATGATCTACCACCCAAATAATACCTGTGGGGGTTGTTAGCATTGACTAACAGGATAAAAGGGAACTGATAAAGTTCGCAGAGAGCAGACAGACTAAAATCTGTAATTGTAGAGCTACAAAGTGCTCCTATATGATAAGTGAAGCTGATAAAATGAACAATACATGTAAAAACGAGGTAGTTTTAATGTGTGTGTATATATATATATATATATATATATATATATGTATATATATATATATATATATATATATATATATACACTATAAAGTACACTATAAAGTTTGCTTGAGAGGAGGTAGTAAAAATGTGCAGAATAAACTAAAACGGTAAAAACATTTTGCTTTGTTTGGTTAAGTGTAGTGCAGTGACTAATGTATGTCACTAGTTCTTGCACGAAGACAGCATAGCATAGTTGTGGACAGTATCATTTTACTTTCATGTGAATTTGGTTGGATGTTTTCATTTTTAAAAAAAACTTAAGTGATTTAGAAAAATGAAAATTTTTGGCCGAATCTAAAACCAAACTTTAGGTCACACTCAAAAACTGAAACTGTGAAAATCGGACAAAAATAAAAACATACGTTTACATAAAATAAACTTACTAATAAACTTACTAAAATTATTACCTTACGAAAGCCAATGGCCTCAAGGACCTCCAGACAATCCAGATATTTAGTCCAACTTTAACAACAAAGGATAGGGCAAAAATGTAGACCATCTGGGGGTCTCTTTTTCTCTTGGAAGTGTATTTAAGGAAAAGAAATGAGTATTCAATTGCAATAATACTTGATAATACTTTTGAACAAGAAAGAAAAAGTACAAGTCTTCCAAAATAATACTCAAGTATAGTAATGAAGTACAGTTATTTTAAGTATTTTCTACCTCTGATAATTTGTCTTGAATCCAAAGAAATTCTGATGTCCTTGTTCATGACTGAAACAGAAAAATTAAGTGTATAATTTATTCCAGCCCTAATCCCTGAGGGCGGGGTATCATTCTAAAGTTTGCAATACCAATAGTGATAGCTTGACTTGGACGCCATTTGCAATCCTTTTTTCAACAGATTTTTTAAATTGCAAATGTGGGTGTGGCCTTAACCAGAAATGAGTGTGAGAAATCGCACATGGGTAAAGTGCACACTAAGAAATGCTGAAGTTAACAAATATATGTCATATGGCATCAGCAGTGTAGATTTTGGAACATCCTTACAGATGCCAAAAACATCACCTATGTGTTGAAATTTGATATTAAATGACCGGTATCCACACAGAGTGGATTCTGTCAGTAACATAAAACTATTGAATTCTGACACCCAGCACTAGTCCTGAGTACTCACAATATGTAATTACCTTCTATTCATACTGCTTAACGTTAACTTTCCATGAAAATCAATTACTCTACCAATTAATCACCAGTTGCAAAACTCATTGAGCTCAAAATGACCATTCACATTTAGAAAATTATCAAGAGCAATTAGGCCTTGCTGAAAATAAGTATCACGTGGGCATTTTTAAAGCATCCGTTTTGAAATACAGCAGTATAACTCAAAAGTCATCTGTCCAACTAAACTGTCATGGTATTTACCCTCAGACGCAGGCTGATGGAACACTGGTACCAGGAAAAAACTTCACTCTGACCTTCACAGTGGCAACCAATGGCTCTGAAGGAGTCTTTAATATCAGAGTCAGTAATGATCGCAGTTTCGTAATGACCAATGTTCCCTCATCTCTGACTCTTGCGCGTGGAGGCAGCGCAAATGGCACAGTAACTCTGGCTGCTCCTAGAAACACCCCCTCAGGAAGTGACGTCACTTTGACTATCGAAGCTGAAGCCCCTGGGGGAGCTGATTCCAACTATGCAGTGTTGCGGCTTTCTGTTGTTGCTCCGGTAACTGTTTGCATTTGATTTAATATTCCAGTGTGCTGTCAAAGAGAGGGTCATTTCTCAATGTCATTTATGCTGAAAAAAACAGCTTTTAAAATTTTTTGTGCACATTGGTTTAACATTAATTAAATCAACACAATGAGCATTTTCATTTTACTTGCTTTTGGCAACAATTGTGTTGATGTAAGATTGATGTAAGATGTAAACTTTTATCCATTTGGAACCAATCAAATAGAAGGCTAGTTGTTATGTACATGATTTCAGGCCAATTTAATATGCACCTCTATATAGCTCATCATGGTGTCTTTCTACTTCTTTAAGGTAACAGACATTACCCCTCCAGTGTGTAAGGTAGTTAGCGTCAATGCTAACTGCTTGGGCAAACTGTATGCTCTCCTCTTGGGACCTCTCTGCTAACGTGACTGATGGAAATGGATCAGGCATCCATAGTGTGACCATACGGCAAGGAAACGGCACCCTCAGCACCAGCACTGTGCTGGACAAAGGTGTGAACGTCACTTGGGCGTTCTACAGCGCATCTTGCTGTTTCCCACAGGTGGAACTGGTGGTGGTGGATGCAGCGGGAAATGTTGGCACCTGCTTCAGATCGTTGAATGCTACAGTTCCACAAAGCACAAATGCTACATCTACCATCACCACCACCACCACCACCATCGCCACCACCAATACCACCACCACCATTGCCACCACCAATACTAACGGTGCAGAATGCTGTCTGTTTCTGCCTGTTTTCTTTTGGCTAACTGTAGGAACCACCTTGTTTTATCAGTACATGCTGCTGTAAGTAAAGCCTGGATTCCAGTGAGAGTACAAATGCTACATCTACCACCACCACCACCACCATCGCCACCACCAATACCACCACCACCATCACTACCACCAGTACTAACGGTGCAGAATGCTGTCTGTTTCTGCCTGTTTTCTTTTGGCTAACTGTAGGAACCACCTTGTTTTATCAGTACATGCAGCTGTAAGTAAAGCCTGGATTCCAGTGAGAGTTCATACCATTATCACAGGCTTATGTATGCAATAATAATGCTTTTATGCGGAGTGAGTAATGGAAATATTTAAGGGTCAATTATAAATATAAATGGAATACAGATTAATTTTCACACTTACCGTATAACTTCCTCAAGGTACTGGATACTCATATGTTAAAATTATACTACTATTATAACCAAAATGTAACTGCAAACTCTTTTTATTTCAACTGAATCAGACTTACAAGGGAATGTATGGTAAAAGGGATCATTATCCTTTCTCTAATCTTTAAGCAAATTATTGATATTATTACATGTTATTTAACAAATCAATATATAACTGGAAGTGGTGACGTATTGCATAATATAATCTTTGTTTCTAATCCTTCTGTTTTGTAATACATATACTGTATATGTTCATTGCCCTCTTTGAGCTGATTCTTCTGTTTTAGTATACGGCACATAATAAATATCCAGGCATATATTTATAGAAAGTCTACATAATTTGTCTACATTGTCCACATTATGGCTTATATGTGTGTGTCAATTGGACATGATTAAAAAAATACCTTTCTGTATCTGTGATTTTTTTTTCCTGCAAAAACCGACTGTTCACATATTTGGACATCATGCAACAATGGTCAAGAACTAAAATACCAGAAAATCTCATGGATAAAATTGTTGAATGTCTCTATAGGTATGATAAACAAATAAATATATACATGTTGAACTTGGAAAAAAGGTATATACTTGTGAAATTGGTTAGTTTTTGCAAGAAGATTTTGTATTAAATAGCACTGATAGTATGTACCATAGAATAAAATCTGTTGCAGTAATTAAACAACATTTAACAGTCAGCTGTCAGTGCACTATGCTCGGGCAACTGTATGCTCTCACCGAGATATTGTTAGTGAAGATGACAACCATCAATCCAGTCTACTTTATTCCAGCTGTCATTAGAAAATATCCCTAATTCCCAGAACTATCAATTAGGCATGCATGTTAAGCCATGACAGATAAAGGCCTACCTTTTACAGCACCAGGCATAGACATCTACGGCAGCTGGTGAAGAGTGTCAACTACTGTGCTAGCTAGCTAAATAGGAAGTACACTAAGAAGTAGCATAGCTCAGCGAGCAGCAACAATAGGCGCACTTTACCAGTGAGATTGCATTAATAACAACATTCTGCGAAGTTTTCATTGTCGAAGGAGTAACATAACCGGGGGCAGATCTACAGAGTGACCCCTGCCAACCTCCCCACCACCCTACTTTTGCAGCCCGCAAAATTAAACATATTGCGCTACTCTTAAAACTCTTAAAATGGATAAAAACATTGAGCCTCTTTCACCATCCGTTCTTAGAAAATACATTTCTTCTTAAAACCCAAGTGTGCAGTTTTAACAAAGATTCTGACATTCACCAGTGTTTTCTTATTTGGAATTTGTTCCCAAAATAAGAACAGAATCTACATTCTTCATAAATTCTGCAGTGTAAGAACACGACATGAATCTGACGACTTTTTCTTAGGACCTTTCTCAAAAATTCAAGAAAAAACTAGGGTATTGGTGAATGAGGACCATTTTAAAAAAAGCAAATATTATGTGTTATTTAAATGCTTGTTCACGCAATGTGCCAATCAGACGCAAGAATTTGAGACGTGACACATGAGCCACTTCCGGCTGTAGATAATTGAGCACTGCAGAGCACTTGTTTGATTAGAGTGAGTGTAGACGAAAACTGGAGCTATTCTGAGTAAAGTTTCACAGAAGTATTAATGTACACTGGATTGAATTCCATATCAACACCATAGCAGTTTATAAGTAGTGGCATGTTTCATTAGCTATCTAGCTAACTTATCAGCTAGCACATTAAATGACTAACATACAGCTAAACTGAAATGGCATTTGTTCATCAGTTGATGTTCACTTGTTCTTGTTCTGTATTTTCTCAATCCTCCAATCACTACTTAGCAATCGTTCTATCAAACTTTTAGCAGTGCACTGATGTCTCCTGTATTTGGAATTTAAAGCTCCAGGTGTGGTCAAGACATGCACCTGGGCAATGATTAAAAATGACAGCATGACAGAGTCTTCCCATTACCCAAAATGTCTGGTCTGTGAATTTGGTAGTTAAAATGCTCCTTTACTGCAAAAGCTAAAACAACTACGTCAAAATATCAAAGCAAATGTCTCAGTCTTCATTAGGCAGGAGTGTGTTTGTGGTGAGTGGACACGTGCTTTGTAGTGAAGTGTGATGTGAACATTCAGGCTACAGTTGGCAGGAATTGGTATGACAACTACGCTGCTCTCTTGAATAGGCTGTAGCCTGATGTAATGACATTGTGTGTTTATATCTCCCCAGGCAGCCTACTCACTTTTTCACAGGCCTACCCAAAAAGATTTGTTCTGCCTATGCCACTGGGTTAGCATATATAATTATTTTGGTTCCGATACAGCCTATCTAATATGTAATATAACGTATAATGTAGACTATAACTGTTGTTTTGTGTTTTTTAGTAGTTTGCTCAGTGGTAATACGGATAATTTCACTATATAAATAATGAACATGCCACCCCTAGTAAAACTTTCTAGATCTGCCTAGATGCCGATGTGTTAATTGCTATTTTTAGAATGATCATGTTGTAAAGAATATGCTAAAGTGCAGTCATCTAGTGAAGTACATGCTGCTAGTGTTTGTAGCACTTTTACTAGCAGCCACAGAACAAGTTTTTTTGCTCGTTTTCACATTCAAGAATGTAAGCTTTACTTTATGTATGATTTTGTATAACTGTTGAAATCTTTGTGATGTGCAGAGAAAAGCACCCCTGATAGCAAGAGGATAGTGGACCACTGTCAGCCCTGCTGATGGCAAAGCTGGCAGTCCACTGGCATTTTGCTCAGTGTTTTCTGGGCGGCCCACCGGTGGCTAAGCAGAGTATTAGACGAAATTCCACTTTTCATCGCTTATTTTCCACTCACAGTCCAATTTATGTAGTTTTCATTTCTTTCTTTCTTTAGATATACTTTGTAAATTAGTTTGGCGAATAATTTTAATCTAGCACAGTGTCAGCAACACAATTTTCTATAAAATCATTTTATATTAGGCCTGGTCATTATTTATTTCTCTCAGTTGTTTCTTTATTTGTCTAAGTTTATTTTCTAAAATTAAAGTTCCTCTGCATTTAAAATTTGTTCAGAGAGATTAAAAACTAGTTAGCACTTGTATGCTGGACAATAATCTGGGTGGTCCGAGGGTGGACCAGTAGTGGAAAACAGTCAGATAAGGTGCCGACCTTATCAAGCCAGCGGACTGATATATGCTTACTATCTGGGACAGTATATAATTTCATACCACTATAAGCTTTGAGTGAACAAATGGAAGCTTTGCTTGACTCTACATTGTGAGCGTGTGCATGCAGAACAGCACGCTATAGCATGTCATGTAGTTTTCCGATGTTTTTACCTAATAATTTAATAATCTAGCAAAGAAGATAGATAATTAGCCAATTTAGACATTTCAGTCCTGTAATAAAGTGTCATAAAATGGTCAGAAAATATTTGTATAACAATTCATCAGGTATAATTTTATGATCTTGACTGGGCATGTTGTGATATTAAAACATTAAACCGGGGCAGGTGGGGTGGGGTGTCTGTTTCTCAAAGAGATGTAGTCTTTTTGGTGCTTTATTGTTAGGCCAATTGTTGCCAAATGCTGTCTATGACTCCCGGCTGTTACATCACCAGGGATCAAACTCGCGATCTGCTAATGATAGGGCCAACACTTAGACGGTTGGCCTTGGTTGAATTTTAATGATTTTTATAGGTTTTAAATTAGTGCTGTGAGACATCCATATTACACACAGATGTAAATCACTTATATTGTACAGACACCCATCTGGCAAACATATCACAACCTTTAGTTCGGTAAGATATGCTTAGTTCAACTTGAATGATTAGAAGTTTATTCAATTCAATTCATTCAATTTATTCATTCAATTTACGGCAGGAAACAAATTCATTCACATGAAAAATAATCGACTGTGTAGAGTCCCATCTGCAGTCAGACTCTCCACCTTTCTTCCACTTTGAATCTTTCCGAGTCTTTCTGGGTCATGATGCTCAAGTCTGAGCCAGAGTCCGAGTCACTCGTGTTTAAGTCACAGTCGCGTCGCAAGTCTTTCTTGATTTTCTCGAGTCAAGATTAAAGTCATCAAATTCATAACTTGAGTCAGTCTTGAGTCCAAGTTATATGACTCGGGTCCACACCTCAGTTAGGTAAACTTTTTTGTGTTGCAATAAAAATATTATGATTTTATGTACAACTGTTTAAAGCTGTGCTTTGTGATTCTGCTCAGCATGAGCCAAAACTTTCACTACTGAAACATTTGGTAACATTTTGGTAGTGTTATGATTATTAGTGCCAAAACAGAAAGGTCAATGTTTTGTTTTAATAAAATAAACATAATAAAGGTACAGAGTCACTCAAAAGGATTTTAATCTAAAGTCAAAGTTAGCTTAAATAGATCATAACATGATCATTGAAAATATCTAAAGATTGATTTTTTTATTTGCTGTGTGTTATTTCCTGTATTCTCTTGAATAGTTTATAAAATGAGATACATAAATGTTTGGTGTGTGTACCCTCTTAAAATGTCAGTGTTACTAAATCCTAACGCTTTTTATTGAGTAACTACATGAATTAGAATGTAACTTGCCTGGATTAATTGCTCTCTCCATGGCAACCATAGAACTAGCCATTCAGCCATTCTCTGCCTTATGACATCATTCCATTACATTATGATGTCATTCCCAAATTTGCATATAGAACACAGCAGAAGTGAATCTAACAACACTTTTCTCATTCAGTGTCTTATTTGACTGACTTTCACCTGTGAAATTTGATTCTACGTGGTAAAGCACCTTTGTAAGGACCATGTCTGCATATTTTCTGCGTTCCAGGAAAACAAAGAGTGAGTTTTGCCCGAAGGGTTTTTATCTTACATAGTAATTAATTAGAAATTCTCAGTAATAAACTTTCTGCAATAATTAAAAAACGTATGAATGTATGAACGTCATGAATCAGATTTTATTCTGTCAGGAGCCTAAATGTGCTCATGTTTTACAGCTGTGAGACAATTTAAACAAAGTAAGCACTGTAAAAAGTTTGTTTTAAACAGTTTTAATATAAGAACGAGAGAGAAGCCAAAAAGGCAAATTCAGGTTCTGTAGTTGAGAGACAATTTTGCCATAACTAGAGCTCATGAAGTGCTAGGGCTAAAACTCAAATTACTCCTCTACTGTATATAGTGTACTGCATAGGTCAAAAAGGCTTTTACAGTCAAACAGTGAATTAAATGCCCAGTAAGGAGCCGTGCAGCCTATGACTGAATCCTAAATGTTTTACTGCATTTAATACATTCTGAATGTAGAAGCCATAATGTGTGAAGGCAGGTTTTCAGACCTTTTTGCTCTGCAGGGGCAAATTCAGATGACACAGAGCCCCAAGTGGACCATACACCTAACAACAGCGGCCTTGACTGCACCTGCCTCGGCCCGAGAGGAAAGAGGAAGAAGAGCAGCAGCGGGCCGTCCCAAAGAAAGAGACAGAGAGTGGAGGTGGAAGAGACAGAAAAAGAACAGCAGCAGGTTTTAACAACCACTGCAGATGGTGAGGAAGGGCAGCAGAGCTCTTGTGAATCATCACGGTTTGTGTCCAGTGACAATGTTTCGTCCGAAGGACAGAGCGAGACAGATCGTGAACCTGAGGGGTCACAGAGTGACCACGAGTCACAGAGTGACCACAGTGACAGCGGGGACGACGAACTTGACAATGACAGAATATTGAGAGGTGTGTAAAATGACATTAGAACCACACACAAACACACACACACACACACACACACACACACACACACAGGCACACACAGTGCATTCATTGATCAGTGAAAACTCTACTCTCCCTGCAGAGGAGCTGGATTGCAAATACGTCCAGCAGGACCGTCTGGGTGAAGGAGGATACGGCTCAGTGTACGCCGGCTACCGCAGAGATGACCTGCTACCTGTAACTAACACACACACACACTTCTACAACTTCTACAACTGTAGCTGTTGTATAGAATGGCTGCTTGTGAGATAAACGAACCCTGTTTAACAAAACTACGAGAAGAAAACAAAGACCACTTTAATACTGTGACAGTAAAAATAGTGTTTAGTTACTGATTTAAAAGCATTCACCACGTAACGGTAATGTGTTTAATCCCGTCTTTTTTATCTTGCAGGTGGCTATTAAACACATCCCCAAAAACAAGGTGCAATACGCCAATATGGTGAGCATAAACAAACACACACACACACACACACACACAAAAAAAAACACTACCACATTACCAAACTAAAAAAGGCATTTCCAAATGAAGAATTGTTAAACCAAACATTTTGTGGGCATTAAATCTAGAACCAGCGTTATTATGGTGTGTGAGTCACAAGTCAACAAGGGATCCCCAAAACAGCAGGGGGTATTTCACACACTGCTTGTAAAAATGTCTGCTTACCTACTATATATGATATCTTTTGGTTTAAAGACTAGAAAACTTCCTTCTGATGACATTTCTTGAAGGTGGGATGAAAGTTGTGAAAACTAATGTATTGGGGTGGACTTTGGTGGGCAGGCTGTATGAGTTATATGAGTTAATGCAGAAGGAATTCATATATGTGACAATATTGCTAAGAATTCAAATATCACAGCTTTATTTATTATTTAAATATTTTTATTGCTGTGGGAAGATTCCCAAAGACTGTATGACATATTTGAATAATGCATGCTGGGTATTGTAGTGATATCACATCAATAGATTCCACGAAACAATATTGTGAATTCTGTTGAACTGAAAGGGATTCATTGCTGAACTGCAGAATATTACATAACATGATAAGAAATTCCACACTAAACTGTAAACTGTAAACTCTAACTGAACACCTGCAAGGTGGATCTACAAGACAGAAGTTTTGTTGAGGTCTGAAGGAGGACTATGTGTAATAACGTGCTCTGTTATAGATTGTGAATGGAGAACAGAAAAAATACCCACTGGAAGTGGTGCTGTTGTCGATGGTGGGGGAAGGCGAGGCCGTTACCGGACAGACACCAGGAGCTTCCGTGGCGCTGCTGGACTGGTGCGAGCTGCAGGACGAGCTGGTGATCGTGATGGAGCGGCCAGTGCCCTCCAAGGACCTGATAGACTACGTCTATGACAGTGGAGGTTACCTACTGGAAGAGGAAGCCAAGGTGAGAGATGATTTAAGATACATGTACACAATTTTCCCCTTTAACCCCAAACAGAGTCATAGCTCTGCACTGCAGCTATGAGGCTAATGTAGCTAACAAGTACATGAAAGGTTCAAGATTCTTTATTATCATTAATCAGCACACAAGTGAACAGAAAAAGGAACTGAAGTATTCAAATCTGATGTAAAAGTGATATGTACAATATGTTTTACCAGGTAATACAAATAGTACAGAAGTACATCGTGCAGGAATACATGGTGGTTTGAACAAAGTGACATTGGCACTTAAAGGGGAAATGCACTAATAAAAAAATCAGTATTATATCTATTTGTAGTTATTTTGGTTTTCATAAATTTAAATAATGAACACCTGCACTTCCATTCTGCCTCCAGCATTACACTTAAGTGGTTTCTGGCACTGTGTAACATACTGTTATCTATAAAAGTGAACAAAAGCACAGGCAAAATTCACGATGGCTCCTCCTACTGTTTGTACTTTTGTCTATTTTTATAGATAGCAGTGTGTTATACAATGTCAGAAACCTCATAAGCAAGTCTGGCGTACAAGCATATCGAACTGAACCAAGCTATGAATTTTTTGATGACCTTCTAACAAGAATGTGCTGCTTTTATTGTATTAACTGCATCCTCTTTAATACTGTAGGTAATCCTGAGGCAGCTAGTGGAGGGCATGATTGACATCCATTCTAAAGAGGTCCTGCACCGAGACATTAAGCCAGACAACATTCTCATACAGACAGACCCTGAGGCTCTGCATGTGCGCATTCTGGACTTCGGCTGTGGCGACTTCTTGCAGGAAGACCCCTACACCAGCTATTACGGTATGGATTCACAGTCAACACTGACAAAACTTTATTTTAACACTCAGCTTCATGTTCATCAAACTACCTTCTTTGGTTTGAAGAGCAGGTTTTGTCTACATAATGATTTGGCAGTTTTCTTTTCTGACCTGTTAAATCTTATATAAAATTGTGTTTAAACAACTAAAAGGTTTGAATGTTGAGGAGTGCTGATGAATTTCAAGATGCACTCATTTTTAAAATTCCATTTCCTGTATTAGTAATTTGTTATTTTATAAACAATAACATCCTAAATCATACAACATATATTTAAACATTATATATTAGTCTCCAACAAGATTTTTGATTTATTCAATATTTGAAGTATTCTGTGATAAAATAAAGTGATGAAAATAATATGCCGTCATTTTCTATTTACAACAATGTTCTGTCACTTTATCTGCCTTGAGCTTTGATCACCACTTTTAGATGGGTATTATTAGAATTTTAAACGTTTTTACAGCTTACTACTAATTATGTGAAACGTAAAACTACACAGCATAATTATATTAGACTTACTATGATTTTATATAGTACAAACAAATCTTATGTACTCCAACGAAGCCTTTTATTCTCCAAGAACCTTTATATACTCCAACTCCTGTATTACTGAAAAGGTTGACTGTGAAGTTTTGAACAGTAGTGTTTATAGTAAAGTCCACACGTGTCCACTCACTGTCATTGTTGTATTTTAAAGGGACGCCTGATTACACTCCTCCTGAGTGGTTCCTGGATAGATCCTACCAGGCCGAGCCGTGCACAGTGTGGCAGATTGGAGTTGTGCTGTTCGTCATGCTGACTGGACAGCTCCCCTTCAACACCTCCGAAGAAATAATTACTGAGGAGCCTGACATACAATACCAACTCTCCCAAGGTGAGTGTTGACACACAGTCGTCTGCAGAGAGTCTTCTCTGTGCAGTTATTGTCTAAACGTCTGTGCGTGTGTTCAAATACATCCATCTACAAAGATACAAAACCATTTAAAAACTTGAAATCACTTGCAATAATAACATTTTTTATTATTTTATACATTATATGAACTCACACAGTGTGAATTTAAATCTTATAAGCTATTCACCAAAATATATGTTTAGATGTTTTATTTCATATTTTAAGAATTATGTGAACAAGAAATTATTTAATAATAAATAATACACTGTACATTTCGTTTATAGTCATTTCTGCCTGAGATTTGATCACCACCTTTGAAATATGCAGTAATCTGGATGTTAATTTGACTTCATACTAGATGTTCTACAGCTTTCTCAGTCATTTTAGAATCATCTACAGCTCTGTTCATCATTCTGGACACATCCACACTTTCTTCAGTTACAGTTTGCCACTATTTCAAATCAGTGAAGCTACACAGGACTTACATATTAGAACCATTTTATACATTTACACTACTCTTCAAAAGTCTGAGAATCAATGTTTCAGTAATATAAAATCTATTATGTTGTACAGAATGATTCTAATATGCCTGTCATGTACATCTTCACTGGTTTCAAATAATTAGTAGGGCACTAGGAGGCTGTAAAACAATGTAGAAATGTTAAATGTGTCCAGAATGAAGAACAGAGCAGAGAATTAAGTTATAATAAAATTCCTATCCATTCATCGAAATCAAAATTACAGTACATTTTTTGTATTTTTGTATATAAAACATTGAAAAACAAAATTATTGTTATTGAGAAGTTATGGACTCATTGTTTACTTACTGACACTGTGTTGCAACTTACCCCGCTGTGTGGAGGCTGTACTTTAGTCTGACACACCCTCACTGTGAGTTATTTACATGTATCAAAATGGTGCTTTGTTACAAACTCCTAAAATTTAATTAAAATATTATAGGTCGAATTTTTTAACCCACGTTAGGTTTTGCCCCCTCTCAAGTTGAAGTACCTTCACCCACAAAGAACCGATTAACTGTGTGTCCAGAAATTCTCTCTCTCTGTCTCTCTCTCATACAAACACACAGTTCTTACCAACCTTGTCTCTGTGTCTCTGCAGAGTGTGAGGATCTGTTGAGGAGCTGTTTGGACAAGCGGTCTCAAAGCAGACCCTCTCTCCAAGACATACTGCAGCACCCCTGGCTACAGTGACCCCCACGGACCTGCGGATTTATTTTGATCAAACTTCTTTTAATACCTTTATTTCATTACCCTTAATTTGTTACTCTTAATTTAGTAATATTAATTAAGCAACCTTAATTTAGTTCTCTGATTTCAGTACCCTCAGTGCCGTCCTTGCCACCACGGCTCCTCCAGGGCATGGCGAAACCAGCCAACAGTGCGCCTTCTGCTCCCACCGCCACCCACCATTGAAGCTCACATGAACACTGCTTGTGCCTGGTGGGACCACGCCTCCACTGCTAGTACCTGACCTGAGCTGGACGATGTTTAATGTGTGTAAGCACGCCTGGTTACATTGTGTGTGTGTGTGTGTGTGTGTGTGTGTGTGTGTGTGTGTGTGTGTTTTCACATACAGTCATCAATGAAGACACACAACTCTTTAATTTAGAATCAATTTAGAATCAGTTTAGAATCACTTGCAATATTAACATTTTTGTTATTTTATATACAATATTAACTCACACAGTGTAGAAATGTATATTATAAACAATGTATCAAATATATTTTTACATATTCTTAGGCAAAATTTAAATCTCTCACACAAACACACAGTTCCGACTAATGGTGTGTCTGTGTCTCTGTAGAATGTGAGGATCTGTTGAGGAGCTGCCTGGAGGAGCGTTCTCAAAGCAGACCCTCTCTTCACGACATACTGCAGCATTTCCTAGGCTACAGTGACCCCCACCAACCCGTTGTTTTTCTTTTTTTTAATTTTGTTGTTGTTGTTTTTTTGTTTTTTTTATTTGAAGAGTCTGCTTTTAATACCCTTATTTTATTTCCCTTAATTTATTACCTTTAATTTTGTTCTCTTAACTTATTACCCTTAATTTTGTACTCTTCTTTAAGCGCCCTTAATTTAGTACTTTTATTTTAGCCCTTAATTAATTACCCTTAAGTTTTCTCTTTTAACTGATTACCCTTAGTTTGGTTCTCTTCATTTAGTACTTTTATTTTAGGACCATTAATTTAGTACCCTTATGTTTTACCCTTAATTTAGTACCTTTTTATTACTCTTAAATTTATTCTTTTATTTTAATATTCTTAATCTAGTACCCTTCAATTTAGTACAATCAATCTAGTAATTTCATTTTACTTTCCTACTACAACTTTTTCACGAATAAAAAATGTACGTATGATTTTACATTATGACTCAGTCTTTATAATGAGCAGTGGTGTAAATACTGGCAGTGCAGTCGGGACAGTCGCAATGAGGCCTGTAGCTCCCATTTTTTAAGGAATGCTTATGTTGCTGCCTACACTATTTTACACTTATGTCTTATGGTTTACTATGATAGCTTAAAAGTACATGCCTAGTTTAACCAGTAGGCTACGTCAGCGCTAACTTGGTTGAGGCATCACTCTTTTTAACTCTAGCGATGTCTTGGCTGCGTGAGAAAATCATGAATGGGTGCGACTCAGAACTTTTTTTAACACTTCCAAGTTCAGTCTTAGAAAGTTTGTTGCATTTTCTGCTTTTCACGATCCAAGTAATCCCAGGTCAGAGCTGATGCTGCCCTTAATGAGAGCTTCCCATGGGTCTCGTTAGCATTTGTGGCTCAGATGCTGCCGTCATGCCAGCTTTTGTGGCTCTCATCACCATATAGTAAGGTAAAGTCTGGCAACTAACAGGACTTGTATTGATGTAAAAGTAGAGGTTTACAGTAGTCACACAAGGGCATCCACCCTGGTTTCCCCAGCCAGATCCGAGGGGGAATTAGGTTCAGTGCATTATCACAGAATTTATGGAAACGTTTGCTGGTCTTGGTGAACAACAATAAATCATTTTAAATTATTTTACTTCCCTTCTTTTTGGACATTATTTTCAGGGACATTATTTTGTTCATTCTCTCTTTCATCATTATTTGGAGCAACATCTATCTGATCTTCAGTGAGCATGGGTTAAGAATTACAGACTGTAGTAAACCAGTGCTGACCTGCAAGCCATTACAGAAGTTTCCTTCAGCAGCCTGGTGTGAAACTGCAGCCTGACGTCACCAGCCACTGCTGAAGAACTGGAAGAGTCCGCCATCCTCACGAGAGGCCGAAATAAGCCAGCTGAGGTCCACCGTGCTCATTCGTTCAGGCCAGTCTTTGTGATATTTCTGGGGTGACCTCCCTGGGAATCCTGCCGTGACCCAAGGACACTCGTCTTACTAGTACACAGGCCCGTGGCTCTCCTTCTCAAGCTTTAAGGTTGTAAGGCTCTCTCACTCCTGCAGCTGTATGATTCAGTTTTCGGTGCTGTTACTCTGTCCCCCTTTTAATTCAAACCTAGATCAGTCTTTACACTAGATTTATATCCCATTCATTGTACTGCTCAAACTGCTATTACTGACTTTCAGCAAACTACAGTATATTCATCCGTTGAATCTCATGTCTCTATTTTCTCTCTGCATACCTATAAATCTAGAATTTTGTACCTATTTACCTTTTTCTTAATTAATGAACTTTTATTATAGTTGTCACCTGTTTGGTTGTGTGTGTAATTATCACAATCCAATTAATTGATCACTGGCTGCAGGAATACCCTAACCTGAGATGAAGCTAAAAGTAAGTTGTGTTTATGGTGTAAGTGGGAAAAAGGTGAATTAAGTGGCTCCCACTACATCAGAATACATTTACTATACATCTTGATAAGGCAGATTTTTGCCTGTAATTCTTCTGTTAGTATGTTTCATGAGAAAATCACTATTCATTTAAATGAGTTTCAGAAATTAATCATTATTTTTTTCTCTCTCACCACCTGCTTCAGTTCACTGCTGCTCCCAATCACCCCAGCAGGAGTTTGATCTTTTCTCAAAATGGTGAAAAATCCTCCGTAACACTGAGATTAAATCCATTACAGTCTCTTGACATATGAGGCACACATATGCAGTTGCATGTACCAATGTGTGTCTTACATTTTTCCCTCTAGAAAAGACACGGGGAGGGTCTATGAAAAGATCTGATAACTGACCATCACTTCGTAGAATGTTCAATGATTGTTGATGATATTCTTAAACTGTTGGCTAAAAGCGGTAAATGTAGATTTTAAAATGCAAGAGAAATTATTTTTATTTTTCTACCTTCTGGAGTTCTAAATGGTCTGAGGAATGTACCTTCTTTAGAGCAGAGGCCAATTCTGTGAATAGCCACAAATGTGAAGATCAGTGTACAGAGTCTGAGCTCTAGGCTCAAAAAATCTGAACATATATTTTGGAGTCTTATAAACTGACTACAGATCAAGCTGCATTTTAGTGTAATACTTTTTGCAAGAAGACTGTTTTTCTCTGTGTCCTTTCTATACAGGGAGGATCATGTTGTCTAAGAACAGACTGTCATTAAAACCACAGTAACACACTACATTGAGTTTATAATTAAGCCATTTACTAATGAATAAATAATCAGAAAGTAATGAGTTATTACTGACAGAATCTACGCACACATAAGAGCACAAAGATGCAAACAAGTCTGCAACATGTGACACCCTGTAGGTGTATTCATATTCATGGTAATATTTTTTATATCTGTGTATGTGTTTTCTTTTATTTGACATAACATTTCTCTGAGTTAATGCATGGGTAAGAATAATCCCTGCCATTAGGGGGTGCTGTAGCAGTGGCAGGCGCCAGTTCGTGGCTTTAAGCAGGCCAGAAAAAACTCTGAAATGCAATTTCCACTGTTTCACCGTCTCCTTCTTTATATATCCTGTCACACAGGTAGGGGAATGAAATAAGTTCACATAAGCACTATATGATAAGTTAATAAGGACCTATGATGGGAAGAGTTCGATTAATGGTGAGAAACACTGAATTTGTGCCAATGATGGTATGATTTTGTGAAGTAAGTTACGTGCCATCCAAGTATTGTAAAATGGCGGACGCTCGTTGTCTACTTGTTCTTTTTTCTTAAGTTTTAAAACATTTAACCTTTAATAGTTTGTGATTGTTCCATGCACTGTTGAAGAGAATAAATTGGTAATTCCTAAGAGACTATAAAGATTATATCGCTACCGCTAAAGAGGAGTAAGAGCCAAAATCTCTAATAACTCAAGTCTGTTTGCCCTTATAAACAAAGTGTCGCTCCGCTAGCTTTAGCCTGTTAGCTCGTGTGGGCAAACTATAGCCTCCACTACCATTAACTACTGCTAGCTTTAGCCTGTTTGCCCTTATAAATAAGTTATTGCCTCCACTAGCTTTAATCACCGCTAGCTTTAGCCTGTTGGCTCTTACAAATAAGCTATAGCCTCCACTAGCTTTAACCTCCGCTAGCTTTAGCCTGTTGGCTCTTACAAATAAGCTATAGCCTCCACTAGCTTTAACCTCCGCTAGCTTTAGCCAGTTGGCTGTTATAAATAAGCCATAGCCTCTGCTGCCGTTAGCCTGTTGGCTCCTGTAGACAAGCTTTGAGCTCCTCTAGCATTTAGCCATTTGGCCTTGTTCAGTGAGCCTCAGAAAGTCACTGTTAGCATTTACTGACTGACTTGCAGCTGTAAACTAGTTTATACTGGAAGTTTGCCTTCGTTGATGTAATGCTTGCCTGGTTATGGAAAAAGAAGCAATTTTAGTCATTTTGATGATGTTTACTTTTGGATTTTACATTTAGATCTGTTTGGGTTCAGTATTTTGGTCGAGTCCAATGAATGTAGTGCAGCCACAGCAGAACAGAGCTAATGCAATAGGAATAGTATTGTGAGCAGAATGCTGAACAGAGCTTAAGGATCCACAATAAGCTGAGAGTGTGTATGTGAAGTTATACTGAGACAGCTTTAAGTCTGTTTAATGCATCAGTGCATTTGTATATTAGAGTAATTGATAATGTAAGAGTTCACACATACATGTATGTGTGTAGATAAGCTAATTGTAATGATTATTATTATTTGTCATATTTTTGACTATTTACATGAATATTAGACATGTCTAACTGTACTTCTATGTGAAGAACTAGAATGAGTTTCTATTGCGTATTCATACATGGTGTCTCTGTGTACTTTTATATGAAGAGCTAAGCTGTGAAATCACACAAAGGACAAATGAAAGACCAAAGCCTTAGTTAAAGATTGTATTCGATAAAAGAAAAAAATGCAACTGGGAGCTTGAACACAAAGGCACTGTTTGCTCGTTCGGGTTTTTTGCCCTCAACAGCAACCCAGGGGCGGGTCAACCCCGCGGGTATCCTATTTCCTATTTTCGCAGTTCTTACCATGATCATTTTTCTCAGGTCCCCTCCAGTCAGGATGTGGGGAAAGGTGCTGAACATCCAGGGACTGCACAGGAACCACAAGTTGAGGTATGTTCTTCACATGCAAGTTTATGATTTAAAGCCTAAGTTATGCATATATGCACCTAATTATCCTGGAATACTATTCCACATGGACATCAGTTAAACATTATGAACTACTAGCATGTGCACTGAGGGCAAAACAGAGTGTGCATATAGTATGCAGATATTAACCTAAATGTTTATCAGTCTGTTCAGATACAGTAAAGTTGTTACTACTCTCAGACCAGCATCAGATACAGTAAAGTTGTTACTACTCTCAGAGCAGCATCAGATACAGTAAAATGGTTACTACTCTCAGAGCAGCATCAGATACAGTAAAATTATCTCTACTATAATGAAGTGGGCAGTACTCTTAGAGCAGGATAATTGACTGGTCGTTACACTCAGAACTGCGCAGGATAATGCAGCTTGCTGATATCTTCATAGCAAGACTGTGTGTTATAGAGGATACATTTCCTATTTTCACCATTCTTACCATGATAATTTTCCTCAGGCCCCCCCCAGTCAGGATGTGGGGAAAGGTGCTGGACATCCAGGGACTGCACAGGAACCACAAGCTGAGGTATGTTCTTCACATGCAAGTTTATGATTTAAAGCCCAAGTTATGCACATATGCACCTAATTATCCTGGAATACTATTCCATATGGACATCAGTTAAACATTATAAACTATTACCATGTGAACTGGGGGCAAAACAGAGTGTGCATATAGTATGCAGATATTAACCTAAATGTTTGTCAGTTGGTTTAGATACAGTAAAGTTGTCATTACTCTCAGAGCAGCATCAGATACAGTGATGTGGTTACTACTCTCAGAGCAGCATCAGATACAGTGACATGGTTACAGCATCAGATACAGTGACGTGGTCACTACTCTCAGAGCAGCATTAGATACAGTGAAGTGATCATTACTCTCAGACCAGCACTAGATACAGTGACATGGGCGCTACTCTCAGATCAGCATCAGATATAGTGAAGTGGGCACTACTCTCAGATCAGCATCAGATATAGTGAAGTGGGCACTACTCTCAGAGCAAGATAACATATTTGAATGTGCACTACCCTCAGAACCGCATACCCTAAGAGCAGGACTGTATGTTATAAAATAGGGAATACATTTCCTATTTTCACAATTCTTACCATGATGATTCTTCTCAGGTCCCCTCCAGTCAGGATGTGGGGAAAGGTGCTGAACATCCAGGGACTGCACAGGAACCACAAGCTAAGGTATGTTTTTTAACTCTAATTTTTAAAAACACATTTTCAAATATATTTTTTATATATTATTTTAATAGATTTTAATTTGCGAACATACTGCTGATACAGTGAACAATGCATTTTTGCCCAGACAAAGGTATTGTATTTGTTGGCCTAATTCTGATTCAGCTTATTGTTAATAAAATTTTACAATTAGTCCAGTATAGATGGAGATGCACCAGTTGGTACTTCATCTGCAGAAAAAGTCTTCCTGGTGGAATCCCTTCTGAAGTCAAGTAATTTCAGAGAAAAAAGAAGGTATAATAATTTTTATTCTATCCTCATTTTGATGATTTGTCATGTTCCACTAAATTCATCTTTTCATGTCACTTATAGGTATCATGTCAACTTGGAAGAAGTTAAACGTCGCATTGGTCCCCCAGAGTTTCTGTGCTTAAATGGGCTTATATCTTATCTTTGGACTGTGAAATCCAATAAGGAATCACTGAAGAGGGAACTGACAGCTGTAGGCATAATCCCTCCTCCCGTGACCTGTCTCACTTCTGTGTGTTCAAAATTAACAGAAAGTAAAAAAAAAAAAAAAGAATTGTTAAAATGTAAAAAAGTCATTGAGTGTTTTGATGTGAAATGGTTCATTGTACAGAAATTTCCCTACTCTGATTTGACTTGCCAGATGTGATTGGAACCAAGGATCACAATGTATACAGTGCAAATATAGCATATACATTTTATTTATTATTCAAAACCTACCACTGAAACTCTTCTGCGTTTGTATGTGGAATGTTGATGGGACTATTTTGCCTCACAACACCCTGCATGTATCCACCTTGTATGGATTTTAAGGCCAAAATCTCAAAACTATCATAAAACAATGTCTCAGACATCAGGCAGTGAATTCATAACCATTTCATCTAAAAACTTTCTGTGAGGGAGCTTTTAGAGGTGGAAGTCTGGTTCCTATGTGAACAATCCTGACGTAAGTTTCTCTAGAATGGAGCACTTCACACCAAACCACTCTGAATGACTTTGCTCACATCTTAAAAAGTAACTACACCTTAAGACTTTTTTATATTTTTAACAGCAGAATTGCACTGCTCTAGAAATCTGAAAAAAATACGACCCTTGCTTGAAACTGTAAAAATAACTTTTATTGTGGTCAGTTCCATCTCTGCAGTGTGCCTCTGGTTCAACTCTGCTATAGGCGCGGATTACACATCACAATATGCAAATCAGTCAACCAATGTTACCGCCCCCTGATGACGCCCTATTTGTGCGACACTCATAAATCTGAAAGCATAGGAGCTGAGAGCGAGGAGAGAACCACACTCACGTGCTAAGCTAAATACCCCCAGCACTGCCTCAGAAGGCTTTGATATTCCAGATGTCTGTAACAACTGGAAATAACACAGTTAATCTAAGCTTAGTTTGTAATAAAGATGTTATGATTAGCACATTTACTGATAACGTTTAACGTATGAGTAGGTAAACTGAAGGACCGATTTCTTGCAAGAGGTTTCATGCAAGTCTCCATAAAGCTGCCGATGTTGCATCCTATTCACATTTCCCTTCACAACTCAAACTCTCGGGCGCGACTCACTGAACAGAAATCAGTGGCAACACTAGAACTATGGAAAGCGAAACGGTTCAGGAAAGGCCAACATTAGATGGCCATTGTTACTGATTTTGTCAACCTTTTGCCTGTACAGTCTTTCTTGAACTGTTTTCTTTGTTATATCGAATATGGATCTGCTGAACAGATAATTAGAAGCTGTCACAGCTTTAGGGAATGTCCTACTGTTAGGATTCCTCTACCGCTTGCTGCTAATCACTTTCCTGCCACTCTGTTAACTATTTGGTGGCTTGAGTCAGTGGCTGATACTGTTAAGGCTCAAGACAAACTGCCTGATCAGAAACACCTTCCCTCGTCGAAGATGGGCATGGTAGTAGAGAAAAATCATCAGCTTTGTAAGACCTCAAAGTTGCAAAAGTGCCATTTGATTCTGTCTCTCACCATATTTTCTGGTAACTAATGTTAACTATAAAAACACAGCAGCCTAGCCCGCCCGGTGTCCCTCACAGCCCCACCTCCAAACTTGAACATCATCCTCCCATTTTTGAGCATTTTGCACAGATGAACCAGGGGTGGAGTTAGCCAAAAATAGTGGAGTGTAGTTACTCTTTAACTACTGAATTATAGAGAGATTGAAAAATCAATGGTATTCCCCTTTAATGTACATTTTTGACTGTACTTTAGCTTGTTGATATATTGAATGTTTAGCACTAAAATAAGGATACATTTTGCAACAAGACAACCACTTTTCAGTAATTTTGGACAAACGACCTAGCAGTGGACCTAGGAAAGCTTGCTAGTAGGCATATTGATTTCAAGTCGGCTGCTAAAGCTCAGAGGTCCTCCCAAGACAAGACAATGGAATTGCTGAGAGCAAAGTCTTTACGGTTTGTAAAAATTTGTTTTGTGTATGAAACTGTATACAGTAATTGTCACTGTAGTAAAATGACCCTCAGATTAAAAGATTAAAATTTTCTGCATAATTAAATGATTAAGATGTAAACAGACATTCAGAGTGGTTTGATGTGAAAGAATTGTTCACAGCGGTAGTGACTGTAACCAGACATCCAGCTCTAAAAGCTCTCTCACAGAAAATTCTTAGACAAAACGGTTACCAATACATTGCCTAATGCCTCAGCCATTGTTATACAATAATTATTTGAGGGTTTTGGCCTAAAACATTTTTAAAATCCATGGCGGAGAGGTACTTGCAGGGCGTTGGTACTTGCAGCATTTTACCATTATTAACATTAAATATCAAAATGTTTAGGTGCACTTGTCATTTCGAACAAAGTAAAGCTAGTTTAGATAACAGCAATTAGAACAATTTACTACTCAACAACAGCAGACATAAGTAAACATCATTTAGTTAAAATGAGGGTATGCGAATGAGGGAAAAACTGTTTTGAAACGTAGTTTTCTCCTTACAAATATAATATCTAATGTGTAAGTCTAATGTTTTAGACACTGTTTGTATGATACATTTGCCCCCTCATGATTTCTACTATTTATGTGCAATTTATTTTTTTATGTGTATAATTGTGCTTCAGCTCCTCGAACAATTTAATAAGACAAAAGCAACCTAACCAAACACAAAATTCAGTCTGATCAACTGGTCATTTCACTTATTGAACAAAAAAAGTGGTAACACTGTCTGACCCTGTGTGGGGGGAAAAAGTAATTAACCACTTAAAACTTTTAAACAAATGATAGGTGTTGCAAAACTCTTTTCCTTCAGTAATTGAAATGACAAACTTGAGATTTATATTGCATTTTGTATGAGGATCCTAAACTGTTGTGTGACAAATATGGGGGAAGTCAAGATGGGGCAGTTACTTTTTCCTTTTTCACAGCACTGTACATTTGAATTAAATAAGTTAAACTTATTTTTAGTGCCTACTGTGTCAGTTCACAGAAACAAACAGTGAATGGGCACTCTTTTCCTTACTCATGGTTAGGGTTGGTAACACGAGTATTAATTATTATGATGATTACATCATTGTTTTCATGGGCATATAGAATATATACAGCGATCAGGCATAACATTATGACCATGTCCATTTTATCAGCTCCACTTACTATATAGGTGCACTTTGTAGTTCTACAGTTACAGGCTGTAGTCTCCAGCAGCACTGCTGTGTCTGATTCACTCAGACCAGCGCAACACACACTAACACACCACCACCACATCAGTGTTACTGCAGTGCTGAGAATGATCCACCACCCAAATAGTACCTGCTCTGTGGGGGTCCTGACCACTGAAGAACAGGGTAAAAGGGGACTAACAAAGTAAGCAGAGAAACAGATGGACTACAGTCTGTAATTGTAGAACTACAAAGTGCACCTATATAGTAAGTGGAGCTGATAAAATGGACAATGAGTGTAGAAACAAGGAGGTCATAAATGTTATGGGAGCATGTCCCATGCTTTATTACACAGAGAGCAGAATCGGTCCTGTTAATTTGAATTAAGTGCAGCACAGTGTGTGAAATGTTGAAAACAAATCAATGTATTCATATTTTTTAATATCTTAAAACATGGTACTATGTTTGTTTCAGCAAAGACATATCATGTAAACTTTTTGAAGTATTGTGATATTACATTTTTGCGCTATTACCAGCTCATGGTTTTAATATATTACTCTACTTTTCCCCACACAGGGAGTTCTTGGGACAAACTACAAAGGCCTTAGCTCCATTTATGAGTAGGTATGACATAGTGACTCATGGACTGGGTCCAAAGACATTTGAGGTCACTGTCCAAATCCTGGAGGCATACTTGAGACACGTAATACGGCAGCTCACAGAACAACTAGAAAGCTAATGTGCTCTGAATGGTTATAAGTGTGTAAGTGGGTTATAAGTGTGTATAAGGACATGCAGTTCCAAGGAAGTACCATTCAGACATTCAGAATGACTCTTTAATAAAGGCATTTCTGCTCAATAGTTCTTTAATACATTTTCATTTTACATTTTACTTTTTTCTTGCATTAGCTTTGTTCCAGAAGTAACCAGAGGAGTTTGTCATGTAAATATAAACAACGACAAAGGCAGTGTACTGTGTTCCTATTTTGAAAATTAAAATGTTTACAAGAGCAGCACACTTGGAAGTCATTATTCCCCCTTCTCTCAAGCAATTACAAAACACAACTTCTTGTCATTTCATACTGAAATTTTATACTAGGAAGATATTTACATATCACCATTAAATAATTTGCCATAAGCAATTAATGCTAGTTAGTAGTCTCTCTCTTTTGTATAGACATCTCTCATTGACTTTGCACGGCTGCTGGGAGGCTTGGCTCGTTTCTTTTTGAAGGTCGAGTCTGGACGGCAGGTGTAAAGAAGACTTTTACCAGACTTTGCAAGATGGTAGTTATGCACATTCAAAGCCCTCTTTCTAGACAACTCAATAGATTTGCGGCAATGATGGAGTCTCTCAATTTTTCTTTTCCTGAAACTGTAGTGTATTTCCCAAATATTATGTGATGAGCATGCTTAACAGCTGAAAACATTTCAAGTGATGGCTTATAGTCTGTGCCGTTACACCATATGCTTAAATCAGTAACCAGTTTCTTTATACACCACTTTGATGGATGCTGTTGTAGGGTGTGTGCCTGAATTGCCATTGAATTTGTGTAATTATTTGGTCCCAATTGCTCAGGTGAATTTGACTCTTCATCCTGAGAGTTTCGTGTTACGTTCCAGAACACCTTCAGGCGCGCACGCATCTCTCCCAAGCTATTTGTCAGGCAAGAGCATTTTTCTGTCTCCATATTAACAATGCCCAGCTGAGTACCACTGTCTACTATAACAGAGTTATTATGCACACTGTAATCTTGGGCAGCCCAGAGTTCATCTGCTACCCGTTGGTGTATGTCCTCGATCTCTATTGCATTTTCAGCTAAAATCATCTTTGCAAACTCTAAATGTTTACACACATTACCTCTGGAAGCATATTTACATTCACATGTCATGTAAACCAAGTTAACATAAAACATATGACCAGGAATTGTCTCTGAGGGAATACTGAACTGGCCTTCAGAGTTGTAGGTCGCACTTCGGCCAAGTCCATTGGATTTCATCCTCTGTGCAGCTTCGGACACATCCTGAAGAGAGTTTGGAATTATTCTGCCAGCAGCCTGAAGATCTCCCAAATGCCTTTTTGATAAAAACACCAAAGGTTTAAACTTGTTTCCGAGCTATTGTAAAAACTGGGTAAATTGAGATTTGTTGTGCCTGTTCTTGTGAAACATGCAAAAAAACCTTCAATGGAATAGACATTTATTTATATATAAATATATATATATATATATATATATATATAAAATTCTCCGTCTCTACCGAAGTTATAAAATCACGATTATAAAGTTATAAAGAAAATTATAAAGTTATAAAGAAAACAGGTAGGACAGCTAATGTGCCACATGGTCATCCATTACCACTGGATCTTATTTCACCATAACAGCGCATTTTATCATGGATGAGTGGCAGCAGCGTCTCCAAACAAGAGCAGTGAATGAGAGCCTTCTAGTTCACTTGCCACATCACTTCTATTTGTTTTATTAATAAAAGACATTGGACATAAATGCATTATGGATCATTACAAATACTTTGTTTTAAAACTACCAAGTCCTCAGACAGTAAGAAAATAGAAATCATGTACAGAAAAAAAAGATGCATCGCAGCCCTCTGAATACCTAGAGATTCCCACCCCTATTATATACACACACACACACACTATATATTACATATATATATATATATATATATATATATATATATATATATATATATATATATATATATATATAAACTTCAGTGACATCCCATTCTAAATCCATAGGCTTTAATATGATGTCGGCCCACCCTTTGCAGCTATAACAGCTTCAACTCTTCTGGGAAGGCTTTCCACAAGGTTTAGGGGTGTGTTTATGGGAATTGTTGACCATTCTTCCAGAAGCGCATTTGTGAGGTCAGACACTGAGGTTGGACGAGAAGGCCTGGCTCGCAGTCTCAGCTCTAATTCATCCCAAAGGTGTCCTGTCGGGTTGAGGTGAGGACTCTGTGCAGGCCAGTCAAGTTCTTCCACACCAAACTCGCTCATCCATGTCTTTATGGACCTTGCATTGTGCACTGGTGCACAGTCACGTTGGAACAGGAAGGGTCCATCCCCGAACTGTTCCCACAAAGTTGGGAGCATGAAAATAAAATAAAATCTCTTGGTCTGCTGAAGCATTAAGAGTTCCTTTCACTGGAACTAAGGGGCCGAGCCCAACTCCTGAAAAACAACCCCACACCATAAATCCCCCCTCCACCAAACTTTACACTTGGCACAATGCAGTCAGACAAGTACCGTCTCCTGGCAACCGCTAAACCCAGACTCATCCATCGGATTGCCAGACGGAGAAGCGTGATTCGTCACTCCAGAGAACACGTCTCCACTGCTCTAGAGTCCAGTGCCGGCGCTTTACACCACTGCATTCGACACTTTGCATTGCGCTTGGTGATGTAAGGCTTGAATGCAGCTGCTCGGCCATGGAAACCCATTCCATTAAGTTCTCTATGCTGTTCTTGAGATAATCTGAAGGCCACATGGAGTTTGGAGGTCTGTAGCGATTGACTCAGCAGAAAGTTGGCGACCTCTGCACACTATGCGCCTCAGCAGTTTACATGGTCTATCACTTCATGGCTGAGTTGTTGTCGTTCCCAATCGCTTCCACTTTGTTATAATACCACTGACAGTTGACTGTGGAATATTTAGTAGTGAGGAAATTTCACGACTGGACTTGTTGCACAGGTGGCATCCTATCACGGTACCACGCTGGAATTCACTGAGCTCCTGAGAGCGACCCATTTTTTCACAAATGTTTGTAGAAGCAGCATGCCTAGGTGCTTTGGTTTTATACACCTGTGGCCATGGAAGTGATTGGGACATCTGAATTCAATGATTTGGATGGGTAAGTGAATACTTTTGGAAATATAGTGTGTGTGTGTGGGTATATACACACACACACACACACACACACACACACACACACACACACACACATATATATACATAAATGTTTTGCTCAAAGATTTGATGCTTACTGATAGTATGGCACAACTTAGTCGTTCAGCAAATGGAGAAGATCATCAACTCTTTTGTTGGAATAGCCACGGAAGAAACCATACTTCAGTCCTAGGAAAAATCTTACATCCCTGCACACAAAAAAATTAAAAGAAAAATCAGTGTACAAATATTAATTACATTTATAATGTCTAATGTAAGTATGCAAGGCTAATTGAAATAATTTTACCTCTCGACCACATTGTTCATTTCACTTTGGTGGTCGTAAAATGAGCGACCAAAATTTGACCTCATTTCTGCATTTGTCAGCCAGTTGTTTTGAAGGTATTCGCTGACTTGAGTGCTTTGTGTTTCTGCTTCAATTCCTGCAAGCAGGTCCTCTGACAGTTTCTGGAACTCTTCTGCCTGTAGATATATAATCAAAATATTCAAGAGCGTGAAGGATCTGATCAACATCAGCAGGGTTAGACTTAGTATTTATACATATTCTTTATTAACTGTATATCACTTACACTCATGCATTGCTTCAAGGACACCATGCCTTTAATGACCATGTTTCTAGCTGAAGTGTTCAAGTGACCTCCATCATGCCTAATGAGCCACCGGTGTACAGCCTGCAACAACATGACATCATAAAAACGCATTTTATCATATGTACCCACTGAACCTTGACCCATAACCCTCCTCAAGTACCAAAATACAACAAACTCTCTCACCCCATTGTGAGCTACTAAAACATCTTTTCCCGTGCTATATGTTTTACTGCATATTACCATTAATACCACATTCTGTATTTTGATAAATTACAACATTATTAAACACTTAATTTTTCCAAAATGAATCACAAATTATATTAAATCAAACTTATATTTAATTATGTTTACCTGAAGCACATGGAACCAGCATGATAGCACAGCTGAATGAGGAAACACAGCCTTGATTGTCTTCTGCCTGTAGATATATAATCAAAATATTAAAGAACGTGAAGGATCTGATCAACATCAGCAGGGCTAGACTTAATATTTATACATATTCTTTATTAACTATAGATCACTTACACTTCCTGCGGAGAAAAGTAGTTTTCATGATTGGCTAAGATCTTTGCACAGTACTGTACATCTCAACTGCCAGCAGTTACAGTACACCATTTGAGTTTACTCAAATGCAAGAGTGATGGTAGTAATCAGTAAATTATAGCCAATACTGTTCTGAGACTAGTTACTAAACCAAACACTTAGAACATCTAAAGCTGCGCACAGATTAGTAACTATCACTATAATATCTAACACTGATCTGAAGGTACTGACCGGTTCAGTACAGAACTGTGCAAAGATTTAGGCAGTCACAAAAATCATTTTATAAAAACCTCAACAATGTGTTTGTGCCAGTAAAACAATTAACATAACAACAAATACCAATAAATAAATATAGCAGTCAGCAGTCACAATGTGTTACTGACATGTTGAGTAGAGGAATACAGCTAGAAAAACAATGGTCTGGGTTTTGACTCATCTGCGCACTCCAGTCATTGCATGAATTTGTTCAATTCCACACTTGATTTTATTCATAATCACGATTTGAAACGTTTTTAAAACCAGTGAGTAAAATTCAGTTTTCCATGCATTGGACCCTTTAATGAAGAAATGACTAGATAAACTAGTTACTGGATGGTTACTGTAAACACTGGACTTTCTTGAGGAGAGCGTTGGAAATTAATACACCAGAAAAAAAGTTTATTTGTACTTATGGTTATGTTAGTCATTTCTCTGAACAATCAAACAATTACTTCCCAGATAGAGATGAAACGGTAACCGGTTTCACGGTAAACCGCGGTAAAATTAATGACGGTTAGTAGTACCGTTTGAACTTTAAAGTACCGTTAAAACTGCGGTCGATTACCGCAGTGTGAAAAACTCGCTTTACAGAGTCAAACAAAGGCAGAATCATCTCTCAGACGCAGCTCTGTGGGAGAGAAGAGAGAACATGGCGGAATGTAGTGACAGAGATTCGGAGATATTTCAGCCTTCTAAGAAGACCAAGTCTGACGTTTGATCATATTTTGGGTTTTATAAGAATACAGAAGGAGAGTTAATTGAAGATGACCACCCTGTCTGCAGAACAGGCCGAAAGAAAATAGCGGCGAAAGGGGGCAACACATCAAACCTTACGAGTCATCTTTGCGACCACCACCCGCTACTTTTTAGAGAATGCAAGGTTAACTTTAATGGAGAAGTCTGTGGGGACTTAGGAAGGAATAGAAGGAATGTCATGGTCTGTGTGGTTTAACTTATGCTTATGGTTCGTTAATAATATAAAATGAAGCTTTTAGCATCAAAAAAAAAAAGAAAAACAATCGGTGAATCAACTGTGAATCGAAACTAAAGCCTTTAACACATATTTCTGTGGAGCAGTGTCTCCAAAATGAGCTCTGAATTAACAGTCACACAAGCTCTGGAACGAGGCGCTGCAAAAGTTCAATCTGCACAGCTCCCCTTTCTCGCTTGCAGTGTTTACTTTCTGAGAAGAGAATAACACTGTCTCAAATCACTGTGTCCCCTACGTAGTGCGCTACTGTTCAAACAAACACGATCATCATTAACAAGCGGTTGAGTTTTAAATAGGGAATTAGTAACCTGTTGTTAATGTTGATTATAGATGACTTAGTCAAACATTTCCTGCACTCTTTGGGTGAAGGATTTGCTATTTCATGATCTACGAAGTGCACTACATAGGGAAGATAGTGTGCTTTGAGATGGGACCTCGCGCGAGTAAACGCTGTGCCGCTTTTGGGAAAAGCAGAGTTTCAGAGATTAAACTTTAGGAGTGTTTCTGCCGCAGCTCAGATGCATGTTAATTTTAAGTTATGTTTTAGTTTTAAAATGCTTTTAGAGAAGCAGCTCAACAGGTGAAGACACACTGTGTGAGTTCTACACTGTCTGCAGCTCACAGCGTGGAAATGCAGTTCTTCTGTGATTTTGGCTGTTTTTCCTGGTGCACTGTATTGATTAGGGGTACAGCGCCACAACGGCACAATAATGCTGCAGTTGCAGTTCGGACAGAAATCCCCCGAGTGCAGCACTTCTTAGAAGTAATAATTTTCCATTAAGACCCACCTCAGAGTTGGTGGAGATTTAATTCTCTATGCAGGGAAATCCCTAATTATTGTAATTAATAATAATAATAATAATAATAATAATAATAATTACAGCAGTAATAATAATAATAATTTACAACAGTAATAATAATAATAATAGTAATGGTGAAACGAATTTCAGTTTGTGTTTATTTATTTATTTATTTATTTTACTTTTCAACGCTTTTGAACAATATCGCGATAATATCGATAATCGTGATAATTCTGGTCATGATAATCGTGATATGAAATGTTTAATATCGTTTCATCTCTATTCCCAGATAAACATCTTTTTATATCAGTTTTCTCAAATGCTCTTTTGCCATCTAATTCTGCTGGGAAGAGTAACTAGTTCACTATATTTACACCCCTTGGCACTTCATTTAATACTCTTCCTTGTAGAACTACAGAGTGCTCCTATATGGTCAGTGGAGCTGATAAAATGGACAGTGAGTGTAGAAACAAGGTGAGTGTACATACTGTATGTTGCTATGAGATTAGTGACCAGTTCACTATATTTGATGCTGCTCTGAGTGTACTGACTACTTCACTTTATCTAAGGCTGCTCTGAGAGTAGTGACCATTTCTCTGCATCTAATGCTGCTCTGAGAGTAATGACCAGTTTACTGTATCTAATGCTGCTCTGAGAGTAGTGACCATTTCTCTGCATCTAATGCTGCTCTGAGAGTAGTGACCAGTTTACTGTATCTAATGCTGCTCTGAGAGTAGTGACCATTTCTCTGCATCTAATGCTGTTCTGAGAGTAGTGACCATTTCTCTGCATCTAATGCTGCTCTGAGAGTAATGACCATTTCTCTGCATCTAATGCTGCTCTGAAAGTAGTGACCAGTTTACTGTATCTAATGCTGCTCTGAGAGTAGTGACCAGTTCTCTGCATCTAATGCTGCTCTGAGAGTAGTGACCATTTCTCTGTATCTAATGCTGCTCTGAGAGTAGTGACCATTTCTCTGCATCTAATGCTGCTCTGAAAGTAGTGACCAGTTTACTTATCTAATGCTGCTCTGAGAGTAGTGACCAGTTTACTGTATGTAATGCTGCTCTGAGAGTAGTGACCATTTCTCTGCATCTAATGCTGCTGAGAGTAATGACCATTTCTCTGCATCTAATGCTGCTCTGAAAGTACTGACCTGTTTACTGTATCTAATGCTCCTCTGAGAGTAGTGACCATTTCTCTGTATCTAATGCTGCTCTGAGAATAGTGACCACTTCACTGTATTTAATGCTGCTGACATTAGTGACCACTCTTCTGTACCTAATGCTGCTCTGAGAGTACTGACCACTTAACTGTATTTAAAGCTGCTGAGATTAGTGACCACTCTTCCGTACCTAATGCTGCTCTGAGAGCAGTGACCATTTCAGTGTATCTAATGCTGCTCTGAGAGTAGTGACCATTTCTCTGCATCTAATGCTGCTCAGAGAGTAGTAACAACTTCGCTGTATCTAATGCTCCTCTGAGAGTAGTGACCACTTCTGTGCATCCAATGCTGCTCTGAGAGTAGTGACCAGTCAGCTATGTGATCCTGCTGAGAGTACTGACCACTTAACTGTCTTTAATGCTGCTGAAATTAGTGACCACTCTTCTGTACCTAATGCTGCTCTGAAAGTAGTGACCATTTCAGTGTATCTAATGCTGCTCTGAGAGCAGTGACCATTTCTCTGTATCTAAGGCTGCTCTGAGAGTAGAGACCAGTTTACTGTATCTAATGCTGCTCTGAGAGTAGTGACCAGTTTACTGTATCTAATGCTGCTCTGAGAGTAGTGACCAGTTTACTTATCTAATGCTGCTCTGAGAGTAGTGACCGTTTCTCTGTATCTAATGCTGCTCTGAGAGTAGTGACTAGTCAACTGTGTGATCCTGCTCTGAGAGTACTGACCACTTCACTGTATTTAATGCTGCTGACATAAGTGGCCACTCTTCTGTACCCAATGCTGCTCTGAAAGTACTGACCACTTAACTGTATTTAATGCTGCTGAGATTAGTGACCACTCTTCAGTACCTAATGCTTCTCTGAAAGTAGTGACCATTTCAGTGTATCTAATGCTGCTCTGAAAGTAGTAACCATTTGTGTATCTAATGCTGCTCTGAGAACAGTGACCAGTCAACTGTGTGATCCTGCTATGAGAATGTTGACGAGTCCGCTATATCTAAGGCTGCTCTGAGAGTAGAGACCACTTCAGTGTATTCAATGCTGCTCTGAGAGTAGAGACCACTTTACTGTATTTAATGCTGCTCTCAGAGTAGTGTCCACTTTACTGTATCTAATGCTGCTCTAAGAGGAGTGACCAGTTTACTTATCTAATGCTGCTCTGAGAGTAGTGACCGTTTCTCTGTATCTAATGCTGCTCTGAGAGTAGTGACCATTTCAGTGTATCTAATGCTGCTCTGAGAACAGTGACCAGTCAACTGTGTGATCCTGCTATGAGAATGTTGACGAGTCCGCTATATCTAAGGCTGCTCTGAGAGTAGAGACCACTTCAGTGTATTCAATGCTGCTCTGAGAGTAGAGACCACTTTACTGCATTTAATGCTGCTCTCAGAGTAGTGTCCACTTTACTGTATCTAATGCTGCTCTAAGAAGAGTGACCATTTCATTATATCTAATGCTTCTCTGAAAAGTTTAACCATTTGGCTGTATTTATCTGGAACGCAGAATTTGAAAATGGAGGAGAAAATCAGCAGTTACAGTTTACCATCTGAAGACTGTTAACCAAAATACACCCTCTTTTGGCAGCAGTTACAGTTTACAGTCTAAGACAACAATCTTCATTAATGTTCAGACTAAACTACCTAGATATCATTTATCTGTCTGCTGGCTTGATAAGGTCGGCACCCCACTGACTGTTTGCCACTGCTGGTCCACCCTCGAACCACCGGTGGGCTGCCAAAACACGCCAGGTTTGCCTTCACTATCCTCTTGCTATCAGGGTATATCGAACTAATGCTGCTGCTCTGTGAGTATTACAAAACAAGTTTGCTTGCTAACTGCATTTAAGACTCAAACATTTTGCATTTTGGGTATACTGGAGCCAAAGAGTCATACTACAAAAAGAAATATGATAATGCAGTCAAGTATTCAGCAATACTGTTAATTTATAAACAAAACGCACATTACACAGCTAGTTAGGTAGCTTATATGACTTAACTAGCACACAGCTGTAATGTAATGTAATTAGACATTTTCTAAGTTTCTTACCACGTGACATTTAGAGCAACGGACTTTAAATTAAACAAAACTTACCTTTTCTCTCTCAGTATTGCAGTTATGAATACAGCCCTCAAGTCTCTGTTAACAACTGCTTTTCTTTCTCCTCTGTCGACTCGGTTCCAGATTTCAAGCGCGCCTCAGATGTCTGACGTAACGGTCTTACAACCAATCAGATCCATACTTGGCTCACTGAGCGCGAACCAATGGCATTGAGGAACGGCTGAAATAGGGGCGGATACCCGCGGGGTTGACCCACCCCCGGTGGGCAAAAAAACCTGAACGAGCGCACTGTTTCACCGTCTCCTTCTTTTATATCCTGTTGTAACCCAGTATAATTAACCATAGGTAGCAAGCTACTAGAAAATGATTCTTCAGGGTCTAGGATCACTACTGGTTAATTAGGCAGCGTCCCGGGTTCGTACTCACCAAAAGAAATTAAATTAAAGACACAATAAATAACTTTGGCTTTGGTATTTCTTTGACGGCTGATGGGGAAAAGTCCTAATTTGCACAATAGCACACAAGACAACAGAATGAATTGTGCAAAGTTGTTATTATTAAAAGATCAATAATAACAGGTCAACCTGAACCTGTTACCAACAATGTACCAAACAGTACTACTACACACAAAACGTGGCAATACGAATATAAACAACAGCTGTATGAATGGCCATTCACATGCTGCAGCTTAAGCTCCTTGGTTTAGAATGGACCAAGTTTGTTCAGTTCGAATTTGTGTCCTCAATTAGTTTGTGGTATCGAACAGTCTTACTGTGGAAGTGTATGCTAGCTGAAGTCCCTTTGGAGGTAAGGAACCACGCTGGAGCAGAAGGCAAATCCAGTTGTGCAATGGACGGTGGCAGTTTGACGAAATGGCTCCTCTCTCTCTCTGACTCTCTCTCTAATATGAAGAATAATACGATTTTCAGACACAATGAGTAGGCCTGCTGAAGAACAGAGTGAACATAATCGTGCTGGACGTGAGTCTTTACGAGCAGCCATCGGACCTTTCTACTCTCTTGACGCTAAACTGCATAACACATGACCTAGAGAGGGCGCTGTGGTTCAGCTTAAGGAACTGCAAAACAGTTTGTGGAGAGAATCTGTACAAACAAAAGAGACAATAATAATATAATACGAAATAATAACAATAAAATAAAGCCACTTTATAGGTGGGTTACACTGTCACACAGGAACATAACTGTTGCCCCGCCTCACACACCCTGGGGCATGTAACAAACACGTCATGAATGTGATGTAGACTTTTTCTTAGGACCTTCCTCAAGAATAGTGGTGAGAGATATTGGTAAATAAGGCCCGTTGTGGCTAGGTAGTTAAGTGTGGAGTATAAGAAAGAGGCACACCAAAGGAAAGGTATGGTGGGGGAAAGACAGCACAAAGAGAGTGAGTAAAACAGGTAAAGGAATATGCAGATAGATGATGCCAGGAGACAAAGAGGAGAGACATAGAGTTTTACTCACAAGATTACACTGACCAAACAAACACACACACACACACACACATACACACATCTTCCAAACCGTTTATCCTTCTGGGTCGTGGGGGGAGCTGCAGCCTATCCCAGAAGTCATTGGGCAGAAGGCAGGAAACACCCTGGACAGGTCGCCAGTCCATCGCAGGGTAGACAGACAGACATATACATTCAAACCTGGGGGCTATTTAGCGTATTGAGTTGGCCTGACTGCATGTCTTTGGATTGTGGGAGGAAACCCACTCAGATACAGGGAGAACATGCAAACTCCTCACAGAAAGGACCCTGGTCACCCAGCCAGAGAATCTAACCCACGCCCTTCTTGCTGTGAGGCGACAGTGCTACCCACTGCGGCACCGTGCTGCCCCCAAAGGGAAACTTATGAAGTAAATCTGACCACACTTCATTTCATTGAAAGAACTCAGCTGACTTACATGCATTTGTTAAGTAAAATGAGCAAAAGATGATAAAAAAATGAAATTGCTCTGTTGGTTTTAGTGGTTCTTCCAATTGCTAGGTGATCCATACACAGACTGATTTAGCAAATTTCACAGGTTTTCTATGGGGTTGAAATCTGGACTCTGACTTGGCCTTTCTAAGACACTGATCTTCCTTTTTGAAACATTCCTTGGTGGACTTGGATGAGTGCTTTGGATCATTATCAGTAATGTTGGAATGGGAAATTGCTCTTTATCTTAAGCTTTTTGACTGAGGCAAGCAGGTTTTGTGCCAGTATATCTTGATATTTTGAGGTTGTCAGTATGACACCTATCTTGACTAGAGTTCCTGACTCAACTGAAGAGCAGCAGCCCCTAAACGTAAAACACCCAGCACCACACTTTACAGCAGGCATCATGTTCTTTAGTTGATGAGCTGTGTTGTTGTTGTTGTCATCAAATGTATTCTTTACAATTCAGGCCAAAAACTTTTGTCTTAACAGATGATTTATTGCTTTGATGTTTCTGCTTTGCCCCTTAATCCAGACATACAGTGGTGTGAAAAAGTGTTTGCCCCTTCCTGATTTCTTATTCTTTTGCATGTTTGTCACACTTAAATGTTTCAGATCACCAAACAAATTTAAATATTAGACAAAGATAACACAAGTAAACACATAATGCAGTTAATAAATGAAGATCTTTATTATTAAGGGAAAAAGAAATCTACACCTACAGGGCCCTGTGTGAAAAAGTGATTGCCCCCTAAACCTAATAACTAGTTGGGCCACCCTTAGCAGCAGCAACTGCAATCAATCATTTGCGATAACTGGCAATGAGTCTTTTACAGCACTGCGGAGGAGTTTTGGCCCACTCATCTTTCCACAGCATCTCAATCAGATTCAGGTCAGGACTTTGACTAAGCCACTCAAGTCTTAATTTTGTTTTTCTTAAGCCATTCAGAGGTGGACTTGCTGGTGTGTTTTGGATCATTGTCCTGCTGCAGAACCGAAGTGCGCTTCAGCTTGAGGTCATGAACAGATGGAACAGACTGACATTCTCCTTCAGGTTTTTTTGGTAGACAGCAGAATTCATGGTTCCATTTACCACAGCAAGTCTTCCAGGTCCTGAAGCAGCAAAACAGCCCCAGACCATCACACTACCACCACCATATTTTACTGTTGATATAATGTTTCTTTTCTGAAATGCTGTGTTACTTCTACGCCAGATGTAATGGGACATATACCTTCCAAAAAGTTCAACTTTTGTCTCTTCAGTCCACAGAGCATTCTCCCAAAAGTCTTGGGGATCATCAAGATGTTTTCTGGCAAAACTGAGACGAGCATTTATGTTCTTCTTGCTCAGCAGTGGTTTTCGTTTTGGAACTCTAAGAGACTCCAGTCTCTTTCTTATGGTGGAGTCATGAACCATGACCTTAACTGAGGCAAGTGAGGCCTGCAGTTCTTTGGATGTTTTTGTGTGGTCTTTTGTGACCTCTAGGATGAGTCGTCGCTGCGCTCTTGGGGTAATTTTGGTTGGCCGGCCACTCCTGGGAACGTTCACCACTGTTCCATGTTTTCGCCATTTGTGGATAATGGCTCTCACTGTGGTTCGCTGGAGTCCCAAAGCTTTAGAAATGGCTTTATAACATTTTCCAGACTGATAGATCTCAATTACTTTGTTTCTCATTTGTTCCTGAATTTCTTTGGATCACAGCATTATGTCTAGCTTTTTAGGACCTTATAGTGTACTTCACTTTGTCAGGCAGGTCCTATTTAAGTTATTTCTTGATTTGAGAACAGGTGAGGCAGTAATCAGATTTACATCTTTACAATTTCCAAAGAAGTGATAAACCACAGTTCATTTATGTTTTAATGGTTATGTTTTAATTTATGTTTTTCACACAGGGCCCTGTAGGTTTGGATTTCTTTTTCCCTTAATAATAAAGACCTTTATTTATAAACTGCATTTTGTGTTTACTTGTGTTATCTTTGTCTAATATTTAAATTTGTTTGGTGATCTGAAACATTTAAGTGTGACAAACATGCAAAAGAATAAGAAATCAGGAAGAGGGCAAACACTTTTTCACACCACTGTATGCAGAATAAGGGGGGATTGTTTTCAGTTGTAAGGAGTGGCTAGTACCTGCTAGATGTTTCTCGCTTTTTAAAAATTGTTTTAGACATCTAAGTAGCCTTCCTAATAAAATTTTCTTCTTGTGTTTTGTTGGGTTGTTGTGACCATGGCGATGTCCCTGTGGTGCCACATTTTCTCCATCCATCGGTTGAATGTTTTGCGTGTTTTACCTGCAGAAGCTGTTAAAATCTGTGCGTTTCTCCAGTAAGAGTTTAAATGCTGATCGAGGGTGCATTGATGCTGTTGATGTCTCGCGTGTTTCCAGCTTATGGAGGTGAACTTGAGCTCTAACACTTCTCTTGACTTCTGATATAAAATAAGCTGAGAATAAGCACAGTAACAGACATTTGACGAGGTTGCTGTTTATTCAATTTACAGCAGAAATGAATCCATACACATTAAAAATAATCGAATATGTAGCTGTCAGGCTCTCCACATTTCTTCCACTTTGAATCTTTCTGAGTCTTTCTGAGTCATGAAGCTCAAATCTGAGCCAGAGTCCGAGTCACTGGTGTTCAAGTCAAAGTCGAGTTGCAAGTCTTTCTTGATTTTCTCGAGTCGAGTCTAAAGTCATCAAATTCGTGACTCAAGTTGGACTCTAGTTCAAGTCATATGATTCATGTCCGCACCTCTGGCAGTTTGGTCAACTTTTTTTAATAAAAAAATATGATTTTATGTTTGTACAACTGTTTAAAGCTGTGCTTCTTACACAGTAAAAACTGGGTGTTAATGTTTCACAGTTGACTTATTTTAACCCACAGTGAGCATTTTTAACACTGGAAAGTAAAGGCGCTCTAATGGTGGAGTTGAAAGAAAGTGTAAAATTCTGCAGACATGCAGTGAAAATTCTACTCTACAGAGTGATAAATACGCGCCACTATGCTGTGCTATGGTCGTCTATGCTGGCTGATGGATCATTTTGGAAAACTGCTTCAAAGTGCTGACACTGTCTGGCAAGTAAATTAACCTTACTGTGTTGTAAACAGCAATTTTTATTCAACTTGACATAATTTTAGCGTCGTATTGATGTTAATTGAGGTCAGTGTAGGTCTTATGTTGTCGAGCTCCAATGTGGCGGTACAACTTTCCGTTAGCTAGCTAGCTAAGTTAGCTAGCTAGTGAGCTAACCTAGCTAGATTGCTTGCAAGTTAACATTAAAACTTGGGCAACAGTTCAGATAATTTAGCGGGCTATCATAATTTAGATGAATTTAGATTCTCCTGTTTGAGCTGAAAACTGCATATTTACACAGAATGTGTAACTAAATACTTGAAACAACGTTAGCTCGATAGCTAACGTGACCAAAATTAGCCATATACAAATTTTAGCCAACGTTATTAGCTATGTTGTTAGCTAGCGTCTCAACCCTGAACTGAGGCTTTCATTACACCCATTTAGCATGCTAGCTAGCTACTATTGTGACTTCCTCAGTATCGCTAACGTTATATTTAATGAAGAATATGTGAGTTAACCATAGTTTGTTTTAAGGAAATCTGTACTAGTAAAAAGGTTGCGAGAACGGAAAAGGCAGGTCATGGAAGATGAATGTTTAGCTATTTTTAAGCTAACGTGATTAGCTATGTTGCTAGCGTCTCAACCCTAAAGAGGCTTGCATAATGGTAATGTTAGTATGGTAGCTAGGTAAATGGGTAACGTTAGTGTAGCTAGCTAGCTAGTTCGCTGGCTGTATGATGGGTTTGTTTAACATAGCTTAACTCATGGCTTTGAAATATGAGCCAGCATCAACTTTGTTGAGCCATGAGTAAATTTGCCGTGTTCACAGAAGGTGGAGCGATTTTAGATAGGGATAGCTGGTTAAGTAGCTAGCTGCATTATGAGAAGTGCAGGGTGAATTACATGAATGGCAGTTGGCACCTAACCAGACAACGTGTCTGCTTCGCTCATGTTTACAGTTCACCAAATTGCACCTTCAGAGAATAACTGACATTCAACCAGTTTAGCCTATTCTAGACGTCCAGCACTAAACTGTCTAACGTTGTACAATACTGTGATGTCTCTGCTTTGCAGAGCAGTACTGAGAAAAGCTGAGGTAACTTTAGTTGGTTTGATTGCGTTAATAATAATAAACAGATGCAGCATGTTGCTGCGAGTTCAGTTTGGGGAAGAGCAAAAGTATGTTAAGCTGTCTGAGCGGTCATTCGATGCTTTCTTGAAAGAAGGTGCGTACATTAGCTTAAAGCAGTATTACAAAGTTTGGTTTACCATGATTTTCCAACTCATGAGAATTAATTGAGTCTATCGTTTTTTGCTATGAGTTTTCTATCTTCAAAAAAAAACATTATAAAATCAAATTAAGATGGGTTATGCCTTGCATATTTTTCATCAGTATTTTGTGAATACATGAGGCTGACTGAAATAATTGTGGAGCCTTGATTGTTTGGGGAAGGAAATGCACAGTAATCCAAACTTTGGAATAGGATATGTTTAATGCTTGCAAGGTGAAGTTGTGGACCTAAACTGATATACCGTAGACATGCTCCACTAAATGACCAGAACACATTATTTCTGCAACTTGCTTTTTTACCAGTGCTCCTTAAGAAGGAAGACAGCCGGACATCAAGGTTTATGACCAGTCTGACACAGAAGTTGACTCGGAGGTTTTTGAAGAAATTGCAAAGGAGTCACCTGGAACCTTCAGGGTCACTCTATGCAGTGAAGAACTTGGTAATCATTCAGACTATTATTAAGCTGAAAGGTTGGGTTAGTATGAAACCATTTAAAATACTAAAGATTTTATTCACATGGATTGAACATGTGGTTTTTACATCTTTGCTTTCTAAAAAATCCTCATAAATATAACAGCTCTATGTGATATAATGTTTCTGTTTTGTACAAATTTCATAATGCATTGGTGCCCCTCAATCATCGTCATCCTCTGTAAGATCTGATGACACCTTCACTCTGAACTTAACTGTGTGTGACGCTCACGAAGAAGTAGCTACTGGTGAACGAAGCCAACCTAAAAGGCCATGCTGAATAAACTGTGAGGCAAAAGCGGTAGGTAGTAGCCTAATCTGAATGTAGTTTCATATGGTGGGGAGTGTTCTTGAGCTAATTTTTTCAATTTTACTTCTTACATATGATTTTTAAAATCACTGAAAGCATAATTTTACTCCACTTAAAGTTGATTGAAAAAATCCTAACATCAAAACCTGGTGGTGAATGGATTATGCAAGAGTATGAAAAAAACAAAAACTCTGACAGATGCCACCAGAAGACATGATTAACATCCTTGCTGCTGAGATGATGGAAACACATGGGTAAGCATTAAGCATATGATTAGGATGCAAAGAAATATTGCTAGTATTTTACAGTTAGTAATTATTTTAATTGTGTGTTGTTTTATGCCAAATAAGTATGCTTGTACCATCATTGAATTCAAATACCTTCCCTAGGACATCCCCCCGAAAAGTGTCAGGGTGATGTATGCACAGGGGATAGTTGCATTGTTTCCTTATCCTGAAGACCTATATTCACAACATGGATATGTAAGTAAAAGTGTCATTTCAACATTATGCCCGTATTCACTCTTTGGAATGTTTATATAATGTATTTGTATATGTTTATATGTAATTGTGTAGGAACATTACTACGATCCAGAGAGTGGGTCTGGATACTTGGCATGGCAATTGCAGACCATACAAAGAAAAACTGCAGAGGAAAGAGGTGCCTCAGGAAGCAAATCACCCACAGGTAAGTTCACTTATCAGTTACATATTACTGATTAATATAATAATGATATCGTGAGCTGTGAATTGTGCAGACAGGAGGCTATCAAATTGTCTTTTGTCTTAAGTTGGTGGGCCAGGCCATGTACGACAACCCTTCACCAGTGATGATGTGCCAACTGACGAGGACGTGGAAGCAGCCATTGCTGTTTTGAGATACTCTGCTGATGAAGACACTGTCCGTGCGAAGATGAAAGCTACCTTCATTTATCGCCAAGCAATGGTCAATGATGCAGACAAATCAGCAGATGTCTTTTTGGTCTTCCTACAATTTCTGGACACATCAGGACTGGTATTTCATTTTAAATCACTACACCACCAAAATACCCAATACTGCCTCAGGTATCACTCAAGAGAATGGTGTTTTTTTTTTTCTTTGTCATGTCTGTTTGTTGCATTGAAGATAGAACAAGACTTCAGACTTATGTTTGGCAAGGTCACAAAGAACAAATTCCTGGAGAGGTGGCCAACAACTTTTAAAAGAAAGGTGATGGAGGAAAGCCATGGACTTGTACCCACCACAGAACTCTTGGATTTGATGCGCAATGCTGAGTCAGCTGTTGAAGTTGAGAATTGTATGAGTACTGTTTTATCTTGTCATTACTGTTTTATGTAGATGCACAATATGCATTTTGGTAATGGTGTAAGTTCTCAGTTGAATGTAATTGTGGTATTACGTCAACTTAACGTTTGTTTACTGTTAAGTAGGCTGGGACAGTGACATGTCTGCTATCTTGCTGCTGCTACATCTGCTACCACTATCTGCACAAGGCCAAAAGAGGCCAGGAAAGATATCTGCGTCTCAAGCAGTAGATCAGTTCATCAGATTTCAAAAGGTATGTTGAACAGTTGTCTGAAATCTATATTTCATCACCTCCATCTCATGCTCAGTGTGCAGCAGCATCTAGATAGCATCACCCAAAGCAGTCAGCCCTACCCTCTTCCCCTGGGATCTACAAAGAGCAGCATTCACTCCTACGTCGTTGTGATTGACAAACATGCACTTCCATGCAAGGCGACAGGTTCAGTGGGAGCTTTGGACAAACTCTTTAAGGCCCATTTCGTCTTTGGTACGTCATACAGTTTTTGCCTGAACAACATCTTCACTTTTGTGCAAACAACTATCTACAACATTGACATGGGGGAAACAAAGGAGACTCCCAGAGTTGCAGAGTTAAGAGCAAGAATGGTGCGTTAATGAAGAACTGTTGAGGTGAAACTATGAGGTGTTTCCTGTGCAAAAGTGACCGTGGAAGTCCAAACAGCCTCGTCAAGCACCTTGAGGTAATTCATGTTCAGAGAGGACACTTCATCTTAAATGTGGTCAAGTGGGGTGTTCAAGTTCTTTTGGTAGCTTTTCTGGTTTTAGAAAGCATCTTAACAAGTACCATGTAAGCAGTTCACTGGATACTGTAGAAGATTGTGATTTTTTTCAAATCCTTAGAATACCCTCAATACTTGTAATGTTGAATTGTCAACTGAAAATGTAGCGTCTAAGTCAGAGCTGTCTTTGCCAGACATTGTAAATAGTTGTGCGTCTGTAATTGCTGATCTAAAGGCAGCAGGTGTAGGTCAAAGTGTAGTGAATTCTGTTGTGATGTCCATGGAGGATATTGTCCAAGATCTTCATCAGCATGCTAAAGAACCTGTCATTAAGCATGTGTTTTGTGATGAAAGACAAACCAAAATGTGCAGGAAGGTTGAAGAATGTTTTGAGGAGTTGGAGAATCCTTTCACTGTTTTAAATTCTGAATACAAGCAATCAAAATTTTTAACAGACAAGTGGGAAACTGTAGAACCAGTTGAATGTGTAATTGGCTCAAGATTTGACACAAGACGAAACAAAAAGACTGGAGCTTATGATCAGGTGGTTGTTCAAGACAAATTCATGTATGTTCCAATTCTTTCTACATTGCAGTCAACATTTAAAAGTCAGTATGTTGCAGAAATGTTCCAAAGCACAGGTACCAGCAGTTCAAGACTCAGAGATATTTGTGATGGATCTTTAATAAAGAGTCACCCTTTGTTCTCAACAGAAAGGCACACTATACAGATCCAGATGTTCTATGCTGATTTTGAGATTGCAAACCCTCTGGGTTCCAAGTGAGGTATTCATAAATTGGGTGCTAATATACACCTGTGTGCCTTATTTCATGTTCAAGATCTTAAACAGTATGATTTTAGTGAAATTCTTGCTCCTGTTGTTTGAGATATTGAAGTGTTGGAGAGTTATGGTATTGAGATTCCTTTATATGGTGGTCGTGTACGTGGCAGTGTGGTACAAGTTACTGGTGATAATCTGGCTTTACATAGTTTGTTTGGTCTGGTAGAGTCTTTCAGCACAAGGTACTGCTGTAGGTTTTGTTTAGCAGAAAAAGATGACTTTCAGACAGAATTCTCTGAAGATTGTTCCAAGATAGTGTTGCGCACCAAAGAAATCCCCACAGCTCACTGTCAAGAAATGATTAGGAATCCATCTCTTCCTTAGGTTTTTGGTGTGAAAAGTTCATGTTTATTAAACTCATTGCAGTATTTTCACACAACTGAGAACTTCTCGGTTGATGTGATGCATGATGTGTTAGAAGGGGTGGCCCAGTACGAATTGAAGTTATTATTTGAGTATTTGAAGGAAAAACATGTGACATTAGGAGAATTACATTTAAGAATACAAAGTTTTGATTATGGATTCATGGAGAGAAACAATAGACCAGTGGCTGTGTGTTTAAGTGAAGGATCTAATGATCTGGGACTGAATGCAGTTCAGTCATGGTGCCTACTGAGGAATGTTCCTCTTGTCTTTGGAGATTTGGTAACTTCTGCTGACCAACACTGGGACCTACTTCTTTTATTTTTTCAGATAGTTAATATTATATTCTCTCCCATGTTATCCCAAGGTCTGTGTGTTTATTTAAAGCATTTGATTGTGGAACACCATAAACTGTTCAAGCAGTTGTTTCCCCAGAAAAAAACTTTTACCAAGGCACCATTTTCTTATCCATTATCCCTGCTGCATCCAGACAGTTGGACCTGTACTTCATAGTTGGTGTTTGCGGTAAACATAATTTTGTCAAAAAACAACTAAAATCATTTAAAAATATTACCAACACATTGGCAAAAAACATCAGAATCATATGGCGTACAGTTGGCGATCTTCAGCAACTTTTAGTCGCTTAGACATTGGTCCAGGGAAAATGGTGTCTTTGAACATGGTAAAAGGAGGTTCTGGAATTGCTATAGCAGTGCAGGTGCCCAGTAGCACTCAGGTTATGAAGGTGCGTTGGGCTAAATATCATGGATTTATTTACCGCCCACACCTGGTTGTGGCAAAGTTGAATCTGAAATGCCTCTGTTTTATCAGATTGATTCTGTTCTGATAATACATGGAAAACTATTGCTGCTCACTGTGCCTTTAGTTACTGTAGCTTTTAAGAACATTTCCATGCATATGAAGTGACCAGGTCAAAACATCGTTTTGTTTTCTTTCATGTTGACAACCTGCATTATCATAGGCCTTTTGACATACAAATGTCCTATGGACCGAATGACACAGCTCTATTTGTTGTCGCGTATTGCTTTCTCTGGTGAGCATGTGATTTGTCATTTGACATTGATGTATTGATCTCACCATTATAGATGCAAGATGAGCATGGGCAGCAGGATTGGCCGTTTTGTTCATGTTTGTTATTACCTTTACAATAAATGCTGGTACTGTCATCTTGTTATTGTGTTTGTTTGCTTTTGACAGTAATTACATTACAGTAATTCAGTAACACTGTATCATGCAATTGAGATTTAAAAATAACATTGTAGAGACAAAAAATCATTAAATGCAGCTGCATCAGGGTTAAATACAATTACACGTAAGAGTGACAGTTTTTTAGTTTTGAGTTAAATGAACTCTGAAAAGTGTAATTAAACCACAGTGTTAAATATTTTTACACACTTTGGTGTTAATTTCAACACTGTTTTTAGTAGAATTTACTCTGAAAGGTTGACACTGTCTATAGAGTAACTTGAACACTTCTGTGGGACCAAATCTTATCTGAAGTGGAGTTAAATTAAACTCTGTAGGTGTTAAAGTAACACTTTTATTTTTATTGTGTAGTCATGTAATGGCTAGTGTTTTTGAATTCTGCTCAGGATCAGTAAAAACTGTCACTACTAAATTATTTGGTAACGTTTTGATAGTGTTATGATTATTAGTGCCAAAATGAAAAAGTCAATGTTTTGTTTTGATAAAAATAAACATAATAAAGTTACAGAGTCACTCAAAAGGATTTTAATCTAAAGTCCAAGTCAGTTTAAACACATCATAACATGATCATTACAAATATCTAAAGATTGACTTTTTTTTACTGTGGAAACTAATCCTCTTGAATAGTTTATAAAATGAGATCCATTTTTTTTTTCTTTGGTTTGAATGAATCCATTTCTAGCTATTTTTACTGCTACCCTCTTAAAATCCCATGTTTATTATATCCTAAGGCTTTTTTTTGAGTAATTACATGGACTAGAATGGATCTTGGCTGGGTTAGTCGCTCTCTCCATGGCAACCATAGAACCAGAACTGGAGCCATCCTCTGCAATGTCCATTATGACGTCATTCCATTCCATTATAGCGTCATTCCCAAATTTGCATATAGAACACAGCAGCAGTGAATCTAACAACACTTTTCTCATTCAGTGTCTTATTTGACTGACTTTCACCTGTGAAAATTGATTCTACGTGTTGAAGCACCTTTGTAAGGACCATGTCTGTGTATTTTCTGCGTTCCAGGAAAACAAAGAGTGAGTTTTGCCTGAAGGGTTTTTATCTCAGACAATAATTACTAAAAAAAAAAATCTCAGTAATGAACTTTCTACAATAATTAAAAAACTTATTACAGAAGAGGAAGCATAGCAATGTTTATGTAGTTGGATGATTCACTAAAGAATGGAAGAGCTCTGAAATATTTATTTTATTTTAAGTGGTTTAAACTTTATAATGAAGAGGTAAATTTAAGAAATGATGAGTCATGAATCAGATTTTATTCTGTTATAAGTCAGGAGCCTAAATGTGCTCATGTTTTATAGCTGTGAGACAAACAAAAAAAAAGCATTGTAAAAACTTCATTTTAAGCAGTTTTAATACAAGAACGAGATAGAAAGCAAAAGGCAGATTCAAGCTCTATAGTTAAGAGCCAATTTTGCCATAACTAGAGCTCATGGACTGCTAGGGCTAAAACTCAAATGGCCCCTTTACTGTATATAGTGTACTGCATAGGTCACAAAACTGTTGGTTTTCATCGCAATCAAACAGTGCATTAAATGCCCAGTAAGGAGCCGTGCAGCCTATGACTGAATCCTAAATGTTTTTCTTGGGCGTTTAATACGTTTTGAATGTAGAAGCCATAATGTGTGAAGGCAGGTTTTCAGATCTTTTTGCTCTGCAGGGGCAAATTCAGACGACACCGAGCCCCAAGTGGACCAGAGACCTAACAACAGCGGTCATGACTGCACCTGCCTCGGCCCGAGAGGAAAGAGGAAGAAGAGCAGCAGCGGGCCGTCCCAAAGAAAGAGACAGAGAGTGGAGGCGGAGGAGACAGAAAAAGAAGAGCAGCAGATTTTAACAACAACTGCAGATGGAAAGGAAGGGCAGCAGAGCTCTTGTGAGTCATCACGGTTTGTGTCCAGTGATGATGTTTCGTCCGAAGGACAGAGCGAGACAGATCGTGAACTCGAGGAGTCACAGAGTGACCACGAGTCACAGAGTGACAACAGTGACAGTGGGGATGAAGAACTTGATGACAGAATATTGAGAGGTGTGTAAAATGACATTAGAACCACATACACGCACGCGCGCACACACACACACACACACACACACAGTGCATCCATTGATCAGTGAACTCTCTACTGTCCCTGCAGAGGAGCTGGATCGCAAGTATGTCCAACAGGACCGTCTGGGTGAAGGGGGATACGGCTCAGTGTACGCCGGCTACCGCAGAGACGACCTGCTACCTGTAACTAACACACACACACTTCTACAACTGTAGCTGTTGTATAGAGTGGCTGCTTGTGAGATAAACTAACCTGCTTAACAAAACTAAGAGAAGAAAACAAAGACCACTTTAATACTGTGACAGTAAAAATTGTACTGATTCAAAAGCATTCACCACATAACGGTAATGTGTTTAATCCGGTCTTTTTTTATCTTGCAGGTGGCTATTAAACACATCCCCAAAAACAAGGTGCAACACACCAATGTGGTAAGCTCTCACACACACACATACACACAAAAAAACTACCACATTACCAAACTAAAACAGCCTCTCCAAATGAAGAATTGTTAAACCAAACATTTTGTGGCCATTAAAGCTAGAACCAGTGTTACTATGGCGAATGAGATAGCAGCCAGCTAGCGCTGGAGTTGCAAGTCAACAGAGGATCCCCCAAATAGCAGGGGGTATTTCACACACTGGTTGTGAACATGTCTGCTTACCTACTATAGGAGCAACACAATAGTCTCGAGAGTGAGATCTTTTGGTTTAAAGACTAGAAAACTCCCTTCTGATGACATTTCTTGAAGGTGGGATGAAAGTTTGGAAAACTAATATATTGGGGTGGACTTTGGTGGGCAGGCTGTATGAGTTATATGAGTTAATGCAGAAGGAATTCATATATGTGACAATATTGCTAAGAAGTCAAATATTACAGCTTTATTTATTATTTAAATATTTTTATTGCTGTGGGAAGATTCCCAAAGGCTGTATGACATATTTGAGTAATGCATGCTGGGTATTGATATCACATCAGTAGACACAAGGAAACAATATTGTGAAACCACTGAGGGATTCAGTGCTGAACTGCAGAATATTACATAACATGATAAGAAATTCCACACTAAACTGTAAAAGTCTCAAACTGAACACCTGCAAGGTGGATCTACAAGACAGAAGTTTTGTTGAGGTCTGAAGGAGGACTATGTGCAATAATGTGCTCTGTTATAGATTGTGGATGGAGAACAGAAAGAATACCCACTGGAAGTGGTGCTGTTGTCAATGGTGGGGGAAGGCGAGACCGTTACCGGACAGACACAAGGCGCTTCCGTGGCGCTGCTGGACTGGTGCGAGCTGCAGGACGAGCTGGTGATGGTGATGGAGCGGCCGGTGCCCTCCAAGGACCTGATAGACTACGTCTATGACAGTGGAGGTTACCTACTGGAAGAGGAAGCCAAGGTGAGAGATGATGCTCCTGAAAGACACTCCCTACTGAGCCTGGCTTTAATTTAAAAATATCAGTATTATTATTTTTAAAAAATCAGTATTACTTCTATTTGTAGTTATATTGCTTCAGTTATCTTGAACTTTAATAATGAGAACATGCACTTCCATTCTGCCTCCAACATTACATACATACAAAGTGGTTTCTGACACTGTGTAACATACTGTTATCTATGAAAGTGAACAAGACTACAGGCAAAATTCACAATGGCTCCTCCTACTGTTTGTACTTTTGTCTATTTTTACAGATAGCAGTTTGTTATACAGTGTCAGAAACCTCATAAGCAAGTCTGGCATCCAAGCATATCGAACTGAATCAAGCTATGAATTTTTTGATGACCTTCTAACAAGAATGTGCTGCTTTTATTGTATTAACTCCATCCTCTTTAATACTGTAGGTAATCCTGAGGCAGCTAGTGGAGGGCATGATTGACATTCACTCTAAAGAGGTCCTGCACCGAGACATTAAGCCAGACAACATTCTGGTACAGACGGACCCTGAGGGTCTGCACGTGCGCATTCTGGACTTCGGCTGTGGCGACTTCTTGCAGGAAGACCCCTACACTAGCTATTACGGTATGTATTCACAGTGAACACTGACAACACTTTATTTTAACACTCAGCTTCATGTTCATCAAACTACCTTCTTTGGTTTGAAGAGCAGGTTTTCTCTACATAATGATTTGACAGTTTTCATTCCTGACCTGTTAAACCGCATATAAAATTGTGTTTAAACAACTAAAAGGTTTGAATGTTGAGGAGTGCTGATGAATTTCAAGATACACTAGTTTTTAAAATTACAATTTTTTGTATTAGTAATTTGTTATTTTATAAACAATAACAACCTAAATCATACAACATATATTTAAACATTATATATTAGTCTCTTCAACAGGATTTTTGATTTATTCAATATTTGAAGTATTCTGTGATAAAATAAAGTGATGAAAATAATATGCTGTCATCTTCTATTTACAACAATGTTCTGTCACTTTATCTGCCTTGAGCTTTGATCACCACTTTTAGACGGGTATTATTAGAATTTTAAACGTTTTTACAGCTTACTACTAATTATGTGAAACGTAAAACTACACAGCGTTATCATATTAGACTTACTATATATAATTGATTTTATATACTACAAAAAACTCTTATAAATTCTAACGAAGCCTTTTATTCTCCAAGAACCTTTATATACTCCAGTGAAGCCTTTATGGCTCCTGTATTACTGAAAAGGTTGATTGTGAATTTTGAAACAGTAGTGTTTATAGTAAAGTCCACACGTGTCCACTCACTGTCATTGTTGTATTTTAAAGGGAACGCCTGATTACACTCCTCCTGAGTGGTTCCTGGAGAGGTCCTACCAGGCTGAGCCGTGTACAGTGTGGCAGATTGGAGTTGTGCTGTTCGTCATGCTGACTGGACAGCTCCCCTTCAACACCTCCGAAGAAATAATTAGCGAGGAGCCCGACATACAATACCAACTCTCCCAAGGTGAGTGTGGACACATAGTCATCTGCAGAGTCTTCACTGTGCAGTTATTGTCTAAACGTATGTGTGTGTGTTCAAATACATCCATCTACAAAGATACAAAACCATTTAAAAAATTTGAAATCACTTGCAATAATATTTTTGTATTATTTTATACATTATAGGAACTCACACAGTGTGAATTTAGATCTTATAAACTCTTCACTAAAAGATATGTTTAGATGTTTTATTTCATATTTTAAGAATTATGTGAACAAGAAATTATTTCATAATAAATAATATACTGTAATTTTCTGTTCACCACTTTTCAAATATGCATTAATCTGGATGTGAATTTGAATTCATACTAGATGTTCTACAGCTTTCTCAGTCATTTTAGAATCATCTACAGCTCTGTTCATCATTCTGGACACATCCACACTTTCTTCAGTTACATTTTGCTACTAATTATTTCAAATCAGTGAAGCTACACAGGACTTAAATATTAGAACCATTTTATACATTTACACTATGCTTCAAAAGTCTGAGAATAAATGTTTCAATAATATAAAATCTAATAAAATTAATAAAATTAAAAATAAACATTTTGTTGTACAGAATGATTCTAATATGCCTGTCATGTACATCTTCACTGGTTTCAAATAATTATTAGGACACTAGGAGGCTGTAAAACAATGTAGAAATGTTAAATATGTCCAGAATGAAGAACAGAGCAGAGAATTAAGTTATAATAAAATTCCTATCCATTCATCATAATTCGAAATTACAGTACATTTTTTGTATTTCTGTATATAAAACAGTGAAAGACAAAATTATTGTTATTGAGAAGTTATGGACTCCTCTCATTGTTTACTTACTGACACTGTGTTGCAACTTACCCTGCTGTGTGGAGTCTGTACTTTAGTCTCACTCGCTCTCGCTGTGAGTTATTTACATGTATCAAAATGGTGCTTTGTTACAAACTCCTAAAATTTAATTAAAATATTACAGGTGTGAATTTTTTTAACCCACGTTAGGTTTTGCCCCCTCTCGTCTACAGCATCTATAAAATGTCATTTAATATGTAGTTTACAACATGTTAGTGATTCTGAACTTGTAATGTGAAGTCACATTATCTTTGTATATAACAGGACATTAAAAATGCACAAGTAGAAGTACCTTCACCCACAAAGAACCAATTAACTGTGTGTCCAGAAATTCTCTCTCTCTGTCTCTCTCTCATACAAACACACAGTTCTGACCAACCATGTCTCTGTGTCTCTGCAGAGTGTGAGGATCTGTTGAGGAGCTGTTTGGACAAGCGGTCTCAAAGCAGACCCTCTCTCCAAGACATACTGCAGCACCCCTGGCTACAGTGACCCCCCACCAACCTGCTGATTTATTTTGATGAAACTTCTTTTAATACCTTCATTTTATTACCCTTAATTTGTTACTCTTAATTAACAATATTAATTAAGCAACCTTAATTTAGTTCTCTGATTTCAGTACCCTCAATGCTGTCCTTGCCGCCACGGCTCCTCATGGCGAAACCGGCCCACAGTGCGCCTTCCGCTCCCTCCGCCACCCACCATTGAAGCTCACATGAACACTGCTTGTGCCTGGTGGGACCACGCCTCCACTGCTAGTACCTGACCTGAGCTGGACAATGTTTAATGTGTGTAAGCACGCCTGGATACATTGTGTGTGTGTGTGTTGTGTGTGTTTTCACATACAGTCATCAATGAAGACACACAACTCTTTAATTTAGAATCAATTTAGAATCAGTTTAGAATCACTTACAATATTAACATTTTTGTTATTTTATATACAGTATTAACTCACACAGTGTAGAAATGTATATTATAAACGATGTATCAAATATATTTTTACATATTCTTAGGCAAAATTTAAATCTCTCACACAAACACACAGTTCCGACTAATGGTGTGTCTGTGTCTCAGTAGAGTGTGAGGATCTGTTGAGGAGCTGCCTGGAGGAGCGTTCTCAAAGCAGACCCTCTCTTCACGACATACTGCAGCATTTCCCTGGCTACAGTGACCCCCACCAACCCGTTGTTTTTTTTTGTTGTTGTTGTTTTTTTGTTTTTTTTATTTGAAGAGTCTGCTTTTAATACCCTTATTTTATTTCCCTTAATTTATTACCTTTCATTTTGTTCTCTTAACTTATTACCCTCAATTTTGTACTCTTCTTTAAGTGCCCTTAATTTAGTACTTTTATTTTGGGACCATTCATTTAGTACCCTTAGTTTAGTTCCCCTAATTAATTACCCTTACGTTTTCTCTTTTACCTGATTACCCTTAGTTTGGTTCTCTTCATTTAGTACTTTTATTTTAGGACGATTAATTTAGTACCCTTATGTTTTACCCTTAATTTAGTACCTTTTTATTACTCTTAAATTTATTCTTTTATTTTAATATTCTTAATCTAGTACCCTTAAATTTAGTACAATCAATCTAGTAATTTCATTTTACTTTCCTACTACAACTTATTCACGAATAAAAAATGTACATATGATTTTACATCATGACTCAGTCTTTGTAATAAGCAGTGGTGTAAGTACTGGCAGTGCAGTCGGGACAGTCGCACTGAGGCCTGTAGCTCCCATCTTTTAAGGAATGCTTATATTACTGCTTACACATTTTACACTTATGACTGTTGGTTTACTATGATAGCTTAAAAGTACATGCCTAGTTTAACCAGTAGGCTACATCAGCGCTAACTTGGTTGAGGCATCACTCTTTTTAACTCTAGCGATGTCTTGGCTGCATGAGAAAATCATGAATGGGTGCGACTCAGAACTTTTTAAAAAACTTCCGAAGTTCAGTCTTAGAAGTTGGTTGCATTTTCTGCTTTTCACGATCCAAGTAATCCCAGGTCAGAGCTCATGCTGCCCTTAATGAGAGCTTCCCAGGCTCTCGTTAGCGTTTGGGACTCCAATGCTGGCGTTATTCCACTTCTTGTGGCTCTCATCACCATATATAAGGCAAAGTCTGGCAACTGACAGAACTTTCATTGTTTCATTACAGTAGTCATACAGGGACATCCACCCTGGTTTCCTCAACCAGATCTGAGGGGGAATTAGGTTCAACAACAATAAAGCACCAAAACTACAGAGACTACATCTCTTTTAGACACAGATACCCCACCCCAGCCCACCCCTTCTATTATACACTCACTCTTTGGTGTTTATTTTGTGGGACATTATGTTACTTCCCTTCATCTTAGACATTATTTTCAGGGACATTATTTTGTTCATTCTCTCTTTAATCATTATTTGGAGCAACATCTATCTGATCTTCTACATCACTTTCATATGTTAGAGGGCTGTGATCAGTTTTGAGAAACTGGTGTTATGTTTTCAGGGTTCTGACAGACTTTCCCATTTTGACTAACAATTTGAGGTTCAAAGTATTTGAAGATTTGTGTTGAAGCAGACTCTTTTGGAAATTTTACAGCCTTTGGTTTAACTCATGGTAACTGTCACATTGAGTTACCTGTGATGAGCTCTGGTTGGCACTTTTTTCATTTTGATTATCATCAGATAAGTAAGAACCTGTATTTGACGTTTTAGACGTCAGTTAATAGATCTTCATTGGGGCATTACGAAATCAATGAGCATGGGTTAAGAATTACGGACAGTAGTAAACCAGCGCTGACCTGCAAGCCATTACAGAATTTTCGATCAGCAGCCCGGTGTGAAACTGTAGCCTGACGTCACCAGCCACTGCTGAAGAACTGGAAGAGCCTGCGACCCTCACGGGAGGCCGGAATAAGCCAGCTCAGGTTCACCATGCTCATTTGTTCAGGCTGGTCTTTGTGGTGTTTCTGGGGTGACATCCCTGGGAATTCTGCCGTGACCCAAGGACCCTCGTCTTACTAGTACACAGGCCCGTGGCTCTCCTCCTGAAGCTTCAAGGTTGTAAGGCTACCTAAATCAGTCTTTACACTAGGTTTATGTTCCATTCTGTGTACTGCTCAAACCCCTTTAAATAACTATTACTGAGTTTTCTCTAACTACAGTATGTTCATCCGGTGAATCTCATGTCTCTATTTCCTCTCTGCATACCTATAAATCTAGAATTTACTGCCTATTTACCTTTTTCCTAATATATGACCCATTATTATAGTTCTCACTTGTTTGGTTGTGTGTGTAATTATCACAATCTGATTAACTGATCACTGGCTACAGGAAAACCCATCCTTAGATGAAGCTAAAAGTAAGTTGTGTTTATGGTGTAAGTGGGAAATAGGTAAATTAAGTGGCTCCCACTACATCAGAATACATTTACTATACATCTTGATAAGGCAGATTTCTTCCTGTAATTCTTCTGTTAATATGTTGCATGAAAAATCCTCATATCATTTAAATGAATTTCAGAAATTGTAAATATTTTTTTCTCTCTCACCACCTGCTTCTGTTCACTGCTGCTCCCAATCACTCCAGCAGGAGTTTGATCTTTACTCAAAATGGTGGAAACAAAAGTCACAAATACTCAGAATACTGAGATTAAATCCATTACAGTCTCTTGACATATGAGGCTTACATAAGCACTTGCATGTACCAATGTGTGTCTTACATTTTTCCCTCTAGAAAAGACATGGGGGAGGGGGTCTGAAAAGATCTGATGATTGACCATCACTTTGTAGAATGTGCAAATGATTGTTGATGATATTCTTTAACTGTTGGCTAAAAGCGGTAAATGTAGATTTTAAAATGCAAGAGATTTTTTTTATATTATTCCACCTTCTGGAGTTCTAAATGGTCTGAGGAACGTACCTTCTTTAGAGCAGAGGCCAATTCTGTGAATACCCGCAAACATGAAGGTCTGTGTGCAGAGTCTGAGCTCTAGCCTCAAATTCTGAACAGTTACGTCAGAGTCTTATAAACTGACTACAGATCAAGCTGCATTGTAGTGTAATACTTTTTGCATGAAAAAGACTGTTTTTCTCTGTTCTTTCTATTCAGAGATGAAACAATTTTTCAATCACTATTTTTTTTTTGGATACAAGTATCCAAAAAATAAACATTCTTCGTGTCCACATGATGACTAAACTAAATGGAAGGTCTTAGTCAGTTCATATACAGTGAGAAAAGTTCAAAATCTTCCAGTAAATCTCTGTAAATGACAAAACAGACCAGTAATATAGCTTTTAAACAGGATCATGTTTTCTAAGAAAAGACTCATTAAAAAACACAGTAACACATTATATTAAGGGTAGATGATCTGCCTGTAATTAAGGTATTCACTAATGAATAAATAATCTGAAAGTAATGAGTCATTAATCAGGATCAAATTATATAAGTCATTTCTTAACAACCACATGAATAAATTACTCAGCATTAACTAATGTATGTACTAATGAATGAAGATGAAGGTAATAAAGACTTTCTTCAACATCTGAATTTATCAGAAATTAAAGTGTTAATTAGACATTTTGTTGTCACAAGATCCCCCTGAGACACAGTGCTCTGGTCTATTGTGTCTGTCAAATGTAGTTGTTTTTCTGTAGCTCCATCCTCTCATCATCTTGCCCATCTGCTTCATTTTGCTGTGTAAGTAGCCCTTGTGTTTACTTGTGTCTTTATCTGTCGGGTGTTGAGATTATTATTTTTCATTTCTTATGTTACCTTGTCTGTTTACCTACGTAGTGTCTGTTTATTTAATAAAATGAAACTGATATCTTTTTGCCTCTAGTCCTCATAGTTTTAATTCATCCTTCATGTTAAAAATATGACACTTTTAACTCATGTTGACACACGGTGCCTCATGAGGGAATGGATTATCCTACATTTATCACTGAACTGAAAAATTAAATAATTGATATGGACAGTGTCTTTTTCTTAGATGAAGGCATGAGAGTCATAAGAATCCTGAATTCAGGGGTTGCCAACTCCAGTCCTGGGGACCCCACACTATGCACAATTTTGTGCTTTCCCTCATCTAGTACACCTGATTGAACTGATTTGCTAATTTACAAGCTCCTGTTGTGCTGGCTGAGGTGTGTCAGAGTGAGGACAATACAACACTGTGCACAGCATGTCTCAGTTCATTATAGAAGAAAGCATTATTGATTATTTATGATGAATTCATGTTTGTGCCCCCTAAAGTAAGGTGGTTATTTATTCTGACTTTATGACTGATTAAAAGCAAGCAAAATAGTAGGGGTTAATCACGCACACACACACACACACACAGACATTTTCTAAGCCGCTTATCCTTCTGGGTCGCAGTGGGAGCTGGAGCCTATCCCAGTGGTCATTGGGCGGAAGGCAGGATACACCCTGGACAGGTCGCCAGTCCATCGCAGGGCAAGGGGTTAATCATTACTTATCAAAATGACAGTGATTCTTTTGCCCTAACAAGAACAGTTATGAGTGATAAGAACAATGTGGTTCATACAAAAACAGGACAAAATTCATAGGTATATAAAAAATAATTTATTATCATCTTATGACTTTTACACAATATAACCAAAAGAATCAGGGTAAGTAAATATGTCAGTGTATCACACTGAAAATGAAGAGGAGCCAATACATACTGGTTCTGTTGTTCTACAAACATCTGTAAAATGGACAGAACTGCTAATTAATTTCACATCAGATATTCATATTCTGGAGTTTCCAAAGAACTCAGACAAGTTGAAGATCGAGTACAGAACTCAGCTTTACTGAAAAACTCAGAACGGCATACAAAAGAAAAGTGGAGAATGCAGTTCTAAACTAGCACTCGTCTATGAACGTACAGCCCTCCAGAATAAGAGTCCCTGCAAAAGAAGGTGTAATAAATGGACCAAATGGCCTAAAATCAACTTGTACCCCTTTCTAATTTCTAAACAGTACAGACGAGCCTGACACCACAGTATCACACAACGCTCCTGAGAAACAACAACTCCTTACTCTTAAAACCAAAAAGGTTTACTGCAAATAAGTGTGCTCAGCACCAAATTAAACATTATTTCTGCATTGAAATAAATATAATCCAGTACGTGTATGCATTACTTTACCAATTCACCTGTAAAACCAAGAAAAATGTTTTTATGTTGGCCCAAATTTGCTTTTCATTGGCTTTTCTTGAACGGTTTAATAGAATTCACTCAAGATTCTACGGCTGCTTGACATATAGCAAAATAGTGCCATCTACTGGCGAAAAAAAATCATTTTCAGAAAAAGTAATTTCCAGCTGAACAGTTGAAGAGTTTCATTCCAAAATGCTTTTTCCATTACTAAAAATGTTGTATATAACACATTGTTGAAAAGAATAACAGATGTATAATTGAAACACATGTTTATTTTTCTAAGGGTGGTATATATTTTTCATAATAACAGTGGTACATTAAAGCAATAAGCCAGAACACCCTTCCCTGTAATAAAATCACAGTAACGCACGGCCTCAAATAGCTTATTGCTTTATTAAAACAACGGCCAACAAAAAATATGATAAAATATGATAAAACACATTTTTTTTCAGAAAATTATTTAAGTTCGTATTAATAATGATCAACATAAACAAGTATTCCACCAAGAAATGTAGCGTTAGTTCCTTTAGCGTATGATATCGTTGCCGAGCAACCATAGACTGCTGAATGCACAGAAGAAGGTTTGGTCGCCCATCACTGTCTACTGCGGTCATTTCATAAACTTTTTTTTTACCTTTTTGTCATATAATAATGAACATAGCACAGTTTGATGCAAAAAAATCACTTTATAAATACTTTTTGGTCACCAAATTACCACCTCAAGTCTTACACAGCACCAAACCAACGGTGCGCCTCTTCTCGTGCTGGGGCTGAATCTCAAATGGCTCCCTGCTCCCTACATAGTGCACTAAGTAGGAATTTAAATACTGGCTCCTGTATCCCAACAGCGCATAATATTGCTGAACAATAAGTCATTAAAAATAGTCTTCTGGGATTCATCCACATCCATACTCGACAAATAGTGCACTATTTGACTCTAGAAGCTAGAACTTCAAAACCTCCATAGCTAGCACACTATTTAGAGAGTATGTAAGACGTTTCGAATTCACCCTGGGTTTGATACGACTTCTGACTGAAATACGGACATTTGAAGTGTGTGAGCCGTTCAAGTGACATATTTTAAACTCTTATATTGCAGTTTTACATCGTAAGTACTTGAATTAAAGCCTGTGATATTAATGATGGAGTTGTTTAGGGTCTTAGCTATATTTTAGCCTGTTAGCTATCAGACCAGCATAGTCTAATCTAAGGTAGCTAATTAACTAAGAAAATAAGTTTTCAGTGACGTGGCGCAGTAATACAGAGTTCACTTATAGGTGTATGTCCTGTATTTTACAATGGCTGCGTCCGAAATGGCACAATTCCATACTATATAGTACGTAAAAAAAAGGGGGAGATAGGGATGCGCGAGAGTGAGAGGACAAGTTTCTCCGTCTTTTGGAGATGCTTATTAAAAATAAATAAATTGTTGAAAATGAACTATAAAGTCTTTTGCCATTATTACATTTTGTGTTAAACACAAAATTTGTAAATATGTGCAGATAAACATGTTAGGGTGTATATTTTCACTCAAACAGTTTCTTGAATCTGTTACAAAGGAAATTAAATTTTCTGATGTGTAATTTTTGAGTCTTTACAAACTGGGATTGTCCAGTTTTATCCACAAAAGGGCTGCTGGGGCTGAAGGGTTTTCTTTCCATCAAGCAGAAACACTATCAACATCCCTCAGGGGCCGTGAATGATAGGATGGTTAGTAATACATGACGATGATGACGATACCGGCTTCCCGCTATACACAACCAAATGAGCCATAGAGTGATTTTCCTTTGTAAGAAAACATAGCAGATAATATACCCTGTGGCCAATAATAGATGATATAAATAACTCAGACGTTATGCTAGTCTTTAAAATGCAGTCACTGTTGATGCAAATCTCATGGACACAAAAGGTAAGAGGGTGGATGCAGAGCCGTGTAGAGAGAGAGTCGCGTCAACGGAAGTTCAAAGTGCTTGATGGTCACGTGATTCACGTAGACTTCAGATAGTTCCAGGAAGTTCTTTGCGGGCAATTTAAACCCGTAAACACTCAGCGACAGAACTGCGTCTTTTGGTATTTAGCAGTCAATAAATGCACTGATTTACAATATTTATATAGAAAACCAAAGTGTGTGTGTAGTTACAACAATATGATATTTTTTAAAGTCAAATTCGCTACTATTTGAGGTTTAAACAGCTGTCTTTACCTGCCTTGTTGACATGTTGGGTTAATGTGAACATGGTTTCAATGTGTGTTGTCGTTGTTTATTGCGTGGAGTTTTGAGTATAATAGATATTATGTTCTTAAACTTGTATGCTAGTTAAGATGAGTCATATCCTAATGTTTACTGATATACTTAGAGGGAGGGGAATGTTTCAAAATTGAGATCAGATTAATTTTCTAACATTAACACATCTTTAATTAATGGTTGTTTCAGTAATCCCAAGGCAGAGATAATCTTGATGACGTCTGTAAACTCTATGACTTTCCAAAAGGACAGAAGGAGAAGGAGCTAAAGAAATTTGTTTGGCTTGCATATGCAAAAATCTGCTATTAAAAAGCATAGATTAAAACACATCACATCCAGACAGGACAGGACCTAATAAACACATCTATTTATATTTGTTTGTATACATATAAACATATTTTATGTATCTTGTCTTTTTACTACATGTCACTACTTGGCACATATTTACTGCGATGGATTCATTAAATAAAGCCATAACGAACTCAAACATGAATAGCCTGGCAGGCAGTTTGTCTGTGGCCTTTTCTCCATGTCGTCCTTGCATATAGTCCCCACCATGGTTTGCTCTGCTGCATGGAGATGCTTCAATCGCTCAGAGAAAGGAGTGAAAATGTTTGGTTTCTCCACTGACACGGAGAGAAGAAAAAACTGCTGGCTCAAGTCAGCAGGAGCAATTAGTAAATTACTGACCATCACAAAAGATTACAACAACAACGTGACATTACATACGTTTCACAAAGAAAAGCCACACCACTGGGAAGCTTAATGTTTTATTTATTAAAAATAAGGAACAGGTAAAGAATTGCAAAACCCAGGGAGCTGAGACTCAGGGTGCAGGGTGGGGGTGCTGTCTTATTGTAGGGAGTCTCTAGGCTGAGTTGAATCCCCCCGTGGTTCTTGCCATTAATCCAAAATCAACTAAACCGCAACATAATGTACAGATAACAGTCAACAGAATCACAGCCTGCAAACACTCAATCCATAAGTCTTATATTTGTTTACTCTTTAAAGTCTCCAATATGCTCTCTAAATCCATATCAATAGTGATGTATCACGAAAATAGCTTTCGTTTTATTGTGTAACTTAGCTCGTACTCCAAAATGGATAATGATATTCTCATTTTACCTCCTCTACCACAACTCTACAAGCTCTGCCCCAGTGTTATATTTAACTAATATTTAACTCCCACCCACCCCGTTAAAAAATCACGTTTAGAAGCCTTTTTCTAAGCTTCAACAATGGTGGATAAAATGATAAGAGCAGGGATTTTACAATTACTAGGATGTTTATGGTTAACATTATAGGTTGCTAACTTTACTCAGTATCCTAGCCTGATCTGTTATCTGTTAATGTTCCCTAAATCTACTAATTTAATTGGGGATAATCCACTGACATGCTTTAATATACATGTTAATTTAATTCAGATGTGTTTATTATATACAAACTGATTCTTTAAATGTCTTACCCTTTAAAAGTGCATCACAACTGGTCTATTCTGCTGCAACTCGGCCGCGCTGCTAGTATTTGCTGCTAACTTCCGGGAACTATTGAGAGGCTCCATGATCCGCCATTGCTGGGAAAAAGTGGTCCATTGGAGTGAACAGAGTTGACGCAACTCTCTCTCTACATGGCTCTGGGTGGATGTAGTGCATCTGAGGATGTGTGTGTTCTGCATGCTATACCTGCAGCCCATGATGCTTTGTGTGACTTATGGATGGAGGTTCTGGTGAAGCGTAAAAACAAACAATATGTGAAATGCTTATAACATCCTAACATAGAAATGTGGGAATGAATAAAAATATCAGTAATCTTTATTGTTGGGATGCTTGAATGCTTGTGTGCCGATGTTTGTAGCTTAATTGATCTGTGTACAGAAACCTGAACCTACATGAGAGAAATGCTGTCGTCAGGGATTCCTATTTATAGACTACAGCAATTATTAATGCCAATGTAATCATTTCAACATAGAAATCTGTTTTTAATCGAGCGCTTCGATAATGCTCCTTGTATTTTAACCATGGTAGCTAGCTGTTAGCATCACTCTAGCTGCTGTAGTTTAAATACAGACATTTTTTTAGCTTTTAACAGACATGCCAGGAACATTCTTTACTTTGTATGCCTCACTTTTTAAGTAACTCTTCATTTAAAGTCTTGAACTCGACGTCTGTTTTATTACTGTAGTATTAGCCTGTTTGCCAGTTACATGTCTGTTGACCTGCTCAGTGAGGGCAGAATCCAGTTATACAGAGAATATAATGTGTAAATTAGTTAAAGTGAGTCTGTTAGGAGCAAACACTGATGTTTTTACTGGCAGTTCATCATCTGCTTGAATTTTATGGGCAGATTTCAATACTAACAATGAGTCATTATGAAGCCACACTCACACGTCTGCTGAAGCTCTGTGCTTTTTATGCTTGTAACATTGCTGTTCTTGCTGTAATTTCATTTTCACTCAGCTGTACTGGCAGCTGAAAACTGCATGTTATCACAGAGTCTTAGAGACATTTAATCGGACAAAAAGTAGCTTAAAAAGTAAACACACATTCTCTGACTTCACTAAAAACAGTAACGAACAACGCTTCTGTCCCCTAACCGGATATTTTAGATGTAATCTCGAAACACAGTGGTCATAGAAAAAGTGGATTAAGGAGTGACCTCCATGGTAGCCAAAATTAGGCTAAATCTTGTCTATAAACTATAGACACTAAATATCTACGCTGCAGATTTTTTACAGTGACTGTCCAATAGTGAACAAGATTGAGCCTGATGTTTCCATGCTTGGGGAATTTTGAAGAAAAGTATGTATTCAATAGCAATCCTTACTTAGAAAACATTATCCTGTTTAAAAGATACATTGCTGGGCTGTTTTCTCATTCACAGAGTTTCACTCAACAATTTTGAACTTTTCACACTATATATGAACTGTCCTTCCATTAGGTTTACTCATTATGTGGACATGAAGTATGTCCATTTTTTAGATACTTGAATTAAAATGCAATAAAAAAAAATAAGAATAATTTACTTCTATATGTAACCTTACAACCACTAAACTAATTATTAGAAAAAAATCAAGTCTGCAGTTTAAGAGCACATCATGAGTCTGATGTAGACTTAGGACTTTTCTCAAGAATAGTGGTGAAAGATATTGGTGAATGAGGCCCGTTGTGGCTGGGTAGTTAAGTGTGGAGTATAAGGAAGAGGCACACCAAAGGAAAGGTAGGTCAGGGGGGAAGACAGCACAAAGAGAGTGAGTAAAACAGGGAAAGGAATATGCAGATAGATGATGCCAGGAGAAAAAGGAGAGAGACACTGACAAACAAACACTTATGAAGTAAATCTGATATCTTGCTTAATTTCATTGAAAGAACACAACTGACTCAGTTTCATTGACTTACATGCATTTGTTAAGGAAGACCAACAACAGAGCAAGTACATTTTAATCATTCTTCGAATTGCTAGGTGATCTATACACTAGGTGATCTAGAACACGTTTACAAAAAGGTTGGGACGCTGATAACTGGCAGAACATACCAGAGAGGCTGAGTGTTTCAGAAGTGAAGATGGGCAGCAGTTCACCACCCTGTGAAAGACTGTGCTGGTAAATAGTGCAAAAATTCAGGAATAACATTTCTCAACATAAAATAGAAAATAACCTTTAGATTTCATCATCTAAGGTACATAATATCATTAAAAGATTCAGAGAATCTGGATAAATCTCTGTGTGCAGAGGACAAGTCTGAAAACCAATATTGGATGGCTGTGATCTTCGGGCACTCAGGTGGCACTGCGTTAAAAACAGACACATTCTATAGTGGAAATCACTGCATGGGCTCAGGAACACTTCGAATGTTTAACATAAGTTAAAACTCTATCATGCATAGATAAATCATATACAAACAGGATCCATAAAAACTGGAGGTTTTCAGGGAAGGCCTTGTTCATTTCAGCAGGACAATGCCAAACAGCATGGCTCTGCAGTTAAAGAGTCCAGGTGCTAAACTGGCCAGACCTGTCACCCACTGAAAACATTTGGCGCAATATGAAATGAAAAATATGACAAAGCATACATTGTTGAACAGCTGAAATCCTTTAACAACCAAGAAAAGATTTTTTTTTTTTCATTTTACTTTCAAAACTACAGCAATTTGGTCTCCTCAGTTCCCAAACGCCTCAAGAGTGTCCATAAAAGAAGAGGTAATGCAACCCAGTGGTAAACATACTCCTGTCTGGACTTTTTTAGAACCTGTTGCTGGCATCAAATTCAAAATGGGCATATATTTTTTACAAAAACAATAAATTTCCTCAGTTTCAAAATTTTATATGTTGTCTTTGTACTATGTTCAATGTAACATAGTGTTTAAATGATTTGCACATCATTACATTCTGTTTTAATTTACATTTTGCACAGCGTCCCAGCCTTTTTGGAGAGGTTGTATACAAAATCATCACTTATAGGGTACTGTCTAATGGGAGGTGGCTGTCTCAAACCCCAAAACTCCAATTTCAACTTGTGAAAATAATACTTATATATTTTTTAAAGTGAAGTTGAAAGATTAATTAAGTTTAAATTTTAAACAGAAAAAGTTTATTTAGAAAATTCTGTCCCACGTTTTCATATCAATACTGAAACACAAAGAGTTTTAGTCCATAGGTGGAGCCTAATTTTAGCCACACCCCTGCATTTTAGAGCAGGAAGTGAGACTGTATCCCTGTCCCTCATGGCCACATGGTGAGCAGTTCGATCCCATTCTTTTGAAGTAAATGTGTCCCAATTTCTGTAAATCAGTGTGGAACATTGAGAATTGTCACTACTGAAACACAGATTTTCTGCAGTTAGCAGAGGTGGGAACAAGTCACTAAGTTGCAAATAGCAAGTAAGTCTCAAGTCTTCATACTGGTCACAAGTCAAGTCCCACGACAAGGAAATGTCGAGTCTCGATTCATGTCCCGAGTCAGAACAGGCGAGACTTAAGTTGAGTCCCAAGTGAGTAGTCCTAATCTTCGAGTCCTACACAAGTCAGTCTGCATTCTTCAGCTAATTTAAGGCCACAACACTGAATAATGGTAACAGTACGTTAGCAGTGTATGGCTGTATATTAAGTTTTTATTATTATTATTTTACCCTTTAACTAAAATACAAAATTTAGACGACAACAGAAACCAAAACGACCCAGCTGAACAAAGTTTATAGAAAAGAGCAAAATGATGGTGAACGTACGACGCTTAAGTTGACTTTTTGCCAGATTCTTATTTGAATTTCCGTTCCACCTTAAATGCTGCAGCTTTCAGGCACCGAAATGTAACTGCTGCACCATTTAAGGTGGAACGGCAAATTCCAACATGAAGCTGGCGAATAAAAAGTTAGCTTCAGCCTCGGGTTGAATGTTTTGCGTGTTTTACCCGCAGAAGCTGTTAAAATCGGTGCGTTTCTCCAGTAAGAGTTTAAATGCTGATCGAGGGTGCATTGATGCTGTTGATGTTTCGCGTGTTTCCAGCTTATGGAGGTGAACTTGAGCTCTAACACTTCTCTTGACTTCTGATATAAAATAAGCTGAGAATAAGCACAGTAACAGACATTTGACGAGGTTGCTGTTTATTCAATTTACAGCAGAAATGAATCCATACACATTAAAAATAATCGACTATGTAGCTGTCAGGCTCTCCACATTTCTTCCACTTTGAATCTTTCTGAGTCTTTCTGAGTCATGAAGCTCAAGTCTGAGCCAGAGTCCGAGTCACTGGTGTTCAAGTCAAAGTCGAGTTGCAAGTCTTTCTTGATTTTCTCGAGTCGAGTCTAAAGTCATCAAATTCGTGACTCAAGTTGGACTCTAGTTCAAGTCACATGATTCATGTCCGCACCTCTGGCAGTTTGGTCAACTTTTTTTAATAAAAAAAATATGATTTTATGTTTGTACAACTGTTTAAAGCTGTGCTTCTTACACAGTATAAAACTGGGTGTTAATATTTCACAGTTGACTTATTTTAACCCACAGTGAGCATTTTTAACACTGGAAAGTAAAGGCGCTCTAATGGTGGAGTTGAAAGAAAGTGTAAAATTCTGCAGACATGCAGTGAAAATTCTACTCTACAGAGTGATAAATACGCGCCACTATGCTGTGCTATGGTCGTCTATGCTGGCTGATGGATCATTTTGGAAAACTGCTTCAAAGTGCTGACACTGTCTGGCAAGTAAGTTAACCTTACTGTGTTGTAAACAGCAATTTTTATTCAACTTGACATAATTTTAGCGTCGTATTGATGTTAATTGAGGTCAGTGTAGGTCTTATGTTGTCGAGCTCCAATGTGGCGGTACAACTTTCCGTTAGCTAGCTAGCTAAGTTAGCTTGCTAGTGAGCTAGCTAGATTGCTTGCAAGTTAACATTAAAACTTGGGCAACAGTTCAGATAACTTAGCGGGCTATCATAATTTAGATGAATTTAGATTCTCCTGTTTGAGCTGAAAACTGCATATTTACACAGAATGTGTAACTAAATACTTGAAACAACGTTAGCTCGATAGCTAACGTGACCAAAATTAGCAATAGAGGCTTGCATAATGGTAACGTTAGTATGGTAGCTAGGTAAATGGGTAACGTTAGTGTAGCTAGCTAGCTAGTTCGCTGACTGCATGATGGGTTTGTTTAACATAGCTTAACTCATGGCTTTGAAATATGAGCCAGCATCAACTTTGTTGAGCCATGAGTAAATTTGCCATGTTCACAGAAGGTGGAGCGATTTTAGATAGGGATAGCTGGTTAAGTAGCTAGCTGCATAATGAGAAGTGCAGGGTGAATTACATGAATGGCAGTTGGCACCTAACCAGACAACGTGTCTGCTTTGCTCTATACTATATTCCTGCAGAACAGGAGGCCGCAGTTTCAGGACCACAATTCCACGACCATATGTTTTTGCGACACTGCCCCCTAGCGAAGTGGATGACCAATGCTCCTTCCTGTCTACCTAACTACTGAATATTACAACTTTAACTTTTAGTTTTAAAAGCTTATTCCACCCAAATACTACTACTTTATCTAACTTACAATTTTAGAGGCTTATTCCATCCAAATACTACTACTTTATCTAACTTACAGTTTTAGAAGCTTATTCCACCCAAATACTACTACTTTATCTAACTTACAATTTTAGAGGCTTATTCCATCCAAATACTGCTACTTTATCTAACTTACAGTTTTAGAAGCTTATTCCACCCAAATACTACTACTTTATCTAACTTACAGTTTTAGAGGCTTATTCCACCCAAATACTGCTACTTTATCTAACTTACAGTTTTAGAAGCTTATTCCACCCAAATACTACTACTTTATCTAACTTACAGTTTTAGAAGCTTATTCCATCCAAATACTACTTTCTCAGAATTAAACTTGTTTACTAGAGTTGCATTTTGTGTAACTGTGTAAAAATAAAGATACAATCAAATGCACATATTGCTTTTACAGTCACTAAATCTCAACCACATATTTGAGACACAAGAAAGGCTTTGGTGCCATAATATTTATTTAATATTATCAACAATAACAACCAATAAGATTCAACAAGTAAGATGTAATCCCCCTCAATCACACACACACACACAAAAAGCAAACGGGTTAAAAAGGGACATTTAAAACTGGGATGGTTTCTCAACGACTCCTGCAAGAGAGAGAGATGCGAGAAAACCTAATGTTATTGACATTTGATGTTTCAATTTCAACACTCAAACCCCACTTTGTGAATTAGGTTACAACAGTACCAACCAATGGAATGGTCTCCCTTCTTTCTTCAATTGTTTATCTATCACTCTGTTGAATTCCTCCACTTCATTGAAATAGTAAAAAGACAACATAACTACTGCTCGCTTAACAGAAATAACTTTTAAAAATTAATTGACATTACAACTTTTTAATTTAAAGCATTGACCAATATTTTATGGCATTATGTAAAAACAATTACATTCTCTACTCTTACCTGTGCTGATAAACTGGAGCCCAGAGGAAGACCTGCTCAGCCTGCTGCAAGGATGAATTCTTCAGCACAGCTAGGCCATATATGATGGCCTACCAAAGGAAAAAGGATCATTTTTTAACAATATTTTTTATGTATACGGTTATACCAATACAGAATACAGGACAGCAAGTCTTTGTACATAGGTCTGTAAACACCTTTTGACATAATGACTATTAAGAATGAACACCACGTATAGTGGGGTAAACAGACAGTCAGGACAGTGTAATTAGTAAGATTACTGAACTTAATTAAAATGGTAGAACAGTAAGTATTAAGTATTTTCAATGAAGACAAAAAGCTACGCTGATTTAATGCAGTGGACAGACATATATTATACAGACATTCTTTTATCGTCTTTTGAGTTCTAATTAATGTGCTGGGTAGTTCATTATCATAACCATTACGGTAATAATTAGTATATGATACCTGGCTAGCTAGGCTTGCCAAAACGGCGCTACGGTTTTGAAGCAATCTATCATAAGCTAACAGATAACTGCGTATAGTGCCTTGCCTATATAGTTTGCTAGTTAACGTTAACTTTGCTGTCTAATTCAAAACACCAGAACGTTTTAACGTTAATTACATAAAGCCTGATTCACGTTCTGTACTCACACTCCGACTGTCATCATCCATCTTTTCCACGTGTTAAATGCGGTCCTTATGTCCACTTCGCTAGGGAGCATTGCCGCGAAAACATTGGGTCCTGGAATTGCGGTCCTGAAACTGCGGCCCTGGAACTGCTGCCTCCTGTTCTGCAGTCAGACCCTACTCACTTTGCTCATGTTACAGTTCATCAACTCAGTACTTGTAATGCCACGCATGTTGAAGTGTCAACTGAAAATGTAGCGTCTGAGTCAGAGCTGTCTTTGCCAGACATTGTGAATAGTTGTGCGTCTGTAATTGCTGATCTAAAGGCAGCAGGTGTAGGTCAAAGTGTAGTGAATTCTGTTGTGATGTCCATGGAGGATATTGTCCAAGATCTTCATCAGCATGCTAAAGAACCTGTCATTAAGCATGTGTTTTGTGATGAAAGACAAACCAAAATGTGCAGGAAGGTTGAAGAATGTTTTGAGGAGTTGGAGAATCCTTTCACTGTTTTAAATTCTGAATACAAGCAATCAAAATTTTTAACAGACAAGTGGGAAACTGTAGAACCAGTTGAATGTGTAATTGGCTCAAGATTTGACACAAGACGAAACAAAAAGACTGGAACTTATGATCAGGTGGTTGTTCAAGACAAATTCATGTATGTTCCAATTCTTTCTACATTGCAGTCAACATTTAAAAGTCAGTATGTTGCAGAAATGTTGCAAAGCACAGGTACCAGCAATTCAAGACTGTGATGGATCTTTAATAAAGAGTCACCCTCTGTTCTCAACAGAAAGGCACACTATACAGATCCAGATGTTCTGTGCTGATTTTGAGGTTGCAATAAATTGGGTGCTAATATACACCTGTGTGCCTTATTTCATGTTCAAGATCTTAAACAGTATGGTTTTAGTGAAATTCTTGCTCCTGTTGTTTGAGATATTGAAGTGTTGGAGAGTGATGGTATTGAGATTCCTTTATATGGTGGTCGTGTACGTGGCAGTGTGGTACAGGTTACTGGTGATAATCTGGCTTTACATAGTTTGTTTGGTCTGGTAGAGTCTTTCAGCGCAAGGTACTGCTGTAGGTTTTGTTTAGCAGAAAAAGATGACTTTCAGACAGAATTCTCTGAAGATTGTTCCAAGATAGTGTTGCGCACCAAAGAAATCCCCACAGCTCACTGTCAAGAAATGATTAGGAATCCATCTCTTCCTTACGTTTTTGGTGTGAAAAGTTCATGTTTATTAAACTCATTGCAGTATTTTCACACAACTGAGAACTTCTCGGTTGATGTGATGCATGATGTGTTAGAAGGGGTGGCCCAGTACGAATTGAAGTTATTATTTGAGTATTTGAAGGAAAAACATGTGACATTAGGAGAATTACATTTAAGAATACAAAGTTTTGATTATGGATTCATGGAGAGAAACAATAGACCAGCGGCTGTGTGTTTAAGTGAAGGATCTAATGATCTGGGACTGAATGCAGTTCAGTCATGGTGCCTACTGAGGAATGTTCCTCTTGTCTTTGGAGATTTGGTAACTTCTACTGACCAACACTGGGACCTACTTCTTTTATTACTTCAGATAGTTAATATTATATTCTCTCCCATGTTATCCCAAGGTCTGTGTGTTTATTTAAAGCATTTGATTGTGGAACACCATAAACTGTTCAAGCAGTTGTTTCCCCAGAAAAAAAACTTTTACCAAGGCACCATTTTCTTATCCATTATCCCTGCTGCATCCAGACAATTGAACCTGTACTTCATAGTTGGTGTTTGTGGTATGAAGGCAAACATAATTTTTTCAAAAAACAACTAAAATCATTTAAAAATATTACCAAAACATTGGCAAAAAAATATCAAAATCATATGGCGTACAGTTGGCGATCTTCAGCAACTTTTAGTCGCTTAGACATTGGTCCAGGGAAAATGGTGTCTTTGAACATGGTAAAAGGAGGTTCTGGAATTGCTATAGCAGTGCAGGCGCCCAGTAGCACTCAGGTTATGAAGGTGCGTTGGGCTAAATATCATGGGTTTATTTACCGCCCACACCTGGTTATCTGTGGCAAAGTTGAATCTGAAATGCCTCTGTTTTATCAGATTGATTCTGTTCTGATAATACATGGAAAACTATTGCTGCTCACTGTGCCTTTAGTTACTGTAGCTTTTAAGAACATTTCCATGCATATGAAGTGACCAGGTCAAAACATGGTTTTGTTTTCTTTCATGTTGACAACCTGCATTATCATAGGCCTTTTGACATACAAATGTCCTATGGAACGAATGACACAGCTCTATTTGTTGTCGCGTATTGCTTTCTCTGGTGAGCATGTGATTTGTCATTTGACATTGATGTATTGATCTCACCATTATAGATGCAAGATGAGCATGGGCAGCAGGATTGGTCATGTTTTGTTCATGTTTGTTAGTGTTATTACCTTTACAATAAATGCTGGTACTGTCATCTTGTGTTATTGTGTTTGTTTGCTATTTTGTTGTTATTTTGCTTTTGACAGTAATTACATTACAGTAATTCAGTAACACTGTATCATGCAATTGAGATTTAAAAATAACATTGTAGAGACAAAAAATCATTAAATGCAACTGCATCAGGGTTAAATACAATTACACGTAAGAGTGACAGTTTTTTAGTTTTGAGTTAAATGAACTCTGAAAAGTGTGATTAAACCACAGTGTTAAATATTTTTACACATTTTTGGTGTTAATTTCAACACTGTTTTTAGTAGAATTTACTCTGAAAGGTTGACACTGTCTATAGAGTAACTTGAACACTTCTGTGGGACCAAATGTTATCTGAAATGGAGTTAAATTAAACTCTGTAGGTGTTAAAGTAACACTTTTATTTTTATTGTGTAGTCATGTAATGGCTAGTGTTTGTGAATTCTGCTCAGCGTCAGTAAAAACTGTCACTACTAAATTATTTGGTAACGTTTTGATAGTGTTATGATTATTAGTGCCAAAATGAAAAGGCCAATGTTTTGTTTTGATAAAAATAAACATAATAAAGTTACAGAGTCACTCAAAAGGATTTTAATCTAAAGTCCAAGTCAGTTTAAACACATCATAACATGATCATTGAAAATATCTAAAGATTGACTTTTTTTACTGTGGAAACTAATCCTCTTGAATAGTTTATAAAATGAGATCCATTTTTTTTTGGTTTGAATGAATCCATTTCTAGCTATTTTTACTGTTACCCTCTTAAAATCCCATGTTTATTAAATCCTAAGGCTTTTTATTGAGTAATTACATGGACTAGAATGGATCTTGGCTGGGTTAGTCGCTCTCTCCATGGCAACCATAGAACCAGAACCTCTGCAATGTCCATTATGACATCATTCCATTCCTTTATAGCATCATTCCCAAATTTGCATATAGAACACAGCAGCAGTGAATCTAACAACACTTTTCTCATTCAGTGTCTTATTTGACTGACTTTCACCTGTGAAATTTGATTCTACGTGTTGAAGCACCTTTGTAAGGACCATGTCTGTGTATTTTCTGCGTTCCAGGAAAACAAAGAGTGAGTTTTGCCTGAAGAGTTTTTATCTCACACAATAATTACTTTAAAAAATTCTCAGTAATGAACTTTCTACAATAATTAAAAAACTTATTACAGAAGATGAAGCATAGCAATGTTTATGTAGTTGGATGATTCACTAAAGAATGGAAGAGTTCTGAAATATTTATTTTATTTTCAGTGGTTTAAACTTTATAATGAAGAGGTAAATTTAAGAAATGAGGAGTCATGAATCAGATTTTACTCTGTTATAAGTCAGGAGCCTAAATGTGCTCATGTTTTACAGCTGTGAGACAATTTAACCAAAAAAAAAAGCATTGTAAAAACTTCATTTTAAGCAGTTTTAATACAAGAATGAGATAGAAAGCCAAAAGGCAGATTCAAGCTTTAAAGTTAAGAGCCAGTTTTGCCATAACTAGAGCTCATGAAGTGCTAGGGCTAAAAACTCAAATTACCCCTCTGCTGTATATAGTGTACTGCATAGGTCACAAAACTATTGCTTTTACAATCAAACAGTGCATTAAATGCCCAATAAGGAGCCGTGCAGCCTATGACTGAATCCTAAATGTTTTTCTTGGGCGTTTAATATGTGTTGAATGTAGAAGCCATAATGTGTGAAGGCAGGTTTTCAGATCTTTTTGCTCTGCAGGGGCAAATTCAGACGACACCGAGCCCCAAGTGGACCAGAGACCTAACAACAGCGGTCATGACTGCACCTGCCTCGGCCCGAGAGGAAAGAGGAAGAAGAGCAGCAGCGGGCCGTCCCAAAGAAAGAGACAGAGAGTGGAGGTGGAGGAGACAGAAAAAGAAGAGCAGCAAGTTTTAACAACAACTGCAGATGGTGAGGAAGGGCAGCAGAGCTCTTGTGAGTCATCACGGTTTGTGTCCAGTGACGATGTTTCGTCCGAAGGACAGAGCGAGACAGATCGTGACCTTGAGGAGTCACAGAGTGACCACGAGTCACAGAGTGACAACAGTGACAGCGGGGACGAAGAAATTGACGATGACGGAATATTGAGGGGTGTGTAACATGACATTAGAACCATACACACACACACACACATACACACACAGTGCATCCGTTGATCAGTGAACTCTCTACTGTCCCTGCAGAGGAGCTGGATCGCAAGTATGTCCAGCAGGACCGTCTGGGTGAAGGAGGATACGGCTCAGTGTACGCCGGCTACCGCAGAGACGACCTGCTACCTGTAACTAACACACACACACTTCTACAACTTCTGCAGCTGTTGTATAGAGTGGCTGCTTGTGAGATAAACTAACCCTGTTTAACAAAACTAAGAGAAGAAAACAAAGACCACTTTAATACTGTGACAGTAAAAATAGTGTTTAGTTAATGATTCAAAAGCATTCACCACATAACGGTAATGTGTTTAATCCAGTCTTTTTTATCTTGCAGGTGGCTATTAAACACATCCCCAAAAACAAGGTGCAACACACCAATGTGGTGAGCGTACACACACACACACACACACACACAAAAAACCTACCACATTACCAAACTAAAACTGCCTTTCCAAATGAAGAATTGTTAAATCAAACATTTTGTGGCCATTAAAGCTAGAACCAGTGTTACTATGGCGAATGAGATAGCAGCCAGCTAACGCTGGAGTCGCAAGTCAACAAGGGACCCCCCAAATAGCAGGGGGTATTTCACACACTGGTTGTGAACATGTCTGCTTACCTACTATAGGAGCAACACAATAGTCTCGAGAGTGAGATCTTTTGGTTTAAAGACTAGAAAACTCCCTTCTGATGACATTTCTTGAAGGTGGGATGAAAGTTTGGAAAACTAATATATTGGGGTGGACTTTGGTGGGCAGGCTGTATGAGTTATATGAGTTAATGCAGAAGGAATTCATATATGTGACAATATTGCTAAGAAGTCGAATATTACAGCTTTATTTATTTAAATATTTTTATTGCTGTGGGAAGATTCCCAAAGGCTGTATGACATATTTGAGTAATGCATGCTGGGTATTGATATCACATCAGTAGACACAAGGAAACAATATTGTGAAACCACTGAGGGATTCAGTGCTGACCTGCAGAATATTACATAACATGATAAGAAATTCCACACTAAACTGTAATAGTCTCAAACTGAACACCTGCAAGGTGGATCTACAAGACAGAAGTTTTGTTGAGGTCTGAAGGAGGACTATGTGCAATAATTGCTCTGTTATAGATTGTGGATGGAGAACAGAAAGAATACCCACTGGAAGTGGTGCTGTTGTCAATGGTGGGGGAAGGCGAGACCGTTACCGGACAGACACAAGGCGCTTCCGTGGCGCTGCTGGACTGGTGCGAGCTGCAGGACGAGCTGGTGATGGTGATGGAGCGGCCGGTGCCCTCCAAGGACCTGATAGACTACGTCTATGACAGTGGAGGTTACCTACTGGAAGAGGAAGCCAAGGTGAGAGACGATGCTCCTGAAAGACACTCCCTACTGAGCCTGGCTTTAATTTAAAAATATCAGCATTATTATTTAAAAAATATCAGTATTATTTCTACTTGTTTATATTGCTTTGGTTATCTTGAACTTTAATAATGAGAACATGCACTTCCATTCTGCCTCCAACATTACATACATACAAAGTGGTTTCTGACACTGTGTAACATACTGTTATCTATGAAAGTGAACAAGACTGCAGGCAAAATTCACAATGGCTCCTCCTACTGTTTGTACTTTTCGTCTATTTTTACAGATAGCAGTTTGTTATACAGTGTCAGAAACCTCATAAGCAAGTCTGGCATCCAAGCATATTGAACTGAATCAAGCTATGAATTTTTTGATGACCTTCTAACAAGAATGTGCTGCTTTTATTGTATTAACTCCATCCTCTTTAATACTGTAGGTAATCCTGAGGCAGCTAGTGGAGGGCATGATCGACGTTCACTCTAAAGAGGTCCTGCACCGAGACATTAAGCCAGACAACATTCTGATTCAGACAGACCCTGAGGGTCTGCACGTGCGCATTCTGGACTTCGGCTGTGGCGACTTCTTGCAGGAAGACCCCTACACCAGCTATTACGGTATGTATTCACAGTGAACACTGACAACACTTTATTTTAACACTCAGCTTCATGTTCATCAAACTACCTTCTTTGGTTTGAAGAGCAGGTTTTCTCTACATAATGATTTGACAGTTTTCATTCCTGACCTGTTAAACCGCATATAAAATTGTGTTTAAACAACTAAAAGGTTTGAATGTTGAGGAGTGCTGATGAATTTCAAGATACACTAGTTTTTAAAATTACAATTTTTTGTATTAGTAATTTGTTATTTTATAAACAATAACAACCTAAATCATACAACATATATTTAAACATTATATATTAGTCTCTTCAACAGGATTTTGATTTATTCAATATTTGAAGTATTCTGTGATAAAATAAAGTGGTGAAAATAATATGCTGTCATTTTCTATTTACAACAATGTTCTGTCACTTTATCTGCCTTGAGCTTTGATCACCACTTTTAGACGGGTATTATTAGAATTTTAAACGTTTTTACAGCTTACTACTAATTATGTGAAACGTAAAACTACACAGGGTTATCATATTAGACTTACTATATATAATTGATTTTATATACTACAAAAAACTCTTATAAATTCTAACGAAGCCTTTTATTCTTAACCTTTATATACTCCGGTGAAGCCTTTATGGCTCCTGTATTACTGAAGAGGTTGATTGTGAATTTTTGAACAGTAGTGTTTATAGTAAAGTCCACACGTGTCCACTCACTGTCATTGTTGTATTTTAAAGGAACGCCTGATTACACTCCTCCTGAGTGGTTCCTGGAGAGGTCCTACCAGGCTGAGCCCTGTACAGTGTGGCAGATTGGAGTTGTGCTGTTCTTCATGCTGACTGGACAGCTCCCCTTCTACACCTCCGAAGAAATAATTAGTGAGGAGCCCGACATACAATACCAACTCTCCCAAGGTGAGTGTGGACACACAGTCGTCTGCAGAGAGTCTTCACTGTGCAGTTATTGTCTAAACGTCTGTGTGTGTGTTCACATACATCCATCTACAAAGATACAAAACCATTTAAAAACTTGAAATCACTTTTAATAATATTTTTTATTATTTTATACATTATAGGAACCCACACAGTATGAATTTAAATCTTAAAAACTATTAACTAAAAGATATGTGTAGATGTTTTATTTCATATTTTAAGAATTATGTGAACAAGAAATTATTTAATAATAAGTAATATACCGTAATTTTCTGTTCACCACTTTTCAAATATGCAATAATGTCGATATGAATTTGACTTCATGCTAGATGTTCTACAGCTTTCTCAGTCATTTTAAAATCATCTACAGCTCTGTTCATCATTCTGAACACATCCACACTTTCTTCAGTTACATTTTGCTACTAATTATTTCAAATCAGTGAAGCTACACAGGACTTACATATTAGAACCATTTTATACTATTTTATTATTTACACTATGCTTGAGAAGTCTGAGAATCAATGTTTCAATAATATAAAATCTATTTTGTTGTACAGAATGATTCTAATATGCCTGTCATGTACATCTTCACTGGTTTCAAATAATTATTAGGACACTAGGAGCCTGTAAAACAATGTAGAAATGTTAAATATGTCCAGAATGAAGAACAGAGCAGAGAATTAAGTTATAATAAAATTCCTATCCATTCATCATAATTCGAAATTACAGTACATTTTTTGTATTTCTGTATATAAAACAGTGAAAAACAAAATTATTGTTATTGAGAAGTTATGGACTCCTTTCATTGTTTACTTACTGACACTGTGTTGCAACTTACCCTGCTGTGTGGAGGCTGTACTTTAGTCTCACTCGCTCTCGCTGTGAGTTATTTACATGTATGAAAATGGTGCTTTGTTACAAACTCCTAAAATTTAATTAAAGTATTACAGGTGTCAATTTTTTTAACCCACGTTAGGTTTTTCCCCCTCTCGTCTACAGCATCTATAAAATGTCATTTAATATGTAGTTTACAACATGTTAGTGATTCTGAACTTGTAATGTGAAGTCACATTATCTTTGTATATAACAGAACATTAAAAATGCACAAGTAGAAGTACCTTCACCCACAAAGAACCCAATTAACTGTGTGTCCAGAAATTCTCTCTCTCTGTCTCTCTCTCATACAAACACACAGTTCTGACCAATGGTGTCTCTGTGTCTCTGCAGAGTGTGAGGATCTGTTGAGGAGCTGTTTGGACAAGCGGTCTCAAAGCAGACCCTCTCTCCAAGACATACTGCAGCACCCCTGGCTACAGTGACCCCCCACCAACCTGCTGATTTATTTTGATGAAACTTCTTTTAATACCTTCATTTTATTACCCTTAATTTGTTACTCTTAATTAACAATATTAATTAAGCAACCTTAATTTAGTTCTCTGATTTCAGTACCCTCAATGCTGTCCTTGCCGCCACGGCTCCTCGTGGCGAAACCGGCCCACAGTGCGCCTTCTGCTCCCTCCGCCACCCACCATTGAAGCTCACATGAACACTGCTTGTGCCTGGTGGGACCACGCCTCCACTGCTAGTACCTGACCTGAGCTGGACAATGTTTAATGTGTGTAAGCACACCTGGTTACATTGTGTGTGTGTGTGTGTGTGTGTGTGTGTGTGTGTGTGTTTTCACATACAGTCATCAATGAAGACACACAACTCTTTAATTTAGAATCAATTTAGAATCAGTTTAGAATCACTTGCAATATTAACATTTTTGTTATTTTATATACAATATTAACTCACACAGTGTAGAAATGTATATTATAAACGATGTGCCAAATATATTTTTACATATTCTTAGGCAAAATTTAAATCTCTCACACAAACACACAGTTCCGACTAATGGTGTGTCTGTGTCTCTGTAGAGTGTGAGGATCTGTTGAGGAGCTGCCTGGAGGAGCGTTCTCGAAGCAGACCCTCTCTTCATGACATACTGCAGCATTTCCCTGGCTACAGTGACCCCCACCAACCCGTTGTTTTTTTGTTGTTGTTGTTTTTTTGTTTTTTTATTTGAAGAGTCTGCTTTTAAATACACTTATTTTATTTCCCTTAATTTATTACCTTTCATTTTGTTCTCTTATAACCCTCAATTTTGTACTCTTCTTTAAGTGCCCTTAATTTAGTACCATTCATTTAATACCCTTATGTTTTACCCTTAATTTAGTACCTTTTTATTACTCTTAAATTTATTCTTTTATTTTAATATTCTTAATCTAGTACCCTTAAATTTATACGATCATCTAGTAATTTCATTTTACTTTCCTACTACAACTTATTCACGAATAAAAAATGTACATATGATTTTGCATCATGACTCAGTCTTTGTAATAAGCAGTGGTGTAAGTACTGGCAGTGCAGTCGGGACAGTCGCACTGAGGCCTGTAGCTCCCATCTTTTAAGGAACGCTTATATTACTGCTTACACATTTTACACTTATGACTGTTGGTTTACTATGATATCTTAAAAGTACATGCCTAGTTTAACCAGTAGGCTACATCAGCGCTAACTTGGTTGAGGCATCACTCTTTTTAACTCTAGCGATGTCTCGGCTGCGTGAGAAAATCATGAATGGGTGCGACTCAGAACTTTTTTTAAAACTTCCGAAGTTCAGTCTTAGAAGTTGGTTGCATTTTCTGCTTTTCACGATCCAAGTAATCCCAGGTCAGAGCTCATGCTGCCCTTAATGAGAGCTTCCCAGGCTCTCGTTAGCGTTTGGGACTCCAATGCTGGCGTTATTCCACTTCTTGTGGCTCTCATCACCATATATAAGGCAAAGTCTGGCAACTGACAGAACTTTCATTGATGAAAAAGTAGAGGTTTACAGTAGTCATACAGGGACATCCACCCTGGTTTCCCCAACCAGATCTGAGGGGGAATTAGGTTCAACAACAATAAAGCACCAAAAAAGACTACATCTCTTTTAGACACAGATACCCCACACCAACACTCTTTGGTGTTTATTTTGTGGGACATTATGTTACTTCCCTTCATCTTAGACATTATTTTCAGGGACATTATTTTGTTCATTCTCTCTTTCATCATTATTTGGAGCAACATCTATCTGATCTTCTACATCACTTTCATATGTTAGAGGGCTGTGATCAGTTTTGAGAAACTGGTGTTATGTTTTCAGGGTTCTGACAGACTTTCCCATTTTGACTAACAATTTGAGGTTCAAAGTATTTGAAGATTTATGTTGAAGCAGACTCTTTTGGAAATTTTACAACCTTTGGTTTAACTCATGGTAACTGTGACATTGAGTTACCCGTGATGAGCTCTGGTTGGCACTTTTCATTTTGATTATCATCAGATAAGTAAGAACCTGTATTTGACGTTTTAGACGTCAGTTAATAGATCTTCATTGGGGCATTACGAAATCAATGAGCATGGGTTAAGAATTACGGACAGTAGTAAACCAGCGCTGACCTGCAAGCCATTACAGAATTTTCGAGCAGCCCGGTGTGAAACTGTAGCCTGACGTCACCAGCCACTGCTGAAGAACTGGAAGAGCCTGCGACCCTCACAGGAGGCCGGAATAAGCCAGCTGAGGTTCACCATGCTCATTTGTTCAGGTTGGTCTTTGTGGTGTTTCTGGGGTGACGTCCCTGGGAATCATGCCGTGACCCAAGGACACTCTTCTTACTAGTACACAGGCCTGTGGCTCTCCTCCTGAAGCTTCAAGGTTGTAAGGCTACCTAAATCAGTCTTTACTCTAGGTTTATGTTCCATTCTGTGTACTGCTCAAACCCCTTTAAATAACTATTACTGAGTTTTCTCTAACTACAGTATGTTCATCCGGTGAATCTCATGTCTCTATTTCCTCTCTGCATACCTATGAATCTAGAATTTACTGCCTATTTACCTTTTTCCTAATATATGACCCATTATAATAGTTCTCACTTGTTTGGTTGTGTGTGTAATTATCACAATCTGATTAATTGATCACTGGCTACAGGAAAACCCATCCTTAGATGAAGCTAAAAGTAAGTTGTATTTATGGTGTAAGTGGGAAATAGGTAAATTAAGTGGCTCCCACTACATCAGGATATATTTACTATACATCTTGATAAGGCAGATTTCTTCCTGTAATTCTTCTGTTAATATGTTGCATGAAAAATCCTCATATCATTTAAATGAATTTCAGAAATTGTAAATATTTTTTTCTCTCTCACCACCTGCTTCTGTTCACTGCTGCTCCCAATCACCCCAGCAGGAGTTTGATCTTTACTCAAAATGGTGGAAACAAAAGTCACAAATACTCAGAATACTGAGATTAAATCCATTACAGTCTCTTGACATATGAGGCTTACATAAGCACTTGCATGTACCAACATCTGTAAAATGGACAGAACTGCTAATTAATTTCACAGAGATATTCATATTCTGAAGTTTCCAAAGAACTCAGACAAGTTGAAGATCGAGTACAGAACTCAGCTTTACTGAAAAACTCAGAACGGCATACAAAAGAAAAGTGGAGAATGCAGTTCTAAACTAGCACTCGTCTATGAACGTACAGCCCTCCAGAATAAGAGTCCCTGCAAAAGAAGGTGTAATAAATGGACCAAATAGCCTAAAATCAACTTGTACCCCTTTCTAATTCCTAAACAGTACAGATGAGCCTGACACCACAGTATTAACAGAATCACACAACGCTCCTGAGAAACAACTCCTTACTCTTAAAACCAAAAAGGTTTACTGCAAATAAGTGTGCTCAGCACCAAATTAAACATTATTTCTGCATTGAAATAAATATAATCCAGTACGTGTATGCATTACTTTACCAATTCACCTGTAAAAGTAAGAAAAATGTTTTTATGTTGGCCAAAATTGCTCTTCATTGGCTTTTCTCAAACGGTTTAATAGAATTCACTGAAGACTCTACGGCTGCTTGACATATAGCAAAATCTGCTGGCGAAAAAAATATCTGTACTTTCCAGCTGAACAGAATGGGCCCTTTTCACAAAGAGTCGCAATTACTTCCGGTTTTAGCGTTAGCAGGGTAAAACTAATTTCTGCTCCATACAACTACTGCAGAAGCAATGACAAAATGTTTTAGTAGCGTCAGAGCCGGTTTATGAGGTAGCTGGCCACTTCCTATTCTCCCCGTTATATCAAAAACATGACTGCCAAACAGCAGAGGGCGCCCGCGAGTGAGTCCTAAATGAATGGGAGTAAATGGCGCTCAAGGCTAAAAACGAAGTTAAAATAGTTTCTAATCACTTTCCCAGAACTTTCCTTTAATTTTAGAAAGTAGAAGGATGTATTTTGCTAAAAAAAAAACAAAGAGATCTTACCTATATATTTCCTTTTTTCTACAGCAAACCGGTTTTGGGCAGCAGGAGGTGGTCATTACTGCTAGAGGGTGATGATTGATTGGCGAGCGGAGCAGCTCATTGGCTGTTCACTCTCACTGACGTCATGAACATACATTAGGCGCTTTTTTGAACTCCTATAACGAGTTTAAAAGCTCTTAAAAATCTAACAGCGGTGTTAAAATGTTTAATGCTGTTCGTGTTCTGTGGAACCGAATGCATTCTTTTACATTAGAAATATTTAAGCATTTATAAACTATGATTTTGCTCACATGCTCCATATCAACCCATTCATTTTGGACTCACTCAGGAGCGCCCTCTAGCGTTTGAGAAAACCGGAAGACATTGCAGAGTGGTAATTCTCCTCTCTGCAAGTTCTCCGGTAGCGTACAGTAATGCTCAAATATTGAGCTACAACAGACATATGTTAGTTTTCGTGCACTGTCATGACAAATAGTGAGGACAGGAAGTGGATGGAAGCACTGATTTAAATATAAACAGAGTTAAAATGTTGTATGTGTGATGTAGCCCTGCTTACTGCAGCTGCGTCACATCAAAGTCTCTTTATCTTTGTACAACATGCCAGCGATTTCTGTAATATTTCTGTTTTTAAAAGAAAGACGAACTTGTAGCCATATGTAGTATGAATTTGGTAGACGTTGTTTAGATGTAGCTAGCTACGCTAGAAGCCATTTCTAACTGTAGCTGTGTTTCCAAACAAGAAAGCTAGTTTTCATTAGCTGCTGGCACCAGCTGGCTAACGTGGAGCAGGTTCTGTGGCACATTTACAGCATGCCAGCGACTTCTGTAACATAAACGCAAACCAGAACTTTTACATGTGAAGTCTATTTGACAGACCGCGTTTAAACTCTCTTTTCAATTATGGTAGGCTAGCAGGCTACAGTCGCTAATTGGCTAACGTAAGAGCACCGTATCCTGTACACTTCAGTATTCCGTACAGTTGAACTTTTCCCGCGATTTAAACAATAAAATACTTCCAGGTCATGTGCTACATATAACCTGGTCTCATTGTCATTCATTCCTCTTTCCATAAAAACTGTTTGTGTGACCACCCACGTTGTGTTTTGGCTCCAACTCCTGGTAGGTAGCGAGGAACCACCTGCATACCGTGCAAATGGCGGGTGGGGAAGGGTTAGTGATGCGAACGCTAAGGGGTGGGGAACATTTTAAAGACTTAGGTTATGTATGTTTTACCCCTGTTAATGTCACTTTTAACCCAAGAATGAATGTTAAACCTCTAAGTAACACCATACCTTGTAGTATTTTAATGCTGAATTATCAGAGTTTGTAACTTACATTTAAAACCAGACAATTCCAGCCCCACATCATGCTCACTGCACACCAGAGTTTTTGTGCTGCAGCCTTATTCAGTGTACATACTAATGACATTGCACGTCATAACAATTTAAATCATGTTGATTATTGACAGGCTAACACTAATATTACCTGTAACGTTAGTGTTAGCACTTAGAGTTAAAATCATATGTAATATTTTCACAATAATTCATGTTGAATCAAGCTATAATAATGATAATAATTATAATATTTTTTATGATTATAATACTACTACTACTACTACTATTATTAATAATAATTTATTATTATTATTATTATTATTATTATTATTATTATCATCATCATCATAACTTAATTTACTATTAATCATTGTGAAAATGTTACATATGATATTTAGGATGAGATACATATAATAATAATAATAATAATAATAATAATAATAATAATAATAACAACATTATATTCTTATTATTATTATTTGAAATTTCATCCATAGACAACTCATTAATGAAAATAAGTCCAATTGACATTAAACTTTTCAGCTTTGTAGGAATATAACATTAACTGTTACCTTGTAAGTTAACTTAACTGTTACAGTATTAACACCACACAATGAGTAACATGATTTTTTTATTTTTAAGGAACACAAGCATGTCAGGACAGAAAAAGCTATATACTAGGGAGACCCTTTTGAGAGCATTAGAGGAGGTGAAGGCAGGGAGCAGTTTGAGGGCAACTGCAAAAAATATGGGGTTCCCATACAACTTTGCAGGACAACTACAAAGTTGAAGACTGTAGTGCAGGCACCCCACCCTAACCGCGCCATTACGGTCGATGAAGAGGAGGCCTTGGTTCGTTACATCCTATGGATGGCAAAACATGGCTTAGTTGGCTTAGGTTTCGAGGCTGGTGGCTTAGGTTTCGAACTTGTCACTCAGACCTGTCCATGAGGACACCCGACTCCCTGGACCGAGGCCGTGTCCATGGGGCAACCCCTGGGGCTATAGAGGGTTTTTTGCCATCTTTGAACCTCTCTACGTACAGCATAGCCTGAAGGAGAAGCCACACCTTCTCTTTAACTGTGATGAGACAGGGTTTGGGGACAAGCCAAGGTCCAGAGAGAGGGTCCTTTGCCCCAAGGGGAGGTAGCATATTTATCGTAAGCAACAGACAACAAGGGAGCACATCACTGTGCACTGCTGTGTGAGTGCAGCGGGGGTGAGCATCCCTCCATTCAGTATTTACCCCCGCTGCCTCCCCAGCACTGCATATGCACTGGAGGGGCATATGCACTGGAGGGGCATGTGGAGCTTCACATAAGGGCTACATGGATTCTGAGCTCTTTCTGAAGTGGCTGGGCCACTTTGTCAAACATGCTCCTTCAGAGAGGCCCCTGGTGGTGGTCATGGACCAACACGAGACCCACTTGTCTTTTGAGGCCATCACTTTTTGCAGGGAAAACAACATTGAGCTTGTGTGTCTCCCTGCACACACAACACACGTTCTGCAACCCCTGGACATTGTCTTTGTGTCTTTGGCCCCCTAAAGCACCATGTCACAAAATTGGCCACCAGCATGGGTTTAGTGCGGGGTGACATTGTGGTGGGGAAGAAACAGTTCTCACAGGTGCTAAAGTACTGCTACCCAAAGGCTGCCACACCAGAGAACATCCAGGGTGGGTTCAAGAAAGCTGGTATATTCCCTCTTTGTCCACAGGTAATTGATGAGACCCAGCTGGTTAAAACTGTTCCAGGAAGCCCTGCAGCCACCATGGGGGCAACCTCAGCAGCCACATCGGCTGCCACCACGGGGGCAACCTCAGTGGCCATATCGGCTGCCACCGCATGGACAACCTCAGCGGCCACTCCAGCGGCCACATTGGCTGCTACCACAGGGGCAACCTCAGCGGCCACATCAGCTGCCACCGCAGGGGCAACCTCAGCGGCCACTCCAGTGGCCAGCTCAGCTAGTCCATCCCTGCTGCCTTGCCCAACATGCCACCAGATGCCTCCTTCAAACCCCTTGGTGGAAGCAGGGATGATTCCTCCTGGCTTGGTCCATATTCTGGTCCCTCCTCGGTTTGAACGCAGTGGAGGTGTGTATCGTCACCTGCCTGTGCCTGCCCGTGTCATCACAAGTGATGAATTTTACACTCTGATGCAGCAGAAGCAGGCTAAAGAAAAAGAGAAAGAGAAAAAGAGGAGGGTGAGGAAGGAAAAGATGACTGGGGAGAAAAAAAAAGTAGGACTGAGAAGGCACAGGAGGGAGGCCCCAGTTCTAGCATCATCATAGACATGGAAGGTGGACAGTGTGCCTTCTGCCACAGTGTGGTCCCACCTGATTCTGATGTAGAGGTGGATGAATGGGTTGAATGCAGCTCTTGTCGGCTGTGGTTCCACAATGTTTGTGTGGACCTTCAGGAGGTGCCACAGGGTGCTTGGTACTGCCCCAAATGTTCTTTGTACAAATGTTATTGAATGAAATAATAAATGCTGATTATTAATTAATTTTATACATAGGTTTATAACATTTAATGCTGTTAAGTCTCAATACAAGTTAAATTCATGTTGTTGTAAATAGTTTTAAGATTTTAAGCCCAGTTACGTCATATTAAAAGTTAGTGGTTTTTTTTAGTTTGTTTTTAAGTTAATGTTTATGAATATTTATTTTGGGAAAACATGTTAACATTTAAAACGTTAAATTACAAGTAATCTATGTTTACTGAAAATTGTTATTAATATTTGACATGTGATTACAATAAATTTCACTCTCTGAGAGCATGAAGCTAACTGAGGTAATTTGAGCACACATGACACATCCACTTATCTTATTAACTAAACTGAAGGAAAAAAAATTAAATACAACTTTTTTCCCTACAAGAGGACAAGATGTAATTTTATTGTACAACATATAAAAGTAGTATCAAACTGTAATTTTACTTACCGGAGACAAAGTTCTGCAAAAAAACATCACCACATGTGGAAAAAGATGCGGTGTACCAAATACCGTTGCTTGTTTGCCAAGAGGTGTTTGAAATACTGACGCTCCAGTCTGATTAGACAAAGGACAGTTTTTTCTTTAAAACAATTGATAATGATAATCATTATAGCCTGTGTGACTTCGGGTACTTCCGAAATATCTACTGAAACGTGGAAAATACAGAAGTGGTGTACGGAATACGGTGCTCTTGCGTTAGTCTACCATTAGCAGTTTAAGGAGCACCAACTTCATATGAATAGCAAACTTTAAAGTTGGCTGGCTAGCTATGTTAGTGACCTGCCAAATAGCATAATTCTTTTAGTTTCATGGCAATTTTTGAAGAAGTACTTCGGAAAACATCCACCTTTCACGGCTCAATCAAAAACACGACTCCTAGCTAACTTGTATCTTAGCATTGCGGTTATGCTGTGACATTTTGATTTCCATTTTCTGACATAGCTAGCTAGCTGTTTGTGATCTGGAAATAGCCATGTAAGGTTTCTGACATAATGTGCCAGCTAACGTTAGCTGTTTGTACCAAGCTGATCATGTAAGAATTATTTCGTTGACAGTTTATTTTCTGCATTAGCTTTTTAAAGATGAGTACAAAATTAACTAGTGATGCAGAAAGCTGCTTTATGTTAGCCGGGTAATCTAGTTAGCAATAGCTTCCATCAAGAGTCAATCAAGTTTATGCTACATATAAAAGTTCTTCTTTCTGTTGAAATATTACAGAAATCGCTGGCATGTTGTACAAAGACACAGATACTGCTTGATGTGAGCAGCTGCAGCAGACTGCAGTAAAAACAAGGCTACCCCACACATTTTAGCTCTGTTTAAAGTTAAATCAGTGCTTCCATCCACTTCTTATTCTTGCTGTTTGTCACAACAGTGCAGGAAAACTAAAATATAGCTGTTGTAGCTCAGTGTTTGAGCATTATAGTACACTACTATAACATTTTGTCATCGCTTCTGCAGTAGTTATATTGAGCGGACGTACGTTTTACCCTGCTAATGCTTAAACCGAAAGTAATCACAACTCTTTGTGAAAAGGGCCCGTTGTATATAGCACATTTTTGAAAAGAGTAACAGATGCATAATGGAAACACATGTTTATTTTTCTATATTTTTCATAATAACAGTGGTATATTAAAGCAATAAGCCAGAACACCCTTCCCTATGAAAAAATCACAAATTCAGCCTGGGTTTGATGCGCTTTCTGACTGAAACATATACATTTGAAGCGTGTAAGCCGTTCAAGTGACATACTTTAAACTATATTGCAGTTTTACTGTGAATCACACCGTAAGTATTTAAAATGAAGCCTGTGATATTCATTATGGAGTTGGAATTATTACTGTTAGCTATCGGACCAGCATAGTCTAATTTAATTTAATTAACTAAGAGAATAAATTGTAAGCCCCTCGGTTTAAACAAAAACAGGTTCTTACTTCATCATTACACTCGGCGGTCCATGCGAGCAGCATTTGATTCAAAGCTTATTCCATTAACAGCACAAGGATTCGTCATGACGCAGTGCAGTAATACAGAGTTCACTTATAGGTGTATGTCCTGTATTTTACAACGGTTGCGTCTGAAATGGCACAATTCCATACTATATAGTACGTGAAAACAGTACGAGAGAATAGTTTAGGTGTCTGAATACGCAGTGTTAATCGAAAATTCCCCGGATGCCATACTACAGGAAAGGAGAGATAGGGATACGCGAGAGAGGGAGGAAACATTTCTCCATCTTTTGAAGATGCTTATTAAAAATAAATAAATTGTTGAAAAAAAACTATAAAGTCTGTTGCCATTGTTACATTTTGTGTGAAACACAAAATTTGTAAATATGTGCGGATAAACATGTTAGGATGTATATTTTATGGTGTGTACTTTCCTGTCTTTTCAAACTAGGATTGTCCAGTTTTATCCACAAAAGGGCTGCTGAGGCTGAAGGTTTTCATTCCAGTCAAGCAGAAACACTATCAACATCCTTCAGGGATGGTAAATAATAGGATGGTTAGTACTGCAGTTTTCATGCTGTACACAACCAAATGAGCCATAGAGTGATTTTCCCTTGTAAGAGAACATAGTAGATAATATACCCTGTGGCCAATAATAGATGATATCAGACATTATGCTAGTCTTTAAAATGCAGTCACTGTTGATGCAAATCTCATAGACACAAAAGATGATAAAATAACTATCACAAGCTGCTCAATATATACATGGAACTTTGTGTGGGTGAATATGGAATGAGGTTTGGTTGTAATTTGCTTAGTAATATTTCTGATTATGTAGTAGCCTGTTTAAGCTGCAGTTTAATCAAAGCAGTGCACTAACCTTAACCATGGCAGCATCAGTGACTACATTTGATTTATACAGAAAATGCAGTTTTTACTCTGAGTTTTTGATAAGTTTCTTTCTGCTGGAGCAGTTGGACTTGTGATTTCCTAGCTGAAAGAGGGCAGTCGTAATGTCAACTACAGGGAAGCGCTGAGAAAACGGCAGTTCACTGTGGTCTGTTTTAGTTGCAACACAAGTGGAAAGTCTTTCGTATAGTATGTATATTTAACCTACATAGTGCTTTGGCACTTCAGTCAAGTGAGCAAACATCCAGTTCATCTCCAGTGGGGAAAGTGATGACCCTCCTGACTGTCCTGCTGACAACCCTACTCACTCTGTGTACAATATTATGCACAGATGACTTAAGAATGGCAAAGGCTCGCATGAGATCACACAATAGGATGCTGCCTGTGCCACCCAGTAGAGGAACACCAGTACCTCGATATCCCAGGTCCACCCATGTTCAGTTTCACGCCTTACTGCAGCAGTGAGGGAGGCAATGGCCTCCCGAGAGAGTCCGAGGTTGGTTTTGAGGTCTGCACCATTGAAATACAGCTGCAGGATGGGTACAGCTGTGTTCAGGTGACAGTATGATGTCATCTTTCCAAACTATGAATTCATGTACATAGTTTGTGTTATCTATCTAGCTATCTATCTATTTGTTGACTTATTAATGTGTGTGTGTATATATATATATATATACAAAATCGATTCTTAGATGCATCGCAATGCAGACATGAACGATTCTGAATCGATTCATGAATGTCAAAAATCGATTTTCTAAATATTTAATGTATAATGTAAACGGAACGTAAAGGGCGGAACTTGAAAGTGGGTAAGTGCAGCGCCCGCACACTTCGTTACGCGCACATAACAAACACAACTAGATGAGCAAGAAATACGACTGGCACCTTCTGCATTAAAAGCCAGGTTAGATCAGGAGTCACAACCCAAATGTTAAGAAGAGCCACTTTGTCCTTTCAACAAAAATCAAACCACCTTGGGAGCCGCAACATTTAATGTCCAGTATGTGTTAATGTCCTAGTTTAGGCTAAAAAATATAAACAAAAACGCTGACTTACTCTACTCCACTTTAAGTTTTAGCTATAGCCACTTTTCTTCCAACTCCGCCCGAAAACCTTTCCTCAAAAGTTGAATAGTTTCTTGTAAAATGTCTCTCATCGTTCGACTGTTTTACGAGGCTGAAGTTGCTTCTCACTCGCCAGCTTCTTGCTGAACTTTCCCATTCCACCTTTCCACCTCATTTTAGTGTTTGACAGTCTCTCGTTGCAGATTTAACGTACCAGGAAACCATCTGCGCTGCTTATAAATGCGAATAAGTCCATTCGTCTCCAAATGTCTGTCTTTCTCTTTTCCTTTTTCGTTCGCTACTAGCTCGGCGAAACCTCGTTGCTATGTGACCTGCAGTCTGCATGCGAGTTCTCAGGTGTTGCGAAACAGGGCTTTTGCGCATTTCACTGTAACAGCGCATTTTATCGCAGATGAGTGGCAGCAGCGTCTCCAAACAAGAGCAGTGAATGAGAGCCTTCTAGTTCACTTGCCACATCACTTCCATTTGATTTATTAATAAAAGATCTTGGACATAAATGCATTATGGATCATTACAAATACTTAGCTTTAAAAGTACCAAGTCCTCACACAGTAAGAAAATAGAAATCATGTATAGAAAAAAAAGATGCATCGATAATCGTTTTATAATCGCATCGCAGCCCTCTGAATCGTAATCAAATCGAATCGTGAGGTGCCTAGAGATTCCCACCCCTATATATTTGATATCTTTAAATTGAACTGACTAAAACGAACAGTGGTGAATAAGCTTCTGTTGTTTATGTTCGATGGTTCTTATAGAATTGCTATTAAAATGTATATGGTGTGAGTTTGTCTGTTTTTTTATGACAACACAGTGTATTTACAGTTACATGTGTGTGATTTACACACACACACACTTTCATTTATGCAGGGAGATTCACTCAAAAGAGGCCCAGAATATTCTGTAATAACTCTCGCTAGGATGAAGCAATCTGAACGAAACCATGCGCACCGTGTTCCTCAGTATATGGAGCTTCAAACAAGCCGGGATGTCCCGCATCCGAGTGATGAGGTAGGCGCCGGACATCTATATATTTACACACATATGTATATCGTGTATATGTTCTGTATGTTTTGTAACTTTACTGTTTCTATAGAAGCTGATTATACCTATGTCTGAGGTAACAAATCAATAACTATCTCTGAGCTACTGCTCAACACTGCCTCTGTGTGGAATTGTGTCGTACATCATTAAAAACCACAATGAGATACAAACGTAAAACAATTTTGGGGATTTTAATGAATGGGGCTTTTAAAGGTATTGGTATAGCATCATATGCCAAAGGATGTAAGGGTCAAAGGTCACTGGTAAGATGGTGGATGTAGTGGATGTGTGTGTACTGCATGCTATACCTGCAGCCTATGATGCTTTGTGTGACTTATGGCTGGAAGTTCTGGTGAAGCGTAAACAAACAATATGTGAAATACTGATAACATCCTAACATAGAAATGTGGAAATGAATAAAAATATCAGTAATATTTATTGTTGGGATGCTCGAATGCTTTTGTGCCGATGTTTGTAGCTTAATTGATGTGTGTACAGAAACCTGAACCTGCATGAGAGAAATGCATGAGAAATCGTCAGGGATTCCTATTTATAGACTACACCAATTATTCATACTAATAAAGTCATTTCATGTAAACTTCTTTCAGTCAGATACAGGCAGCCATTACACAACAATGTCAATGTAGGAACCTGTTTTTAGTCCAGTGCGTCAATAATGCTTCTTGTATATTCACCATAGTAGCTAGCTGTTAGCATCATTTTTTTAGCTCATAAATAGACATGCCAGTAACATTCTTCACTTTAACAGACATGCCAGTAACATTCTTCAGTTTGATTTAGTCTTGAACTTGAAGTCTGTTTTATTATTGTAGCATTAGCCTGTTAGCGGGTTACCTTTCTGTTGACCTGCTCTTTGAGGGCAGAATCCAGTTATACAGAGAATATAATGTGTAAATTAGTTAAAGTGAGTCTGTTAGGAGCGAACGCTGATGTTTTTACTGGCAGTTTGTCATCTGCTTGAATTTTATGGGCAGATTTCAATACTTACAACGAGTCATTATGAAGTCACACTCACACGTCTGATGAAGCTCTGTGCTTTTTATTCTTGTAACATTGCTGTTCTTGCTGTAATTTCATTTTCACTCAGCTGTACTGGCAGCTGAAAACTGCATGTTATCACAGAGTCTTTTAATGGGACAAAAAGTAGCTTAAAAAGCAAACACACTTTTTCTGACTTTCTGACACTAAAAACAGTAACAAACAACACGTCTGTCACCTAACTGGATATTTTAGATGTAATCTTGAAACACAATGGTCATAGGAAAAGTGGATTAAGGAGTGACCTCCATGGTAGCCATAGTGACACTAGGCTCAATCTTGTTTATAACCTACAGACACTAAATATCTGCAGCGTCTCTCTGAAAACAAAATACCTCCCTAGCTATTTCAGAGACACTGCAGATTTTTTACAGTGACTGTCCGATAGTAAACAAGATTGAGCCTGATGTTTCCATACTTGGGGAGTTTTGAAGAAAAGTATGCGTTCAATAGCAATCCTTACTTAGAAAACATTACCTTGTTTAAAAGATTGCTGGGTTGTTATCTCATGCACAGAGTTTCACTCAACTACTTTGAACTTTTCACACTGTATATGAACTGTCTAAGATTTCCATTAGGTTTACTCATTATGTGGACATGAAGTATGTCCATTTTTTTGGATACTTGAATTAAAAACAATAAAAAAAAATAAATAAAATAAATAAATAATATACTTCTATCTGTAACCTTACAACCACTAAACTAATTATTAGAAAAAAAGAAAATAAAAAACAACAATAACCTGGTTTCAAAATTGTGCACAACCTCACAACACTTTGTTAAAGTACCTTTTACATTTATTACAGCAGTAAGTCTTTAACCCCTTAAAATCTCAGGCTTATACTAAGACTTATTATTCAGTAACTACAGGAACTTCAGTGCAAACTGGTTGAGCTATTTTAAGGTTGTGTTGCTGACCGGTGGTTTATTACACACTTCTAAAGTTGTCACATGTGCAGTTTACAATTTTAATCCACACTTCCTTCAGAAAAAGCTTCACTCAGTGAAATTAAATGTTGGATTTACTCTAAAATGTTATGTGAAGCGGTTCCACGCAACTGGGTTAAGTAGCCTTTAAGATGCTCAGTTGAGCAACATGTACCCAATGAATTTAAGTAAATCACAGGAGGAAAAGAACATAAAGTTAATAGGTGTATGTTAGATCTACATAGTTTCATTAAGTTGTTTTTGTACAACTGATCTGTCATAGAATTACACTCTGCAGCCTCATTCACCAACCGTTCTTAAGAAAAGATTTCTTCTTAAAACCCACTTACGTAGTTTTCATGAAGATTCTGACATTCACTGCTGTTTACTTATTTGGGATTTGTTCTTAGGTAAGAACAGAATCTACACACACTCAAGAGCACAAAGGTACAAACAAGTCTGCAGTTTAAGAGCATGTCATGAGTCTGATGTAGACTTAGGACTTTTCTCAAGGATAGTGGTGAAAGATATTGGTGAATGACGCCCGTTGTGGCTGGGTAGTATCAGAAAGAGGCGCACCAAAGGAAAGGTAGGTCAGGGGGAAAGACAGCACAAAGAGAGTGAGTAAAACAGGGAAAGGAATATGCAGATAGATGATGCCAGGAGAAAAAGGAGAGAGACACTGACAAACAAACACTTATGAAGTAAATCTGATATCTTGCTTAATTTCATTGAAAGAACACAACTGACTCAGTTTCACTGACTTACATGCATTTGATAAGGAAGATCAGCAAATGAAAACTGATCAAAACCAACATCAGAGCAATTCAGTTTTTTTAATGGTTCTTCAAACTGCGAGGTGATCTATACACAGACTGATTTAGCAGATTTCACAGGTTTTCTACTTGTTGAAATCTAGACTCTGACTTGGCCTTTCTAAGACACTGATCTTCCTTTTTGAAACATTCCTTGGTGGACTTGGATGAGTGCTTTGGATTATTATCAGTCATGTTGGAATGGGAAATTGTTCTTTATCTTAAGCTTTTTGACTGAGGTTAGCTGGTTTGTGCCAGTATCTTGATTTTTGGAGCTTGTAATTGTGCCACCTATCTTGACCAGAGCCTCTGTCCCAACTGAAGAGAAGCAGCCTCTATATATCATATAAGGAGTGACCAGTACCTGCTAGAAGTTTCTTGCGTTTTTAATATTGTTGTAGCTCTCTAAGTAGCCTCTCTGATGAACTCTCTTCTTGTCCTTTGGAGGGTTGTCGTGACCATGGCGATGTCCATGTGGTGCCATATTTTCTCCATCTGTGCATCATCTATATGGCGAATTCTACTGAATTATGGGCATATATATCAAAATGGGCATATATATCAAAATCAAAACAATACATTTCCTCAGTTTCAAAATTGTATATGTTGTCTTCATACTGTGTTCAATGAAATATAGTGTTTAAATGATTTGCACATCATTACATTCTGTTTTAATTTACATTTTGCACAGCGTCCCAGCCTTTTTGGAGAGGTTGTATACAAAATCATCACTTATAGGGTACTGTTCAAAGGTGGCTGTCTCAAATCCCAAAACTCCAATTTCAAGTTGTGAAAATAATACTTACATATTTTTTAAAGTGAAGTTGAAAGATTAATTAAGTTAAAATTTTAAACAGAAAAAGTTTATTTAGAAAATTCTGTCCCACGTTTTCATATCAATACTGAAACACAAAGAGTTTTAGTCCATAGGTGGAGCCTAATTTTAGCCACACCCCTGCATTTTAGAGCAGGAAGTGAGACTGCATCCCTGTCCCTCATGGCCACATGGTGAGCAGTTCGATCCCATTCTTCTGAAGTAAATGTGTCCCAATTTCTGTAAATCAGTGTGGAACATTGTCACTACTGAAACACAGATTTTCTGCAGTTAGCAGAGGTGGGAACAAGTCACTAAGTTGCAAATAGCAAGAAAGTCTCAAGTCTTCATACTGGTCCCAAGTCAAGTCCCAGGGAAATGTCGAGTCCCGATTCATGTCCCGAGTCAGAACAGGCGAGACTTAAGTCGAGTCCCAAGTCATTAGTCCTAATCTTCGAGTCCTACACAAGTCAGTCTGCATTCTTCAGCTAATTTAAGGCCACAACACTGAATAATGGTAACAGTACGTTAGCAGTGTATGGCTGTACATTAATTTTTTATTATTATTATTTTACCCTTTAACTAAAATACAAAATTTAGACGACAACAGAAACCAAAACGAACGAGCTAGACAAAGTTTACAGAAAAGAGCAAAACAATGTTGAATGTACGAAGCTTAAGTTGACTTTTTGCCAGATTCTTATTTGAATTTCCGTCCCACCTTGGTGCAACAGCCAGGGGCCGACATGTAACTGCTGCACCATTTAAGATGGAACGGCAAATTCCAGTATGAAGCTGGCGAATAAAAAGTTAGCTTCAGCCTCGGGTTGAATGTTTTGCGTGTTTTACCCGCAGAAGCTGTTAAAATTGGTGCGTTTCTCCAGTAAGAGTTTAAATGGCTGATCGAGGGTGCATTGATGGTGTTGATGTTTCGCGTGTTTCCAGCTTATGGAGGTGAACTTGAGCTCTAACACTTCTCTTGTCTTCTGATATAAAATAAGCTGAGAATAAGCACAGTAACAGACATTTGACGAGGTTGCTGTTTATTCAATTTACAGCAGAAATGAATCCATACACATTAAAAATAATCGACTATGTAGCTGTCAGGCTCTCCACATTTCTTCCACTTTGAATCTTTCCGAGTCTTTCTGAGTCATGAAGCTCAAGTCTGAGCCAGAGTCCGAGTTACTGGTGTTCAAGTCAAAGTCGAGTTGCAAGTCTTTCTTGATTTTCTCGAGTCGAGTCTAAAGTCATCAAATTCGTGACTCGAGATGGACTCTAGTTCAAGTCACATGATTCATGTCCGCACCTCTGGCAGTTCGGTCAAATTTTTTTAACAAAAATATTATGATTTTATGTTTGTACAACTGTTTAAAGCTGTGCTTCCTAGTCATGTAATGGCTAGTGTTTGTGAATTCTGCTCAGCATCAGTAAAAACTGTCACGACTAAATTATTTGGTAACATTTTGATAGTGTTATGATTATTAGTGCCAAAATGAAAAGGCCAATGTTTTGTTTTGATAAAAATAAACATAATAAAGTTACAGAGTCACTCAAAAGGATTTTAACCTAAAGTCCAAGTCAGTTTAAACACATCATAACATGATCATTGAAAATATCTAAAGATTGATTTTTTTTTACAGTGGAAACTAATCCTCTTGAATAGTTTATAAAATGAGATCCATAATTTTATTTATTTTTTGGTTTGAATGAATCCATTTCTAGCTATTTTTACTGCTACCCTCTTAAAATCCCATGTTTATTATATCCTAAGGCTTTTTTTGAGTAAATACATGGACTAGAATGGATCTTGGCTGGGTTAGTCGCTCTCTCCATGGCAACCATAGAACCAGAACTGGAGCCATCGTCTGCAATGTCCATTATGACATCATTCCATTCCTTTATAGCATCATTCCCAAATTTGCATATAGAACACAGCAGAAGTGAATCTAACAACACTTTTCTCATTCAGTGTCTTATTTGACTGACTTTCACCTGTGAAATTTGATTCTACGTGTTGAAGCACCTTTGTAAGGACCATGTCTGTGTATTTTCTGCGTTCCAGGAAAACAAAGAGTGAGTTTTGCCTGAAGCGTTTTTATCTCACACAATAATTACTTAAAAAAACATTCTCAGTAATGAACTTTCTACAATAATTAAAAAACTTATTACAGAAGATGAAGCACAGCAATGTTTATGTAGTTGGACGATTCATTAAAGAATGGAAGAGTTCTGAAATATTTCTTTTATTTTTAGTGGTTTAAACTTTATAATGAAGAAGTAAATTTAAGAAATGAGGAGTCATGAATCAGATTTTACTCTGGAGCCTAAATGTGCTGATGTTTTACAGCTGTGAGACAATTTAAACAAAAAACGCATTGTAAAAACTTCATTTTAAGCAGTTTTAATACAAGAACGAGAAAGAAGCCAAAAGGCAGATTCAAGCTTTATAGTTAAGAGCCATTTTTTCCATAACTAGAGCTCATGGACTGCTAGGGCTAAAACTCAAATTACCCCTCTACTGTATATAATGTACTGCATAGGTCACAAAACTATTGCTTTTACAATCAAACAGTGCATTAAATGCCCAGTAAGGAGCCGTGCAGCCTATGACTGAATCCTAAATGTTTTTCTTGGGCGTTTAATACGTGTTGAATGTAGAAGCCATAATGTGTGAAGGCAGGTTTTCAGATCTTTTTGCTCTGTAGGGGCAAATTCAGACGACACAGAGCCCCAAGTGGACCAGAGACCTAACAACAGCGGTCATGACTGCACCTGCCTCGGCCCGAGAGGAAAGAGGAAGAAGAGCAGCAGCGGGCCGTCCCAAAGAAAGAGACAGAGAGTGGAGGCGGAGGAGACAGAAAAAGAAGAGCAGCAGGTTTTAACAACCACTGCAGATGGTGAGGAAGGGCAGCGGAGCTCTTGTGAGTCATCACGGTTTGTGTCCAGTGACAATGTTTCGTCCAAAGGACATAGCGAGACAGATCGTGAACTTGAGGAGTCACAGAGTGACCACGAGGCACAGAGTGACCACAGTGACAGTGGGGATGACGAACTTGATGACAGAATACTGAGGGGTGTGTAATATGACATTAGAAACACACACACACACACACAGGCACACACACACACACACACACATACACAAACAGTGCATCCATTGATCAGTGAAAACTCTACTCTCCCTGCAGAGGAGCTGGATCGCAAGTATGTCCAGCAGGACCGTCTGGGTGAAGGAGGATACGGCTCAGTGTACGCCGGCTACCGCAGAGACGACCTGCTACCTGTAACTAATACACACACACTTCTGCAGCTGTTGTATAGAGTGGCTGCTTGTGAGATAAACTAACCCTGTTCAACAAAACTAACAGAAGAAAACAAAGACCACTTTAATACAGTGACAGTTAAAATAGTGTTTAGTTACTGATTCAAAAGCATTCACCACATAACGGTAATGTGTTTAATCCAGTCTTTTTTTATCTTGCAGGTGGCTATTAAACACATCCCCAAAAACAAGGTGCAACACACCATTGTGGTGAGCGTACACACACACACACACACACACACACACACACAAAAAAACAGTACCACATTACCAAACTAAAACAGCCTCTCCAAATGAAGAATTGTTAAACTAAACATTTTGTGGCCATTAAAGCTAGAACCAGTATTACTATGGCCAGTGAGATAGCAGCCAGCTAGCACTGGAGTCACAAGTCAACAAGGGACCCCCCAAATAGCAGGGGGTATTTCAGCATGCCTGCTTACTTATTATAGGAGCAACACAATAGTCTCGAGAATGAGATCTTTTGGTTTAAAGACTAGAAAACTCCCTTCTGATGACATTTCTTGAAGATGGGATGAAAGTTTGGAAAACTAATATATTGGGGTGGACTTTGGTGGGCAGGCTGTATGAGTTATATGAGTTAATGCAGAAGGAATTCACATATGTGACAATATTGCTAAAAGTCGAATATTTATTATTTAAATATTTTTATTGCTGTGGGAAGATTCCCAAAGGCTGTATGAAATATTTGAGTAATGCTTTCTGGGTATTGTAGTGATATCACATCAATAGATACAAGTAAACAATATTGTGAAACCACTGAGAGATTCAGTGCTGAACTGCAGATTATTACATAACATGATAACAGATTCCACACTAAACTGTAAAAGTCTCAAACTGAACACCTGCAAGGTGGATCTACAAGACAGAAGTTTGGTGAAGTCTGAAGGAGGACTATGTGTAATAATGTGCTCTGTTATAGATTGTGGATGGAGAACAGAAAGAATACCCACTGGAAGTGGTGCTGTTGTCAATGGTGGGGGAAGGCGAGACCGTTACCGGACAGACACAAGGCGCTTCCGTAGCGCTGCTGGACTGGTGCGAGCTGCAGGACGAGCTGGTGATGGTGATGGAGCGGCCAGTGCCCTCCAAGGACCTGATAGACTACGTCTATGACAGTGGAGGTTACCTACTGGAAGAGGAAGCCAAGGTGAGAGACAATGCTCCTGAAAGACACTCCCTCACCTACTGAGACTGGTTTTAATTTAAGATACATGTACACAATTTTCCCCTTTAACCCCAAACAAAGTTGTAGCTCTGCATTGCAGCTACGAGGCTAATGTAGCTAACAAGTACATAAAAGGTTCAAGATTCTTTATTATCATTAATCAGCACACAAGTGAACAGAGGAAGGAGATGATATTTACTCTGGTTCAGTGGTGCAGTGTAACCAATAAAAGGAGTATTCAAATCTGATGTGCAAGTGACATGTACAATAGGTTTGACCAGGTCATAGAAATGGTACAGAAGTACGTCATGCAGGAATAGAGTAAGGTGGTTTGTACAAAGTGACATTGGCATTTAAAGGGGAATTCAGTATTATTTCTATTTGTTTATATTGCTTTGGTTATCATGAACTTTAATAATGAGAACCTGCACTTCTATTCTGCCTCCAACATTACATTCAAGTGGTTTCTGACACTGTGTAACATACTGTTGTCTATGAAAGTGAACAAAAGTACAGGCAAAAATCAAGATGGCTCCTCCTAGTGTTTGTACTTTTGTCTATTTTTACAGATACCAGTATGTTATACAGTGTCAGATACCTCATAAGCAAATCTGGCGTACAAGCATATCGAACTGAACCAAGCTATGAATTTTTTGATGACCTTCTAACAAGAATGTGCTGCTTTTATTATATTAACTCCATCCTCTTTCATACTGTAGGTAATCCTTAGACAGCTAGTGGAGGGTATGATCGATGTCCACTCTAAAGAGGTCCTGCACCGAGACATTAAGCCAGACAACATTCTGGTACAGACGGACCCTGAGGCTCTGCATGTGCGCATTCTGGACTTTGGCTGTGGCGACTTCTTGCAGGAAGACCCCTACACCAGCTATTACGGTATGTATTCACAGTGAACACTGACAAAACTTTATTTTAACACTCAGCTTCATATTTATGAAACTACCTTCTTTGGTTTGAAGAGCAGGTTTTGTCTACATAATGATTTGACAGTTTTCTTTTCTGACCTGTTATATAAAATTGTGTTTAAACAACTAAAAGGTTTGAATGTTGAGGAGTGCTGATGAATTTCAAGATACACTAGTTTTTAAAATTCCATTTCCTGTATTAGTAATTTATTGTGTAAACAATAACAACCTAAATCATACAGCATATATTTAAACATTATATATTAGTCTCCAACAGGATTTTTGATTTATTCCAATATTTGAAGTATTCTGTGATAAAATAAAGTGGTGAAAATAATATGCTGTCATCTTCTATTTACAACAATGTTCTGTCACTTTATCTGCCTTGAGCTTTGATGACCACTTTTAGATGGGTATTATTAGAATTTTAAACGTTTTTACAGCTTACTACTAATTATGTGAAACGTAAAACTACACAGGGTTATCATATTAGACTTACTATATATAATTGATTTTATATACTACAAAAAACTTCTTTTTTTTTCTCCAAGAACCTTTATATACTCCAGTGAAGCCTTTATGGCTCCTGTATTACTGAAGAGGTTGATTGTGAAGTTTTGAACAGTAGTGTTTATAGTAAAGTCCACACGTGTCCACTCACTGTCATTGTTGTATTTTAAAGGAACGCCTGATTATACTCCTCCTGAGTGGTTCCTGGACAGATCCTACCAGGCTGAGCCATGCACAGTGTGGCAGATTGGAGTTGTGCTGTTCTTCATGCTGACTGGACAGCTCCCCTTCTACACCTCCGAAGAAATAATTAGTGAGGAGCCCGACATACAATACCAACTCTCCCAAGGTGAGTGTGGACACACAATCGTCTGCAGAGAGTCTTCACTGTGCAGTTATTGTCTAAATGTCTGTGTGTGTGTTCACATACATCCATCTACAAAGATACAAAACCATTTAAAAACTTGAAATCACTTTTAATAATATTTTTTTATTATTTTATACATTATAGGAACCCACACAGTATGAATGTAAATCTTATAAGCTATTCACCAAAATATATTTTTATGTTTTATTTCATATTTTAAGAATTATGTGAACAAGAAATTATGAAATAATAAATAATATACTGTAATTTTTTGTTTATATTCATTTCTGTCTGAGATTTGATCACCACTTTTGAAATATACAGTAATCTGGATGTTAATTTGACTTCACGCTAGATGTTCTACAGCTTTCTCAGTCATTAGAATCATCTACAGCTCTGTTCATCATTCTGGACACAGCTACACTTTCTTCAGTTACATTTTGCTACTAATTATTTCAAATCAGTGAAGCTACACAGGACTTACATATTAGAACCATTGTATACATTTACACTACGCTTCAAAAGTCTGAGAATCTTTCAATAATATAAAATCTATTTTGTTGTACAGAATGATTCTAATACGCCTGTCATGTACATCTTCACTGGTTTCAAATAATTATTAGGGCACTAGGAGCCTGTAAAACAATGTAGAAATGTTATATGTGTCCAGAATGATGAACGGAGCAGAGAATTGTGTTATAATAAAATTCCTATCCATTCATCATAATTCGAAATTACAGTACATTTTTTGTATTTCTGTATATAAAACATTGAAAAACAAAACTATTGTTATTGAGAAGTTATGGACACTGTGTTGTAACTTACCCTGCTGTGTGGAGGCTGTACTTTAGTCTGACTCGCTCTCGCTGTGAGTTATTTACATGCTTCAAAATGGTGCTTCTATATATATATCTTTGTATATAACAGGACGTTAAAAATGCACAAGTAGAAGTACCTTCATCAGAGAGCACCAGTTAAGCTTGTGTCCAGAAATTCTCTCTCTCTGTCTCTCTCTCACACAAACACACAGTTCTGACTAAGTATGTCTGTGTGTCTCTGCAGAGTGTGAGGATCTGTTGAGGAGCTGTTTGGACAAGCGGTCTCAAAGCAGACCCTCTCTCCAAGACATACTGCAGCACCCCTGGCTACAGTGACCCCCACGGACCGGCTGATTGATTTTGATGAAATGTCTTTTAATATCTTCATTTTATTACCTTAACCTTAATTTAGTTCTCTGATTTCAGTACCCTCAATGCCGTCCTTGCCGCTGCGGCTCCACCAGGGCATGGAGAAACTGACCCACAGTGTGCCTTCTGCTCCCTCCGCCACCATTAAAGCTTACATAAACGCTGCTTGTGCCTGGTGGGACCACGCCTCCGCTGCTGGTAACTGACCTGAGCTGGACGATGATTTCACATACAGTCATCAATAAAGACACACAAGTCTTTCATTTAGAATCAGTTTAGAATCAGTTTTGAATCACTTGCAATAATAACATTTTTATTATATACAATAATAATTCGCACAGTGTCGAAATGTATATTATAAAAGATTTGCCAAATATATTTTTACATATTTCATGCAATATTTAAATCTCTCACACAAACACAGAGTTCTGACCGTGCATGTCTCTGTGTCTCTGAAGAATGTGAGGATCTGTTGAGGAGCTGTCTGGAGGAGCGTTCTCGAAGCATTTCCCTGGCTACAGTGACCCCCACCATTCCCTTGTTTTGAAGAGTCTGCTTTTAATACCCTTATTTTACTTCCCTTAATTTATTACCCTTAATTTTGTTCTCTTAACCTATTACCCTTAATTTTGTACTCTTCTTTAAGTGCTTTTAATTTGGTAAGTTTATTTTAGGACCATTAAATTAGTACCCTTATTTTAATACCCATAATTTATTATCCTTATGTTAATACCCTTCATTTAGTACCCTTATGTTAGTTTGCTTTGATTTAGTATCCTTATATTTTACCCTTAATTTAGTACCTTTTTATTACTCTTAATTTTAATCTTTTAGTTTAATTTTCTTAATCTAGTACTCCTAAATTTAGTTCACTCAGTCTAGTAATTTTATTTCATTTTCCTACTTTCCTACTACAACTAAAAATGTACTTCACAAATAAAAATGTACATATGATTTTACATCATGACTCTGTGAGTCTTTGTAATGAGCAGTGGTGTAAGTACTGGCAGTGCAGTCGGGACAGTCGCACTGAGGCCTGTAGCTCCCATCTTTTAAGAAATGCTTATGTTACTGCCTACACTATTTTACACTTATGACTGTTGGTTTACTATGATAGCTTAAAAGTACATGCCTAGTTTAACCACTAGGCTACATCAGCGCTAACTTGGTTGAGGCATCACTCTTTTTAACTCTAGCGATGTCTTGGCTGTGTGAGAAAATCATGAATGGGTGCGACTCAGAACTTTTTTTAACACTTCCGAAGTTCAGTCTTAGAAGTCGGTTGCATTTTCTGCTTTTCACGATCCAAGTAATCCCAGGTCAGAGCTGATGCTGCCCTTAATGAGAGCTTCCCAGGCTCTCGTTAGCGTTTGGGATTCCAATGCTGGTGTTATTCCGCCTCTTGTGGCTGGCAGCTGAAAGAAAGTCTGGCAACTGACAGAACTTTCACTGATGAAAAAGTAGAGGTTTACAGTAGCTACACAGGGACATCCACCCTGGTTTCCCCAACCAGATCTGAGGGGGAATTAGGTTCAACAACAATAAAGAACCAAAAAAGACTACATCTCTTTTAGACACAGATACCCCACCCCAGCCCACCCCTTCTATTATACACTCACTCTTTGGTGTTTATTTTGTGGGACATTATGTTACTTCCCTTCATCTTAGACATTATTTTCAGGGACATTATTTTGTTCATTCTCTCTTTCATCATTATTTGGAGCAACATCTATCTGATCTTCTACATCACTTTCAAATAGAGGGCTGTAATCAGTTTTGAGAAACTGGTGTTATGTTTTCAGGGTTCTGACAGACTTTCCCATTTCGACTAACAATTTGAGGTTCAAAGTATTTGAAGGTTTGTGCTGAAGCAGACTCTTTTGTAAATTTAACAGCCTTTGGTTTAACTCATGGAAACTGTGTCATTGAGTTACCTGTCATGAGCTCTGGTTGGCACTTTTCATTTCATTCACTCGTCTATGAACATACAGCCCTCCAGAATAAGAGTCCGTGTAAAAGAAGGTGTAATAAATGAACCAAATAGCCTAAAATCAACTTGTACCCCTTTCTAATTTCTAAACAGTACAGACAAGCCTGACACCACAGTATTAACAGAATCACACAACGCTCCTGAGAAACAACAACTCCTTACTACTCTTAAACCAAAAAGGTTTACTGCAAATAAGTGCGCTCAGCACCAAATTAAACATTATTTCTGCACTGAATATCATGTATATAATCCAGTATGTGTATCCATTACTTTACCAATTCACCTGGCCAAAATTTGCTTTTCATTGGCTTTTCTTAAACGGTTTAATAGAATTCACTCAAGACTTTACGGCTGCTTCACATATAGCAAAATAGTGCCATCTACTGGCGAAAAGATTATCTGTAATTTCCAGCTGAACAGTTGAAGAGTTTCATTCCAAAATGCTGTTTCCATTACTACAAATGTTGTATATAACACATTTTTGAAAAGAGTAACAGACGCATAATTGAAACACATGTTTATTTTTCTAAGGGTGGTATATATTTTTCATAATAACAGTGGTACATTAAAGCAATAAGCCAGAACACCCTTCCCTGTGATAAAATCACAGTAACGCAAATAGCTTATTGCTTTAATAAAACAACGGCCAACATAAAAAATGATTTTATATATATATATATATATATATTTAAGAAAATGATTTTCTAAACGTTCTTATTAATAATGATCAACATAAACAAGTATTCCGCCAAGAAATGTGGTTCCTTTAGTGTATGATATCGTTGCCGAGCAATCACAGACTGCTGAATGCACAGAAGAAGGTTTGGTCGCCCATCACTGTCTACTGCGGTCATTTCATAAACTTTTTTTTTTATCTTTTTGTCATATAATAATGAACATAACACAGTTTAATGCAAAAAAATTACCACCTCAAGTCTTACACAGCACCAAACCAATGGTGCCCCGCTTCTCGTGCTGGGGCTGAATCTCAAATGGCTCCCAGCTCCCTACATAGTGCACTAAGTTGGAATTGAAATACTGGCTTCTGTATGACCCGTTCAAGTGACATATTTTAAACTCTTACATTGCAGTTTTACAGTGAATCACACCGTAAGTATTTAAATTCAAGCCAGTGATATTAATTATGGAGTTGTTTAGGTTGTTAGCTATCTTTTAGCCTGTTAGCTCTCTGACCAGCATAGTCTAATTTAAGTTAATTAGCGTTAGCTAAGAGAATAAATTGTAAGCCCCTCGGTTTAAACAAAAACAGGTTCTTACTTCATCAGTACACTCGGCGGTCCATGCGAGCAGCATTTGATTCAAAGCTTGCCATTTCCATTAACAGCACAAGGATTCGTCATGACGTGGCGCAGTAATACAGAGTTCACTTATAGATTTATATCCTGTATTTTACAACGGTTGCGTCCGAAATGGCACAATTCCATACTATATAGTACGTGAAAACAGTACAAGAGAATAGTTTATGTGTCTGAATACGTAGTGTTCATCAAAAATTCCCCGGATGCCATACTACAGGAAAGGAGAGATAGGGATGCGCGAGAGAGGGAGGAAAGGTTTCTCCATCTTTTGGTGATGCTTATTACAAATAAATAAATTGTTGAAAATGAACTATAAAGTCTGTTGCCATTGTTACATTTTGTGTGAAACACAAAATTTGTAAATATGTGCAGATAAACATGTTAGGGTGTATATTTTCACTTTAAAAAGTTTCTTTATTCTGTTACAAAGAACATTGAATTTTATGTTTTGTACTTTCCTGTCTTTACAAACTGGGATTGTCCAGTTTTATCCACAAAAGCGCTGCTGAGGCTGAAAGTTTTCATTCCAATCAAGCAGAAACACTATCAACATCCCTCAGGGATGGTAAATAATAGGATAGTAATGCATTTGTCCTGCTCTACACAACCAAATGAGCCATAGAGTGATTTTCCCTTAAGAAAACATAGTAGATAATATACCCTGTGGCCAATATTGGATGATATAAATAACTCATACATTATGCTAGTCTTTAAAATGCAGTCACTGTTAATGCAAATCTCATAGATACAAAAGATTATAAATTGGTTGTAATTTCCTTAGTAATATTTCTGATTATGTAGTAGCCTGTTTAAGCTGCAGTTAAATCAAAGCAGTGCACTAACCTTAACCATGGCAGCATCGTGACTACATTTGATTTATACAGAAAATGCAGTTTTTACTCTGAGTTTTTGATAAGTTTCTCTCTGTTGGAGCAGTTGATTTCCTGGCTGAAAGAGGGCAGTCGTAATGTCAGCTACAGGGAAGCACTGAGAAAACGGCAGTTCTACCTATGTTATACCAGTTATACCTATGTTTTTCTGAGGTAACAAATCAATGATTTGATCCGCATTCATTATCTCTGAGCTACTGCTCAACACTGCCTCTGTGTAGAATTGTGTCGTACATCGTTAAAAACCACAGTGAGATACAAAAAGTATGGTGAGTGGGGATTGTAATGAATGGGGCTTTTAACTGTATTGGTATAGCGTCATACGTCAAAGGACGTATGGGTCAAAGGTCACTGGTAAGATGGTGGATGTAGTGCATCTGAGGATGTGTGTGTTCTGCATGCTATACCTGCAGCCCATGATGCTTTGTGTGACTTATGGCTGGAAGTTCTGGTGAAGCGTAAAAACAAACAATGTGTGAAATGCTGATAACATCCTAACATAGAAATGTGGGAATGAATAAAAATATCAGTAATCTTTATTGTTGGGATGCTCGAATGCTTGTGTGCCAATGTTTGTAGCTTAATTGATCTGTGTACAGAAACCCGAACCTGCATGAGAGAAATGCTGTCGTCAGGGATTCCTATTTATAGACTACAACAATTATTCATACTAATAAAGTCATTTCATTTAAACTTTAAGTCAGATAAAAGAAGAGAACCATAATGCACTACTATTACACAACGTCAATGTAGAAATCTGTTTTGATAATGCTTCTTGTATTTTCACCATAGTAGCTAGCTGTTAGCATCATGCTAGCTGCTGTAGTTTAATTTTTTTTAGCTTGTAACAGACATGCCAGTAACATTCTATGGAGCCCCTAAGGGGTCGTGGTTAAAAAAAAAAGGTTAATGACATTGTGTTCCCTCGCAAATGTTTTGCGTTCCCTTGCAAATAAAATGCATTCCCTCGAAAATATTTTGCATTACAATACAACGGTTTGCATTAGCTTGCAAAAGCTGTGCTTTGCTTAAGCTCAGACATGAAGCAGCTCATTGAATTTTGCGTTGATCTTGGATTGAAATATAAAGACGTGTCGCTTCTCAAAATCAAACATGATTATGCAATTAGTGAGCACAAACTGAAACTGAGACCAAGTGTCCTTGTACAGTTAAAGCTACATTTACAGAGACCGCAGAAAACAGTTGTTGAATAAACTCAGCATAGACTGGCGAAACTGGGAAAACAGCTTTTAACGTTAGCCGTGTTAAAAACAAAGCTCTAATGTAGGCAATGTCATTGGGCACCTCTGGTGCTACGTTTGCTTGCTGTCTGACAAGCATATATTTTGTGAGGGAATGCAAAACATTTGCGAGGCAACGCAATGTCATTAACTACACGGTCCCTTAGGGGCTCCATAACATTCTTCACTTTGTATGACTCAGAGTAACTCTTAATTTAGGTTAAGTCTTGAACTTGAAGTTGTCTTATTATTGTAGTATTAGCCTGTTAGCCGGTAATGTTTCTGTTGACCTGCTCTTTGAGGGCAGAAAGTTATACAGAGAATATAATGTGTATATTAGTTAAAGCGAGTCTGTTAGGAGCAAGCACTGATGTTTTTACTGGCAGTTCATCATCTGCTTGAATTTTATGGCCAGATTTCAGCGCTAACAATGAGTCATTATGAAGCCACACTCACGTCTGATGAAGCTCTGTGCTTTTTATGTTTGTAACATTGCTCTTCTAGCCGTAATTTCATTTTCACTCAGCTGTACTGGAAGCTGAAAACTGCATCTTAGAGACATTTAACGGGACAAAAAGTAGCTTAAAAAGTAAACACACTTTTTCTGACTTCAATAAAAACAGTAACGAATGACACTTTTGTCCCCTAACCGGACAGCCGGCGTGCAGTGCATACAATGAGCCAGAGATGGAGAGGTTTCTCAGGACGCTTTCACACCTACCTTGTTTGGTGTGGACCTATGAAACTTTTTCGTTAGTTTGCTTCGTTTCGACGTGTGTGAACATTCCACCCATATTTGGGTCTGCATCAAGCAGGTGAACCGGTCCGGCAAAAACCACGGGTCTAGGTGTGCTTTCAACCGAACCATGTTCAGTTCACCGCTGGTGGGAGCGCTTTTCATGATAACGAGGGAATCCATCAGTAGAGCTGCTTCTTTGTCTAGCAGCACGTCAGCGCAGTACTGTTAGCTTCATCTGCCTGTTTTAACATTTGACTCTTTTCAGACTCTTACATCGTTCCTGATATATTAGCGGCAGCTGATAAAAACGACAAATGAGCTACCCCAAAAGCCCACTGAGCAGAGTGTGGTTTATTTCAAATTAGGCGCTAAACTCTCAAAATTAAAGAGACATTTCGAGACCAAACAGTTACTAAGCCATGTAGTATCCAAGCTTCAGGTGTAATCTGACGTTGCAGGATTGGAATGTTTAAGTGAGGGGGCCCCTCGTCCAAAGGTCCCTTTCCACTTTAGTTCCAGATGAATGAGACTATTCTAAGAAGGACCATGTTCTGTCTCCTTTCTCCATAACAACCACCCTATATAAGCAGTAGGTCATACTGCTCGGTAGGGGACACTTGGAACGGATCCCCTCTCAGGTACTTTATAGTGCTTGATATGATACTGTTTTACTTTGTAATAAACATCTTATACAAGCAAGATGGTGTCAGTGGAGACTTCTTCATCATCGCTATTTAATAAACAACAAGAATTTGGCGTCACAAACAGGATTGTAAACAAGAATTTGGCGTCATGAACTCCGGACGTGTTGTGGCTTGCTGCGTCGCCGACAGCCTTAGCGCACTTGCTCCCACCATGGCAGCAATTCAGGTGGGCATTTTTCACATGATTGTGCACTAGTTCGTTCGTTGGGGCTGTTGGGTGTTTGCTGTCTAGTAGCACTGTAAAGAATCGTGTGCGTGCGTGCCATGCTGTGTTGATGTTTGGAGTACTTCTCCGTTCTAAATTTGGGTTTTATTGCATTGTGCACGCCGCAATAAGGGGGGAGTATAATAGAGAAAAGGAAAGCTGATGTAAAAGTGTAGAATAACTTAATTAGTAACGATAAGGTGAGCTAAATAACACCATGCGAGATTAATCAAGGTTGGGCCCTTCTTAACGGTAAGACGTGTATATTAGTCACTGCATGAAAGTTGGTTTGAAGAAATAGTTAGATTAGGTTAAAAAGGAAAAAGTGAAAAGTAACATCCCAGGGCCTGATCTGATCTGTTTCTTCCTTTATCCACCTATGTTGTGTGAGAATTGGAGAGGAGAAAGAGGGGGAGAAAAGAAAAGGATGAGAGAAGGAGAAAGACAGAAAAAGAGAAAAAGAGAGAAATGTGTATGTAGAGAGAGAGAGAGAGAGAGGAGAAAGAAGAGGTCATAAGCACACTGTAAAAAAAAAAATAAAAAAAAAACAAAAACGGCAAGATGTCTGGCAGCAAGTTGCCAAACAGTTCCCGTACTTTTACAGTAAAATTCTGTACAGTACATTAATGTAAAATTACAGCTTTTCTTTGTAAATATTCTGTGTACTTTTACGGCCAAAGTTTAGTAGAATTATAAATTTTCATCATTAAAAATATCTCTAGAATGTATTAAAATCATGGAAATACTGCATAAATACACCTAAAGTCTGCAATTTGAGGGTTGCTATCTTTTAAATAACAGTGTAATTAAGTTATTTCATAGAATTATTTAATCAATTTACAACATGCACCTGTCAAAGTACAGATTTTTAAAGTAAAATAAAGAAAGATTATTTAAATTAAGTCACTTTACTGTCTTTTCAATCCTATTAAACATTTATCAACAGACATAATCTGTCAATAAATGTTCTTATCCTACAAATTTATAGTGGATAACAGTTAAATGTTGGTTGATCCGCCTACCAACTATCACAATGTACTGTTTATCCACAAGATACCGCTGTTACATCACTGGATTCTACTGGTTAGATACAGAAATACAATGCAAAATTACATGTAATTACCCCAATATTAAAGTAGATGGTTAACATTTTTATTTTATCATTCAGTATATTCACAGACATTTGGCATTATCAAAAAATTATATACCATAATTTTGTGGTCATTTTGTTATATTCCAGTTTTTATACAGGAGTCAATATACTCAATTACATGAACATTCTGCACAATTACCTTTCACTTCAGCAGATAAAAGAATGGTGTACTTTAATTTTACATAAATACACAACAGCCAATACACTATTGCTCTTTTAAAACAATGTAAAACCTTTGACCAGAACAATAAAACCTCAACAATAATACATACTTTCAATCTTTTTATTTTCACAGTTGAACTTTAACAATCATGACATCACCCAGCAACCTAGCATTCAAAATAAACACCAAATGGGGGCAAAAAGATAGCTACTGTAAATCTTTCTACAGTTTTAAAGATTTATAATGTCTGCCTAAAACATAAACAATAATGTGAATTAGAGCACTAATTACCTCATGTATCATTCTTGATTTATCTGTAGTTTGGACTGTAACAGCATGCAGTTATTAAAAGATTCAGATTGGAACTGCATGAGAAAAAAGTTTTTTGATTTCATTTACACATGCTCAAAACAAAGCCAGCAACCTGAAGGACTAAGCAACCACACTACACTCAGGACTCAGCTACACTGAATATGCGTCTAGAATGAGGACTTTTAGCTAATACAAAGCACAAGTGTCAATAACAGAACCTAGTACTGCAACAGTTATTACAGTCCTTAAAAGGGGCCCACACACAGTTGTTAAGGGCATTTTCAACAATGCCAGTAAGATGGAAAGTGTGCTGACAATACAAAAAACTGGGACATTTTGTAAAAAGCAATACAAACAAGAATCTGTGATTTGTTAATTTTCTTAAACTTTCATTTAACTGACAAAAGTGCAAAGAAATTATTTTTGATGCTTTGGCTGACCAACTTAATTGTATTAGTAAACATAAATAAATTTTGAATTTGATGCCTGAAACACACTCAAAAAAAGCTGAGAAACCACTGCTCAATGTGTGTGATCAGATGGCACTGGACGAGAAGGGAGTACTTTAGGAGTATTTTGGAAAACGATTGTGACTTAACAGTCTGCCGCTACATCAAGAAATGCACCTTTAAAACTCTAATGTGAGAAAGCTGTACATCAGTTCTATGCAGAAACATTGGTAAATTCTCTGGGCCCAGGCTCATCTCAGACGGTCTGAAAGACAGTGGAAATGTGTGCTGTTGTCAGATGAGTCCACATTTCAGCTTGTTTTGGAGAAAAATGGATGTTGAATTCTCCATGCTAAAGATGAGAGGGACCATCCAGACTTTTATCAGTGAAAGGTGCAAATGGCAACATGTGTCATGGTAGGGGTCATCAGTGCCCATGGCATCGGTGACTTGAACATGTGTGAAAGGTACCACTGACACATTTATTCGGATTTTAAAGAGACATACGCATCAAGACAACATCTATTCCCTGGAAGTCCATGGTTATTTCACCAAGACAGTGCCAGGCCTCATTCTGCATGTGCTCCAACAGCATGGCTTTATAGACACAGAGTGTGTGTGCCTTACAGGCCTGGCTGCAGTCCAGATCGGTCTCCTATTGAACATGTATGGCACATCATGAAGAGCAGAATCAGACAACAACAACCACAGACTGTTGAGCCAGAACTCAATATAGTCCTAAGCATGAATGGGCAAAAATTCCACTTACAAAACTGTAACAATTAGTATCTTCATGTCCCAAACAATTAAAAAGCGGTATTAAGAGGAAAGACAATGTAACAGAGTGGTAAACATGCCTCTGTCCCAACTTTTTTTGAGTGTGTTGCAAGCATCAAATTCTAAAATTATTTAAAAAAAGTTTGTCAGTGAAAACATTGGAAATCTTTTCTTTATACTTTTGTCAGTTAATATAGATTCAAGAGATTTAACAAATCACAGATTCTTGTTTTATCGCATTTTACAAAATGTCCCAACTTTTCTGGAAATAGGGTTTGTATTTTAAGGATTGGGACTTCATGATCACATCAAATATCTCATAGAACGACATGTCACTGTTCATTCTCACTGTGCACTTTTGTTTTCTTCAGTCTCAGTCCACTCACCCTTAACCGTCTCTTCATATCAGTTTAAAGAACAACTCGTAGAAAGATGACAGTCATCTGAGGAGGCATCCATTAGGAATATAATTCCAGGCTTTGGACACTGTGGGATCTCTCAATGATCTTGTTAGCTTTCATTAAAGCAGTGACCACTGCCTCACCTGTGAAAAAAGAAAATCAAACATTTCTCTGTTTTAGCCTGTAACCTGACACATCCTGTGCACTTTTAAATCAATTTAGCATGCATACCACTGTAATGTAAAATGCAAAAATTCTGAAATCATGATAACAGTTGTTACTGCTATCATCTGTAATTGTAGTATTAATATCTGAATTAGCTGATCAACTGGAAGTTACTGACTTTTGATGACTGATTTGCCACTTTTCTCTGCTCTATGTCATTGTAACTCTAACCTTTAAGATTTTGTTGTCTGACAATTTCTAAAAAAAAAATCATAGTATGTGCAAGCTGTAGCGAGAGCTGAACGATTTGGGGAAAATATCTAATTGCAATTTTTCTGGCCAATATTGCAATATGGATTTAAATGCAGTTATCTTCTATAAATTAATATAAATTATATTTTTTTTTGGCCAAGACCACCAGAATATCTTTTTCTGGCTTGAGGTGCTGGAACACTGGGTGAGCAAGACTACCATTTAGTGGTTATCACATACACAGCACATGCATTGATAAAACTCATCTACAGGCAGTTCACAAGCTCTGTATGATTTGCTGAAATTTCCTCATTTAAACCTCTTTAATATATATTTTCTATAATAAATATTGCAGCTCTTGTGATTTAAATATAAAAGCAATTAATCTGTCAGGCCAAGCTGTAGCACAAACAGCAACATTCCAGCCTTCATACTGCATCATTACTTAACTTCCTAATGTTATGTGAACATAACCAAAAAACATACCTTGGTCATGTCCCTTTGCTTGTAGGAATCTTTTGAACACGTGGGAACACATCAAAATGTGTCCCTGATGCAGCACTGAACGGAGGTTTTCTGACAGGGGCAGAAGTGACCAGACTAATGTACCTAACAGGTCCAGCAAAATCAACTACAAAAGGAATTGTAAATTGCATATAAACAATACTACGCAAAATTTCCAATTATATGCATTATATGTACATCTATTGATCTGGGCAGTAAATGTTATTATTTAAAAAAAAATGAAATACAAACACACAAATAAAGAATCTCACATGGCTCCCTACTCCCTACATAATGCATAACATAGGCCTTAACTTATAGCTCCTGCATTCACACACTGCATACTATAACAAAGAGATACTGGTGATTCAACTACCTGCACACAATTCACTACAGGACATTCACTACATTCACTACAGGACATCAAAACTCCATAATTCACATAGTGCACTATATAGACAGGAGGTAGTCATCTGAGATTCAGCACTAGCTTATCTGATCAATCCTTCTTTAAATTAAATCAGGAGTGCTGGAATTCAACAGATCCATTCTGAACTGCAGTGAGAATTCAGGAATCAGTACTGTGTTCCTCTAACCGTTTTCTTCTAATCAGCATATTAATACCAGCAAAAACACTTTTATTGCCAAGATGAATTGTTTTAAACAATTTTCTAGGCTGCCTGTGACTTTTGCACAGTTCTTTATTTAAGGTACTTTACTGCAGAGATTTTTTCACTAAACACTAAATATTATAACTTGTCCAAATACTGATGAAAGACGTCAGTAAACTTTTAGGTTTCTCCTTTGTTTCTGTTTGCATTGACAAGCTAGCTAACGATTACTGCACTTACCTGTCTCTCTCGCTCTCTCTCTCTGACTCTACTTGTAGCGCCGGTTCTCCCTTATTATCGTGAATCTCTCTCTCTCTCTCTCTCTGCTGTTCTCCACTGTACCTGCCTGTGTGTCCTCAAGTTTACGGCTATTCAGTCACTCACACGGCGATTCCTCGACCGCGGTTCATTCTTAAAGGAGCCCAAAACACCGTGACTTTCAAAACTTAACTCGCGACTGCATTTTCAAACGAGCCCAATTTGGCTTGAAACCCGTTAACCTCTCTCTGTCTGCACTCTCAGTCCTCAGGTTTACAGCTATTCAAACACTACGATGATTCGTTTATCCGCTCATAAGGCTGTTCATTTTCTCCTGTCTGTAGTCAGTCGTTTTGGCCGCCACTGCTCAATTTGGCGGCGAAACAGCGACCCTGGCGACTCTGGGGTTAAGTCTTCAGCTGTGTTTTGACACCGTTAAATCCGGACACTTAGCCAACTCAGCTAAACCTCCTGTTAGCTTGCACTAAATCACTTAAATTAGCTTACTGTTAGCTCACTGCTACTAAGACTGCTATTCGTAATAAAGAAACTAAATGCAAACTAAGCCGTTTCACCTCGGAGCTGAACATGAAGACATGGTGTGAACAGTGGCTTCGGGGCAGCCGGGCTGGTTTCTTCCTGTGTGGTTCAGTGTGAACGCGCTCCCGGTGCAGCTCGCGCTCAGATTCAAACAAGGATTCTCGACATTCATTGGCTAAACAGACCATAAACACGACTTTGTCCAATGGACACACAACTGTCTGCTAAACTTATTTTTTGTGGTTTCTAAACTTTAATTCTACCAAATATAAGACAACAATATACCTTTGATATATTGATATATTGCTGATATTACAATTTACTGCCTATTCTAAAGAGAAATGTTATTAATTACTGAATGGTTTGATAGTTATTTGAATTATTTAAACCTCATAATTTTAGTCAAAATATCTGGTCTGATGCTGTTTGCCAGTTGATAATACGGAAGTTTAAATTAATTTACCATGCATTCACTGTTTTAAAACAACAAATTACTGTTAAGTTACAATAGGCAATGGACTTGTTATATTATTATTACCCGTATATTGAAAGGTGATTTTCCTGTATTTTACAGGTATATTCTCTTATCATGAAAAATACAGAAAAAACCTGTATTTTTTTATGGTCAATGTCTGTAAAAAAAAAACTTTTTTTTTTTACAGTGCAGGCAGGTCAGTGCTGACACGGTGTGAGGTCTGATGATTCAGGAGGCACATGGGTTAGCTCATGTTGCAAGGGGGGAAGAACATGCAGAAGAAGAAGAGATGCATACAGATCTCTGGAGTCAAAATTCAGAAGAGGAGATTGTCCATGTTGTGGACAACATTGATGATTCTGTGCACCTTTCTGATGATGCCAGAAATGACTCTGCAGTTAATGGACAGGAAAGAAAATTTGGTGACATTGATTTTCAACATGTTCCAGAAACAGCAGAGCCTATTTCAGTGGAGTGCGAAGCGCCAGAGGTTTCAAAGGGCTGTGATTCTGCTGCAGGAGAATTCAGAGATTCAGTTAGACAAAGAGTCAGACCAAAATGTTACGAGGACTAGGGTTGAAGTGGCCTTAGGAAATTCTACTCTTTTAGCATTGGAGGTTACTGGAGGTATAAATGTGTCGTATTTAACTATGTTGGCACCTCAGATGATTTAAACGACGTCAAATCCTTTGAAGAAGGTTATCAGAGCTAAGTTAGCAAGAGTGGTTTATCTCCCCTGTCGATGTGGAAGGTTTAATGTTGGTGGTAATAATCCTCCTAAGGGAAAAATAGTTGTGGTGAAGATGTGTTGTTGACAGGACCTGAAGTTGATACTGTTCCTCGTGATCAGAGGAAGTATCTTTTGTATAATGACAAGAGGTGGTTGAAAGTTAGGGATGACTGTTCACTTGTTGTGAGTAACGTTACATGGGAAGACCAAGGGGAATACACATGTACTTATTTTGAGCCGGAGTTTAAATTTGTTCCGTTTCAAAATGTGTGGAGAGAGGGTTATATAACTCGTAAGGTAGTAGTTATGATAGAAGATTTGAGTTCTACTGGAGTTTTCATGGTTGCTACAAGGGTTCAGGAACGATTCACCACAGCAACCACTCCAAGGGTGAATATTGCATTGATGAAGCTTACCACTTTAGCTCCGGAAACAACTACAGCTCAGAGGACTATTTTAGACGTGGAAGATGAGTTTTCTGACTTTGACTGGACACCAGAAGACATGACTGACCATCATCGTGTATTACAGAAGAGAGAAACTAAGTGGAAGGCATATGAATTTGATTCCCTGGTGTTAAAAATCGCAGACCCTTGGGCAGGTAGGAACTTATGGTTCCAGCAGTTAACTCATTCTGTAAGATCAGTTAGGAAACTGAATTGTCCATGTGTGGTGAAAGTTCCAACACCAGGCACATGGCCTTCAATTTTACCAGAACCATTAAGTGCTAAATGTCAATCTTATCTCTGTCAGTGCATCTATTTAGACCTAAACATAATTGTTCTTGGTTGAGGGAGTTATCATATGTGAATTTACTTGATCAGCATGAAAATATGATAACAGCGATCCCTGATCTGTTGGAAGTGAAATCTGTGGAGGCTAAAGATTGTTTTTGTTTAGATGATGCTCATAATGGGCATGGGACGTTTTTGGGAATATCAGACTGTAACAACTACATTATGGAGTGTAAATATGAGGTTATGGATGATTTGTATAAAGTGACTTTTCAGGTACCACATCGCAAACTGAGTAGAACGTTGATGGTGCGGAACCAAAAGTTGCCTGGAAATGTGACTATAGGGAATTTTAAGGATATTTGGTGGGTTTGGTTGAGGTTTTGAATACTTGTCAAATACTCAAAAGAGTCATAGACTGACGTTGCTGAAACATGACATGGCTCTTGATTATCTTTTGGCCAAACAAGGTGGCCTGTGTGTGGCTTTGAACTTAACTGGGGATGCCTGTTATACTTTGATTCCTGATAGTTCTGACAATATGACTAGTGTCATAGATGCATTGAAGCATTTGGCCCATCGGAAGGAGCTGGATGGTCTGCGAATGCTTGGTTGCAGGAGAAATTAGAACCGTTGGGAGCAGTGTTGGTTCAGATAATGGTAGCAGTTCTTATATCATTGAGTGTGATGTTCTGTTTCTGTACGTTGTTGTTGACCTTTGCGAAGGCTATGATATTAAGATGGGTTGGAGTTGTGATGCCTGGAGATCAAGTTCAGATGCCACTACTACATAGGACTGATACAGATGATGACAAGGAAGTGGTGATAGAAGGCGAACTGATGGAGAAATATCCATTTTGAATATCTACTCTTATTATAGTCTTGACATTTTTTCTGTTATCATTTTGGTACTTAGTAGTCTCTTACTATAGAGTGGGATGATAGCAGGGGGAAATGGAAAAATATGACATAACTTGGAATAATGTGAAAATGTGATACTGTGAATTTCATATTTACTTATAAGGTGTTAATCTGTATCTGATGTTTCAATTTGCATCTGTTGTTTTTGCAAAAGATACTGGTTGGTGGTTTTCTTTTCTTTCCTTCAAGAACGATGTTGGGGGAAGATCACTGTAAGGGTGGTTGGATCTTCAGGGACCCTGATGTGCATGGACAATAAGAATGGACTGGAGGACTTTGAATAAGGACACTGTGATACAATGCCCAGAGTCAACACATCATCAACACTACACTGAGAGTCGACACTGCTGAGGAGCTGCAGTGTGATACATTTTATGTCTTCTCATATATATATTTGCATAGTATTGGATTTTGTTTTATTATATTGTAATGTGTGATATTTATAAGGTAGTAATGTTCTTAGTAAGACATAATAGTTGGACTGAGTGTTTGAGTTGTTTATTGCATGAGTAGTACTTAAATTTATAACACGTTTCTTTGTTTAATTGTTTGAAGACTGATGTTTTCTGTTATGGGGTAAGTACATTGGGACCTCAGATGTTTTTTTCTTTTTTCGGTGCTTAGGGATATTGGTGTTAGGCAGGGAAAGGTCCGATGGGTCAACCAGCCTGAAGGTGGACATTGTTTTGATTTTATTTTCTGAGGTTTCCATATGTATTTGCTTAAGTCATATCCTTACACGACTTGTCAAAATTCCTCCTTTTTAAATTGGGCTGGAGTACTTTATGTGGTTGCCTAAGGCAGAGGGACCATGAGAGAATTTTTCCTGTCTAGATTGTTTGATGGACATTTCAGGAAAGATAGCTGCCTGACAGGTTTTTCGCTCTCACACTCCAGAAAGTTGTTGTATTGCTAAGGTTATGCTGTAGGAAGCATGTGTAGGAGGAACTGTTATTTTGTTACAACTGCAAACATGTGTTACTTTTTTGTTTTCGAGACTCTGCGTCTCGAAGGGGGGAATATGTAGTATCCAAGCTCCAGGTGTAATCTGACGTTGCAGGATTGGAATGTTTAAGTGAGGGGGCCCCTTGTCCAAAGGTCCCTTTCCACTTTAGTTCCAGATGAATGAGACTATTCTAAGAAGGACCATATGTTCTGTCTCCTTTTTCCATAACAACCACCCTATATAAGCAGTAGGTCATACTGCTCGGTAGGGGACACTTCAGAATTGGCACGGATCCCCTCTCAGATACTTTATAGTGCTTGATATGATACTGTTTTACTTTGTAATAAACATCTTATACAAGCAAGACAGTGTCAGCGGAGACCTCTTCTTCATCTTCACAACATCTCTATTTAATAAACAACAGCCACGAGAGTATATTCAGTAAAAACGCGTTGGACTGCAGATTCAAATCACAGTCCACATCAACATATGTTGATGGCGGGTACTGTAATGTTACAGTACCCCCCCCTTTTTGACAGTGCTGCAATATATGTTTTTTTAATATGTTGTGCTTTTTAAAACACTACAAATTTTGGTTTCTGCGATTGAACTGAAATTGAAATGTGATCCTTTTCAGGCCCTAATTCACAGGATTGCAGTGTGAGCAATTAAGTGTTTATTTTATTTTGTCTGTTGGCCGCTATGCTTTACAGTGATAAACAGGTGGCCTTGGGGTGGAAAAGGTTGAGAACCCCTATTCTAAAGGAAACAGGTTGGACAAAGTAGTTGAATCCTGCGTCAATTCAAAACCATGAACGGCAGGTTCTCTGATACTTACGAGCTCGCCCAGGGAAAGTAAAGCCTAAAGTCGTTCTTGCTGTTGTTTAAATCAGCGAAAGCGCATATGAACCATTAAATATATCTTTTTACATGCAGTTCGAACATTAACACCTTAATGTCAATAGTGAATAGAGTTGACAGAAGACGTAACCAGAGCAGTTTTGCTCAATTTTCAGTTGCAAAAACACAAACTAGGCAAATGTTATTTGTAAATTTGATGTAAATAAGGTTATAGACTAGAATGTTATAAACTGGGGTTTATATCTGGGGTTATGACCACTAGGCCAGTTGGCCTTGTCTTGACCACTTTCAAACTGTATGTGGGAATTTGCCTTTGAATTTCCTATCTTAATCTGAGGCAATGCCTCTTCAAAATTGTAATTACATCTTCTTGTACGACTGTGAAATGAAGTTGCTTGTGTGTTATGTATGCAGCTATTGCTAGAGGACCCAGCTGTACTTAGGCCCATATCTTTACACACTGAGCTTCCTGTTTCTTTACTTGAGAGCAGGTCAGAATTGCCCATGTTACCAGCCACATTTGACGACTGGCAAATGGCATGATTCATTATTTTGGTAAGTAATGCCCAAGAAGTTTCAGGACAGACGTATCTATCATGAACATAACTGTCCTCATAAGCAGGTACTTCAGATGAACAAGTAAAGGAAGCTTATAATCCACCAATTAGCATGGGGCAAAATGAATGGTACACTTGCTGGAAAGTTCAAACTGCCACAAAGCTTAAATTAAAAAGCAAACTGTTCAAAAGGCCCAGTAGTGCAAGGAGATTTATGCTGATTAGTGAATGACTTGAATATTATTTTGTTTTGTTTCTCCTTATAATGCGATTATCCAGTTGCTTCTGCATGATTGGCTGAAGATATAGGTCACACGGCTGCGTATGTCAGACGTCATTTACGGCAGGAAGCAGACAGCGCTGCGTGTTGCCTACACAGTATAACTCCGTTTGTGGAAAAACCAGAGACTGTGCGGTAGTGATAACATGTAAGTCATATATGTTCATTTCATATTGGTATTTAGGGATTAAAGGGAAATCTTAGTTTATACTTACAGTTGTTACTGTTTTTAACGAGTAGACACGTTACTCTCTGTGTTTTTTTTTTTGCGTGCAAGTTTAGTTTCACTTTCATCTGCTAGCATTTAGCACAATCCTCTCCTGTTTATACTGTGTTTCATGTCAGTCAGGAGATATACTTATTTTGTGTATTCAGTTTTGAGTTTGCATATATTCTGAACATGTTTGGTGAGTTAAATTAGTAGTTTACACGATGTTAGTCGTGGTCAGAGCATTTCTTTGTTGATAAGGTCCAGCCAGAGTCAGTTCCAGAGATTGCCACTAGATGGCGCCTAAGCACTAGTATATTGGTCTTACTATTGCATAGACATTGTAGTTGATAATACGTGAGACTTGTCTGTTTATTGTGCATGCTCTCATCCACGAACAACATTGATATTTAAAGTCATATTTGTATTTGTGTTTAAGACCACAGATTGGTGACACAGACCTGATCTCACAGCTCTTTAATCTTGAGTCTGCTCTCTCTTCCACAACTATGTAACATCAACTTCCATGCCTGCTATTAAACCTTTGAACTCACTGAGGCCTCAAGTGGTGTTCTGGCCGACACACCAGATTGAACAAAGTTAAAACCCAACCAGTGCCAGTCTTCCTTGTTATTTTTTTTACACAAAAGCTAGCTGCCCCATACGTCACAATGCAAATGCTCCAAAATTACACTGAATAAGGTCTCATACAATAACTTACACTGAAATTTGAGAATTTAAAAAAATTTCTCCTGTAAACTTACCAATTTGAAGATTTTGTTCAAATATTGAGGAAAAATGGTATAAACAGTTTAATTAAAAAAAAAACATCAAAATAATTGAATTAAATCAAATGATGATGAAATTTAACATTTCATGCAGCATAACTACATGACTGCATTGTTTTCTAAAGAATTGTTGTAAGTTCAGAGATGCATACTCCTGATTGACTGATCAGTTAAACTGAAAGTTGAACAATTAAACCTAGGGACGCATCACACTGATACTGGTATTGGGTACTGATTCCCACTGTGTAAGCCAAGTGCAGCTGTCGCACTAATGAGCAAACACAGTGAACGAGGCTCTGTTTACACAGAGAAATGTTACTGACTTCATGAAAGTCTGACACAAAGCCGTCAACCATTTTAAATATTCCGCCATGGCAGATTCTCGCCAGGAATGCACTGTGTGATTTTAGCCCGTTCTAAACACAAATACAAACAAAATCACATCCGCTTCTGTGGAGACACACAGGTCAACTAAACCAAGGAGAAAAAAGTCGACAATTGCTATCAAAGCACCTCTATGCTGACTTTGTTTGACTGAATATAATAACGAGGTATAAATGTTAATACAGTGATTTTCTTTTGTAAAATAGGCTGTAGAAAGCCAGTAGGAAGGCTGTATTGTCCTTCTGTGTACATCACCGCCTGCTTTTAACTATAGTTCACAGTGTTAGGCGAGCTGCTCAGTTTCTCTAAGCTCAGTACTCAGTCGGCAGCATGTTGTTTTGAATGAAACAGCTTTATTTTAAACTGTTTGTAGACAGAGCTGTCTGTAAAGGCTGCGTTTCACATACAAATCTTAGGCTTGGTCTGTACGTGATGGTCTGTTCAAATGTACAGTTTAAGTCACCGAAGAACAAGATTTCTAAAATCGTGTGTATCTGACCTTAGAGGACATTCAGCTACAGCTTAACCAGCCAAACAAAATACTCCGAACAAGACGTAAAACCCGCAACACAAATTCATCGGATGCTTTAGCCTCGGATGTGATTCCTGCTGTCACTGTGCTACAGAGACTGTTGTTGAAAGAGAGAGGCAAGGAGCAAAACTATGACTTGTACCTACAGCTGTACAGAAGCGCTTTTTTGCCCACTCTTCTCCACTGCAGCATTACTCGATCCCAGGCAGGACTAATGCAGCATAGCTAGCAAATGCACTTCATTTAAAATCAGCTATATTTTAATGATTTAATTAACATTATTTTATATATTTAATTTACACTAACAACTACTTAATTCTAAGTAGGTTACTCAGTATGGTATCGGGCTTGACATTGGTGAGTAATAAAATATGTAGCCTACTCGTGTTTGTACGGTCTGAAAAAAATGGTATCAATGCATCCCTAATGAAAACAGTATGGACTTTTATACAGTGGCATTCAATGAAAGCTTAGGCTTCTGTTTGGCTCAGGTTGTATTTCTGCAATACAAATAGCCAGTACACATGGCAAACATTTGGAGAAGTGGGAGGGCACAATGTAATGCTCCTTTAAGTTTTCTTTTTTTCTTGTGATAAAAGTTACAGATAAAGTAATGAAGTATTAGAACAGTTGGATGAGACTGAGACATAAAGAAGAATTCCCCTTTCTGCTGAACAAAATATCAGTGTTTGCAAATAAAAAATCATACAGTGTATACCATATACCATGTCTGAAAATGATTTTTTCACATATTGTAGCTGAAATTATTATTAAATACTAAATTTGCTCTCAAACATTGATATTGGTCAAAAATCATCTTAGATTTGGTCAATATATCAAATACATTCTCATTTTAAGATTTGTATATCTTCAGATTATCACACTTATTTCGAGATGCCTAATTCTAGATTTATGTCTTTTCATCTGGTGAAATTGTTGTATTCCATTGGCAGAGAACTTTGGTTATTTAAAACATTTTTTGAAATAAGAAAATGTGGCAGTAAAATAATTGACTAGATAGACTTAAAACAAGTAAACAAGTCTAGAAATAAGCTAAAGCTCATAACATTCTTATAGCAATCTTAAAAAAAAACAAAATATGAAATATTTTGACTATATGTAAGATAATTTGCCAGAATAAAATTGTTTTTGCTTTAAAGTCCAAAATCCAGGTTACTATGTTTCTGTGAAAGAACTCCTTTGCAAAGAAATCTCTAGTAAAAATCTGTCTCCTCACCCCAGTTTTGTCTGTTACAGCACGCCCAGTCAAACCTGTTGAACAAGTGAGTGCTGGAATTTCTTTACCTTAGCCTCTTTGTATGTAAATGAAAAATGAAAGTTGCAGAAAAATGTTGCATCGTGTGTGAGAGAAATGAAAGGCCGAAGCCTGCAGCACAAGCATTTTCTCATGTGCCCCTAACTAACCTGTTTCAACCCCGCCTTTAAATAAGGTCAGCATACTGTGTGAAAGGTAAAGGTGATGAAACGGTACCTGGATCAGTGTCTTGGCCCTGTAACTGAGAGTGTGCATTGATATACTAAAGCTTGGAATCATATTTCACCAAAATAATTATTCAGTTTTTAGTTTGGGAAGAAAAGGATGTAAATTCTATTTATGTCAGAAAAATAAAGTTAATATATATGAAAAAATACTTTGGTCTGAAGTGATGCAATTTTGTAGTTACGCTGTATATTTATTTTCATCATTTATTCACTGTTTTTTAGTTAGATTTTTTGGTTTTCTATTGTTTTGTTAAGACTATTCCCATGCCATCAAAAAGAATTTAATTTATCCCTTTTTTAGCCATATGTCGTGTTTGATTTGAAGAATTTCTTCAGATTTGTGCATAGGAAAGACAGAATGGAGCAAAAGAAATGCTAAATTATAGTTTCAGATATGAATAAGGTAAGTGATTACTGATACACCATAATTTTCTAATTATAGGATTATTTCCTAATTTGGTATTATAACACAATATATAGGTTATTTTCTATAAGTTAAGGTCCAGGCCTTTTTTTTTGACCAAGTATGCCGAAAATCTCTTTTTCTACCTTCAGGCTTGAGCACTAAATGTACTGTGCCCGAACATCCAGTTAATAGTGGCTGTCTTGTAATGTATGCATCAAGTGTGTTTGGTTGCTTCTGACTGGTGTAACTCATCTACAGGCAGTTCACCAGCTCTATGTTGTAAGCTACAATTCGTAATGTACCTACCTCGTAATGTATGGTTTTATGTTACTAAACAGTGATTCCAAACCTTTGTAAAGTGGTTTAATGTGTAAAATATAATATCTACACTTGATGAGCACATACAGCAGTTGTAGCTGCACAGACTAAAACGAACACTATGTGTGTGGTGTGTGTTTGAGTGTGTTAGGAGTGTGTGTCTGTGTTTCTGTCTCAGTGACTGGCTAAACCTAGTTTCCTTTCTTGGGTCTGAAGTAAAGTTTCTTGGTCAGCATGGAGGCAAAGCAGGGCACCTGTTTCTTGCCAATGGCAGAGCGGTCACTGCAGTTTCCCACACTGCGTTGGGACACTTTGCGACTGACGAGCGTCAGAAGCTCAGTGAACTCCAGTGCAGAGCCGTACTGATGCAAAATCAAACACAGATCCTGGATACACAGAGGAACATTACATTTGCTACAAATTACCAGCAAACATTTCTTATGAAACACATACATTACTGTTCAAAAGATTGGAATCCATGTTTTCAAAAACAGAAAACAAATTTGGCTGCTGATAAATGTATAAAAGGATGGGACTGGAATGATGAGCAATTATTGTGATTATTCTTAATGAAAAATTACATTATTTATTTACTTTTTTATTTATTATTTATTTTTTTTTGTTTGTTTGTTTTATTCAAGGTTGTGTGTTACAGTGATTTTACCATGATTTAGGGAGTTTCATAATTTGTTGGGCCCAACAACACCCCTCACGGAAATGCTACAAAGCACAGCCTACAGTGGAATATTACTTTAATTTAATGCCACTTCAGTTCCTTGCTTTCATAACTATAGAACTATAGAGCATTTGTTTCATAGTAATTACTTGATTAAACTAGACTAGCACAATGAGTCCAATTTTTCATTCAGATGAAACTAAACTAAAGTTTGTTTTATATTATTAAAAATATTGATTCCAAACTTTTGAACATTGATTCCACCTGTTTTAACAGCACACTCATAACAATAAACGGTTGTAAATGATTTTAGGCTTGGACACACAGGTCTAGGCAAAAGCATTAGCTGGTATAAAATCTTTATTATGAGGAGCTGTTTAAACTTTTGTCACAATCACACATCTCATTTACAAATAGGGTTCTATAACCCCTTAAAATCTGAGAGTCTGTATGTGGGTCCACACTTCCTCCAATTCCTCAATCAACAGACTATATAACTATAGAACGTGCACACACATCCTGTCTACAAATTACAAGTAGAGTAAGGGCCCATAACCTGTATTTTTCTTGTATTTTGCTTTCTCACTTATCACTTAGGAAATGTATGTAGTTTTATGTCATAATTTTAAAAAACAGTCATAATTAATCTTTTCATATAACTATTTTCCAACCTCTTTGAAAATGAAACAGCTCCAGTTTTGTTACGGTGCCTGATTTATGACTGCTTCATGTAAACGGCTTCTGAACTGATTCACTCATTCCAAAAACAGTCCAGATTACACATTCCATATCATTTCAACTTGAATAGGTAAAGCTGAACTGCTGTAGGCTGAATAGGTGGATATACACAAATGTGTTTTTGCAACATCATAAAAACAGTGAATTCAAAATAGGCTGCTGAGTTTGTATATATGGACTGGGGTATGAACGGCACATGCTACATCAAACTATTATTTTAAGAAAGCAAGTAAAATTTTGTTTTCCCCTTTAAGAGTTTACAAAAGCACAAGTTAAAGCTAGGGGTTGGTTTTTTGTTTTATTAAGGGATTACTTAAGATGTTTTACGGACCCCAGCACTGATGCGTCAGTGCATTAAATTGTGCATTGCTTTGTCTCCAGCATTGGAGCAGGACCTTCATGATGTTGGGTGTGAACCTGATGTAGTGAGTAATAAACTGAATTGGGTTTTCTACTCACCCTCAGCTACAGAATAGCACATGATGAAGTCAGCACCCACAGGCAGTGTGTACACTACCCCAGCATCCACAACAACCTTATTGATCTTATTATTATCCACCACATCCATTGGAGTGACCGGGTCATCGTGTTTGTCCCCATGACACGCCTGCCATTTACAAATTTCAATTTATATACACTTCAAAATTATATGCAGTACTGTGCAAAAGTCATCTGAGAAAATGCATGTAATGCTATTTATCTGAATAGTATTTATTTGTTCATAAAACAGCCTTCCGCCCAATGACAGCTGGGATAGGCTCCAGCACCCCACCGTGACCCAGAAGGATAAGCGGTTTAGATGATGGATGGATGGATGGATGTTCATAAAACACTAACATTATAATAAACAGCCCAAATAAACAATACATTTTGATTTGATGTGTTTGAGTGTGCTATCTTAACCATTTCTAAATCTCTCCTCCAGGAAATCCAACATTTACAGTTACCACCCAGTACCCAGTTTATCTAATCAATTCTTCATTAAATGAAATCAGGTGCTGCTGATGAAATTGAACAAATCCATGCAATGACTGAAGTGCACAGAGAAGACAAGATCAAAACCTGTGGTTTTCTAACTGTATTCTTCTAATCAACGTCTTAATGGCTTTTTAAAAAACAAAAACAATCTTATGTTTATTAGGTTAAACAAGTCAGTATGCATTCTTCTGCATACACGATTTATTAATTTGTGATCACGATTTTCTAATTAGTTCTCTCATTTTCTTTTAATCATGGTCATGTTTTATTTTTAACTGAAGGCATGTTGTTTATTTTTTTGATTTGTGTGCAAACAAAATCAATGTAGTAGATACAGGTCGTGTTAGTTTTCCTGTGCAGAAGTAACTAACAGCTCCCTGAGACTGAAGGGTTTTGATGTGTTAGATTGACAAGATAATGGACAGAGATGCTCATCAGGTTTTATTTTAATTTGGAGGGGTTATGAGGACCCTATTGATCCTCTTCACAGCAAACGGCCCACAGATTCATCAGTGCAGCTGCAGTTTGGTGGAGAAATGAAGGAAGACAATAAACTAAACTGCACTTTCTAATGATTATATTAAACAGCTTAGTTTCTGGTCCTGTGTCAAGCTGTGGTGTTAGAGACCATCATGCAATTACAGGAAGAAATTATCAGCGTCAATTTGTTGCAACAAACTCAAACACACACAGAAACATTAATGTGGAATGAGGTCAAATAGCAAGACAGTTTAATAGATCTATGCTTTATATGTAGATATATTAATGTGAGGATGTTGAAACGCTGATCATTTCTTTGTGTAATTGTGTGATGGTCTCTAACACTGCAGGTTGAAGCGGGAGCAGAAACAGAGCTAAGCAGCCGCACTGCGTCTATATCTCTGTTAAATATAATCATTAGAAAGTGCAGTTTAGTGAAGATTGTGATTGTAGTTTATTGTCTTCCTTCATTTCTTCACCAAACTGCAGCTGCACTGATGAATCTGTGGGCCGTTTGCTGTGAAGAGGTGCAAAACAAAACAAAATCAAACCTAATGAGCATCTCTGTTCATTATCTCATCAATCTAACACATCAAACCCGTCAGACAGTCTCAGGGAGCTGTTAGCAGCCTGTATCTACTAAATTTATTTTGTTTGTGCATGAATCAAAAAAGGAAACAACGTGCGCTCAGTTAAAAATAAAACATGACCATGATTAAAAGAAATTTTAATTAGAAAATTGTTATCACAAATAAAAAACGTACCCATGAAGTAGAGAAAACATGCGCACAATTAAAAGAAAATGAGGGAACTAATTAAGAAATTGTGACCACGAATAAAAGAAAACGTGCATACGAACTGCAAAACGTTCAGTTAATTATTGAATTAATTATTTTTTTTACCTTCATCCCCTCTGGGGCTCCATAACAGTGGGAGCATAGTATTAAAATAAAAACTAGTTCAGCACTAAAACTAGCTCAGCCAACTAAAAACAACTGCTAGTTTGAATTGAATTTAGTCGACAACAGAAACCAAAACGACTGAGCTGAACACAGTTTACAGAAAAGACAGCAAAATAATAGTAAATGTACAAAGCTGAAGTTGACTTTTTTTCCTCCACAGCTCCTATTTAAATGATCAGTTCCACCTTAAGTGGAACGACAAGTTCCAACAAGAAGCTGGCGAACAAGAAAGTCAGCTTCAGCCTTGTGATGAATGTTGCTTTTGTTTTGCCTGCAGAAGCTGTTAAAATCTGTCAAAGTTTAAGTGCTCCACATTGATGCTGTTCTAATTGGCAATTTGGATCTTTTAGCTTTTCTCTCAATCCTGTAAATTAAAAAAAACATCTACAAGAGCCTGAACCTCAGTAAGTATCAAAAACATAATATGCTAATTCTTCCCTTATCTTTTCATCCAAAAATATTGTAATTTGATAATCTTATTCTCTTAATAATCTTAATCTATAGTAGATTCTGAGATAGTATCAATTTTGGTGCATTTACAGCTTTAGGGGACGCTGTAACTGCTAAGGACAACTTTAAACACTTGTCAACATTGAGACTCTGATGAGGTGTGCAAATGTTGGTCCAAATTGGCCTTAAGGGGGCACTTTGGCATTCATTAAAAATGCTATTACAGTGTTATAATGAAGTCTACTGATGAACAATTGGTGCCATGTGATCCAGCTCTCTGACCTAAATGTCTTTGCAATTACATTTTAGAATTGGACTCCTTGTCTGGTATTTTGACTAATTCATTCAAAGACTACAGCTTATTACATAAAAGTTCAAAAGGTCAATCTGAACAAAACTCCTAATCAGAAGACCCTATTCAATAATCATAACAAATGGAGACTTTTGACAGATTCTGACTCACTTTCTCTTAGCTCCTCTATGCCACAAAGACCCCGTATGGGTGCATTGGGCCTTATTATGGCATGCATATCAAAGGCTTAAACTTTGAAAACCAAAGCACTTTGCAAATACAACTATTTCAGAAATTTTACCATTAGTCATGTATTTTTGACATCTATGGTAACAATCTGTAGCATTTTCTACAAAGCTATAAATCAGTACATATTAAATTAAGCATGTACCTTGTTTAAAAACCACTGCTCATATAAAGGCCTTTTGATAAACTTTGACTGCCTTGCATTTTTCATCCTCTCTTTGTAAATAAAGCCTGAAGTGCATTAGACCTTGTTAGACCTAATTGGCCCAAAATGCATAAGGCCTCATTTTGCTGATGTGCGCTGGCTGCTGCTTGGAGCTATATTTAGGGGTCCAAGCATTGCTTTTGCAAGGATTTTTCTTCTTCTTTTTCTTCCCTGAAACTAATAGGGGAGATACCATAGACACCAAAAGTCATCCAAACACCAAAATTGAAATGGTAGGTGAAGTATCCATCCCACTACTCAGGCAAGTGAAATGGCCCCAGTTGGCCAGATGGTGTTGCTATATAGTAACATTTCAATTTGGCCCATATCTCCTGAACCGTGAGGCCTACAGTCAAAATCTGGCTTCTTCGTAATCTTTGTTTAATTCCACATAAATGCCTCCATGGAAACTATTGAGTTCCACCCTGAAAATGTTTTGATATTGGCAAAATATGTGAAATCAACATTTTTCTACTAGTCTGAGATTTTTCATGATATACACACAATGTTGTTCTCAGAATGTTAAGGGGAATCTGGAGGTCAAAAATTATAAAAAAAAAATGAATATTTGTAACACAAAAGGAGAAGTAATAAATGTTTTTACAGTCTGTTTTGTTTATGTTTACCAGGGGTGCCAATATTTGTGGAAGGCTCTGTATAATTCAATATGCATTATATACAATTCAAAAGTGTTTTCATTTTCAGAATAAAGCAGGGCCTAAATAAAGTGATAGTTTGGTAAATCTCTAATTATACATTATTTATAGTCAATAGCATGCCGTTTGGTATAGGCATGCTGTCTGCACAATGCTTACTGATGAGGAATAAGCCTCCATAACCTGTCGGTGTAACGAATATCACAGAAGGTGGATGCTCGCGGATAAAGGAGTACAACCAGGCTTTAATGTTGAAATCGGAATCCAAACTTGTAGTCAAAAGGCAGGCAAAAATGTCAAGGCACAAAAACAGAGAACCAATGCAAACAATCCAGAGGGGTAAACCAGAAAGTCGGGGAAACGAGAGTACAAGTCATACACGAAAAACAACACAATAGAAATAACGCTCAGTAGTTCACGAATGAAGCAATACCTTGCAACTAACTATTGCTAAAGCCCGGGCTTATAAGCTACTCTGAAGTAGTCATGTGACAAAACATACAGGTGTTACACATTAAAACTCAGGCGACCGTAAACACTGATAGGAGCGAGTGTGGAGATCAGCGGTCAGCTGATCTCGCACTTCACTCTGGGAGATGTAGTTTGTGTGTGAAATGGAGTCTGTAGGCAGTGAGGAGGTCATGTGATCTCCCAGAGGATTCTGGGAGATCGAGTCCATAGCCTTGTTGGTGACATTCGTGACAGTCAGCTACATTAGCCTTGAAGCTCCAGCGCAAAACTAAAGGAGTAAAGTTCACACATTGAAAATGTCTGCGCTGATCAACTACATTTAGGGTAAAATGGGAACATATTGTCAACTTGATTTGCTAATCTATCACTTTGAACAGTTTTATGCAAAATTTTACTCATATTATTTAGAACAGACAATGAAAATATATTGTATATTTTATCTGGGAAAATTGTCTAAATTCAACAGTGTAACTAACTACATTTCAGTTAATTTGTACTTTTTCCCCAAGAATGATACTGTCAAATGATAAGATGGTTTTTTCCAGAGTTGAAGATGAGTCACCTGTAAGATGAATATTTTGGGTTTTCCTATGAGGCTTGGACACTTGTCTCCTCTGAAAAGTGCTGTGATATCCTGGATGTGAATCTCTGCATCATAGGCATAGACATGGCCATTTTCACCGTGGCTCAAGAAAATGCAGACAAAGCAGTCTGCATCCATGTGATTACGACCTGCAGCTGTGTTCAAAGGTTGAAAGCAAAACTAAATTAAACAAAGCTCCAATAAAAATGCTGTGGCTTTCTAGGTATCAGTTTGCATTAAAAGATTGTGTAACATCTGCTTACCTTCAGTGATTATTTTGAAAATTTCATCTTTATTGTAATCATCGTAAACTTTCACATCAAACCCCAAGCCTATAAACCTGAAAAAATCATGGTTTGCTATTTAAAGCTACTGTATTTCATATGCAAGTTATGAACACCAAATGCATACTTTAGACATATCTGCATTGAGATGTTAGTTTAGGATGCTAAGGTGCTGCACTGAAAAATTTGTGTATTGACTTCATATGATTTAAAGTGTAAATTGGTTTCACATGAATGAAATATCAACATCTACATAATGGCCGTCTTGCAGTTACCTCTTTTGGCAAGAATTGTGTCGAACTAACACATTTAATTCACGTGAAACCGACAGAAATGTGAAAAATGAAAAGTCATGTCAATTCTAAGCACAATTCTTTTCGGGTCAACTGGTTAATAATGTTAAGTCCAGTATGAATAATGAATGAATAATATTAAACTAATGCACAGTAATTTTATCATTTCATTATTGAAACATTATACATTATCTACAATAGGTAACTATATAAGGCTGAGAAGTATTATGAAGTGTGCTTTGTGATCTTTATATGCACCTCTTTTTAAGATGTTCTTTGTCTGCGGCCGTCCCAGAACGACTGTTCAACATTAGCTGCCAGTAGAAGCGCTCCTGATTGAATATGAGTGCTAGGCCTCGGTTCTTGTGGTCCATGTTGTTTTCCTCAGCAGGATTGAGGCTGAAAGCACTGGAAAAAAAATTAAGCATAGTCATTTTAGTCCACTTGACCCCTTAAAGGGGGAAGAGTCACTTCAAATCAATACAAGGTTATTTTGACATTTCACCAATACCACAACAGTTGACAGTCTTAATGAAAGTTGAAAAGGCTAACATTTAGTTCAGTTAAGGATATATTAAGTTGATAAGGATATGTTCACCTTGTAGTGTTACTCATGTACTGCATAATAAGCTGTTTCATAAAGTGGGAAAAGCCCATGAGGTGTAATAGTGCATTTTAAACATTCATTATATCGTAAAATACTTTTATTGTATAAAACAGAGGTTACAAAACCTCCTTGAGACACAACTCCCATGAATTATGGATTTATTTCATCTAAACTTGATGCCTGCAACACATTCCAAAAAAGTTTGGACAGGAGCGTGCTTACCACTGTGTTACATCACTTTTCCTTTTCAAAAACACTTAACAATCATTTGGGGACTGAAAGCACAATCTGGTCTAGTTTTGAAAGCAGAATGTTTTGCCATTTTTCTGTTAAACAAGTCTTCAGCTGTGCAGCTACACAGGGCCATTCTTGTCATATTTTGAGCTTAATAAGACACGTTTTCAATAGGAGACAGGTCAGGACTGCAGGCAGGCCAGTCTAGAACCCACACTCTCTGATTACACAGCCATGCTTCCCTAACCAATGCAGAATGTGGCTTGGTGCTGTCATTTTAAAATACGCATGAACACCTAAAACATAGTAAATGTTGCTTCAAAATGTGTTCAGCATTAATGGTGCATTTACAGTTGTGCAAGTTACCTACTAATAACCCCCATACCATGACAGAACCTGGGATTTGAGCTTTAAGCTAATAAAATTTTTCTTCTTTGGCTCAGAGAACATGTTGTGTATTATTTCCAAAAACAATCTAAAAGGTTGACTAGTCAGACCACAGTACATGTTTCCACTGTGCATCAGTTTAATTCAGATAAGCTCAGGTCCAGAGAAGTCAGAGGCCTTTCTAGATGCTGTTTACATATTAGTGCCACTGTGCATAGTACAGTATTAACTTGCATTTGTGAATGCAGCGACAAACTGTGTTTCTTGACAATGGCTTTTCAAAGTACCACGCAGTACAACGCTGAGTCAACACAGCTGTATCCATCACAGAAACAGCAAAGCAGTGCCATCTGAGGGGTCAAAATTCATAGACAGTTGTGTTTTTTGGCCTTGTCACAGAGATTTCTCCAGGTTCCCTAAATGTTTTAATAATATTATGCACTGTAGAGGGTGAAATACACTATATTGCCAAAAGCATTCACTCACCCATCCAAATTACTGAATTCAGGTGTTCCAATCACTTCCTTGGCTACAGGTGTATAAAACGAAGCACCTAGGCATGCAGACTGCTGCTACAAACATTTGTGAAAGAATGGGTCGCTCTCAGGAGCTCAGTGAATTCCAGCGTGGTACCATGATAGCTGTGCAACAAGTCCAGTTGTGAAATTTCCTTGCTACTAAATATTCCACAGTCAACTGTCAGTGGTATTATAACAAAGTGGAAGCGATTGGGAATGACAGCAACTCAGCCACGAAGTGGTAGGCCACGTAAAATGACAGAGCGGGGTCAGCGAATGCTGAGGTGCATAGTGCGCAGAGGTCGCCAACTTTCTGCGGCGTCAATCGCTACAGACCTCCAAACTTCATGTGGCCTTCAGATTAGCTCAAGAAGAGTGCGTAGAGAGCTTCATGGAATGGGTTTCCATGGCCGAGCAGCTGCATCCAAGCCTTACATCACCAAGCGCAATGCAAAGCATCGAATGCAGTGGTGTAAAGCGCCGCCACTGGACTCTAGAGCAGTGGAGACATGTTCTCTGGGATGACAATTCATGCTTCTCCATCTGGCAATCCGATGGACGAGTCTGGGTTTGGCTCTTGCCAGGAGAACAGTACTTGTCTGACTGCATTGTGCCAAGTGTAAAGTTTGGTGGAGGGGAGTTATGGTGTGGGGTTGTTTTTCAGGAGTTGGGCTTGGCCCCTTAGTGCCAGTGAACGGAACTCTTAATGCTTCAGCAGACCAAGAGATTTTGGACAATTTCATGCTCCCAACTTTGTGGGAACAGTTCGGGGATGGCCCCTTCCTGTTCCAACATGACTGCGCACCAATGCACAAAGCAAGGTCCATAAAGACATGGATGAGTGATAGAACAACCCGATAGAACACCTTTGGGATGAATTAGAGCGGAGACTGTGAGCCAGGCCTTCTCGTCCAACATCAGTGTCTGACCTCACAAATGCTCTTCTGGAGCAATGGTCAAAAATTCCCATAAACACACCCCTAAACCTTGTGGAAAGCCTTCCCAGAAGAGTTGAAGCTGTTATAGCTGCAAAGGGTGGGCTGACATCATATTAAACCCTATGGATTAAGAATGGGATGTCACTCAATTTCATATGCATGTGAAGGCAGACGAGCGAATACTTTTGGCAATATAGTGTATGTGTCAGGGAATTTGGGCAATCAATGACTACAAAGTGACATCACATGTCTGTGATGGTGATGCCTCTCAGAGTGTTCAGAACGATTCCTGCACATAGTTGCAAGCACGAAACAACCACCCGGTGAAGAAGACCACAGTAGATGTTAAGACAACCCTTTCCAGAGTTGAGCCACAGAAAGCATCCTGTTTTGACAACATACCTGGCCAGGTGCTCAGACATCTTCTATATTTCCATGAGCCAGGCAGTTGTCCTGGAGTGCTTCAAAACGAGGACCATAATTAGCATTACTGTCTGGCCTGGAAACTGCTCTGTCTCGGACAGGAAAGCACAGCAGCAATAATACTAATTTGTGTGCATGACAGTCCAGTACAAAAGTGGATGTACTTACTTTACATGCACATTGATATAAACAAGTGCTGCAACTATTTCATGTTCCATTTAAAGACACATAACACTGTGCTTTTGTTGTCATACACTGCAATAATACAGCGTTTATTTTAGGGAATTAATTACACTAAACAATCACTCTACTATGTTAACAACACTGAGTATTTTGTTTTATTTCACATTTTATTTTTTCCAGTTGTTTTCATTTTAATACTATTAAGTTTGGTCAGCAGGGGACGAGTGCACTCACTGCTGGACATCAAACTCCACCCATGAGCACGGCCATTAGCTTTCATGCCAAACACTGCCGTTTTATTGGCTGGCTACTGAAACATCTGCATGAATTAGTGTGTGCTGCATGTAAATGATATGTAAATGAGGTGATGGTAGGCTGGTTTCATGCACTGAAGCTGATTTATCATTTATGCTCAGATCTCCACTTGTTTCCACATCGTACAAAATTGTTATGAATCAGACGCAGAGCAGTTCAAACCTTATAAAAGGCAAAAAAGGTGTTCTTTTTTACGTAACTTTGATGATTAATGGGCCCTTTTCACAAGATTCGTGATTACTTCCGGTTTAAGCATTAGCAGGGTAAAACTCACTTTCCATAAAGCTACTGCAGACGCGATGTCAAAATGTTTAGTAGTGAACTGTAACGCTCAAACACTGAGCTACAACAGCTGTATTTGAGTTTTCCTGCACGGTTCTGACAAACAGCGAGAATAAGTGCATGGAAGCTCTGATTTAACTGTAAACAGAGCTGAGATGCTGTATGTTGTTTTTACTGCAGTTCTGCTGCAGCTGCTTCACGTCAAGCCGTCTCTGTGTCTTTGTACAACACGCCAGCGATTTCGGTAATCTTCAGTTTTCAACAGAAAGAAGAACTTTTATATGTAGCATGAATGTTATAGACTCTGTTTATATTAAGCTAGCTATACTGGCTAGAAGCTACTGCTAACCAAACTAGCCCGGCTAACATGAAGCAGCTTTTTCAGATGTTTTTTTTTTCCGCTAGGAGTCGCGTTTTTGACTGAGCAGTGAAAGGTGGATGTTTTCTAAAGTGCTGCTTCAAAGATTGCCATGAAACAATAAGAATAATGCTGTTTGGCAGATCGCTAACATAGCCAGCGTTAGAGCTAACTTAGCTTTAAAGTTTGATGCTCATACGAAGCTGGTATTTCTCAAACTGCTAATGGTAGGCTAGCTAATTAGCGACTGTAGCCTGCTAGCCTGCCGTAAGCTAATACAGTTTAAACGATGTCTATCAAATAGACTTTACATATAAAAGTTTTTGTTTGTGTTTATGTCAGAAGTCGCTGCATCCTGTAGCTAAATGTGTCACAGAACCTGCTCCACGTTAGCCGGCTGGTGGCAGCAGCTAATGAAAGCTAACTAGCTTCCTTATTTTGGGAATACAGCTACAGTTAGAAATGGCTTCTAGCGTTGCTAGCTAGCTACAGCCAAACAACGTATACCAAATTCATACTACACAGAAGAACTTTAATTTCTTTTGAAAACAAAAATATTACAGAAATCGCTGGCATGTTGTACAACTACAGAGACACTGCTTGATGTAAGCAGCTGCAGCAGCAGTAAGCAGGGCTACACCACACACAGCATTTTAGCTGTGTTTACAGTTAAATCAGTGCTTCCATTAACTTCCTTTTGTCATGATAGTGCACAAAAACTAACATATGTCTGTTGTAGCTCAGTATTTGAGCATTATAGTTCACTGCTAATGCTTAATCCGGACGTAATCGCGACTCTTTGTGAAAAGGGCCCATGGCCATTAGATCTTTACATTTTGACCATTAATTATTTCTTAAATTCCACTTAATCAACCATTCATTGCTTCTTAAATTCCTCTTACTTAATCATTAATTACTGCTTTTGTGTTCTCACTTTACTTGGAGGGACACAAAAGCAGTAATTAATGGTTAAGTAAGCATAAATGATAAATCAGCTTCAGTGCATGAAACCAGCCTACCATCACCTCATTTACATATCATTTACATGCAGCACACACTAATTCATGCAGATGTTTCAGTAGCCAGCCAATAAAACGGCAGTGTTTGGCATGAAAGCTAATGGCCGTGCTCATGGGTGGAGTTTGATGTCCAGCAGTGAGTGCACTCGTCCCCTGCTGACCAAACTTAATAGTATTAAAATGAAAACAACTGGAAAAAATAAAATGTGAAATAAAACAAAATACTCAGTGTTGTTAACATAGTAGAGTGATTGTTTAGTGTAATTAATTCCCTAAAATAAACGCTGTATTATTGCAGTGTATGACAACAAAAGCACAGTGTTATGTGTCTTTAAATGGAACATGAAATAGTTGCAGCACTTGTTTATATCAATGTGCATGTAAAGTAAGTACATCCACTTTTGTACTGGACTGTCATGCACACAAATTAGTATTATTGAAATTTTCTATTGTTCTTATTTTTGCAATTACAGATTATGTTGATAATAGTTTGGGTTAATTAGCCACATATCCAGCATTTACGCCCAAGTTTACATGCACTCCTACCAGATATGAGTACAGATATGCCAAGATGAACGTGATGAATAACAAAACCGTCCATGAATTTGTGTGCACTCATCTTACGGATGTGACCATAAGCATCTTTAATGAACCAAAGTGAGAAAAGTGAAGCAACTGAATATATGGAGGTGATGGAAAGTTAATTAACAGATAATTAGCGGGATTAACACACAAGTGCTAGTAAGTTATCACGTTACTTCTTTATATGAAGAAAAATACTTATTAGTTAATTAACAATGTAATAAGCAGCAATTAGCACACAGATAATGAGTAAGTAAGCCACAAACTAACTTATCAACTAACAGTGTACTTAATTACTAATTGATAAGTGCTTAATCAATTACTAAGTAATAGCTAATGCTTAATGAAGAGTTAACTAATAACTAAATAATGGGAAACTAATAATTGATTATTAAATATTTAATGATTGACTAGCGACCCTTAATGTAAAGTGTTACCCTCTTTAATACCCATATAAATATCTGGAAAGCACAATCCAATAGTCCTTTCAGTACTTTATTTAGAAAGAAACAGCCAATCAGAAGGAAAATCATTTAAAGGGCCTGTCACCATCCCTGCCTTTGAACAAGACATGACCAGTTAAGCTTGAATTAAATTATGACTGACTGAATGCTGTTTGAACACCTAGAAACAGCTGCCTCAAAATAATATCCTGAGTAAAAGTTTACATTCTGAATGAAAATAGAGTCTAGTCTGTGTAGACAAGCTTGGAGATTAAGTTTATGGCTCTTCCTGCATGTCCGCTGCTCTTATTTTATTCAAAGTCACCCAGTCAGTTGGTGAAGGTAGTACATGTGCATGCTGATTACATCCAAGTACAGGCACACATAATCTATATAGAGGAAATTTGTTATAAATGTGCTTGGCGTAATTGGTTTTGTTCTTTTTGAGACATATGCGTAATGCAAGTGATATGATTCCTAAGTCAGTAACTGTATTATATGTGTTACATGACTTTATTACAGAAAAAACGCTTTATTTTGTACCATGTTACCCCCAACACTGACTCTAAAACACCTGATCCAGGTACTGACAGCCTTCAGGGGCCGTCTGAATTTTAGATCCAGGTGTGTTGAATTTGAACTCTCCAGGGTGGTAGATCTCCAGGACCAGGACTGGGCATCTCTGTTTTAATTAATAATTTCATGGTTCACACTGTTTGCTTATCACTGCATTCTCTCCTCTAGTCTCTTGTTTTTCAGATGTTGCCTTTATTTAGTTCTCTGTATCATTTCTGCTCTCTCAAGTCCTGGAGAAGGAAAAATGAGTCTCTCTCCAACTGTCTGACTTTCTACACCCGCCCCCCCCCTCTCTATTATCCATCTATGCTGAACTGGAAGCTGATGGTTGAGATTTGTCCCAGGCCAGTTGATTATAATGTGTGAAACCTATTATTTTTAACCCTAGCTTAAAATTTATTTAGCTCTGTCTGTGACCTTAAGTCATCAGTCATTTACCTTTATGGACTTACCATTCCACATTCATTCTTGTCCCAATTTATTGTGTACCCGTTGGTTAGTATATAATGTGAATACATTCAAAACTTTTAATAAAAAAAAACAGTGCTCTCGCGAATCGCACTAACAGAGCCATCGCACCAGGGATCGTTTTAATCAAACCATACCTACCAAGTCTGAACGCACAGTCATGCCTGATGTCCAGTCATGGCTTATGAGGTTTATTACAGCTCAACTTGTGGAAAAGTCCATACTTGGGCATAGATGTACTTTTGAAAGACCTGAAATGTTTTTAACACTTGTATTTAACTGATGTTCATTCACAAATAGCCCCTTTATGATGGTCAACTAGTGGTAGAGATGCCAGAGTCTTTGACTGATTATCATTTACATTTAAAATGTGTAACACAAATCACAACAACATCTAAACATGTTTATCAATGGACTAATTGGAAATATGTACACATATTCAAAATCTGATGTTTTTGGTATTATTTTTGTTTATATAAAAAGCATAGTGGTATAGCACTGATGGGTAGGATTGCAAAAATCACCATAACGGTGATGTGCTGACCACCATGGTCCATGTATCTTTTGGTGTTTCTATTTTTATGTCAGAAACAGAAATTTAAAAAATGAAAGTTATGGTTGATGGTTATTTGATGTTTGTTTTTAAATCTAAAGAAACAGAGAAATGAGTATTTTTTTGTTTTCGTCAGAAATAACAGATACAAAATGTAAAAGTGAATTTTATTTCTTTCCTTTCTTTGAAAAATGTAACAAAAATCACATTCACTCTACAAAATGATACATTACATACAGGCAATTGTTTTGATTGGTAAGTGTAAGTGGGACTAAAGCGCTAGTTGCACACCATTGATCAAGCTGAGTGATTGTGTTTCGGAAAAACCGAGTTGAAATAATGCTGCGTTCAAGTGGTGTTGGAAACTGCGAAATACCAATTCTCCCATTTGTAAATTGTGCTCCTAGTAAATGCGGGATTCTAGATGACACATGAGTTTATGAGCTGTGACTTATAACACAACCTTTCTTCTTTTTTACACAAGTTTTTACACTGGTTTTGACTCCTAGAGGGTCTGGCCTACTGCGGCTGCTGAAAAAATGCTAGAGGGAACACTACGTATTTACTAGTTAAGCATTGCTTATATACAATCTTCTGATGTGCACCTGAATGCAGTCTGAGTCCACTACCATTAAACATGCTGGAGCTATGTTTATTTTTCAGGCAAGTTAGCATTGCTTGGCAACAGCAACAGAATAATTTGTTTAAGGAATAAAAATTGATAATGAAACATCTGTGCTACAACCCAAATTCCAAAAAATTTGGAAAGCTTTGTAAAATGTAAATAAAAACAGAATGTGATGATTTGCAAATCTTATAGACCCATATTTTATATTTTTTATATTTTATATTTTATAATAGAACATAGAACACATATCAGATGTTGAAAGTGAGACATTTTACCATTTCATGAAAAATAGTAACTCATTTAGAACTTGATGGCAGCAACGCATCTTTAAAAAGTTGGGACAGGGCCGTGTCTACCATTGTGTAGCATCCCCTCTTCTTTTAACAACAGTCTGTAAACGTCTGGGAAATGAGGAGACCAATTGCTGGAGTCTTGGGAGAGGAATATTGTCCTATTCTTGTCTGATGTAGGATTCTAGTTGTTCAACAGTCCTGGGTCTTCTTTGCCAGATTTTTCGTTTCATTATGCACCAAATGTTTTCCTATTGGTGAAAGGTCTGGACTGCAGGTGGGCCAGGTCAGCACCCGGACTCTTTGTCTGCAAAGCCATGCTGTTGTGATGGATGCAGTATGTGATTTAGCACTGGCAATAGAATGAGTCATGCTGATGAACTCAGTGACTCTAAACATGGCTCTGTCATAGGATGCCACCTTTGCCACAAGTCATTTTGTGAAGTTTCTGCCCTGATAGATCTGCCCTTGTCAACTGTAAGTGCTATTATTGTGAAATGGAAGCACCTAGGATCAACAACAGCTTAAGCCACAAAGCGTCAGGCCATGCAACCTCACAGAGTGGGGCCTCCAAGTGCTGAGGCACACAGTGCCTATCCTCTGCTTTATCACTCACTAAAGAGTTCCAAATTGCCTCTGGAAGCAACATTAGCAAAAGAATTGATCATTAGGAACTTCATGAAATGGGTTTCCATGGCTGAGCAACTACAAACAAGCCTTAGATCAAATGCACAATGCCAAGCACCTGGGGGAGTGGTGTAAAGCACGCCACCACTGGACTCTGGAGCAGTGGAAACATATTCTATGGATGAATCACTTTTCTCTATCTGACAGTCTGATGGATGAGTCTAGGTTTGGCGAATGCCAGGAGAACATTATCTGACTGCATTACGCCAACTGTACAGTTTGGTGGAGGAGGGATGGGGTTGGCATAGGCCCCTTAGTTCCAGTGAAAGGAAAGCTTCAGCAAACCAAAACATTTTGGACAATTGTTTGCTTCCAACTTTATGGGAACAGTTTGGGGAAGGACCTTTTCTGTTCCAGCATGACTGAGCCCCAGTGCACAAAGCAACGTCCATAAAGGCATGGTTGGGTGAGTTTGGTGTGGAAGAACTTGACTGACATCAACCCTACCGAACACCTTTGGGATGAACTAGGACAGATATTGTGAGCCAGGCCCTTTCGTCCAACATCAGTGTCTGACCTCACAAATGCTCTTCTGAAAGAATGGGTGAAAATTCCAACAGACACACTCCAAATCTTGTAGAAAACTTCCCAGAAGAGTGGAAACTGTTATAGCTCCAAAGGGGGGACCAACTCCATATTAAGGCCTATGGATTTACATTGGAATATCATAAAAGCTTCTGGAGGTGTAATGTGTAGATGTCCCAGTACTTTTGTCCATGTAGTAGTATCATTAGGAGGGTCAGTGGCATGCAGGTGAGGTTTGCACAGTGTTGTACAGCAGTTATATCAGTAACAGGAAGTGCTGATTTGTTTGCTATCTCTACACTTGCACATTTGCACAATTCTGGGGCGACTACTGGCATTGTTTAACACATGTTTTGCAACCAGTAATGATTCTGCAGCATTGTAAAAACACTGGCTCCTCATGACTTCTGAGAAGATAATGGTGTAGAAAACCACTAAAGAGGAAGTTTCTTCAGTCAGTTTTAGCTGTGTCGTAAAAAGCATGATTTGTGTCTAATAGCATATTTGACACTTAAGCCATTTTAATGTTAAACCATTGAATTTAATATCAAAATTCTTTTACAAATTCTTGAGTTAAATAAAGTCATAAAGTCTTTGACGGTTTGTAGCTGAGGGGCAGTGAGGATGACCCTTTGGGCAACTGCTAGGTTGGGGAGCTCTCTGACTGCTGTTGTGACAGCTGGCTTTGGGATGCCATTAGCAACTCCTCTGTGGTGCTCTATGGTGACATCTCCAAGGGTTGTACATCTTCATCTTCTCGGCTGTGAAAAGCACAAGCACACTGGCTTTAAATTTGTAAAAATACATATCTAGCAAAGTGCATATATGGTTGACTAACTTTTTTTGTTCAAAGCAGACAAAACTATTTGGACGGTCCCTGAGGAGAAAACTAGGCCTTAGGGCCTTTCTTGAGTACATGGTTGTGAAGCCAGTGTACAAATAGCTGGGATTAAATCAGTTTATAGTCAGGTATTTTACTGCTCTCTCAGCTTAGACCTGGCTAATTAGTTTACATACAAATAATTGTGCTTAACAAATTTATTTTGTTTATTTAAAAGGTACAAATTGGTCAAACTGGCTTATGTTGCTTTTTTGAGCTGTCCTTACTTAGTAGCTCCAAATTGGTTATAGATGCAGCTTGAACTCAAATAAACAAACATTGCCTCCCACCAGTATTGGGGTCGTTACTCAGAAAAAGTAATGTATTGCACATTAGTCGTTACTTTTAAAACAGGCAATGCATTAGTTTATATATTTACTGCCTGTGGAAATTAATTTGATACAGTTTTTTCTGCATATTGCCTGAGGTACATCGTTGCATAATTGCCAGTTAACATTAGCCTTTAACATTAAACCTTACAAATGGCACTAAGCTGAAGTCAGCTTCTTTTTTGCCAGCTTCTTGTCGTTGGAATTCGTTTGAATTTTCCCATTCCACCTTAAATGGTGCAGCAGTTACATTCTGGCACCAGAGTTTTGGAGGGATTTATGAGATTCAATGTGGAAAAAGCGATGAAACTACACAGAGAGCAGTAAAAGGTTATCAGCTAACCAAAGAATAGATGTGGTTCGGCCATAGACGTTACTTTCCGCTGGATGAGCGAGTTTGGTGTGGAAGAACTTGACTTTTACTTCTTGAGATGTTCAGGTATGCAGCACACATGCTGTATACCAGGAGTCAGCAACATGTGACCCTGTTGCGGCTCCACAACAGAATTAGATTTTTGGGTAAAAATAAAATAATCCTCTTGCAGTAAAATAAGGCTCTGCTGATTGTTCTGACACAGTTTTAACAATACATGGTCTTAAATGCTGGAGTTAATGTACACTATATTGCCAAAAGTATTCGCTTGTCTGCCTTTACACGCATATGAACTTGAGTGACATCCCATTCTTAATCCATAGGGTTTAATATGATGTCACTGCACCCTTTGCAGCTATAACAGCTTGAACCCTTCTGGGAAGGCTTTCCACAAGGGTTAGGAGTTTTGTGGGAATTTTTGACCATTCTTCCAGAAGCGCATTTGTGAGGTCAGACACTGATGTTGGACGAGAAGGCCTGGCTCGCAGTTTCTGCTCTAATTCATCCCAAAGGTGTTCTGTCAGGTTGAGGTCAGGACTCTGTGCAGGCCAGTCAAGTTCTTCCACACCAAACTCGCTCATCCATGTCTTTATGGACCTTGCTTTGTGCACTGGTGCGCAGTTATGTTGGAACAGGAAGGGTCCTCCCCAAATTGTTCCTTTCACGCTCCAAGTTGGGAGCATGAAATTGTCCAAAATCTCTTGGTCTGCTGAAGCATTAAGAGTTCTGTTCACTGGAACTAAGGCGCCGAGTCCAATTCCTGAAAAACAACCCCACACCTTAACTCCCCTCCACCAAAACTTTACACTTGGCACAATGCAGTCAGACAAGTACTGTTCTCCTGGCAAGAGCCAAACCCAGACTCGTCCATCGGATTGCCAGATGAAGAAGCATGAATTGTCACCCCAGAGAACACGTCTCTACTGCTCTAGGGTCCAGTGGCAGTGCTTTACACCACTGCATTTGACGCTTTGCATTGCGCTTGGTTTTGTAAGGCTTGGATGCAGCTGCTCGGCCATAGAAACCCATTCCATGAAGCTCTCTACGCACTCTTCTTGAGCTAATCTGAAGGCCACATGAAGTTTGGAGGAGATGTGTGAGTGAATACTGAAAAGTAATGTCAGGACATTAACTTTCACTTGTGAGGCAGCACTGTAACCCTATCTGGACTAAGCGGTTGTGGATGATGATGGTGATGATGGTGATGATGATGTTGATGATGATGATGATGATGATGACGATGTTGAGGCAGCATTTACATTTGATGTTGTGGCAATTTGGCAATGTGGAAAAGTTCAACACACTAACCGCTATTTTTCAGCACTGAGACACACTGTTGTTACAACATCATGACATGCAAAATGCATGCTGGGAAGCCACATTAAGCAAGACCACTGATTTATATAAAAGAAAGCTGCTAAAGGAGAGAGTCCACCAGTTCGAGGTTTGACACTTACCTGTTACATGAACTGTGTATTTACATGTATGTGTTCTTGTATATGTATGTGTGCATTTTATCAGCGTACATTAGATACTCTGGTGCAGTTTCCCCTTAATTGGGAAATGAAAATGATCATTTTCCATGACATCTGGGTAGATGTTAAACCTGATTTACAGTATAGGTGTCATATCGGCATTGGTGCACAATAGAGGGGTAGGGACTACTGCTCAGCTTGACCTAACAACTAACAGTGATTGATAAAGCACTGAAACCATTTACATCAAAGAAACTCCAAAAGCAGTCTGTCCACAATAATGTGATTGGATTACTAGCGAGCCAGTGGTCTTAACTAGCAGGGCGACAAACATAAATAAAGAGTGAACTGTACTGCAGCAGGTGAAATGCACCAATACAGGATAGATTTCAGAGGTAATTTATCATGAAAGGCATGTTTTCCAGACTAATGTATATAGAATGTTGACTACTGTAAAATAGTACAAAACACTGCATGCACAGCATTACTGAAAATAAAATGAAAGACACAAATATCAGGGTTCCTTTCTCTTTGTAAATTTTGAATTCCCAGAGTCCTCCCAGATCAAAGCCCCAGTTCATATTGGCCATATAAATATATTTTGTAGGAAGACTGATAAATCAGGCTTGAAACAATTGATGGAATGAATTGTTTGTTGACTTTGCAGTGCCAATGACTTCTTTTTAAAAGAAGGTGGCACTGAACCCCATCAAAAAAGAATGTTTTTAAATATCTTTATTCCAGGGAAACCATGGTGAAATACACAGTTGAAGTCTTCACAGGTGATGCTTTCACTGCTGGGAACGCCAATGCCGTCTTCATCAAACTCATTGGTACAAAGGGTAGCAGTGAACCACAAATCCTTGATCGCTTTACAGGCATACCAGGCTGTTCAGTAAGTTTCTTGCATTTTATTACAATATATTCTTTTTTTTACCATTACATTATGTTTAGTGATGGTTTTAAATGAGTCTTAGCATTAATCCTGGGACTGGATGCACAAAACTCTTCTCACCTTTTTAAGAACATTCTTAAACATTCTTAAACTTAGCCTGGCACTTATCTTAAACTGTGCATTAAGGGAAGCTTCTGGGGTCTTTTGATATATTAACATTATAAATAAAAGTATTTTGCAGTTTGATATTAATTACAACTTAAGCACTATGATGTAATTCTACCCAAAAAAGTACCATTACTGCAAAAAAGTACTAGAACAGGAGTAGTTGCAATTTGTTACTTTCTTTCTCTAAAAAAATGACACTTCTTCCTGACCACTAAAAATATACATATTTCTATGTATATTAAACACTAATTGACTACGATGGTAGACTTTTGGAGCTATCCTACTGATGATCCCTCAAAGCCATCAGGAGCTGGCTTACAGTGATGCATATATAAGAACCTTGTTCTTTAATGAATGCAAAAATATAATCCTGAAGGTTTGCTGGCTCTGTTTGGATGAAACAGTGCAATGACATAAATTAGCTCTGTATGATAATCTAGGGCAATATAGCCAATTAATTATAGCAATGACACACACTCCCATTTATGTTCTATTGCTTAATTATTTGCCAGTGTTGAGTGTGTTTGAAATGCTAATTCACCAAGATCTTTTTACAATAATGACTTTTTTTTTGGACCAATTTTCTTCTCAATTTAGTTGTGGCCAGTTCCACCTAGGTCTCACCTGTCATGTAATACTACCAAGCTAGGAAAGTGAAGGCTTCCTCTAAGTCACAGGAAGCCAGCCCATGAAATCTTTTTGGTCTGCCACTAACAGAAGTAGGGCTACAACTAACAACGATTTCCATAATTGATTAATTGGTTCATTATGGCTTCAATTTCATTTTCAATTCAATAATCAAGTCAAAAAGTCTATATTCCACATCATAATCAGTGTTTCTTTTAAGAAAGTAAAAATACAAGGATTAATTCTCCTTTTGCAAAATTGTCTTTCAAACATAAAACACCCACCTCACCCATCGTCTATTTTACTTTTATCAAGATGAAAGAGATGATTGGCACTTTGTATTGAGGGGTGGGACATTTACAAACTTTCCCATTCACATTTTAACAGTGACTGGTCTCTTCATTTGTAACATCTCTGTTGAAAAGCCAACAACATGCTGTTTTTTAACTCTACAGTTTTGCTGTGGTTTACTCACATGCTGAGCTTTTGTCATTTTCTCCCGTGAATGTGTTTCCTTGAGATTGTCACTAATGACCGACACACTGTCATTATTCTCACAGGAAACCACTCTTAGATAAAGTTAAAATGGTGTTCCCAGATTTTGTCCTGTGCTGTAGTCTGAGCCATCTGGATTTTTCCTCTTTCATTCAAGCGGGAAGTGCAAACATCAGCTAATCGATAGCAAGATTCATTGCCAACAATTTTTTATTATTGCCATTATTGATAACGTTGATTAGTGGCAGCCTGTAAACAAAGCATTATTGGACAGCTCAATGCCGACCGTTGCGTTAGCAGAGAGAGAGATCAGGCCGACCTACAACTGAGAGAGAGACCAATTATACTTCCAGCCACAGGTGACTGTAGCATCGCTGGGGACACTTGTCAAACAATAACATACAAACATTCAACTAACTAATCGGGTGCTTCTGCACTGTATGTGGCAGAAGGTTTTCAGGGAGATGTACTTCACTCATAACTTGCATTGCATTGGCATGCCCCATAGTATCCTAACAGCATGTTAGTAATCTGAATAATACATTCTCCAACAGAAGACGCTGACTGTGTCCTGCAAAGAAAGTCTTGGAACGTTCTTTCTGGTTCAGTTGGAGCTCAAGGCACTTGTGTTTGAAGATTACTGGTTCTGTTCCAAAGTTATTGTCACTGAACCTGAAGGACGCCGGCTGCTGTTCCCGTGTTACCAGTGGTTGTCTCCTAAGAAGAAGGCAATTCTCAGAGAGGCTACAGGTTTGTAACCACAAATATAGCAGTGTAAGAATATGCAAATTTATATTTATGCTCACCCCAATATTGATCACACATGTTAGGATGTGTTATAAGCTGTGGTAGATCTAGAAAATTTACCAGGGGTGGCAAAGGGGTGTTAGGGAGTTTCGACAGGGTGTGCAAGTGGGTGGGAGGGTTTAGAGGTCAGACAGTTGCAATGCTGATTGCCGAAAGCAAAACAACTCTCCTCCTAAAGGCGCAAACAACTGCTCCACAGTGAGGTGGAAGCCAATGATGTGGCTGAAATCTCCGGGTGGTGTCTTGGGTGGCTAATCACATTTCAAGGACGGCACTAGCCACTTTAGCCACCCCTTTAAATCCACGCATGATTATAAGGGTGTTGGAGGAGAAACTGACGCAGCTTGTGACACTTCATTTGTGTGCTTTGTCTGCAATGCATTGAGACACCATTCCTGCCTTCCCTTTCGCCTCAAAGACATTCCCTCAAGTCATCATGACAGTACATAGCTTTAGGAAGCTACTCCAAGAGTGATGCTGCCTAAGATGTTAGTACTTCTACTTTCACTGTTTTAAATTAACAGGTTTCTATCTACTTTCTGTCTACTTTCTATTCTGTTCTATTACAGAAGAAATAAAAAAGCTGCCTTATTTAAATGGAACATCTTGCCACTTATAAAAAGAAACTCAACTTCATATCATGTATATTTTGATGAGGGTTTTTGTCTTCTAACACTCAATTTACTTCAGTTGAAGGTAATTTCAGAGTGAAATTAAGCTAATTAACCACAAGGACATTTTTTCTTGACCTTTTTTTACCCATCTTTACCAAAGCTGCCAATAATAATGGAACTGGCTGTAAATGTTTATAATATAAAAATGATTGAATAATCAGATTTATTTGGATTTATTCATTTTCCCATTTTCTGTGTAGCTAAGTTAAGCCACAAGGACACAGAGGAGATAGCCATTCGCCATCGGCGTGAAGATGCTGCAAGAAAACGTGAGGACTTCAGGTAAGTGACACCCCTCCAAAATCAGTCTAACCAGTCTGATGTGATGTGTTTTCCCATTGGATGCTTCTTTTAGTTTTGCACCGGAGCTACGTGGCTAATACAGGAAATAAGCAATGAAACCTCACAGCCTCCAGTTTAGCACTGTGCAGACTTACTTATGCACATAAAAAACAGTATAAGAGAAGAATAGAAAATAGAGAAAACAAAATGAAATAAAAATAAGAATGTATAAAAAATAATACTAAAGTTAACAATAAAAAATACAGAAAAAGTAGAAACAACAAAATGGTTAAAACAAGGTAGTGAAGCTCAGAGAGGAAACATAGATATATACAAATATATAAAATAAAAAAAAAGAAATAAATCATTGCTCATAAAATGTCAAATGTCACAATACATATAAAAACCAGAGAAAAGCTTTGTAAAACATCGTTTATTCCTCTGTATTGGAGTGAGAACTGTGTACAAGCTGCAGTTTCTCTATATTCTTTTTAGATAAGTCAATGAAAAAAGACAGAAAATTGAAATGGGAGAAAAGAAAAAGTTCTTAGCATCATGCAGTGTGAGATATGGTCTGACTGTGCTGACTGTGGGTGTTGATAAATTATACCATAACACGCTTTTCTGAGCATATCATGGATATCATCAGTACTTACAGAACACTGACTAACAATGTTTCATTACAAAGTGAGCAGAATTAGGCTTGTTTTATTTGGTTTAGTGCATTTTGTAAAGGATTGAATAAAAATTGTTGTAGTTGTAGGTTTATTATTATTATTGTTATTATTATTGTGGTGTTTTTATATATGTTTCTGCAGGTTCACATTAAATCTCTGAAAAAACAAAATATTGTGACATATATCATGTATTGTAAAAATGTCATGAAGTATTGTGATATATTTTTGTCAAATTACCAACCTCTAGAAAAAATCTTGTCTTATTTGCACTGTCAATGTGAGGCTTAAAACTGAGGACATGTACTTTAGATTTAATATATGTTATTAAATGTGATAGTTTGCTAATTTTGTTTTAACCTTATTTATTCTGGTAACACTGATCGCCCTAAATGCTTGTCTTTAAGCAGTTAGGACTCACCTCCTCCATCTGAACTTTCAGTTCTTCTATAAAGAATTTCTTCTTTCTGTTTTACTCTGTCTGCAGGTAGTAACGCACTCTGTGTGGATGTTTTAACGCCTCATATGTTCAAATTATCACGTTTGCAGGTGACATCATTTAAGCAGCTGTTCAAAGTTGGCACATTTTCACATGTGAAAAAACATTTGTTTGTGTAATCACGTGAAAAAATGTATGCTTACTTTTAAACACTTTTTTTTGCACAACTCACGTGAGATATAGATGACTTTTCTGTAAGTGTAATCAGCTGCACAAGCTAAATTTTAACATGCATTTTGTGCTCACCATAGTAAATCTTGACCCCAAGTGTCCAATCCTTGCAGTTCTTTGCTGATGCAGTACACAATACTTATTTTTTATCTCAAAAATGATCCAGTGTTGTAGAGTATTTGTTGTGCAAAACTCAACTCTTCCAGCTCCTGTTGGGTTTAATCTAGGCAAGCATCTTTATTGTTCCAAGTAATTTTGTAATTATACCATCAGAAGCAGAAGAGGCATTTAAAGAAAGTCCTAGAAGTCTATTAACAGTGGATTTTCCTTTCCAAATCTGAAAGTAGGTGTGGTCTGTGACCTCAATTATATGCATTTACAACAGCGTAATGGAGTGTGCTGTGTGTCTTACAGATGGAGTGTGTATGACTCTGAAATGCCTCACATTGTACAGGCGGACTCAGCAAGCAGTTTGCCTTATGAGATCAGATTCTCCTTCACGAAGGAAAAGGAGTTTCAGTACTCACTGTTGAGAGCGTAGGTTCCACCTTGTAATTTGATTAATATGTGTGTTGGTGGTTCACGTTTAACACATCTTGCTATTTTTCTTACTGTATTTCAGTTCAGTGGACTTAGAACTAAACAACTTTCATCATCCCACAAACACATGGAACAGCATGGAGGAACTTGAGGCTCTCAAGAGGAACTTGACTGGAACCCATGGTATTTTTTTCTCGAAACATGGAATGCATTGTTAGATCTGACCACCACCACCATAACACAGTGATCTGTCTATACTTTTTTCCAGAATACATCAAGAAACATTGGATGACCGACACATTCTTTGGCTACCAGTTTCTGAACAGCCTGAATCCCATGATGATCAAGCGTTGCTCAAAGCTGCCCAAGAACTTTCCAGTCACTAATGACATGGTCATCTCCTCTTTACCAAAAAAGAGCACTTTGGAAAAAGAAATGGAGGTACAGTGTGAAAAACAGCACTTTGAGTGATTGACCACTGATTACATTTGTACTTTTTTCTGATTTCTCTTTAAATGTGTTCAATCAGAAGGGAAATATCTTCCTGTGTGACTATGCAAGACTAGATGGAATTGAGGGAAATGTGATAGACGGGAAGCAGCAGTATTTGGCTGCCCCTCTTTGCTTACTCTTCAGCAATCCTCAGGGCAAACTGCTGCCCATCGCCATCCAGGTAAGACCTCAGACTGCTGAAGATATTGTTTACTATTGTGTTTAACTGCAAATGAACATAAGCAAGGATTAACCCCTTAAACCAGCCAGGACCCGCCAGGGGTCCAGAGCCATTCCTCGTAGAGTTTAAACCTTTCCACTCCGTTGAATAAAACTTTCAAAGTTTCAAACTTTCTTTCTCTTAGCTGAAGCAGAAGCCTGAGGCAGAGAACCCCATTTTCCTCCCTACTGACTCCAAGCATGACTGGCTTTTGGCAAAGCTCTTCGTGAGAAACGCAGATTTTAACGAACACGGGCTGAACTTCCATCTGCTACGCACTCACCTGTTGGCTGAGGTCTTTACCATGGCAACCCTGCGCACCCTGCCCTCTGTTCATCCCCTCTTTAAGGTGGACGCTTTATTTCAGTTTATTTCAGAAACACAGGAAAGCTTTGGTACACATGCAGAAAAGAGAACTACTTGAGATCAACAAGGACAACTTTGAGGAACACAAAGCTTTCTTGATGATGAAAAACCTAATGAAAACTTACATCTCCTTGTAATGCACACTCCTACAAAAGATGGCTCTTCAAGGGTTCTTTAAAAAGGCGATTGTTCTATTTAGAACCATGAATTCTATATAGAACCATTTTATGCTTAAATGTTTTTTTGCATGGTGAAATGGTTCTTTAGATTGATTGAGAATGTTTTCTATATAGACCCTTTTTGAGAATGGCTCTGTCTACCATTTTTGGTGCTATATAGAACCATATCCAACACATTCTCCATCAATCTGAAGAACCATTTCACAATGTAAGTAGTAAGTAAGTAAAGTTTATTTATATAGCGCTTTTTACAACAGGTGTTGTCACAAAGCAGCTTTACAAGGAAATGAGCATTACAAAAAGAAGTCCGGGTCCGAGCCCCCATGAGCAAGCCAGTGGCGACAGTGGCAAGGAAAAACTCCCTAAGAGAAACAGGAAGAAACCTTGAGAGGAACCAGGACTCAGAAGGGGAACCCATCCTCCTCTGGTCGACACCGGATAGTAAACATTGTTAGTATAAATGCAAAGAACCATTTAAGTATATAGCACTAATAGTTCTAAATAGAACTTTTGCATTTACTAACTTGAAGAACTATTTTTTAAGGATGTACAGCAAGGCAATTGTTACCACTTCACATAGGGGCATTTGCTCCAGTTAGTGCCACCAGACCAAAGGTTGATTTCTGCCAGGAGCACATAGATTTAAATTGAGTACATTTGTTGTCCCCTCTATTTTACAACTTCTCTTTTTCTGTTTTTTGAGGCAGCATGATTATTTAGCATTTTAACATTTTTTTTGCACAGGGACAAATACTCCAGACGAGTGTTTGTTTACCCCAGACTCTTAAAGAAAAACTACAGAGCTGAATAAAAGCCAGTTAGAACCAAATAGCACTGTGACAATGAAATTCCATACCTTGAAAGTTGCACCTCATGCAAAAGTACTCAAGAAAATGTACACTGTTGTATGGTCTTCATTTTCTTGAGCATTTTGGTTGCTTGAGGTATGGTATGCTATCAAGGTATGGAATTTTTTTATATCAACTGATATAAACATAAATAGAAACGGTTAAGGAGCTTGTGAACTGTTGTTTAGTAATAAGATAATGCAATGGTTTGCTCTTTATCTCACAGCTTCTGTTTCCTCATATTCGCTACACTCTCCAAATCAATGTCTTGGCGAGGAAACAGCTGGTATCAGCTGATGGAGTTTTTGCTATGGTATACATATTTCCTTTAAGATCTTTATCATTCCAAAAGTATACTGTTTTGTGGAAATGTATATGATAATTAATGTTAGTATTCATGCCTAACTGGATTTTTTGAGTGATGGGTCTTCTTTTCACATCTTTACCACACAGCACTCTGCTTTAGGACATAAAGGACTGACTACATTCCTAAAAAGAGCTACTGCCAGTCTGACCTATAGCTCTCTGTGTTTGCCGGACAACATTAAGGAGAGAGGCCTGGAGAACATTCCCCATTGCTACTACAGAGATGACGGCCTCAAGCTGTGGAACATCATTCACAAGTATGATGGAGCTACTTTGAGTGCATACTTATATACCAGGCAGTATTTTTATACATGTATGACAATGAAGATGTCTGTGTAAATGTTCAAGCTGTCATGCTAACTGTGAACCCTCCAGGTTTGTGCATGGGGTATTGGCACATTACTACACCGAGCCTGACGTCCAGGAGGACACTGAGCTCCAGACGTGGCTGACGGAGATCGTAGAACGCGGCTTTCTGAAAAATGACAACAGTGGTGTGTGCTGTGATTTCAGTTATTTTGGGGCTGGCTTAACAGACCTACTGGAAATGACACTGTAATCATTTTAAGTTTTTCTGTGAATGAAGCATGTAAACTATTGTCTGTCAGGAATTCTGTTGTCCATTCGTCTAAAATGTTATTTCCTTCCCACTGTTAGGAATCCCCAAGTCTTTCCACACAGTAGCTGAACTCGTCAAGTTTGTCACCATGTTGATCTTCACCGTGTCGGTCCAACATGCTGCAGTCAACAATGGCCAGGTTACACAATATCATTTTGCTTAAAGAGTAACTACACCATAAGACCTTTTTTCATTAACAGCTAAAATGCACTGCTCTGTAATATAAAAATATACCAGCCTTGCTTAAAATGTGAACACATCTTTCCAAACTGTAAAAATATCATTTTATCACCCCTGATGATGCCCTACTCATGCCGCTCTCATAAATATGAAAACAGGAGCTGAGAGCGAGGAGATACCTACACTCACGCACTGAGCTAATTCCCCCCAGCACACCTCTCAAGGCTATGATATGCCAGCTGTCTGTGCCAACAGTAAATAACCCAGTTTATCTAAGCTTAGTTTGTAATAAAGATGTTGGACTGATTAAGTGAGGATTCTTGTGAGTCTTTATAAAGCTGCCAGTGTTGCATCCGATGCATGTTTCCCATCACAACTCAAAGCCTCAGGTGCCAGTGTCAGTGGCTCATACTGTTAAGGCTCAAGACGCACTGCCTGATCAGAACACCTTCCCTCGTCGAAGATGGGGATGGTAGTAGAGAAAAATCGGCGACCTCTTAAGACCTCTCAGTTGCAAAAGTACTGTTTGATTCTGTCACCATATTTGCTAGTAGCTAACATACACTAGCTCTAAAAACACCAGCCCAGTCCACCTGGTTTCCCTCCGAGCCCCTCCTCCAAACCCGTACATCATTGCAGTACCCCTCCCAGCATGCCCTGCCTATTTTTGAGCATTTTTCAAAGTTGAGCCAGGGGTGGAGTTAGCTGAAAATAGTGGGGTGTAGTTACTGTTTAAAGCAGATTGTGACATTTCATAATGAAGTTGAACATGTACCAGTGTTCACAAGACATATTAATTATTAGTTTTTTAAACTCCAGTCATTAAGAAATCCATACAAACCTGTCAATAACTAGACAACACTATCTATAGCCAACTGTAGATAACAGCAAAAAGTGTATCTAACCTAGCATGTTAGATTAACGCTAGGAAGGCCATAACAAAATAACAAACCATAATAGAATCCATTCTAAATCATTAACATCAGTGTTAATTTCATTGATTCAATGTTCCTATATAATGTTGATTCTTAATCATATTTACACCCTGAATTAATATCTAAACAATACTAAAAGTTTAACAAAAAATCAACATAACACCAGTGTTACGTCAATCCTTTTTCAACCCTTAGAAAATCAAAGCCACAGATGCCCAATCCTGGTCTACTACCCTGGAAAGTTCAGATCCAACACACATGGCTCTAATATTCGGATGCCACAGAAGGCCTTCACACCTGGATCAGGTGTGTTAGCTTAGGTTTGGAGCTAAACTCTGCAGGGTAGTAGACCTTCAGGACCTGAATTGGGCACCACAGATCAAATTCAACCTGCTTAATTGACAGCAGTGGTCTCCAATCCTGGTCCTGGAGAGCTACCTTCCTGCAGACCGTAATTCCAACCACAATTTGCCACACCTGCTAATCAACCTCTTACCAAGTACCTAATTGGCTGGATCATATGTTTTAGAGTTAAGTAAGGGACACGGCAGCTCCTTGGATACAGGTTGCAACTAAAGTCTGCAGGAAGGTAGTTCTCCAGGACCAGGGTTGGAGACCAGTGATCTACAGCAAGGATAATTTCTGAAAAAGCCAACTGGCCAAAGACAACCAACACTTTTCATTGGTTTCTTTATTCAGATTTATTAAATAACCAAATAAGTAGGAAATGAACTGCAATAATGCCATAATAGTCATATACTCAAACTGTCAGTAATTCTTAAACACCAGGCAACTGGCTTACTTCATGAGATCTCCTATTTCTTTGGATGCTGTTAAAAATTAAAGTTGTGTTTTTAATCAGTTTTTGTGCAAGAAGTATAAACGTAAGAATATTTCTCTGTTGCTCTATTATTTGAAAATCACACAGTCACTGCATGGTAGGTAGCATATCTTAACCTTAAGATTTAGTTAATTTAACTTATCTATTTCTTCCTCATTGCTGGATATAGTTTGCCAAAATACAGAATATGCACTAAAATTGATGCATTGTTATCATATTTTCTACCACCCAGTGCCAAATATACTCTCTTACTCACATGATGCACTGAATCAGATTTCACAAAACATGTTAGGCATCTTCACTCTTCAGTCCTTAAGTAAACTTTTTGTTTTGGGCGAGACTGATTAAATTCAAAATCTAATTTTGTTAAACTCATACACACACAGTTGCTTAAGCTGGATGTTAAACGTTTGTTTAAAAAAGTGAGAGGAAAAGCTCTATAGATATACTCCCTACCTAATAAAAGTGAGTGTGCAGACACCTGTGGGTGGAAAACAAAATTAGGTGCTTTCTCCCTCTTTTTGGTGATTATGTTTAAACGAGAGTGTCTGAGATGCTTTGTGAACACAGGCCTTATAGAAAGGTTAGTTGCATGGACCAAACTCAAAGAGTGATGATCTAAGCACTGGCTTTTATGTCCTAATGAATTGGTTAATGGAGCTGATCTTGACTCACATGGATCCTGACCTTGTCTGTTCTTTCAGTTTGACTTTGGAGCTTGGATGCCCAACTTTCCCAGCACCATAAAGATTCCTCCTCCCACCAGAAAGGGACAAGCAACAGCAGACTCCATTGTTGCAGCCTTACCTGATGTGAGAAGCACACTTAAATGGATCGCTTTGTTTCACCTGCTGAGCAAGAAGTCCTCAGATCATGTGAGTCCAAATCCACCACCAAGAGACTCTGTGCCTGATGTACTAAGCCTTTTGCTTCAGATTCTGGTGTAATTCTAACGCTTTCTGCCCGTGTGTCATGTGCAGAACTGCATATGAGCCTAAACATGCAATTTCTGGGCAGTGTGCATGAAAATACTTCTCTCCTTAATGCATATGCATGTGAGAAGATTGGGTGGAGAAGTTAGATGTGCGTCTGATTACATATTCAGCCCCATTTGCTAAAGTTTGAGCAACTAGCAACGACTGGTTTTGGGTTTTTCTCTGCTTGTTAAAACAAGCTATAGAGGGGGTAGTGTTAACTTCACTGGTGATTCTAATGCTGATTCTTAATCATATTTACACCCTGAAGTAATATCCAAAAACAAAAAATCAACATAACACCAACGTTACCTCAATCCTTTTTAACCCTTAGAAAATCAAAGCCCAATCCTGGTCTACTACCCTGGAAAGTTCAGATCCAACACACATGGCTCTAATATTAGGATGCCTCAGAAGGCCTTCACACCTAGAACACACCATTACAAATGGATCAGGTGTGTTAGATTAGGGTTGGAGCTAAACTCTGTAGGGTAGTAGATCTTCAGGACCTGGATTGGGCCCCATTGATCAAATTCAACCTGTTTAATCGACAGCAGTGGTCTCCAATCCTGGTCCTAATTTAAACCCTATATGTAATTTAACATAGTACAGAGACAACATATTCAACATAAATGTTGAAACTGAGAAATTTAATTGTTTTTTGAAAAAATATTTGCCCATTTTGAATTTGATGCCAGCAACACTTTCCAAAAAAGTTGGGATGGGGGCAGCAAAAGGCTGGTAAAGTTGTTTAATAAGTCTTTAAGAAGTAAAGATGAGGAGGGGTTCAACACTCTGTGAAAGACTGTGTGAACAAATAGTGCAACAATTCAAGAATACCGTTTCTCAATGTAAAATAGCAAAGAACTTTTGTTTTTCATCATCTACAGTACATAATAACACTAAAATATTCAGAGAATCTGGAGAAATCTCTGAATTTTAGTGACAAGGCCAAAACCCAGTATTTGCTGGACATGATCTTTGGGCCTTCAGGCGGCACTGCATTAAAAACAGACTTGATTCTGTAGAGGAAATCACTGCATGGGCTCAGAAAAACTTCTGAAAACCACTGTCTGTGAAAACAATTTGTAACTCCATCCACAAATTCAAGTTAAAACTCTAAAACCACATATAAACAGAATCTAGGAATGCTGCCAACAACCTGAGCCCGAGCAGTGAAATGTAGCAGTCACCGGTCAATGATGTGTTTAGGTGGACCAGTGGACCCAACCCATGCCATGAGAACACACCCCACTCCCGTAATGAACCACCAAAAGTCTGCACAGTGCCTTGTTGACAACTACGGTCCATGGCTTCATGGGGTCTGCGCCACACGCAAACCATACCATCAGCCCAAAATGATTGATACTGTGACTCATCGGAGCACGCCATATGTTGCCAGTCCTTTAGGGTCCAACCTCACAAGCCCAGGTGATGCACTGTGTCTGGTGTTGTAGTGTTAACAGAGGCACTCTGGTGGGTCTTCTGCTCTCATGTCCCATGGAAGCTAAAGAACGCTGCACTAACCTGCGGGATATGCATGTGGGACCTCTTGCATTGAATGTGAATGTGATTTCTGCCACAGTTGCTTGTCTGTTCACATGGACAATTCTAGCCAGACATGAGCAGTACATTCTTGTTTTTCACACTTTTACTGGACATAACCATTGTGATGTTTTGAAACAATGATCTCTTTTCTTTATATTCCTGCAGTATCCTCTTGGATATTACCCAGAGGAGCACTTCATTGAGGCCGTTCCCCTTCAGAAAATGGAACAGTTCAGGAAAGATCTGAAAGCTCTCGAGGGTGAAATAGAAGCAAGAAACAAGAATCTTGAGCTTCCGTATGATTACTTAAATCCGAAGAATGTGGATAATAGTGTAGACATTTAAGAACATGGATAATCAGTCTGATGGCAATGCATAATCAATTTGCTGAAAAGATTCTGATCACACTCCAAACAGATTTTCCTGTTCTTTCATTCTGCTTCTGTCTTCTACCACATATTGCATATGATAATTCTTAAACACTGCATTCCACTGATATTTAACATTTAGAAATGAGGTAATGCATTGTTGGCTATGTTACAATTTTGGGGTGGTACTTATTCTATCAGGTAGCTACTTTTTCACAAGCAACATTAATGTTTAAGTGGGTTTTAAAGCAAATCAGTCTGACCTGTAGACAGATGAAGGTATCCTGCTAACCAGTTATACATTCATGATAGGAATCTGAATCTAATGTTATTATGATGCATAATTTGTCAGCATGAACCTCTGACTGCAACAACAAAGTTACATGAATGCATGCATTACAGCCCAAATGCTTGCTTGCTATAAAATAAAGCTAATGGTGGGGAATCCAGAACTAATGGTTCACTTTTATTTGAATTTAATCATGATGTGAAAGAGACCAGCAGGTAAGTGAAATTCCATCAGTGGAATATGAAGTTAAGCACTAAACTGGATATTAAAGAGCCTTTTCAATGTCCTTTTGGATGTTAGTAATGTCTTGTCTAATATGACCTGATTCAGAGTAGCACTGTACCTAACTACCAATCAATATGATGATAGGATAGGATGATATGCACTGCCCCCTACTGTTTAGTTTCACCTAACCTTTCTAGAACTGCTCTAGCTCTCAGCCTTACAGAGCTGGATCAGATGTGTTGGATCAGGCCAGTGGCACAGGTTTCATTTCAACTTTTGGGGGGCACACTCTTCATACCAAAATATCCAAAATATTAACATTAGGGATATACTATCATAAATGTAATGCTAGAACTATATAGTTATACTATAATTCGAATTACTATAATTGTATTTTTTAGACATATTGCACTATGAATCTGTATGTCATTAGAACTATTCACAATTATAATGTAGCAGCATTACAGTTTTGTAACTTGCTTTTTTAATAACTTCATTAACATTAGCTAGCTGCTGCTAACAAATGAGGCGACATAGTCTTTTTTAGATCAGAGTTAGAGCTTGCAATATCAATTATCATGCCTATTATCACAGGCACTTTGCTTAATTAACCTTAGAACACTAGAAAAGGGAATCTGAGACACACAAATGATATCACTGACTGCACAGTTACATATGGATATAGACCATAGTTGCTAAGAAAGATCATTTAAAAATAATGGTAACTTTTTATTTTTAGCAACACATATTGGAGGTATTGGGCACGTTCAATCTCAAAACATTTTACCCCGTTTTGCTATGGTTTCGGGGTTGAACGACATGTTTTGTCGAAACAGTGCACAATGGGACCAGAACCTCAAGGAATTTGCCAGGGTAAGCATGTCCCTCCCTGTAGGCTGCTGCAGCTACATGTGAGGAGTCTGTGGAGATGTTGCTGTTAGAGCCTCAAGCCAGTTCAGCCTCTCCTCCGCTCACTCTTTACTATCACCTGTAAGAGCATGCACATCAGTCAGCTCCAAGCAGCAAGTAAGAATGCAAAAGTAGGGCTTGGCGATGTGATGATATTTATTGTTACTGTGCTAAATTATGTCACAGTACAGTCATATGCGAAAGTTTGATCCGGTCAAATTGCATGACTTATTAGTTTTCTAAGAGAAAACTAGTTTACACATCCTCTACAGAGAACACATGTGAATATGGCATTTTTTTCAAATTTTAGTGCACAATTTGTATTTATTTGCTTAGATTAAGATATGAGAAAAAATAGAACAAAATAAAAAAATGTGCCATAACTTTTGCACTGGCCACATTTTATGTAAAATATGACAAGGGGCGCCCAAATATTTATGTCTGTACTAAGAAAACACTGACCAGCTGCTTGATTCAAAGATAGCATAATTTGTCTTGTTTAATTGGAAGTAGTGCTACACAGTATGTGAAATGTTGAATACAAATCATTGCATTCATAAGCCCTATTTGAGCTACATTAGTTAGTTTTAGAGGACGTCTGGTTAAGTAATAAGCTAACACACTTCTAAGACATAAGGACAGAATCACTCTGCCTTGAGTTACCTTCAGTTATTTAATTTCATTCTGCTTCTAATTAATTAGCCCATCGTCAAAAATATTGTATATTACAGTGGTCCTGTTTAAAGGAACTGTGCCAAGGGCTGCGTTTTTGCAGTTAGCCTCATCTCCCGGTCACCAAAAAACAGATCCCGAAGTCGCCTGCTAAAAAAACAGGACAGACCTGGTTTAGGCTTGTTTAGTGCTGGTAAGTCATAAGACTCGAGTCCAACTCAAGTCATAAATTTGATGACTTGACTCAAGAACATCGAGAAAGCCTTGACACTCGACTTTGACACCAGTGACACGGACTTGAGCATCATGAATCGAGAGAAACGTGAAGAGTCTGACTGCAGACGGGACTCTCTACACAGTAGAGAGAATGTGAATCAGTTCGTTTTCTGCCATAAATTGAATAAAGAGCTGCGTTGTCAAATGTCTGTTACTGTGCTTATGCTCGGCTTATTTTATTTCAGAAGACGAGTGAAGCATTAGAGCTCAAAGTCACCTCCATAAGCTGGAAACACACGAAACATCAACAGCATCAATGCACCCTCGCTCAGCACTTAAACTCCAGTCTTACTGGAGAAACTTCCCAGGCAAACTGACCATTTTCCTCATTGGAGCAAAACAAAAGAAACACTCTCTATTTGACTGATTTTAACAGCTTCTGCAGGTAATACAAGTGCAACATTCACTACAAAGCTGAAGTTGACTTTTTATTTGTCAGCTTTGTATTCGAATTCATCATACCACCTTAATTGGTGCAGCAGTCAGGCGCATAACTGCGTGGAACGTAACTGCTGCACCATTTACGGTGAACTCTCAGAAGTACCTCTCACAAGACGGTGGAGTGTGGAAAGTGTTTTCTGTCTTGTTGGACGGCATTTAAGTGAAATGTGCCCACTTGACCAGCCTAATGCTACTCTTATCTGGTTGAAACTAGAAATGTGTTTTGTTGTTTTATTGGTTGGACCAGTTTAATTCTAGTCTTAAGGCTAAAGTGAACATCCAGGGTATGATGTTTGGTTAAAGCAAATGGACAAATTCTGTGGAACATGCAGATTCTAATCATTCAATCTGTGTTTGTGATTTATTTTCTGATTTGAGTTTGATGAAAAGTAATGTGCTGAGTACCCTTTTTCATGCAGAAAGAAAAAAATTTTGGGCCTTTTTTGGCAACAAACCAATCATAGGTATGTTAGATGTGTGGCCTCAAAGAGACTAGAATGTAAATGTCATTCATTGTGTAAGTGACCATAATTAATTACAGAATTATTCAATTTCATATAAATAATTGTGTTGTAAATCAAATATACATCAGTACTACACCTCTCAAAGTTTACAGCTGAGCAGTAATTTCATTTTTCAGACAGGTTAATACAGTTGTTGCTGATTTGGTCCTAAAATCGGCCCTGTATTTGTCCTGTTCTGCTCTAGGATCTGATTTTACAGCTCCTGATTATTTAACTCCTGACAGATGGCAGCAGATGAGAGTTTTAGGTCAGTAACTTAAATTAATGTCCCATCAAAATTTTGTGGTTAACCAGCATTTTCTAACTAGCTTGTTCATACATTGGTTTTCTGCAGGTCTTGCCACTGCTGTCCTTCTTCACATAATTCACATGAAAACTGCAAAAACACAGTAATAAACTCTGAAATATTTCAGCCAAAAATAATAAGGTGACTTACGGCAAATGGCAGTTATATAAGAGCTCATGTGCTTAAAGCTAACTAGTCACTGCGTTTGCACATTGAACAGTCTAACTGAGCTGCGTTTTTTTCAAGTTCCATCGATTCATTTTGTAAGTTTTAATTGGCCAACGATAGCTCATTCCAAAATCCTCTGCAGGCATAGTTTAAGAATTCATTTCAGACAGAAATAAACCAGCACCGATCTGCCAAGCTATCACTGAAGTTTGCTTCAGGGGAGCATTGTGAAACCAGCCACTCGAGAAGAACCAAAAAAGTCTATCATCTTCTTGAGAGGCCGACTGCTGGTCGTCTGCCATGTCCGTCCAGATCCGGGTGATTGTGATGCTTTAGGGGTTCATCTCATCAATAGCACCACTCCTACCAGGGATCCTTCATTTAACGGACACACAGCACCAGGGGCTCTCACCCTCTACAAATAACACAGTAAAGCACCCTTACTTCTGTATATGATTCAGTCTCAGCACTGTGTTACTCTGTCTCTCTTTGAATCTAAATTGCTTTATTTTCTTGTCCATTGTATTCAGTGAGGTCACTCTTTTGAAATTACTGTAGTGACTGCTACTGGCTGGTGCTGGCCTCTAGATGCTTGAGAGGCATGGCAATCAGCGAGGCGCATGGCAGTGGGTGCCAGGAAAAGGGACTGTTGTTTATGTTGTTGTTCGTCAGTTAAAGGTATGTAGTATGTGTTTATTGAGTTGCCCTGTGTCAGGGAGTTGGTTTAATTTGTGTTGAGTTAGTGTGGGTTTAATCAGTGTGGGTTGTGGTGGTTGTGGTGGTCACAGTAAAGGTGAAGGGTAAGACCCCCAGTGCTTTGTATGTGCCTTCCTGTCTGATGTTTAATAAAGAGCACTTCTGGTGGTGGAATTATGGCCTCCCCTGTGTTTTACTTGGTGCCAATGCTACCGAATGTTGCTCAACATGATCTTGTGAGGCCTTATTGGTGCTTTGATTGACTGTTTCAATAAATTATTTCACAAAGTTGAGATGGTTGCTGCTGTTACAACTGAGGTTTAAAATGAGTTGCAGGACGCTTTATTGTATGCACCTTAAATTCACATTAGTTTCTTCAATTAAAGTTGCATGTTAGTCAGCAGCCTAAGGCTTGCTGTCATCTACGTTTCTTCAGGACTTAGACTAGCCTTCAATGCAGCATGCACTTTTGCTCTGCAAAACTAAACCTGCTGCATTTCATTAATGCATAAAGTCAGGGCTTGATGGAACAACCAGCCAGTGAAGAAACTGCAAAGATAGTAAGACTCTTAAAAATACTTTACAACTTTCAAATCACGAATGATCTTTTCACCTCTGCCCTTCTTTTAATTGATTTGCACATATGTGCTTCCAGCAATAAGGTATGGCGCCTGTGTAGCACAGTTAAAGTGTGTTCTCTTTTACATATACTGTGGAAGCTGGTTGATTGGGTTTGATGGAACAACCAGCCATTGAAGAAGACCACCTCTTCCAACTCTGACCAAATACTTAGATTTGTCTATGGTAGATGATATAAGAGTTCATTTTATTTATATCTTTTTACTTTTTTATTAATTTGTTTGTACTTTTTAGGTAAAACAGAATACAAACATAGTATGGTCATACTGAGAGGCTAATGAACCAGCATCAATAAGTAAGAAATCCGTCTGGTATGCTTGGTTTGCCAGGTCCTCAAAAAGGGCAAACACGTCAGTTTATCAGTGAGTTTATCAGTGGAGGAATTAGACTTATATCATCCAAGACAAGTGAGGTTTTTCTATCAGGCACATGTGTTTATGGACTGCTCCTGCAAGACACTGGTATTGCCTCTTGAATGTTTCACATTAAGTTCACACTTTATATCATCTCTCAACTGTCGTTCTTTACATATAAGCATTATAAAATTAAATCTCTGTGCACAAATGTTTTAAAAATAAATGCTCATGCAGCATTTTTTCAGAATTTAAGTGTATTAATAGTTTGTCCCCCCTTTGCTGCAGTAACAGCCTCTACTCTTCTGAGAAGGCTTTACCTTAGATGTTGGAACATTGCTGTGAGGATTTGACTGCATTAGTGAAATCAAGTACTTATTTTGAATGATTTGTTCTGCAAATCCAACTCACCCCAAAGGCATTGCATGGTGTTCCATCACTCCAGACTACACAGTTCTTTTCCCCACAGCTCAATCCTGGGGGGTTTTGCACCCCTCTAGTCAGCGTTTGGCACTGGGCATATTGACCTTTGGCTTCTGACCTTGTGCAGCTGCTCTAGTCTGTTGCATTCTACTGGCAGTGCTATTTTATAGGGATTTTATAAGCTGTGTTCACAAATTAACATCTGTATCAGCAAAGGGTCCAGCTGAAAGTAGCTGAATTCACTAGTCTGGATACATATAGTGTACTTTCATATGCACACCAGAGACTTGAGACTCGACTCAGACTCACACCCCAGAAACTTGACTCAGACTCACACTCCAGAGATTCAAGGCTCAACTCACACTCACACCTCAGAGACTCAAGATTTAACTTGGACTCGCCCTTCAGAAACTTGACTCGGACTCGCACCCCAGAGATTTGAAGACTTGGACTGACATTGTAGAGACTCGAGACTCAACTTAGACTTGCACCTCTGAAACTTGACTTGGACACACACCCCAGAGACTTAAGTCTTGACTTGGACTCGCACCTCAGAAACTTGACTCAGATTTGCACCTCAGAGACTCAAGACTCAATTTGGACTCACATCTCAGTGACTCGAGACTCAGACTTATATCTTAGAGACTTGAGACTTACACCCCAGAAAGAGACGCAACTCTGTCTCATACTTAAGAGACTTGAGACTCAATTCGGACTTATGCCCCAGCGACACCACTCTGTCTCATACCCAAAGACTTGAGACTCGATTCAGATTTGCAACTGAGAGACTCAAGACTCAAATTGGACTCGCACCTCAAAGACTTGAGACTTGACTCGGACTCCAACCTCAGTGACTCAAATCAGACTCACAACCGAGAAACCTAACTCAGACTTGCAACTCATAGACGCGAGACTTAACTGAGTCACACCTTATAGACTTGACACTCAATCCGGACTTGTACTTCTGAGACTCGAGACTTGACTGACTCACATGTCAGACACTTAGGACTTGATTCGGACCCACACCTCAAAAACTAGAGACTTGATTCTGACCTCAAAGAATCAAGACTTGACCCAGACTCGTGCCCAAGAGACTCGAGACTGGCTCGCAGCTCAGACTCTTATTCTTTTTTCTCTGGTATTATTTTTTTTCACCTACTCCACTCTACCTACTGCATCCAGCCACTTGACATGAGACACACATTTTACTTCATACACACAAGAAACCTGCTCTGTCTGTTCTGTGTTAAATGTAGGCCCGTGTTCTGTAGGATCTGCATTTCATTCCTCGCTCAGCACACGGCTGTGGAAGAACAGCAGTGAGGCTTGGCTTGACCTGATTGATTTTGTAGAGAACTTTAAGCTTGGGAGGAATGGGTGCAATATAAATAAAAACAATTTTATTGTTAAGGTTATTATTGTTGTATGTGCCATACACAGTTTCAGGATGCAGTTACACATAAATGACAACAACATCCAACCATTTATCTATGTGCTACTTAGAAAAGTCTATACATATTCAAAATGTGATGTTCTTGGTAGTTCTGAGTTTTGCTCAGTGGTGGACAGTAACTAAGTAAATGTAATTTGATACTGTACTTAAGTAGTTTTTCGTGTATCTGTACTTTACTGAAGTATTTCCATTTTGGGCGACTTTTTACTTTCACTCCACTACATTTCAAAGTCAAAGATCTTACTTTTTACTTCACTACATTATGCGAAATCTGTCGTTCCTTTTTGGCTTATGTGTGCATAAAAACATAATGTCAAAATGAAAGAAGCGTGAAGCAAGCACACCAATCAGGGTACAGCGCGCACTTAGTTTTGAGCTTGTTTTGACCTGTTGGACATACCTACCCAGTGCAAGTATACAGTTCAACGTCAGTGCAGCAGTGTAAAACTGGAAGTGACTATTCCTACATAAATGATGGAACTAACCTAACTTTGTGTAAATAGTCCACAATATAGAAATATGTACACATATGCAGTTGTGACTGACGTGTCTTTTTTCTGAATTTATACAAACATTATTTAATTTTATAGTAAATTAGTTTTGGCTAGTTCATGTTTAAGAACAGAGACCTACAGATGCAATATAGTAAAGGAAAACTCATTTGTGAAACTGTGTTTAAAGCAAGTTTTTATTTAATTTAAACTTGTAAGTAAGTTGCAAATAAATCTTAAACTGAAACTTTGCTTGTTTGCAAAAGGTTATTTCATGGCCACTTGGCTCTATCTAATGGAAATTGTTTGCCTTCAGTGTTTTGTGCTTATGATCATTTTAATAGACATCAGTGTCAGACTAATTAATGACATTCTGTTAAAAAAAGGATTGGTTTACCAAGAGTGACACTGGAATATTTTCACCTAAAATGAGTTAATGAAGCAAGAGTCTTGTTACAAAAATGGTAATAGGACATTAAAGTCATAATTAATCTTTTAGTACTTTTACTTTCGATACTTAAGTACATTTGAAGGCAAATACCTTTGTACTTTTACTCAAGTGGAGGTCTAAAGGGAGGACTTCTACTTTTACTGGAGTAATATTTTACCTTGGGTATCTTTACTTTAACTCAAATACATGATTTGTGTACTTCGTCCACCACTGGTTTTGCTATATAAAATGCACAGTGGCATGATGGCAACATGCTAAGCACCACGTATAGGTAAGTTACTCATCTGTCTGTTTGTTTGTTTGTTTATTTATTTATTTATTTATGTATGTATGTATGTATGTATGTATGTATGTACTACACAAGCTGATGGATTTTAAAGGATGTGAAATATGATGAGCTGTTTGTGGTAAAACTCATAAACTCACATTTTTCCTGGAAAATAAGGTCTTGCAAACAGAAGCAAACCTGCAAAGCAATTGGCGCAGTGACATGACAAGCATATCTGTGCTTAGTTTGGCAATACTGCCATCTATCTTGGGTAAAGTGAATTGTTTGTCATCCCATGCCATTCTCTATTGGTTGGTTTTTAGACATGTCATAGCAACAGTTACATTCAAATTTTATAGGTATTCAAATAAAAAATTTCTTTATGTACTAAGGGCTGTATTGGGTTGCAAAGTCAAGGGAACAATTCACATTAAGCAAGACCACTGAATCAGTTGCCTGCTGCGTGTTTTTCATTTGTTAGTTTTCTATAACAGTGCTAAAGGAGTAAGTCCACCAGTTCAAGGTTTGAGAGAAGCATTTCAATTAGCTTGGATCTTGCATATTGACAGGTAAGTAAATCCAGCAAGAAATAACAACACTAAAGTATATTTTTATTACATGTGTATTTACATGTATGTGTTTGTGCATGTGTGCATTTTAACAGTCTACATTAGATACTTTGGTGCTGTTTGCCCACAAGTGGGAATCAAAAATGATCATCTTCTCAGACATCTGAAAGAAATTAAACCTAAACTACAGTGTAGCTGTCGTATCAGCGTTGGTACACAGTAGAGGGTTTTGACTATGTTCATTACAAGCCTCATTTTCAGATTTTTTCTCAGATCCGATCTCTTTAACATTATGGTTCACACTCGTTTAGAAAAGTTACTCATCTGTCATTAATGTGAACACAGCCTTTAACATCTCAAACTTGCTTGTCTCGGGCTACGTTTACATTACCAGGCTGAAGTGACACAGATCTGTTTCTTTGCCTTACTATGATACAGATGTGATGTTTTCAGAGCTGTGTAGTTTAACTGGGCCAGAGCAAACTGGACTGAACCAAAGCTTTAGCATCTTTGGTTCATCTCAAAGGCAAACGGAGCTGAGCTTCAGTGGTGTAATTAGATGGAAATGTAAACCGTTTTGTTTGGCTTACAAATCTTTGTGAAACCCATTTAACTATTCAGTGTGATAAACCATGCTGAGAAATGACCTTTAACCGCACCTCAGCAAGGGATCAGGCCCTGATTGGCATCTGGCCGCAGGATGTGGCAACTCTACCATCCGGAAATGGCACATACTAGCATGTGCCACCTAGCAAAATAATCAGTAACTGGTAATGAGTGGCACTTGCTGCTCACGCTGCTTGGTAGTGGCACAGCCACACGGAAACGCCATGTGCCCCTCAAAACAGGCACATACCAACAGCTCCTGTGAGAGTGACTCTGGACAGCGGCTACTCAACTCGGCTAACTAGCAGCACATCAAAGCACCACCATCGGCCATCAGAACCTGGGAAAAGTGACGGAGGAATGTTGATTTGAAGACTTTGGACAGTTAGTCTATCGTTTAGTTGGTTCACAGGTTGTGCTGTTGGGTAGACAATTCTAAACAAAATGAGCCACTTTAGCCAAAGGCTACGCAACAATAGCAGTAATACTAGCTTGAATATAGGCCCCTGCATGCTTTTGTTGTGGCACAGGAGTGGCACCAACCATCAGCATCTGCTGCTCAGGGGTGGCACTAACCAAACGGCAGTGGCGCTTGTCATTTACTTACAAGACAGCTGTCAGCATTTGCCTCTCAAAACTATAATAATGCAAAGTTTTGATACCACCTTAAGCTGTTTGTAAGTGGCACCCACTGTTTAAGAAGTGACCTCTATCTGCAGCTGGGTCAGCAACATTCACACACAGTGGCTCCATTAAGATCAATCCTCATTCTATTAAGCTGTGTACTGCTGAGGTACAAAGTTTATTTTCTCCTAGGTGTTAACATTATTTAATAATATTACATAGTTTTTCCGATATTACATAGTTTTTCCGAGATTTTGGGCGGCACGGTGGCGCAGTGGGTAGCGCTGTTGCCTCACAGCAAGAATGACCTTGGTTTGATTCTTGGCCGGGCGACCGGGGTTATTTCTGTGTGGAGTTTGCCTGTTCTCCCTGTGTCTGCGTGGGTTTCCTCCGGGTACTCCGGTTTCCTCCCACAGTCCAAAAACATGCAGTCAGGCTGATTGGACATGCTAAATTGCCCCTAGGTGTGAGTGAGTGTGTGACTGTGTATGTCTGTCTGTCTGCCCTGCGATGGACTAGCGACCTGTCCAGGGTATATCCTGCCTTCCGCCCAATGACAGCTGGGATAGGCTCCAGCACCCCACCCCGACCCAGAAGGATAAGCGGTTTAGATGATGTATGTATGTATACACAGTTTTTGTGAATATGTTTAATGGTGTTACTGTAAACTGGAATATATCAGCTATCTGGACCTGATCATATGGAAAAATATATATAATGGCATGTATTATTATTATTATATATGAGATACACTGTTTAATTAAAGATTATTACTTATGTTTAAAATCAAATTTAGTACATTGATTGTGCACATTCAGTGCCTAGTGCCACTCCTAAACGGCAGATGGCGTAAGCTGGTGCCACGGGTTTGGTTAGTGCCACACCTGAGCAGCAAACAGTGCTTAATAAAGCACTGAAACCCGTCGTTTATATCAGATACAGTCCAAAAGCAGTCTGTCCACAATAATGTGATTGGATTACTAGCGAGCCAGTGGTTAACTGGCAGTGTGAAAAACATAATAAAGTGTGAACTGTACTGTAGCAGGTGAAATGCACCAATACAGGATAGATTTCAGAGGTAATTTATCATGAAAGGCATGTTTTCCAGACTAATGTTGACTACTGTGAAACTTGCCTGCAGAATATCGCTAAACATAAAGCAAAAGACACAAATATTAGGATTCTTTTCTCTTTGCAAATATTGAAATCACATTCCAATACTGAGTCCTCCCAGTCTGAAGCCCCAACCAATTCAAATCTGCCATTTAATTAGTTTTTTTGGTAGGATGACTGATAAATCATGCTTGAAACAATTGGTGAAATCAGTGCCAATGATTTAATCAAAGGTGGCACTGAATACAGTCAGATGGGAACTTAAACTGTTTTTTAATATCTTTAATTCCAGGGGAACCATGGTGAAATACACAGTTGAAGTCTTCACAGGTGATGCTCTCAATGCAGGGAACGCCAATGCAGTCTTCATCAAGCTCATTGGTACAAAGGGTAGCAGTGAACCACAAATCCTCGGTCGTTTTGCAGGCATGCTGAGCTGTTCAGTAAGTCGATTGCATTTTATTACAATCTATTATTTTTATGGTATCATATTATGCTTAGTGACAGTATAAAGCCTGGCACTGGATTCACAAAGCTCTTCTCACCTGTCATTTTCTTCTCTGCAATAATATAAAAATAATATATTAGTAAGTCCTTAAGTTTTTTTGAGAAATGCATTTAAGAACAAAGTGGGCCTCATTCATGAAATACGAGCAGAACAAATGTAGAACAAATGTAGAGCAAATGTACAAATTAATTTGTACATAATTTTTATGTAGATTTCTGTGTCCATGAAAGTTTTTCTGTGTCCATGAAAGTGTTAAAAAAATGAGTAAATAATTGGTTGAAAACTATGTAATGAGTTACTTTTTTGTTTGTCTACCATCACAGTCTTGGCTTTTAGCTTGACTTGAAAATAACCTGTGCAAACAAAACTAAAACTTTACATTACTACTAAATAAGAAAAGTTAGAGTCCTGAGACCATCACATTATGTTCTCATTCACATTGCAGGTTTAAGATTATCCCCAAGTGGGAGCTATTAGTACTCAAATCTGGGGAGCAGTTGGGGGTTAGGTGCCTTGCTCAAGGGCACTTCACTCATGTACTGTTGGCTCAGGGGATCGAACCAGGGACCTTCCGGTCACAGGGCTGGTTCCCTAACCTCCAGCACATGACTGCCTCAGTGTGTGTGTGTGAAACCCACACTGTATCAATTAGATAATGTAAAAGTTGTATAAAGTAAAACTGTATATATTGTATAAAGTAAAAGGCCCAAAGCGATACAAAACATACCGTAAATAATAACTTGACATGCCAGCATGATAGTTGGAGCCCAGCTAACAGGCCCCTCCAATAATATTCCAGGTGCATAAATTGAGTTGGCAATTGAACAGGTCTTCACAATAGAACATATAAGCAATAGTTTTAAGTTTAATAAGGAATGATATTCTAAAATAACAATGTATTTCTACTGCATTCTTGACTAGTGCTCAACTTGCAAAAGATATTTTAATCTCGACATTTTACAACAAGTGGTTTCACACAACTGTGTTAAGTAGCTTTTAAGATGCTCAGTTAAGTAATATGTACTAATTAATGTAGAAAAAGAACATAAAGTTAACGGTAGTAGGCAGGGTTGGGATGTAATGGAGAACATTTATTCAGAATACAAAAATTAAGCATCTTTATTTAATCCAAGTTACATTTTGTAAAGGCAGTATTCAAGATACAGTTATGTTCTTCCGGGAAAATACTTACACACTAAATTAAAAAATATCAACCATCTTCAAAAGACACACCATCGATGATTGTTTATCAACTATTTTAAAATGAGTAAATGACATGTTGTAAACATGCTTGTTATACAAACTTAATTAATGATCAAATAAAATCTCCTCAGTAGTGAACATGTTTGTGAGTAACAGTGTAGGCTAGGCAGTTAACTGTGGAGTAAGAAAGATATACACACAGTGGAAGGTAGGCCGGGGGGAAAGGCAACAAAAGGAGCATATGTAGAAAATAGTAAAACAGTGTGCAAATAGATGATGCCAAGAGCCAAAGGAAAACATGCTGATTTTTACTGAACAAGATTACATTGATCAAACTAACACTTTCAAAGTAGATCTGACAGCTCAATTAATTTCATTAAAACAACACAACTAACTCAGTTCTTACTGACTTACATGCATTTGTTAAGTATTATCAAGCAAAATTTCATTTTTTGTACCCAGCTGTGAGTGTATGTGGCCGAAGGTCTTCAGGGAGATGTACTTCACTCATAACTTGCTCATATATTTCTGAAGGTTTCATGAATGAGGCCCATTACAAAATGTTTCTAATTACATATTAAACTGTGATATTGAGTAATGCATTTGTAATAGAAGGGAAAATATAAGCACACTGGCAAACATTCCCTGATCTCTTCGGGGGGTCAATAGTACTTAGAGAAATGATGTGGTTGATTTGGACTGAGACAAATCATGCCCCACAGTATCCTAACAGCATGTTGTAATCTGAATAATACATTCCCCAACAGAAGACACTGACTGTGTCCTGCAAAGAAAGTCTTGGAACGATCTTTCTGGTTCAGCTAGAGCTCAAGGCACTCGTTTTTGAAGATTACTGGTTCTGCTATAAAAAGTTATCATCACTGAACCTGAAGGACGTCAGCTTTTTTTCCCATGTTACCAGTAGTTGTCTCCTGGGAAGAAGGCAATTCTCAGAGAGGCTACAGGTTTGTAACCATCAAATATAGCAGAGTAGCAATATGCTAATGTATATTTATGCTCACCCCAATATTGATCACACATGTTAGGACGTGTTATAAGCTGTGGCAGATCTAGAAATTTTACAAGGGGTGGCAAAGGGGTGTCAGGGATTGCAAGCGGGGGTAAAGGAGTTAGTTAAATAGAACATCTTGCCACTTGAAAAAAGAAACTAAACTTATTACTTAAAAGTAATTAGTTCATTTTTGATACCTCTTTAAAGATAATATTAAGCACTGATATTGTATGTACTCCATCACACAGTGTAGGGAAATGTACAATGTAAACCAGGAACCGGTACATCAGCTTCTCCTCGACACGACTTGACTGTGACAAATGATCTGTCTTATATGTTGTCTTAGGGCGTTTTCACACTTGCTTCAATCTGCACCCAGGACGGGTTCTGGGGGAGGGGCTCATTATCGTCGGATTGCTTTCACACACAAGAACACATCTGAATTGTGAATCAGTTGCACACTTCCGTACGTCACCTTTTTGTGAGCAGGTTTGCAAAATGGTAGGCATTAGCTTCACCTGTTTGCTGCTTTTTATTATTTTCTTTAAATGCGAAAGTGACGCAGTATGTCGAAGCAGGATCGGATAGCTTCGTATGCTCAGTGGGCTGCACCAGAGTTCGCTGGGTGCAAACCCCAGACCAACGATTTCAGGAGGACCAGAGATTGGTTCTCTTGAAATAGGTGGTCTGGGGGTTTGCTTTCAGCAAAAACCTAAAAATGAAGCACTGTAACTAACTTCACACTGGAGCTTTTTCCGAAAAAAAGAACACTTGCTCAGTGAGGAGTGAAGAATTTACTAGCAGAGTTATTATAGTTTTGAAAATGTCATTATTTTATATTTTATATAGTTTCTCTGTGTTAGATTTTAGTGTAGTTTCTGTTCATCTTAAGGATGCATTAATAGTTGTAGTTTTGTTTTTATTTTCTGAAAGTAACAGCCTTTATTTAGTGTTTATTTTGTTTCAGTTTTTGTTTAGTTTTTAGTATTATGATGAGCATATTTGATAAGGGTAGAATAGAATTAACACCTAGACTGAGCTCAGCTTGGCTCCAGCTTTCTTTAAAGATGGTGGAACACAGAGAGAATCCACTTCACTTCACTAAACTCTTATTCACACACTGAAAACACACACTGAACATTTTTACTCTGAGATTCTATTTAATTTTAGCTAATTTTATAGTAGACATTGTAGTTTTGATTTACTTTTCATATTTTGGAAAACATTGTTATTCGGTTAACAAGTTTTTACATTGTTTACTGCTTATTTTCATTTTTAGAATGGTTAAATTTGACTGTAATAACCTTGTTTAGAGAAATCAATTGATATATGAGACAAGTAACAAAAAATAACTGCATGCTTCAGTTAGATTACATTTGTAAAGGTTTTACCGATGTCAATAATTGTGACAGATGTGGTTTTGTTAAAATAATGTCTTCTTACACTAAACTTACTTTAATTATAGGTCATTTGAGTGTGAAATTGAACTAATTAACCACAAAGACATTTTTCTTGACATTTTTTAGTATCCATCTTTACCAAGGGTGCCAATAATAATGAAGCCGAATAAATGTTTAAAAGTTAAAATGATTGAAAAATCAAAATTATTTTTTCAGCGTACTTTTTTCTTCCCTTTTTTCTACGTAGCTAAGTTGAGCCACAAGGACACAGGAGACAGCCATTCACCATCGGCTTGAAGATGTTGCAAAAAAACGTGAGGACTTCAGGCAAGTGACACCCCTCCAAAATCAGTCTAACCAGTCTGATGTGATTTTGTGTACACAGTGGCTAATGCAGCACTTAAGTATTGGAGCTTAGTCACCAGCTTAGCACTGTGCATAGCTATGCACATAAAGAAAAACAGTGTAAAATAAGTTTATACTGTGGTTTCTGAGTTAATATAATGCTTTTTCAACTATTGTTTTTCTGGCACTTTCTTACTTATTTCTACATTGACTTGAAGGAATATACAGAAATGATATTAAAACATCAGAGATTAGGCACACACTTGTGTTTAAACCTTTAGTGATCGCTAGATCCAGTATGTGACTTCAGCACTTGCCCACTAGCTGCTTTTTGTGTTACTGTCTGATGGATTATCAACATGTAAGTTAAAGTCCCCAGACAGAATAATTTTATTTTAGCTTGTGGATAGAACTGATATTTATTCCACAATTTCTGCCAAAAATTTACTATTTCACTGTGGAAGTCTATAAATTATGATATTAAAAAGGTTGATCACAACATACAGTGGTATTTTTGCAGTTACAGTCACTATTATAAATGCATGCCACTTCTCCTCACCTGCTGTGTCTTATTGTATACAGATTTATGCATACAAATCTGTAATTTTCAGGAGCAGCTTTGAGTAAAGTTGCTGTACCATTTTCTTTTAGCCATGTTTCTGATAGAGACATAAAATCAAGCATATACTCTAATAAGATCTAGAATCAGAAGTGTTTTTTTTATTTTGTGACCTTACATTGAGTAAAGCAAGGTTTAATGTACTGCTCACTACACTATGTGATTGGGGAACTGTTTTTTTGACAGGGTACAAGAATCAAATTATTGGCATTTTGATCACATATACTTTCCATCATTTTCTTTTTGTCCAGGGTTTGATGACTCTAATGAGTAGAACAAATCTTTTCAAATCTTTTTTTGTTTGTTTTTCTCAGTATTGTGGGAATTGTTTATTCAGTCCTTAATGACCAGTATAGATTCTCCCTTCGTGGCTAATAGAAGCATTAGTGGTCTATATTGTTAAAAGCACTTTCCTGTGTGCTGTTGACACTACTTACCCGTTCGTTGTTTACCACTGTAATGTCCGGTCAGGCCTGGTTTAGTTCCTTCTCTGTGTTCTCAGACAGGACAATAGAACCACAGTTGCTTGGGTGTAATTCATCCCTGGTCTCTCCCAGAAAGTACCCCAGTTGCTCACATATTCAATGTAATTGTTATCACACCTGCCTTGGAGCCATCAGTGGAACGTGAAGAGCCTGCTGAACATCTCACTTCCTCTTGGGTAGGTGGACAAGGTCCTCAGATGATGATCCTGGCCTTGATCCATTTCTTGACTATTACTAGAAGCAATCTGAAATGCTTTTTGAGGACCTCACTTTGATGGGATAAGATGTCGTTCAATCTCACGTGAATGACCACAGTGACAACATCCTTGTGTTGGCCCAGAGCTGCAGGAAACTACTTGGTGGACCTAAAATCACCTGAAACTGCCATACACAAGGGATCCCGGCATGGTTCCACTGGTGGAGTTGGTCTCTCACTCCAGAAGAGCCCTGATCTGCTGATCAGTCCTAAGCTCGTATTCCACAGTGGTCTGGAAAAACTAAGAAAACTGTCATAAGCAGCGCATTTATTAATGAAATAAGGCAGTGACTAAATATTCAACGAAAGAAGTTAACTTTAAAGATTAAAAATAAAATTAAGAAGCTAAATGTAACAAACTTTGAACAAGTAAACTTACAAACGTGAGCTCTTTAGTCAGAAATGGTGTCCATTTCTGATTAATCGACTCCATCTCCATCTTAGCTTCTGAGCATTGCAAAAATGTTTTGTATTTTATGAATTTTGCTGTATTATTCTGTGGTTTTACCATCAGAACCAGAAGAGGCATTTAAAGCAAATTGTAAAATTCTTATTAATTGTGTGTTCTCCTTGGTGAAAGCCTTTCTAAATGTAAAAGCATTTACAACAGCGTAATGGTGTGTGCTGTGTGTCTTGCAGATGGAGTGTGTATGACTCTGAAATGCCTCACATTGTACAGGCGGACTCAGCAAGCAGTTTGCCTTATGAGATCAGATTCTCCTTCACAAAGGAAAAGGAGCTCCAGTACTCACTGTTAAGAGCGTAGATTTCCACCTTGTAGCTGTAATTTAATTAATGTGTGTGTTGGTGGTTCACGTTTAACACATCTTCTTACTGTATTTCAGTTCACTGGACTTAAAGCTGAACAACTTTCATCATCCCACAAACACATGGAACAGCTCTATACTTTTTTACCAGAATATATCAAGAAACATTGGATGACTGACACATTCTTTGGCTACCAGTTTCTGAACAGTCTGAATCCCATGATGATCAAGCATTGCTCAAAGCTGCCCAAGAGCTTTCCAGTCACTAATGACATGGTCAAGTCCTCTTTACCAAAAGAGAGCTCTTTGGAAAAAGAAATGGTGGTACAGTGTGAAAAACAGCACTTTGAGTGATTGACCACTGATTACATTTGTACTTTTTCTGATTTCTCTTTAAATGTGTTCAATCAGAAGGGAAATATCTTCCTGTGTGACTATGCAAGACTAGATGGAATTGTGGGAAATGTGAAAGATGGGAAGCAGCAGTATGTGGCTGCCCCTCTTTGCTTACTCTTCAGCAATCCTCAGGGCAAACTGCTGCCCATCGCCATCCAGGTAAGACCTCAGACTGCTGAAGACATTGTTTACTATTGTCTTTAACTGCAAATGGACATAAGCAAGGATTAACCCCTTAAACCAGCCAGGACCCGCCAGGGGTCCAGAGCCATTCCTCATAGAGTTTAAACCTTTCCACTTTTCAAGAATATAACAGAGTTTCAAACCTTTCTTTCTCTTAGCTGAAGCAGAAGCCTGAGGCAGAGAACCCTCATTTTCCTCCCTACTGACTCCAAGCATGACTGGCTTTTGGCGAAGCTCTTGGTGAGAAATGCAGATTTTAACGAACACGAGCTGAACTTCTATCTGCTACGCACTCACCTGTTGGCTGAGGTCTTTACCATGGCAACCCTGCGCACCCTGCCCTCTGTTCATCCCCTCTTTAAGGTGGTTGCTACCTGTTTTTATTCCAATTTTCAGTTAGAAACATAGGAAAGCTTTGATGCACAAGCAGAAAAGAGAAGTACTTAAGATCAACAATGCTCTCTTGATGAGGAAAAATGCACACTTGCTTGTAATGTACAGCAGGCTTCTGTGACTTGAATTCATACCACTTCACATAGAGGCATTTGTCCCTGCTGGTACCATTAGCACCATTGCCCAGTTAGCACCAAAGAACCAAAGGTTGATTCCTGCCAGGAGCACACAAATATTTGAATGAAGCGCATATGATGTCCCCTCTATTTTAGGCCTTTTCTTTTCTCTGTTTTTAATGGGGCATACGTAGTTGGTATTTTGATATATTTTAACAATCTCTGTGAGGGTAAAATACACCAGATAAGGGTTTGTTTACCCCAGACTCTTAAAGTAATACTACAGAGCCAAATAAAAGCCATTTGGAACCAATTAGCATTGTGGCAATGAGATTACATTAATTACACTGTTGTACATTATACATTTTTAGGTGTTGTGTAATTACCTGAGTATGGAACTTTTTAAAATTCTCCAGACATAGGCATAAATAGACATGATTAAGGAGCTTGTGAACTGTTGTTTAGTAATAAGATAATGCAATGGTTTGCTCTTTATCTCACAGCTTCTGTTTTCCTCATATTCACTACACTCTCCAAAGCAATATTATGGTGACGAAACAGCTGATATCAGCTGATGGCACTTTCGCTATGGTATATATGTCCTTTAAGATCTTTATCATTCCAAAAGTGTACTATTTTATGGAAATGCATATGATAATTAATGTTAGTATTCATGCCTAACTGGATTTTTTGAGTGATGGGTCTTCTTTTCACATCTTTACCACACAGCAAGCTGCTATAGGACATAAAGGACTGACTACATCCCTAAAAAGAGTGACTGCCGGTCTGACTTATAGCTCTCTGTATTTGCCGGATGACATTAAGGAGAGAGGCCTGAAAAACATTCCCCATTGCTACTACAGAGATGACGGCCTCAAGATGCGGAACATCATTCACAAGTATGATGGAGCTACATTAAATTCAGACAATGAAGTGTAAATGTTCAAGCTGTCAGACTAACTTTGAATCCTCCAGGTTTGTGGGTGGGGTGTTGGCACATTACTACACCAAGCATGACGTCCAGGAGGACTCTGAGCTCCAGACATGGCTGACGGAGATTGTAGAAGGCGGCTTTCTGAAAAAGGACAACAGCGGTGATTTTAATTATTTTGAGAGTGGCTTAACAGACCTACTGGAAATGACACTATAATCATTTTAAGTTTATCTGTGAATGAAGCATGTAAACTATTGTCTGTCGGGAATTCTGTTGTCCACTTGTCTAAAATATAATTTCCTGTCCACTGTTAGGAATCCCCAAGTCTTTCCACACAGTAGCTGAACTTGTCAAGTTTGTCACCATGTTGATCATGTTGGCCGACACGGCCCAACATGCTGCAGTCAACAATGGCCAGGTTACACAATATAATTTTGCTGAAAGCAGATTGTGACTTTTCATAACGAAGTTGGACTTGTGTCAGTGTTCACAAAAACATCTCAAAGTAACACCAACTGTTTTTTAAGAGTCAGATTGCACCAGTAAAATTATGGGTAAAAATCCCTGTTTTTCTGCAAAAGTAGGGGGGCAACATTTTGGAAGGTAGCAGAGGGGGGTTGGGCTTGCTAAGGTAAAACTGCGAATGCATGCTGAGCTCAGTAGCAGGACAATTCATTAGTAATAGTTGCTATTTTTCAACTTTAATCCTTACATAATTCTTAAAAACCTACCAGTAACCAGATAACACTATCTGAAGCCAAATGCCAACAAAAAGAAAGGAGACCATACCCAGATAACAAACCGTAATCACTTTTACACCCTGAATTAATATTCAAACACTGAAAGTTTAACAGAAATTCAACATAACACATAAACTATACTGCCAAAAGTATTCGCTCATCTGCCTTCACACGCATATGAATTTGAGTGACATCCCATTCTTAATCCATAGGGTTTAATATGATGTCAGTCCACCCTTTGCAGCAATAACAGCTTCAACTCTTCTGGGAAGGCTTTCCACAAGGTTTAGGAGTGTGTTCATGGGAATGTTTGACCATTCTTCCAGAAGCGCATTTGTGAGGTCAGACACTGATGTTGGAAAAGGCCTGGCTCGCAGTCTCCGCTCTAATTCATCCCAAAGGTGTTCTATTGGGTTGAGGTCAGGACTCTGTGCAGGCCAGTCAAGTTCTTCCACACCAAACTCGCTCATCCATGTCTTTATGGACCTTGCTTTGTGCACTGGTGCGCAGTCATGTTGGAACAGGAAGGGGCCATCCCCGAACTGTTCCCACAAAGTTGGGAGCATGAAATTGTCCAAAATCTCTTGGTCTGCTGAAGCATTAAGAATTCCGTTCACTGGAACTAAGGGGCCGAGCCCAACTCCTGAAAACCAACCCCACACCATAACTCCCCTCCACCAAACTTTACACTTGGCACAATGCAGTCAGACAAGTACTGTTCTCCTGGCAAGAGCCAAACCCAGACTCATCTATTGGATTGCCAGACGGAGAAGCGTGATTCATCACTCCAGAGAACACGTCTCCACTGCTCTAGAGTCCAGTGGCGGCGCTTTACACCACTGCATTCGATGCAGCTGCTCAGAAAACCCATTCCATGAAGACTTCTATGCTGTTCTTGAGCTAATCTGAAGTTTGGAGGTCTGTAGCGATTGACTCTGCAGAAAGTTGGCGACAGGTATGCTTTGAGTGGTGGATCATTGTCAGCACTGCAGTGACACTGATGTGGTGGTCTGGTATGAGTGGATCAGACACTTCAGTGTCACTGCAGTGCTGAGAATCATCCACCACCCAAATAATACCTGCTCTGTTTATTCATGTGCAGAATGGAACTGCTGCAGGTAAACGTTGCAGAATATACAATGAAGGAATATTTGGAAGGTTGCTTTCACCTAAATGTTTCCCACAGCACTCTGCCATCTTGAATTCGCTAAGCTGAATGGGCGGTCACTGTCTTTGTCTCTTGGGGAGGGCCAATGTTTTCACAGGGCGGAACCAACATGCACGCGTGGCCTGGACTGGCTATGAAAACAAAAAACAAAAGGACCTCAAATTACAACACACACAGAGGGGGTATGACTTCATTCTCTGCTCCACTATATCTTTATAGAGAAAATAGGTGTTCGCTGATATATTAATGTTTAATATGTTGTATATAGAACCTTTAATAGCTTTGAAATTAAAATCTCTCACGTAATTTGCATTTAAAATACAGGCCAACTGTTTTGTCTAAAACATCTTTAAAAACATCTCTCGGGCTTGTAGTGGCTACAAAAACACAGTGACTATTTGCTTATGATAAGCTTTATGAACGCCCTAAAAACAGTGAAAGGAAATCGTGGCATCTGGCAGATCTCTGTGTGTACATAGCAAAATTTAAAACAGCCCACAAATTAGATGTGTAAGAAGGGGGCACAAAATATGCTGTGATGTGGTCATAGCATGTGGCTTTTAAACCCTTTGCCTCACAGGCATACAGTCAATGGGTGGGGATGAGCAGAGTTTGCATGGTTAGCTGCAGTCTTAGTAAATAGGACGATAATTCCTGGGCATTGTGGATGCATATTGCGATCGCATCAAGGCACATTCTGTGCTGCACCTGCAAATTTGTACACTTTGCCTCCTATATACACTAAGCAAAAGTATACTACTACCAAATAGAAAAAAAAAACCAAAACATTAACGTCAGCCTGCATAGCCCAGAAAAGACATTCATGTCAATTAACTGGGTGATTATCTGAAGGTAACGTGTTATGGATAAGCCTTTTATGTTAATCCAAAAGCTACTGCTCTGGTTTTCTAAGCCTGACTAATAGCTACTCTAGTTGCCCAAACCCAAAATTAAACTGTCCCTAGATGTTGTGCAGGTGGCTTTAGTGTACACATAGACTAAGTGAGGTGTAGATGTGCTAATAAATCAAGGAATCTGTCATATTTGACATAATTTGTAATTAAACCTGTAATTAAATTGTAAACCTGTCTCCTCTGTGTTTCTTCCTCATGCTCTTAAGGAGTTTGCCTGATACCATTAAAAGTCTAAACAACTAATTTTAGGACAATTTTTACTGTAAAATGTACTTTACCTGAATTGAACCTAATATAGCACAAATCCAAAATCAATAACCAGCTTCAAAATGCTTTTAAGGACGTTTTTTAATGTAGTCTGCTGTGCTCTCCTGCACAGTATCATGTAAGTAAAATTCCATCAGCGGAATATGAAGTTAGGCACTAAACTGGATATTATAAAGTCATTTCAGTGTAAGTCCTTTTGGATGTTGGTGTAGTCTAATAGGACCTGATTCAGAGTAGCACTATAACTAACCAACAATCAGTATGACGTGCTCTAACAGGATGATATTTACTGCCCCCTACTGTTTAATTTCACCTGACCGTCCTAAGCTGCCCTATAGAGCCTTACAGAGCTAGATCAAATGTGTTGGATCAGGCCAGTGGCGCAGGTTTCATTTCAGCTTTTGGGGGGGACATACTGCTCATACCACCCAACTCATGATGACAGTTTCTTACATTATCACAGGCACTCTGCTCGCTTAACTTAGTTTTTTAACATCCTTTTTAACATGAAAAAGATATCATTTTAAATAATAAAACCTTCTAAATGATGTATTCACTGTGCATTAGGCTCTTTTATTATGGCCTGTATTAGCATATAATTGATAATTATTGTGCATAAATTGATCACTTAAATACACATCTTATTAGTGTACGATTGGCAACATCTGATTCTTATGCTAGTGGTTCTAGGTAGCATCAAGTGACTTGAGGAAATAATGTTAATTAAGTCACTAATTAATAGTTAATATGAGTCACTAATACCTAAAGATGTGCTATACATTCTGAAGCATGGTTTTGGTCAACACTATTTACAGGCTATAAACACCTATTAATTATATTATTAAATATGATGTTTTTTGCTAGCCAAGTACAAGCAAGCTCAGAATAGTTAAGTTAGTTTCAGCACATTTTAACAACCAAACATGGATAAATTGAACTAAATAAATCAAATTGTTTGAAAGAGATTTTGATTTTTTTTTAGGTTAAACTATCACGAATAAGTGCTGTTTTGAAAACTTGAAAAATCTCTTGATTAAAATGTTGCCAGTTATAGTAATAACATATAAACGTAGGTGATCATGCTCAATACTGCATATTTACATTAACAAAGTCTTAAGTGTTTGTTGCTCATTTTTCCAACTAATAACACAAATATTTATCATCTTCATATTAAAGGACTCCAATTACCTGCTAATACAGGTAGTAATGAAGAAAGCTTAATGCATAGTGAATAAACCATTTACAAGCGTCTAATTAGATGTTAATAAACTCCTAATATGTATACTTTGTGTATTAACTCCTGATATTGCCAAAGTTAACAACCAAAAGCACATCATTAAAAAGCTCCAGTCACAAGATTGCAGGAAATAATTGCAGGGACAATTCACTCTCTCCAAACGCTGGAAGGGACATGACCCCTCCGTTCCCTCTAAATCTTTTTATTTATGCTGAACCAAGTTTAACTGAGATCTTCAGAAGCACCCCTTTCTTAACTGCTAGCAAGTCACATGTCATTTTCATTGATCTGTATTAATCTTAACGCACGCTGCATGCAATCATCCGTTAACAAAAACCAGCTTGCGCTGCTCATTCATACAAGGTGTACATCTAATGTTCATGACTTTTATTGGCATAAATCTTTGAATACTGACATCATCTGTCTATTAAAACAAGAGTGAGGACCACTGAGGACCACAGGATTTCAGGTCAAAAAGATCTGACTCTACTGTAAGGTTTAAAGGGTGAGCATTAGTATCATATGCCAATATAAGATCACTAGAAATGTTAGTTTATACTTACAGTTGTTACTGTTATTAACGAGTAGACACGTGTTTTTCGTGTAAGTTTCGTTTCACTTTCATGTGCTAGCATTTAGCATAATCCTCTCCTGCTTATACTGTGTTTCATGTCAGTCAGAAGAAATGCCTATTTTGTGTATTCAGTTTTGAGTTTGCATATATTCTGAACGTTTGGTGAGTTAAATTAGTAGTTTACACGATGTTAGTCGTGGTCAGAGCATTTCTTTGTTGATAAGTCAGTTCCAGAGATCGCCGCTAGATGGCGCCTAAGCACTAGAATATTGGTCTTACTATTGCATAGACATTGTAGTTGATAATACGTGAGACTTCTCTGTTTATTGTGCATGCTCTCATCCACGAACAACATTGATATTTAAAGTCTTATTTGTATTTGTGTTTAAGACCACAGATTGGTGACACAGACCTGATCTCACAGCTCTTTAATCTTGAGTCTGCTCTCTCTTCCACAACTATGTAACATCAACGTCCATGCCTGCTATTAAACCTTTGAACTCAACGAGGCCTCAAGTGGTGTTCTGGCCGACACACCGGATTGAACACAGTATAAACCCAACCAGTGCCAGTCTTCACAATTTCTAACTGTAGTCTTCATTACATAAACATGAGATTTTGTCTGTACTTTTGCCCATTTTTACAGATAACAGTCTTACAGTGTCAGAAAACACAAAAGCAAGTTTATTTGAGATTACTTACTGTGTGTGATGGTTTTTAGCATGCAGTTAGCAAAATGCTAACTGGAGAACCTAGACTTCCATAGTCTACAAATGGGTTAAGGTGTACTGTAAATTACATTTTTCACTGAACCATCATTTTAAGCAATTTCTAGTTATCTAGATTATTGCTCACATTATTCAGGACAGCTTCATTATTTAACATGCATCTGGAACACAACAGGCACAAATAAAAGACAAATGATACAGCATACACGTTTATTTGTTTTTAATCATACCTTATTCCAGTAAAATCAATAATGTTCCTCCAAAAACAGAATTTAAGTCTCTCCCCAAATATGCTTTAAAATATAACAGATTAGATAAAATACTTTATCTGAACATTTTGCAAACTTAGTCTCCCATTAACCTGTTAAAAGCACACAAGTTTAAATCAAACAAGGACAAACCATGGCACTGGAAAGAGCTGAATACTTTGAGGAAAAATAGAAGAAAGCAGATATCTTGAAATCTACTCTCAATGTTGGGTTTAGGGATAGGACAGTCTTAAACTGTATATGTCTGGTCATTTCTTATTCACCCTTATACCAAAAACATGATTGCGAAATGCTAGAGGGCCCATGCAAGTGAGTACTTAATGAATTGGAGTGAAAAGAGCTAAATAGATAAAATCATAAAATTAAACGTAATTCTAACCATTCATGCTAGAACTTCCAGAAATATCTTTTCATTTTTCTACAGCAAGCACATTTTACATAGTAGTATATTAGCATTATGGCTGCTGAGCGTTGATTGGTCAGTACGCTAATGAGCTCACTGGATGAAAAGCAGTAAAAATATGGCAGCAGTGGTGAAATATTTTAGGCTATTCTGTGTTGAGAAAACAATAAAAAGTATTAGCCATTTATAAACTGCAGTTTTGCAAAAATGTGCCACAGGAACCCATTCTTTCTGGACTCTCTAAGGAGTGCCCTCAACTCAGAAGAGATTACAGAGTGGTAGTCCTCACCAGAACTTTCCTAGAAGAATTTCTGATATGGTCTTCTTCCCTAACTATAGTTATTTCATAACTACATTTAGGACTTTATAAATACTTTAATATATTGATTTTATGAATTACATGATGACAACACAAACCATCAATATATGATGGTCATACTGTCCCATCCCTAATGGAGCTTTTCCTAAAATAAGAGCCTTTTTGACAGACTGGGGAGAAAAAAAAACTGTCCAGCTTGAAAGTGTTTGTTACAAGGATACTATTTAAGTAAATAACATTGATTAGAGGGACACAGTCTGCAAAGAACAACACAGATTTCCTGCTTTATCAAAATTTACAAATCATGGACTTTTTTATCCTGAGTTCATTACTGAGAGATAAAATCTACTGACCGTTATACATGTAAAGACCACATTACTGCTTCTTTAACTACTGAAAAACTACTACAGGTGAAAAATCTCTGAAGATTTCCTGCTGTAGCTTCAGAACAAAGTGACAATATAAGAAAGACACAGAAATATGCTGGTGAACTGCCTTTAAAGCATTCTTTTAGTGTTAGACGCTTTGTGTCCTGAGGTACAATCTGTGTTTAAAATAGCATCATATTTCATTTACTGTTAGAATTTATTGATTGTAGGAGTAGAAAAGGCATCAACTGGAAAGTGGTGATTCAACTGCATCAATTTTGGAATTTTAAAATGATATCTAAAATGATATTTATTAGAATTGTAATTGATTATTATATTCAAAGAAACTTAAAATAAAGAGGGTTTACAAAAACAGTGCTGTATAAACTGTTCATGGTACATTTCATCACTGTTGAGATAAACCCTGCAAATCGCCATTTTTGTCATTTTATTATTTTTTTTTACACAAATGCTAGCTGCCCTTACGTTACAATGCAAATGCTCTAAAATTACACTGAATGAAGTCTCATGACAATAACTTACACTGAAATTTGAGAATTTTTTACCAATTTGAAGATTTTGTTCAAACATTGAGGAAATATGGTATAAACAGTTTAATTAAAAAAAAAAATACAAATCATCAAAATAACTGAATTAAATCAAATGATGATGAAATTTAACATTTCATGCAGCGTAACTACATGACTGCATTGTTTTCTAAAGAATTGTTGTAAGTTCAGAGATGCATATTCCTGATTGACTGATCAGTTAAACTGAAAGTTGAACAATTAAACCTAGGGACGCATCACACTGATACTGGTATTGGGTACTGATTCCCACTGTGTAAGTCAAGTGCAGCTGTCGCACTAATGAGCAAACACAGTGAACGAGGCTCTGTTTACACAGAGAAATGTTACTGACTTCATGAAAGTCTGACACAAAGCCATCAACCATTTTAAATATTCCGCCATGGCAGATTCTCGCCAGGAATGCACTGTGTGATTTTAGCCCGTTCTAAACACAAACACAAACAAAATCACATCTGCTTCTGTGGAGACACACAGGTCAACTAAACCAAGGAGAAAAAAGTCGACAATTGCTATCAAAGCACCTCTATGCTGACTTTGTTTGACTGAATATAATAACGAGGTATAAATGTTAATACAGTGATTTTCTTTTGTAAAATATGCTGTAGAAAGCCAGTAGGAAGGCTGTATTGTCCTTCTGTGTACATCACCGCCTGCTTTTAACTATAGTTCACAGTGTTAGGCGAGCTGCTCAGTTTCTCTAAGCTCAGTACTCAGTCGGCAGCATGTTGTTTTGAATGAAACAGCTTTATTTTAAACTGTTTGTAGACAGAGCTGTCTGTAAAGGCTGTGTTTCACATACAAATCTTAGGCTTGGTCTGTACGTGATGGTCTGTTCAAATGTACAGTTTATGTTACCGAAGAACAAGATTTCTAAAATCGTGTGTATCTGACCTTAGACGACATTCAGCTACAGTTCAACCAGCCAAACAAAATACTCCGAACAAGACGTAAAACCCGCAACACAAATTCATCGGGTGCTTTAGCCTCGGATGTGATTCCTGCTGTCGCTGTGCTACAGAGACTGTTGTTGAAAGAGAGAGGCAAGGAGCAAAACTATGACTTGTACCTACAGCTATACAGAAGCGCTTTTTTGCCCACTCTTCTCCACTGCAGCATTACTTGATCCCAGGCAGGACTAATGCAGCATAGCTAGCAAATGCACTTCATTTAAATTGAGCTTTTAATGATTTAATTAACATTATTTTATATATTTAATTTACACTAACAACTACTTAATTCTAAGTAGGTTACTCAGTATGGTATCGGGCTTGACATTGGTGAGTAATAAAAATATGTAGCCTACTTGTGTTTGTACGGTCTGAAAAAAATGGTATCAGTGCATCCCTAATGAAAACAGTATGGACTAGATAGATTTAAAACAAGTAAACAGGTCTAGAAATAAGCTAAAGCTCATAACATTCTTATAGCAATCTTAAAAAAAAAAAACAAAATCTGAAATATTTTGACTATATGTAAGATAATTTGCCAAAATAAAATTGTTTTTTGCTTAAAACTCCAAAATCCAGGTTACTATGTTTCTGTGAAAGAACTCCTTTGCAAAGAAATCTCTAGTAAAAATCTGTCTCCTCACCCCAGTTTTGTCTGTTACAGCACGCCCAGTCAAACCTGTTGAACAAGTGAGTGCTGGAATTTCATTACCTTAGCCTCTTTGTATGTATATAAAAATGAAAGTTGCAGAAAAATGTTGCAAGCTTGGAATCATATTTCACCGAAATAATTATTCAGTTTGTTTAGTTTGGGAAGAAAAGGGTGTAAATTCTATTTATGTCAGAAAAATAAAATTAATATGTATGAAAAAACACTTTGGTCTGAAGTGATGCAATTTTGTAGTTACGCTGTATATTTATTTTCATCATTTATTCACTGTTTTTTAGTTAGATTTTTTGGTTTTCTATTGTTTTGTTAAGACTATTCCCATGCCATCAAAATGATTTAATTTATCCCTTTTTTAGCCATATGTCGTGTTTGATTTGAAGAATTTCTTCAGATTTGCGTATGGGAAAGACAGAATAGAGCAAAAGAAATGCAAAATTATAGTTTCAGATATTAATAAGGTAAGTGATTATTGATACACCGTAATTTTCTAATTATAGGATTATTTCCTAATTTGGTATTATAACACAATATATAGGTTATTTTCTATAAGTTTTTTTTTTGACCAAGTATGCCAAAAATCTCTTGTTCTACCTTCAGGCTTGAGCACTAAATGTACTGTGCCCAACATCCAGTTAATAGTGGCTGTCTTGTAATGTATGCATCAAGTGTGTTTGGTTGCTTCTGACTGGTGTAACTGATCTACAGGCAGTTCACCAGCTCTATGTTGTAAGCTACAATTCATAATGTACCTACCTTGTAATGTATGGTTTTATGTTACTAAACAGTGATTCCAAACCATTGTAAAGTGGTTTAATGTGTATAATATAATATCTACACTTGATGAGCACATACAGCAATTGTAGCTGCACAGACTAAAACGAACACTATGTGTGTGGTGTGTGTTTGAGTGTGTTCAAGTGTGTGTCTGTGTTTCTGTCTCAGTGACTGGCTAAACCTAGTTTCCTTTCTTGGGTCTGAAGTAAAGTTTCTTGGTCAGCATGGAGGCAAAGCAGGGCACCTGTTTCTTGCCAATGGCAGAGCGGTCACTGCAGTTTCCGACACTGCGTTGGGACACTTTGCGATTGACGAGCGTCAGAAGCTCAGTGAACTCCAGTGCAGAGCCGTAATGATGCAAAATCAAACACAGATCCTGGATACACAGAGGAACATTACATTTGCTACAAATTACCAGCAAACATTTCTTATGAAACACATACATTACTGTTCAAAAGATTGGAATCCATGTTTTCAAAAACAGAAAACAAATTTGGCTGCTGATAAATGTATAAAAGGATGGGACTGGAATGATGAGCAATTATTGTGATTATTCTTAATGAAAAATTACATTATTTATTTACTTTGGTTTTTTTTGTTTGTTTTATTCAAGGTTGTGTGTTACAGTGATTTTACCATGATTTAGGGAGTTTCATAATTTGTTGGGCCCAACAACACCCCTTAACTGTGTTCACGGAAATGCTACAAAGCACAGCCTACAGTGGAATATTACTTTAATTTAATGCCACTTCAGTTCCTTGCTCTCATAACTATAGAACTATAGAGCATTTGTTTCATAGTAATTACTTGATTAAACTGGACTAGCACAATGAGTTCAATTTTTCATTCAGCTGAAACGAAACTAAAGTTTGTTTTATATTATTAAAAATATTGATTCCAAACTTTTGAACATTGATTCCACCTGTTTTAACAGCACACTCATAACAATAAACGGTTGTAAATGATTTTAGGCTTGGACACACAGGTCTAGGCAAAAGCATTAGCTGGTATAAAATCTTTATTATGAGGAGCTGTTTAAACTTTAATAAGGTTTGTCACAATCATATATTTGAATAGGTAAAGCTGAACTGCTGTAGGCTGAATAGGTGGATATACACAAATGTGTTTTTGCAACATCATAAAAACAGTGAATTCAAAATAGGCTGCTGAGTTTGTATATATGGACTGGGGTATGAACGGCACATGCTACATCAAACTATTATTTTAAGAAAGCAAGTAAAATTTTGTTTTCCCCTTTAAGAGTTTACAAAAGCACAAGTTAAAGCTTAGGTTCGTTTTTTGTTTTATTAAGGGATTACTTAAGATGTTTTACGGACCCCAGCACTGATGCGTCAGTGCATTAAATTGTGCATTGCTTTGTCTCCAGCATTGGAGCAGGACCTTCATGATGTTGGGTGTGAACCTGATGTAGTGAGTAATAAACTGAATTGGGTTTTCTACTCACCCTCAGCTACAGAATAGCACATGATGAAGTCAGCACCCGCAGGCAGTGTGTACACTACCCCAGCATCCACAACAACCTTATTGATCCTATTATTATCCACCACATCCATTGGAGTGACCAGGTCATTGTGTTTCTTCCCACGACATGCCTGCCACTTACAAATTTCAGTTTATATACACTTCAAAATTATATGCAGTACTGTGCAAAAGTCATCTGAGAAATGCATGTAATGCTATTTATCTGAATAGTATTTATTTGTTCATAAAACACTAACATTATAATAAACACCCCAAATAAAAAATACATTTTGATTTGATGTGTTTGAGTGTGCTATCTTAACCATTTCTAAATCTCACCTCCAGGAAATCCAACATTTACAGTTACCACCCAATACCCAGTTTATCTAATCAGTTCTTCATTAAATGAAATCAGGTGCTGCTGATGAAATTGAACAAATCCATGCAATGACTGAAGTGCACAGAGAAGACAAGATCAAAACCTGTGGTCTTCTAACTGTATTCTTCTAATCAACGTCTTAATGGCTTTTTAAAAAACAAAAACAATCTTATGTTTATTAGGTTAAACAAGTCAGTATGCATTCTTCTGCATACACAATTTATTAATTTGTGATCACGATTTTCTAATTAGTTCTCTCATTTTCTTTTAATCGTGGTCATGTTTTATTTTTAACTGAAGGCATGTTGTTTATTTTTTTGATTTGTGTGCAAACAAAATCAATGTAGTAGATACAGGTCGTGTTAGTTGTCCTGTGCAGAAGTAACTAACAGCTCCCTGAGACTGAAGGGTTTTGATGTGTTAGATTGACAAGATAATGGACAGAGATGCTCATCAGGTCTGATTTTAATTTGGAGGGGTTATGAGGACCCTATTGATCCTCTTCACAGCAAACGGCCCACAGATTCATCAGTGCAGCTGCAGTTTGGTGGAGAAATGAAGGAAGACAATAAACTAAACTGCACTTTCTAATGATCATATTTAACAGCTTAGTTTCTGGTCCCGTGTCAAGCTGTGGTGTTAGAGACCATCATGCAATTACAGGAAGAAATTATCAGCGTCAATTTGTTGCAACAAACTCAAACACACACAGAAACATTAATGTGGGATGAGGTCAAATAGCAAGACAGTTTAATAGATCTATGCTTTATATGTAGATATATTAATGTGAGGATGTTGAAAAGCTGATCATTTCTTTCTGTAATTGTGTGATGGTCTCTAACACTGCAGGTTGAAGCGGGAGCAGAAACAGGGCTAAGCAGCCGCACTGCGTCTATATCTCTGTTAAATATAATCATTAGAAAGTGCAGTTTAGTGAAGATTGTGATTGTAGTTTATTGTCTTCCTTCATTTCTTCACCAAACTGCAGCTGCACTGATGAATCTGTGGGCCATTTGCTGTGAAGAGGTGCTACAGTGCCCTCATAACCCCCCAAATCAAAATCAAACCTAATGAGCATCTTTGTTCATTATCTCATCAATCTAACACATCAAATCCGTCAGACAGTCTCAGGGAGCTGTTAGCGGCCTGTATCTACTAAATTTATTTTGTTTGTGCATGAATCAAAAAAATAAACAACGTGCGCTCAGTTAAAAATGAAACATGACCATGATTAAAAGAAATTTTAATTAGAAAATTGTGATCACAAATAAAAAAAAACATACCCATGAAGTAAAGAAAACATGCACACAATTAAAAGAAAATGAGGGAACTAATTAAGAAATTGTGACCACGAATAAAAGAAAACATGCATACGAACTGCAAAGCGTTCAATTAATTATTGAATTATTTTTTTTTTTACCTTCATCCCCTCTGGGGCTTCATAACAGTGGGAGCATAGTATTAAAATAAAAACTAGTTCAGCACTAAAACTAGCTCAGCCAATAACAACTGCTAGTTTGAATTGAATTTAGTCGACAACAGAAACCAAAACGACTGAGCTGAACACAGTTTACAGAAAAGACAGCAAAATAATAGTAAATGTACAAAGCTGAAGTTGACTTTTTTTCTCCACAGCTCCTATTTAAATTATCAGTTCCACCTTAAATGGTGCAGCAGTTATGTTCCAACATCTAACTGCTGCACCATTTAAAGTGGAACGACAAGTTCCAACAAGAAGCTGGCGAACAAGAAAGTCAGCTTCAGCCAAAGCCAATCTGTCAAAGTTTAAGTGCTCCGCATTCATGCTGTTGACGCTCCAGCTTATGAAGGTGATTTTGAACTCTAACGCTTCTCTTGTCTTCCGAAATAAAATACACCAAGCATAGGCACAGTGACAGACATCTGACGATGTTGCTGTATATCAAACTTGTGGCAGGAAACAAATCCATTCACATTAAAAGGAACCAACAGTGTAGCAGTATGCGGTCAGATGCCTCTCTACATTTTTTCCACGTTGGGTTTTGAGTCTTTTAGAGTCAAAAGGCTGAAATTGAAGTCAAAGTCTGAGTCATTGGTGTCCAAGTCAAAGTCGAGTCGCAAGTCTTTCTCAGTTTTCTTGAGTCGAGTCTTAAGTCATAAAATTTGTGACTCGAGTCAGACTTGAGTCCAAGTCATATAACTCAAGTCTACACTTGTGGCAAAGCAAAACCCGTTATGGCTACTGACCCAAAATTTTTTGAAGCAAAATTTTTTTTTCCTGATTCTTTGGCGGAAGACAATCTAATTGGCAATTTGGATCTTTTAGCTTTTCTCTCAGTCCTGTAAATTGAAAAAAAAAAACATCTACAAGAGATCAAAGTATCAAAAACATAATATGCTAATTCTTCCTTTATCTTTTCATCCAAAAATATTGTAATTTGATAATCTTATTCTCTTAATAATCTTAATCTATAGTAGATTCTGAGATAGTATCAATTTTGGTGCATGTGCAGCTTTAGGAGACGCTGTAACTGCTAAGGACAACTTTAAACACTTGTATACATTGAGACTCTGATGAGGTGTGCAAATGTTGGTCCAAATTGGCCTTAAGGGGGCACTTTGGCATTCATTAAAAATGCTATTACAGTGTTATAATGAAGTCTACTGATGAACAATTGGTGCCATGTGATCCAGCTCTCTGACCTAAATGTCTTTGCAATTACATTTTAGAATTGGACTCCTTGTCTGGTATTTTGAATAATTCATTCAAAGACTACAGCTTATTACATAAGTTCAAAAGGTCAATCTGAACAAAACTCCTAATCAGAAGACCCTATTCAATAATCATAACAAATGGAGACTTTTTGACAAATTCTGACTCACTTTCTCTTAGCTCCTCTATGCCACAAGGACCCCTTATGGGTGCATTGGGCCTTATTATGGCATGCATATCAAAGGCTTAAACTTTGAAAACCAAAGCACTTTGCAAATACAACTATTTCAGAAATTTTACCATTAGTCATGTATTTTTGACATCTATGGTAACAATCTGTAGCATTTTCTACAAAGCTATAAATCAGTACATATTAAATTAAGCATGTACCTTGTTTAAAAACCACTGCTCAAAAATTATTGCATATAAAGGCCTTTTGATAAACTTTGACTGCCTTGCATTTTTCATCCTCTCTTTGTAAATAAAGCCTGAAGTGCATTAGACCTTGTTAGACCTAATTGGCCCAAAATGTATAAGGCCTCATTTTGCTGATGCACGCTGACTGCTGCTTGCAGCTATATTTAGGGGTCCAAGCGTTGCTTTTGCAAGGATTTTTCTTCTTCTTTTTCTTCCCTGAAACTAATAGGGGAGATACCATAGGCACCAAAAGTCATCCAAACACCAAAATTGAATGGTAGGTGAAGTATCCATCCCACTACTCAGGCAAGTGAAATGGCCCCAGTTGGCCAGATGGTGTTGCTATATAGTAACATTTCAATTTGGCCCATATCTCCTGAACCGTGAGGCCTACAGTCAAAATCTGTCTTCTTCGTAATCTGTTTAATTCCACATAAATGCCTCCATGGAACTATTGAGTTCCACCCTGAAAATGTTTTGATATTGGCAAAATATGTGAAATCAACATTTTTCTACTAGTCTGAGATTTTTTATGATATACACACAATGTTGTTCTCAGAATGTTCAAAGGAATCTGGAGGTCAAAAATTATAAAAATAAAAAAAAATATTATTTGTAACACAAAAGGAGAAGTAATAAATGTTTTTATACAGTCTGTTTTGTTTATGTTTACCAGGGGTGCCAATATTTGTGGAAGGCACTGTATAATTCAATATGCATTATATACAATTCAAAAGTGTTTTCATTTTCAGAATAAAGCAGGGCCTAAATAAAGTGATAGTTTGGTAAATCTCTAATTATACATTATTTATAGTCAATAGCATGCCGTTTGGTATAGGCATGCTGTCTGCACAATGCTTACTGATGAGATATAAGCCTTCATAACCTGTCGGTGTAAAGAATATCACAGAACGTAGATGCTCGTGGATAAAGGAGTACAACCAGGCTTTAATGTTGAAATCAGAATCCAAACTTGTAGTCAAAAGGCAGACAAAAATGTCAAGGCACAAAAACAGAGAACCAATGCAAACAATCCAGAGGGGTAAACCAGAAATCAGAGTCGGGAAAACGAGAATACAAGTCATACACGAAAAAACAACACAATAGAAATAACACTCAGTAGTTCACGAATGAAGCAATACCTTGCAACTAACTATTGCTAAAGCCCGGGCTTATAAGCTACTCTGAAGTAGTCATGTGACAAAACATACAGGTGTTACACATTAAAACTCAGGCGACCGTGAACGCTGATAGGAGCGAGTGTGGAGATCAGCAGTCAGCTGATCTCGCACTTTACTCTGGGAGATGTAGTCTGTAGGCAGTGAGGAGGTCATGTGATCTCCCATAGGATTCTGGGAGATCGAGTCCATAGCCTTGTTGGTGACATTCGTGACAGTCGGCTACATTAGCCTTGAAGCTCCAGCGCAAAACTAAAGAAGTAAAGTTCACACACTGAAAATGTCTGCGCTGATCAACTACATTTAGGGTAAAATGGGAACAGATTGTCAACTTGATTTGCTAATCTATCACTTTGAACAGTTTTATGCAAAATGTTACTCATATTATTTAGAACAGACAGTGAAAATATATTGTATATTTTATCTGGGAAAATTGTCTAAATTCAACAGTGTAACTAACTACATTTCAGTTTATTTGTACTTTTTCCCCAAGAATGATACTGTCAAATGATAAGATGGTTTTTTCCAGAGTTGAAGATGAGTCACCTGTAAGATGAATATTTTGGGTTTTCCTATGAGGCTTGGACACTTGTCTCCTCTGAAACGTGCCGTGATATCCTGGATGTGAATCTCTGCATCATAGGCATAGACATGGCCATTTTCACCGTGGCTCAAGAAAATGCAGATAAAGCAGTCTGCATCCATGTGATTACGACCTGCAGCTGTGTTCAAAGGTTGAAAGCAAAACTAAATTAAACAAAGCTCCAATAAAAATGCCGTGGCTTTCTAGGTATCAGTTTGCATTAAAAGATTTTGTAACATCTGCTTACCTTCAGTGATTATTTTCAGAATTTCATCTTTATTGTAATCATCGTAAACTTTCACATCAAATCCCAAGCCTATAAACCTGAAAAAATCATGGTTTGCTATTTAAAGCTACTGTATTTCATATGCAAGTTATGAACACCAAATGCATTGAGATGTTAGTTTAGGATGCTAAGGTGCTGCACTGGAAAAAATTGTGTATTGACTTTATATGATTTAAAGTGTAAATTGGTTTCACATGAATGAAATATCAACATCTACATAATGGCCCTCTTGCAGTTACCTCTTTTGGCAAGAATTTTGTCGAACTAACACATTTAATTCACGTGAAACCGACAGAAATGTGAAAAATGAAAAGTCATGTCAATTCCAAGCACAATTCTTTTTGGGTCAACTGGTTAATAATGTTAAGTCCAGTAGGAATAATGAGTGAATAATATTAAACTAATGCACAGGAATTTTAACATTTCATTATTGAAATATCCTACGTGTTACAAAATGACATAAAACAAAGATCTACATTATCTACAATAGGTACCTATATAAGGCTGAGAAGTATTATGAAGTGTGCTTTGTGATCTTTATATGCACCTCTTTTTAAGATGTTCTTTGTCTGCGGCCGTCCCAGAACGACTGTTCAACATTAGCTGCCAGTAAAAGCGCTCCTGGTTGAATATGAGTGCTAGGACTCGGTTCTTGTGGTCCATGTTGTTTTCCTCAGCAGGATTGAGGCTGAAAGCACTGGAAAAAAATTAAGCATAGTCATTTTTAGTCCACTTGACCCCACTTCAAATCAATACAAGGTTATTTTGACATTTCACCAATACCACAACAGTCGACAGTCTTAATGAACGTTGAAAGGCTAACATTTAGTTCAGTTAAGGATATATTAAGTTGATAAGGATATGTTCACCTTGTAGTGTTACTCATGTACTGCATAATAAGCTGTTTCATAAAGTGGGAAAAGCCTACGAGGTGTAATAGTGCATTTTAAACATTCATTATATCGTAAAATACTTTTATTGTATAAAACAGAGGTTACAAAACCTCCTTGAGACACAACTCCCATGAATTATGGATTTATTTCATCTAAACTTGATGCCTGCAACACATTCCAAAAAAGTCTGGACAGGAGCGTGCTTACCACTGTGTTACATCACTTTTCCTTTTAAAAACACTTAACAATCATTTGGGGCTGAAAGCACAACCTGGTCTAGTTTTGAAAGCAGAATGTTTTGCCATTTTTCTGTTACACAAGTCTTCAGCTGTGCAGCTACACAGGGCCATTCTTGTCAAATTTTGAGCTTAATAAGACACGTTTTCAATAGGAGACAGGTCAGGACTGCAGGCAGGCCAGTCTAGCACCCACACTCTCTGATTACACAGCCATGCTTCCCTAACCAATGCAGAATGTGGCTTGGTGCTGTCATTTTAAAATAAGAATGAACACCTAAAACATAGTAAATGTTGCTTCAAAATGTGTTCAGCATTAATGGTGCATTCACAGTTGTGCAAGTTACCTACTAATAACCCCCATACCATGACAGAACCTGGGTTTTGAGCTTTAAGCTAATAAAATTTCTCTTCTTTGGCTCAGAGAACATGTTGTGTATTATTTCCAAAAACAATCTAAAAGGTTGACAAGTCAGACCACAGTACATGTTTCCACTGTGCATCAGTTTAATTCAGATAAGCTCAGGTCCAGAGAAGTCAGAGGCCTTTCTGGATGCTATTTACATATTAGTGCCACTGTGCATAGTACAGTATTAACTTGCATTTGTGAATGCAGCGACAAACTGTGTTTCTTTACAATGGCTTTTCAAAGTACCACACAGTACAACGCTGAGTCAACGCAGCTGTATCCATCACAGAAACAGCAAAGCAGTGCCATCTGAGGGGTCGAAATTCTTAGGCAGTTGTGTATTTTGGCCTTGTCACAGAGATTTCTCCAGGTTCTGTAGAGGGTGAAATACACTATATTGCCAAAAGTATTCACTCACCCTTCCAAACTACTGAATTCAGGTGTTCCAATCACTTCCTTGGCTACAGGTGTATAAAACGAAGCACCTAGGCATGCAGACTGCTGCTACAAACATTTGTGAAAGAATGGGTCGCTCTCAGGAGCTCAGTGAATTCCAGCGTGGTACCATGATAGGATGCCACCGGTGCAACAAGTCCAGTTGTGAAATTTCCTCGCTACTAAATATTCTACAGTTAGTGGTATTATAGCAAAGTGGAAGCGATTGGGAACGATAGCAACTCAGCCAGTGGTAGGCCATATAAAATGACAGAGTGGGGTCAGCGGATGCTGAGGTCGCCAGCTTTCTGCGGAGTCAAGCGCAATGCAAAGCGTCGAATGCAGTGGTTTAAAACGCCGCCACTGGACTCTAGAGCAGTGGAGACGTGTTCTCTGGAGTGACGATTCATGCTTCTCCATCTGGCAATCCGATGGATGAGTCTGGGTTTGGTTTTTGCAAGGAGAACGGTACTTGTCTGACTGCATTGTGCCATGTGTAAAGTTTGGTGAAGGGGGGATTATGGTGTGGGGTTGTTTTTCAGGAGTTGGGCTCGGCCCCTTAGTTCCAGTGAACGGAACTCTTAATGCTTTAGCATACCAAGAGATTTTGGACAATTTCATGCTCCCAACTTTGTGGGAAGAGTTCAGGGATGCCCCCTTCCTGTTCCAACATGACTGCGCACCAGTGCACAAAGCAAGGTCCATAAAGACATGGATGAGCGAGCTTGGTGTGGAAGAACTTGACTGGCCTGCAGAGTCAGAGTCCTGATCTCAACCCGATAGAACACCTTTGGGATGAATTAGAGCGGAGACTGTGAGCCAGGCCTTCTCGTCCAACATCAGTGTCTGACCTCACAAATGCTCTTCTGGAGCAATGGTCAAAAATTCCCATAAACACACTCCTAAACCTTGTGGAAAGCCTTCCCAGAAGAGTTGAAGCTGATAGAGCTGCAAAGGGTGGGCTGACATCATATTAAACCCTATGGATTAAGAATGAGATGTCACTCAATTTCATATGCATGTGAAGGCAGACGAGCGAATACTTTTGGCAATATAGTGTATGTGTCAGGGAATTTGGGCAATCAATGACTACAAAGTGACATCACATGTCTGTGATGGTGATGCCTCTCAGAGTGTTCAGAATGATTCCTGCACACGTTTGGAAGCACGAAACAACCACCCGGTGAAGAAGGCCACAGTAGATGTTAAGACAACCCTTTCCAGAGTTGAGCCACAGAAAGCTTCCTGTTTTGACAACATACCTGGCCAGGTGCTCAGACATCTTCTATATTTCCATGAGCCAGGCAGTTGTCCTGGAGTAGCATTGTTAATGTTATTATTGTTACTGTGGTACATACAGTATGCAATTTTGGTTTGGTTGCTACTCATTACTTCTATGTTACTCTTTAATACCCACATAAATATCTGGAAAGCACAATCCAATAGTCCTTTCAATACTTTATTTAGAAAGAAACAGCCAATCAGAAGGAAAAATATTTAAAGGGCCTGTCACCATCCCTGCCTTTGAACAAGACATGACCAGTTAAGCTTGAATTAAATTATGACTGACTGAATGCTGTTTGAACACCTAGAAACAGCTGCCTCAAAATAATATCCTGAGTAAAAGTTTACATTCTGAATGAAAATAGAGTCTAGTCTGTGTAGGCGAGCTTGGAGATTAAGTTTATGGCTCTTCCTGCATGTCCGCTGCTCTTATTTTATTCAAAGTCACCCAGTCAGTTGGTGAAGGTAGTACATGTGCATGTCGATTACATCCAAGTACAGGCACACATAATCTATATAGAGGAAATTTGTTATAAATGTGCTTGGCGTAATTGGTTTTGTTCTTTTTGAGACATATGCGTTATGCAAGTGATATGATTCCTAAGTCAGTAACTGTATTATATGTGTTACATGACTTTATTACAGAAAAAACGTTTTATTTTGTACCATGTTACCCCCAACACTGACTCTAAAACACCTGATCCAGGTACTGACAGCCTTCAGGGGCCGTCTGAATTTTAGATCCAGGTGTGTTGGATTTGAACTCTCCAGGGTGGTAGATCTCCAGGACCAGGACTGGGCATCTCTGTTTTAATGAATAATTTCACAGTTCACACTGTTTGCTTATCACTGCATTCTCTCCTCTGGTCTCTTGTTTTTCAGATGTTGCCTTTATTTAGTTCTCTGTTTCATTTCTGCTCTCTCAAGTCCTGGAGAAGGAAAAATGAGTCTCTCTCCAACTTTCTGACTTTCTACCCCCCCACCCTCTCTATTATCCATCTATGCTGGTTGAGATTTGTCCCAGGCCAGTAGATTATAACGTGTGAAGCCTATTATTTTTAACCCTAGCATAAAATTTATTTAGCTCTGTCTGTGACCTTAAGTCATCAGTCATTTACCTTTATGGACTTCCACATTCATTCTTGTCCCAATTTACTGTGAATGTGATGTAATGTGAATACATTCAAAACTTTCAATAAAAAAAAACAGTGCTCTCGCGAATCGCACTAACAGAGCCATCGCACCAGGGATCGTTTTAATCAAACCATAACTACCAAGTCTGAACACACAGTCATGCCTGATGTCACCTTAAGCCACAAAGCAGCAGGCCATGCAACCTCACAGAGTGGGGCCTCCAAGTGCTGAAGCACACAGTGCCTATCCTCTGCTTTATCACTCACTAAAGAGTTCCAAATTGCCTCTGGAAGCAACATTAGCAAAAGAATTGATCATTAGGAACTTCATGAAATGGGTTTCCATGGCTGAGCAACTACAAACAAGCCTTAGATCAAATGCACAATGCCAAGCACCTGGGGGAGTGGTGTAAAGCACGCCACCACTGGACTCTGGAGCAGTGGAAACATATTCTATGGATGAATCACTTTTCTCTATCTGACAGTCTGATGGATGAGTCTAGGTTTGGCGAATGCCAGGAGAACATTATCTGACTGCATTACGCCAACTGTACAGTTTGGTGGAGGAGGGATGGGGTTGGCATAGGCCCCTTAGTTCCAGTGAAAGGAAAGCTTCAGCAAACCAAAACATTTTGGACAATTGTTTGCTTCCAACTTTATGGGAACAGTTTGGGGAAGGACCTTTTCTGTTCCAGCATGACTGAGCCCCAGTGCACAAAGCAACGTCCATAAAGGCATGGTTGGGTGAGTTTGGTGTGGAAGAACTTGACTGACATCAACCCTACCGAACACCTTTGGGATGAACTAGGACAGATATTGTGAGCCAGGCCCTTTCGTCCAACATCAGTGTCTGACCTCACAAATGCTCTTCTGAAAGAATGGGTGAAAATTCCAACAGACACACTCCAAATCTTGTAGAAAACTTCCCAGAAGAGTGGAAACTGTTATAGCTCCAAAGGGGGGACCAACTCCATATTAAGGCCTATGGATTTACATTGGAATATCATAAAAGCTTCTGGAGGTGTAATGTATAGATGTCCCAGTACTTTTGTCCATATAGTAGTATCATTAGGAGGGTCAGTGGCATGCAGGTGAGGTTTGCATAGTGTTGTACAGCAGTTATATCAGTAACAGGAAGTGCTGATTTGTTTGCTATCTCTACACTTGCACATTTGCACAATTCTGGGGCGACTACTGGCATTGTTTAACACATGTTTTGCAACCAGTAATGATTCTGCAGCATTGTAAAAACACTGGCTCCTCATGACTTCTGAGAAGATAGTGGTGTAGAAAACCACTAAAGAGGAAGTTTCTTCAGTCAGTTTTAACTGTGTCGTAAAAAGCATGATTTGTGTCTAATAGCATATTTGACACTTAAGCCATTTTAATGTTAAACCATTGAATTTAATATCAAAATTCTTTTACAAATTCTTGAGTTAAATAAAGTCATAAAGTCTTTGACGGTTTGTAGCTGAGGGGCAGTGAGGATGACCCTTTGGGCAACTGCTAGGTTGGGGAGCTCTCTGACTGCTGTTGTGACAGCTGGCTTTGGGATGCCATTAGCAACTCCTCTGTGGTGCTCTATGGTGACATCTCCAAGGGTTGTACCATCTTCATCTTCTCGGCTGTGAAAAGCACAAGCACACTGGCTTTAAATTTGTAAAAATACATATATAGCAAAGTACATATATGGTTGACTAACTTTTTTTGTTCAAAGCAGACAAAACTATTTGGACGGTCCCTGAGGAGAAAACTAGGCCTTAGGGCCTTTCTTGAGTACATGGTTGTGAAGCCAGTGTACAAATAGCTGGGATTAAATCAGTTTATAGTCAGGTATTTTACTGCTCTCTCAGCTTAGACCTGTCTAATTAGTTTACATACAAATAATTGTGCTTAACAAATTTATTTTGTTTATTTAAAGGGTACAAATTGGTCAAACTGGCTTATGTTGCTTTTTTGAGCTGTCCTTACTTAGTAGCTCCAAACTGGTTATAGATGCAGCTTGAACTTAAATAAACAACATTGCCTCCCACCAGTATTGGGGTCGTTACTCAGAAAAAGTAATGTATTGCACATTACTCGTTACTTTTAAAACAGGCAATGCATTAGTTTATATATTTACTGCCTGTGGAAATTAATTTGATACAGTTTTTTCTGTGTATTGCCTGAGGTTGCATAATTGCCAGTTAACATTAGCCTTTAACATTAAACCTTAACGTTCCACCTTAAATGGTGCAGCAGTTACATTCTGGCACCAGAGTTTTGGAGGGATTTATGAGATTACTTTCCGCTCTGTTCATCTCTGTACAAGATGCCATGCTGCCCAGAGAACCATAAAGACATAGATGAGAGAGTTTGGTGTGAAGAACTTGACTTTTACTTCTTGAGATCTAACATACAACTTCAGCACATTCACACACAATACAGAATGTGTAACACAGCACATTTCACAACAATAAATTCCTTCATGTGCAAATCATCTAAAACCCTATATTTCATTGACCATAGTACAAAGATATCAAATCAAATGTTAAAACTGAGAAATTTTATTGGTTTTTGAAAAATATATGCCCATTTTAGGTTTGTTGCCAACAACACGTTCCAAAAAAGTTAGGACAGAGGTATGTTAACCACTGTGTTTGGCCTTCCCTGAAAAAGACTTTGTCTGGATGGCAGCATATGTTGCCAAAACATGTATATATTGTTCAGCATTAATGGTGTCTTCACTGATGTGCACATCACCCATGCCATGTCATGTCATGGCTTTTGAACTGTGCACTGATAACAAGCTGAGTGGTCTTTAGCCCAGACGACACAGCGTCAATGTTTTCCAGAAAGAAATTCAAATGTGGATTTGTCGGACTACGGGACACTTTTCCACTTCCCCTCAGTCCATTTTAAATGAGCTCAGGCCCAGAGAGGGTGGCGGCGTCCGGCGTCTGGATCCTGTTTATATATGGTTTCTTCTTTGCGTTTAAGAGTTTTAATGAGTTTTAATGATGATGATGATGATGATGATGATGATGATGATGATGTTGAGGCAGCGTTTACATTTGATGTTGTGGCAATTTGGCAATGTGGAAAAGTTGCGTAGTCTCATCTTTCAAATTCAACACACAAACCACTATTATTCAGCACTGAGACACACTGTTGTTACAACATCATGACGTGCAAAATGCATGCTGGGAAGCCACATTAAGCAAGACCACTGATTTCTATAAAAGAAAGCTGCTGAAGGAGAGAGTCCACCAGTTCGAGGTTTGAGAGAAACATTTCACTTGCACACAGACAGCAGACAGGTAGGCGAATCCAGCAAAGAATAACAGCACTAAGGTACACTTTACTGTTACATGAACTGTGTATTTACATGTATGTGTTCTTGTATATGTATGTGTGCATTTTTTCAGTGTACATTAGATACTCTGGTGCAGTTTCCCCTTAATTGGGAAATGAAAATGATCTGGGTAGATGTTAAACCTGATTTACAGTATAGGTGTCATATCGGCATTGGTGCACAATAGAGGGGTAGGGACTACTGCTCAGCTTGAAACAGCTAACAGTGATTGATAAAGCACTGAAACCAATCATTTACATCAAAGAAACTCCAAAAGCAGTCTGTCCACAATAATGTGATTGGATTACTAGCGAGCCAGTGGTCTTAACTGGCAGGGTGACAAACATAAATAAAGTGTGAACTGTACTGCAGCAGGTGAAATGCACCAATACAGGATAGATTTCAGAGGTAATTTATCATGAAAGACATGTTTTTCAGACTAATGTATATAGAATGTTGACTACTGTAAAATAGTACAAAACACTGCATGCACAGCATTACTGAAAATAAAATGAAAGACACAAATATCAGGGTTCCTTTCTCTTTGTAAATATTGGATTCCCAGAGTCCTCCCAGATCAAAGCCCCAGTTCATATTGGCCATATAAATATATTTTGTAGGAAGACTGATAAATCAGGCTTGAAACAATTGATGGAATGAATTGTTTGTTGACTTTGCAGTGCCAATGACTTCTTTTTAAAAGAAGGTGGCACTGAACCCCATCAAAAAGGATGTTTTTAAATATCTTTATTCCAGGGAAACCATGGTGAAATACACAGTTGAAGTCTTCACAGGTGATGCTTTCACTGCTGGGAACGCCAATGCCGTCTTCATCAAACTCATTGGTACAAAGGGTAGCAGTGAACCACAAATCCTTGATCGCTTTACAGGCATACCAGGCTGTTCAGTAAGTTTCTTGCATTTTATTACAATATATTCTTTTTTTTACCATTACATTATGTTTAGTGATGGTTTTAAATGAGTCTTAGCATTAATCCTGGGACTGGATTCACAAAACTCTTTTTAAGAACATTCTTAAACATTCTTAAACTTAGCCTGGCACTTATCTTAAACTGTGCATTAAGGGAAGCTTCTGAGGTCTTTTGATATATTAACATTATAAATAAAAGTATTTTGTAGTTTGATATTAATTACAACTTAAGCATTATGATGTAATTCTACCCAAAAAAGTACCATTACTGCAAAAAAGTACTAGAACAGGAGTAGTTGTAATTTGTTACTTTCTTTCTCTAAAAAAAATGACACTTCTTCCTGACCACTAAAAATATACATATTTCTATGTATATTAAACGCTAATTGACTACGATGGTAGACTTTTGGAGCTATCCTACTGATGAACCCTCAAAGCCATCAGGAGCTGGCTTACAGTGATGCATATATAAGAACCTTGTTCTTTAATGAATGCAAAAATATAATCCTGAAGGTTTGCTGGCTCTGTTTGGATGAAACAGTGCAATGACATAAATTAGCTCTGTATGATAATCTAGGGCAATATAGCCAATTAATTATAGCAATGACACACACTCCCATTCATGTTCTATTGCTTAATTATTTGCCAGTGTTGAGTGTGTTTGAAATGCTAATTCACCAAGATCTTTTTACAATAATGACTTTTTTTTTGGACCAATTTTCTTCTCAATTTAGTTGTGGCCAGTTCCACCTAGGTCTCACCTGTCATGTAATGCTACCAAGCTAGGAAAGTGAAGGCTTCCTCTAAGTCACAGGAAGCCAGCCCATGAAATCTTTTTGGTCTGCCACTAACAGAAGTAGGGCTACAACTAACAACGATTTCCATAATCGATTAATTGGTTCATTATGGCTTCAATTTCATTTTCAATTCAATAATCAAGTCAAAAATCTATATTCCACATCATAATCAGTGTTTCTTTTAAGAAAGTAAAAATACAAGGATTAATTCTCCTTTTGCAAAATTGTCTTTCAAACATAAAACACCCCCCTCACCCATCGTCTATTTTACTTTTATCAAGATGAAAGAGATGATTGGCACTTTTTATTGAGGGGTGGGACATTTACAAACTTTCCCATTCACATTTTAACAGTGACTGGTCTCTTCATTTGTAACATCTCTGTTGAAAAGCCAACAACATGCTGTTTTTTAACTCTACAGTTTTGCTGTGGTTTACTCACATGCTGAGCTTTTGTCATTTTCTCCCGTGAATGTGTTTCCTTGATTGTCACTAATGACCGACACACTGTCATTATTCTCACAGGAAACCACTCTTAGATAAAGTTAAAATGGTGTTCCCAGATTTTGTCCTGTGCTGTAGTCTGAGCCATCTGGATTTTTCCTCTTTCATTCAAGCGGGAAGTGCAAACATCAGCTAATCGATAGCAAGATTCATTGCCAACAATTTTTCATTATTGCCATTATTGATAACATTGATTAGTAGCAGCCTGTAAACAAAGCATTAGCGGACAGCTCAATGCCGACCGTTGCATTAGCAGAGAGAGAGATCAGGCCGACCTACAACTGAGAGAGAGACCAATTATACTTCCAGCCACAGGTGACTGTAGCATCGCTGGGGACACTTGTCAAACAATAACATACAAACATTCAACTAACTAATCGGGTGCTTCTGCACTGTATGTGGCAGAAGGTTTTCAGGGAGATGTACTTCACTCATAACTTGCATTGCATTGGCATGCCCCATAGTATCCTAACAGCATGTTAGTAATCTGAATAATACATTCTCCAACAGAAGACGCTGACTGTGTCCTGCAAAGAAAGTCTTGGAACGTTCTTTCTGGTTCAGTTGGAGCTCAAGGCACTTGTGTTTGAAGATTACTGGTTCTGTTCCAAAGTTATCGTCACTGAACCTGAAGGACGTCGGCTGCTGTTCCCTTGTCACCAGTGGTTGTCTCCTAAGAAGAAGGCAATTCTCAGAGAGGCCACAGGTTTGTAACCACAAATATAGCAGTGTTAGAATATGCAAATTTATATTTATGCTCACTCCAATATTGATCACACATGTTAGGATGTGTTATAAGCTGTGGCAGATCTAGAAAATTTACCAGGGGTGGCAAAGGGGTGTTAGGGAGTTTCGACAGGGTGTGCAAGTGGGTGGGAGGGTTTAGAGGTCAGATAGTTGTAATGCTGATTGCCGAGAACAACTCTCCTCCTAAAGGCGCAAACGACTGCTTCACAGTGAGGTGGAAGCCAATGATGTGGCTGAAATTTCCAGGTGGTGTCTTAGGTGGCTAATCACATTTCAAGCACGGCACTATCAACTTTGGCCACCCCTTTAAATCCGCACATGATTATAAGGGTGTTGGAGGAGAAACTGACGCAGCTTGTGACACTTCACTTGTGTGCTTTGTCTGCAATGCATTGAGACACCATTCCTGCCTTCCCTTTCGCCTCAAAGACATTCCCTCAAGTCATCATGACAGTACATAGCTTTAGGAAGCTACTCCAAGAGTGATGCTGCCTAAGATGTTAGTACTTCTACTTTCACTGTTTTAAATTAACAGGTTTCTATCTACTTTCTGTCTACTTTCTATTCTGTTCTATTACAGAAGAAATAAAAAAGCTGCCTTATTTAAATGGAACATCTTGCCACTTATAAAAAGAAACTCAACTTCATATCATGTATATTTTGATGAGGGTTTTTGTCTTCTAACACTCAATTTACTTCAGTTGAAGGTAATTTCAGAGTGAAATTAAGCTAATTAACCACAAGGACATTTTTTCTTGACCTTTTTTTTTACCCATCTTTATCAAGGCTGCCAATAATAATGGAACTGGCTGTATATGTTTATAATATAAAAATGATTGAATAATCAGATTTATTTGGATTTATTCATTTTCCCATTTTCTGTGTAGCTAATTTAAGCCACAAGGACACAGAGGAGATAGCCATTCGCCATCGACGTGAAGATGCTGCAAGAAAACGTGAGGACTTCAGGTAAGTGACACCCCTCCAAAATCATTCTAACCAGTCTGATGTGATGTGTTTTCCCCTTGGAAGCTTCTTTTAGTTTTGCACCGGAGCTACGTGGCTAATGCAGGAAATAAGCAATGGAACCTTACAGCCTCCAGTTTAGCACTGTGCAGACTTACTTATGCACATAAAAAACAGTATAAGAGAAGAATAGAAAATAGAGAAAACAAAATGAAATAAAAATAAGAATGTATAAAAAATAATACTAAAGTTAACAATAAAAAATACAGAAAAAGTAGAAACAACAAAATGGTTAAAACAAGGTAGTGAAGCTCAGAGAGGAAACATAGATATATACGAATATATAAAATTAAAAAAAAGAAATAAATCATTGCTCATAAAATGTCAAATGTCACAATACATATAAAAACCAGAGAAAAGCTTTGTAAAACATTGTTTATTCCTCTGTATTGGAGTGAGAACTGTGTATAAGCTGCAGTTTCCCTATATTCTTTTTAGATAAGTCAATGAAAAAAGCATTACAGAAAATTTAAATGGGAGAAAAGAAAAAGTTCTTAGCATCATGCAGTGTGAGATATGGTCTGACTGTGCTGACTGTGGGTGTTGATAAATTATACCATAACACGCTTTTCTGAGCATATCATGGATATCATCAGTACTTACAGAACACTGACTAACAATGTTTCATTACAAAGTGAGCAGAATTAGGCTTGTTTTATTTGGTTTAGTGCATTTTGTAAAGGATTGAATAAAAATTGTTGTAGTTGTAGGTTCATTATTATTATTGTTATTATTATTGTGGTGTTTTTATATATGTTTCTGCAGGTTCTATTTTGTCTGTTCCAACATATTAAATCTCTGAAAAATGAAATATTGTGACATATATCATGTATTGTAAAAATGTCATGAAGTAAAGTGTCAAATTACCAACCTCTAGAAAAAATCTTGTCTTATTTGCACTTTCAGTGTGAGGCTTAAAACTGAGGACATGTACTTCAGATTTAATATATGTTACTAAATGTGATAGTTTGCTAATTAGTTTTACCCCCTGTGCAGCAGACCCAATACGAATTTTAGTTTTGTTTTCATTTATTCTTTTCAGGTATGACAGAAATATAAAGATGTATACCATCTGCATAGCTACTAAAGTTGACTCCGTGTTCAGATACGATACTCTTAATTGGCAGCATATATAACAGGACTGGCCCAAAGATAGACCCTTGTGGTATACCACAGCAAAAGTCATGCTTTTTAGATAAAGATTCACCAGTGCTAACAAAAGACCAGTGTTTGGGGTAACACAGTACAAAGTAATGCATTACTGGACTGGTGAACTGACCAGAAAAATTGGCTTTTCATTAAAAAAATTCAGTCACTGTAATACATAAAATCAGTTGGTATATGTATTAAGGTAGAATTAAGCTCTTGTATGTACATGCACACATACACACACACACACACACACACACATTTTCTAAGCCACTTATCCTTGTGGCTCGCAGGGGAGCTGAAGCCTATCCCAGCAGTCATTGGGCGGAAGGCAGGAAACACCCCAGACAGGTCGCCTGAACTGTATTCAGTTTGGAATAGTAACACTTCTGTTTTGTTGTAGACAATTCAGAACAGAACTAGGCAGGAGAGATGGACACTTTGGAGTGTTATTTGTTTTAGTTCTAAATTCACCTTTTTTTTAACTCCCCATGATCTTTGAAATGCAACAAATTCAGGGCTTACGATCACCCTTCTATTTCAGTTCATCGACAGATCTTTTGGAAGTTTTAACCTTATTTATTCTGGTAACATTGATCGCCCTAAATGCTTGTCTTTAAGCAGTTAGGACTCACCTCCTCCATCTGAACTTTCAGTTCTTCTATAAAGAATTTCTTCTTTCTGTTTTACTCTGTCTGCAGGTAGTAACGCACTCTGTGTGGATGTTTTAACGCCTCATATGTTCAAATTATCACGTTTGCAGGTGACATCATTTAAGCAGCTGTTCAAAGTTGGCACATTTTCACATGTGAAAAAACACATTTGTTTGTGTAATCACGTGAAAAAATGCATGCTCACTTTAAAACACTTTTTTTTGCACAACTCATGAGATATAGATGACTATTCTGTAAGTGTAATCAGCTGCACGAGCTAAATTTTAACATGCATTTTGTGCTCACCATAGTAAATCTGCCCCCCAAGTGTCCATTACTTGCAGTTCTTTGCTGATGCAGTACACAATACTTATTTTTTATCTCAAAAATGATCCAGTGTTGTAGGGTATTTGTTGTGCAAAACTCAACTCTTCCAGCTCCTGTTGGGTTTAATCTAGGCAAGCATCTTTATTGTTCCAAGTAATTTTGTAATTATACCATCAGAAGCAGAAGAGGCATTTAAAGAAAGTCCTAGAAGTCTATTAACAGTGGATTCTCCTTTCCAAATCTGAAAGTAGGTGTGGTCTGTGACCTCAATTATATGCATTTACAACAGCGTAATGGTGTGTGCTGTGTGTCTTACAGGTGGAGTGTGTATGACTCTGAAATGCCTCACATTGTACAGGCGGACTCAGCAAGCAGTTTGCCTTATGAGATCAGATTCTCCTTCACGAAGGAAAAGGAGTTTCTGTACACATTGTTGAGAGCGTAGGTTCCACCTTGTAGCTGTAATTTAATTAATGTGTGTGTTGGTGGTTCACGTTTAACACATCTTGCTATTTTTCTTATTGTATTTCAGTTCAGTGGACTTAGAACTGAACAACTTTCATCATCCCACAAACACATGGAACAGCATGGAGGAACTTGAGGCTCTCAAGAGGAACGTGACTGGGACCCATGGTATTTTTTTCTCGAAACATGGAATGCTCTGTTGGATCTGACCACCGCCACCATAACACAGTGATCTGTCTATACTTTTTCCAGAATACATCAAGAAACATTGGATGACCGACACATTCTTTGGCTACCAGTTTCTGAACAGCCTGAATCCCATGATGATCAAGCGTTGTTCAAAGTTGCCCAAGAACTTTCCAGTCACTAATGACATGGTCAAGTCCTCTTTACCAAAAGAGAGCTCTTTGGAAAAAGAAATGGAGGTACAGTGTGAAAAACAGCACTTTGAGTGATTCACCACTGATTACATTTGTACTTTTTTCTGATTTCTCTTTAAATGTGTTCAATCAGAAGGGAAATATCTTCCTGTGTGACTATGCAAGACTAGATGGAATTGAGGGAAATGTGATAGACGGGAAGCAGCAGTATGTGGCTGCCCCTCTTTGCTTACTCTTCAGCAATCCTCAGAGCAAACTGCTGCCCATCGCCATCCAGGTAAGACCTCAGACTGCTGAAGACATTGTTTACTATTGTGTTTAACTGCAAACGGACATAAGCAAGGATTAACCCCTTAAACCAGCCAGGACCCGCCAGGGGTCCAGAGCCATTCCTCATAGAGTTTAAACCTTTCCACTCCGTTGAATAAAACAGAGTTTCAAACCTTCTTTCTCTTAGCTGAAGCAGAAGCCTGAGGCAGAGAACCCTATTTTCCTCCCTACTGACTCCAAGCATGACTGGCTTTTGGCAAAGCTCTTCGTGAGAAACGCAGATTTTAACGAACACGGGCTGAACTTCCATCTGCTACGCACTCACCTGTTGGCTGAGGTCTTTACCATGGCAACCCTGCGCACCCTGCCCTCTGTTCATCCCCTCTTTAAGGTGGACGCTTTATTTCAGTTTATTTCAGAAACACAGGAAAGCTTTGGTACACATGCAGAAAAGAGAGCTACTTGAGATCAACAAGGACAACTTTGAGGAATACAAAGCTTTCTTGATGATGAAAAACCTAATGAAAACTTACATCTCCTTGTAATGTACACTCCTACAAAAGATGGCTCTTCAAGGGTTCTTTAAAAAGGCAATGGTTCTATTTAGAACCATGAATTCTATATAGAACCATTTTATGCTTAAATGTTTTTTTGCATGGTGAAATGGTTCTTTAGATTGATTGAGAATGTTTCCTATATAGACCCTTTTGAAAATGGCTCTGTCTACAATTTTTGGTGCTATATAGAACCATATCCAACACATTCTCCATCAATCTGAAGAACCATTTCACAATGCAAAGAACCACTTAAGTATATAGCACTAATAGTTCTAAATAGAACTTTTGCCTTTACTAACTTGAAGAACTATTTTTTAAGGATGTATAGCAAGGCAATTGCTACCACTTCACATAGGGGCATTTGCTCCAGTTAGTGCCACCAGACCAAAGGTTGATTTCTGTCAGGAGCACATAGATTTAAATTGAGTACATTTGTTGTCCCCTCTATTTTACAACTTCTCCAGACGAGTGTTTGTTTACCCCAGACTCTTAAAGAAAAACTACAGAGCTGAATAAAAGCCAGTTAGAACCAAATAGGACTGTGACAATGAAATTCCATACCTTGATAGTTGCACCTCATGCAAAAGTACTCAAGAAAATGTACACTGTTGTATGGTATTCATTTTCTTGAGCATTTGGGGTGCTTATGTTATGTATGGTATGTTATGCTGTCAAGGTATGGAATTTATTAATGTCAACTGATATAAACATAAATAGAAACGGTTAAGGAGCTTGTGAACTGTTGTTTAGTAATAAGATAATGCAATGGTTTGCTCTTTATCTCACAGCTTCTGTTTCCTCATATTCGCTACACTCTCCAAATCAATGTCTTGGCGAGGAAACAGCTGATATCAGCTGATGGAGTTTTCGCTAAGGTATACATATTTCCTTTAAGATCTTTATCATTCCAAAAGTAAACTGTTTTGTGGAAATGTATATGATAATTAATGTTAGTATTCATGCCTAACTGGATTTTTTGAGTGATGGGTCTTCTTTTCACATCTTTACCACACAGCACTCTGCTTTAGGACATAAAGGACTGACTACATTCCTAAAAAGAGCTACTGCCAGTCTGACCTATAGCTCTTTGTGTTTGCCGGATGACATTAAGGAGAGAGGCCTGGAGAACATTCCCCATTGCTACTACAGAGATGACGGCCTCAAGCTGTGGAACATCATTCACAAGTATGATGGAGCTAGTTTGAGTGCATACTTATATACCAGGCAGTATTTTTATACATGTATGACAATGAAGACGTCTGTGTAAAAGGTTTGTGCATGGGGTATTGGCACATTACTACACCGAGCGTGACGTCCAGGAGGACACTGAGCTCCAGACGTGGCTGACGGAGATCATAGAACGCGGCTTTCTGAAAAAGGACAACAGTGGTGTGTGCTGTGATTTCAGTTATTTTGAGAGTGGCTTAACAGACCTACTGGAAATGACACTGTAATCATTTTAAGTTTATCTGTGAATGAAGCATGTAAACTATTGTCTGTCAAGAATTCTGTTGTCCATTTGTCTAAAATGTTATTTCCTTCCCACTGTTAGGAATCCCCAAGTCTTTCCACACAGTAGCTGAACTCGTCAAGTTTGTCACCATGTTGATCTTCACCGTGTCGGTCCAACATGCTGCAGTCAACAATGGCCAGGTTACACAATATCATTTTGCTTAAAGAGTAACTACACCATAAGACCTTTTTTCATTAACAGCTAAAATGCACTGCTCTGTAATATAAAAATATACCAGCCTTGCTTAAAATGTGAACACATCTTTCCAAACTGTAAAAATATCATTTATCACCCCTGATGATGCCCTACTCATGCCGCTCTCATAAATATGAAAACAGGAGCTGAGAGCGAGGAGATACCTACACTCACGCACTGAGCTAAATACCCCCAGCACACCTCTCAAGGCTATGATATGCCAGCTGTCTGTGCCAACAGTAAATAACCTAGTTTATCTAAGCTTAGTTTGTAATAAAGATGTTGGACTGATTAAGTGAGGATTCTTGTGAGTCTTTATAAAGCTGCCAGTGTTGCATCCGATTCATGTTTCGCTTCACAACTCAAAGCCTCAGGTGCCAGTGTCAGTGGCTCATACTGTTAAGGCTCAAGACGCACTGCCTGATCAGAACACTTTCCCTCGTCGAAGATGGGGATGGTAGTAGAGAAAAATCGACGACCTCTTAAGACCTCTCAGTTGCAAAAGTACTGTTTGATTCTGTCACCATATTTTCTGGTAGCTAACATACACTAGCTCTAAAAACACCAGCCCAGCCCACCTGGTTTCCCTCCGAGCCCCTCCTCCAAACCCGTACATCATTGCAGTACCCCTCCCAGCATGCCCTGCCTATTTTTGAGCATTTTTCAAAGTTGAGCCAGGGGTGGAGTTAGCTGAAAATAGTGGGGTGTAGTTACTCTTTAAAGCAGATTGTGACATTTCATAATGAAGTTGAACATGTACCAGTGTTCACAAGACATATTAATTATTAGTTTTTTAAACTCCAGTCATTAAGAAATCCATACAAACCTGTCAATAACTAGACAACACTATCTATAGCCAACTGTAGATAACAGCAAAAAGTGTATCTAACCTAGCATGTTAGATAAACGCTAGGAAGGCCATAACAAAATAACAAACCATAATTGAATCCATTCTAAATCATTAACATCAGTGTTAATTTCATTGATTCAATGTTCCTATATTATGTTGATTCTTCATCATATTTACACCCTAAATTAATATCTAAACAATACTAAAAGTTTAACAAAAAATCAACATAACACCAGTGTTACCTCAATCCTTTTTCAACCCTTAGAAAATCAAAGCCTTCAGGACCTGAATTGGGCACCACAGATCAAATTCAACCTGCTTAATCGACAGCAGTGGTCTCCAATCCTGGTCCTGGAGAGCTACCTTCCTGCAGACCGTAATTCCAACCACAATTTGCCACACCTGCTAATCAACCTCTTACCAAGTACCTAATTGGCTGGATCATATGTTTTAGAGTTAAGTAAGGGTCGCGGCAGCTCATTGGATACTAAAGTCTGCAAGAAAGGTAGTTCTCCAGGACCAGGGTTGGAGACCAGTGATCTACAGCAAGGATAATTTCTGAAAAAGCCAACTGGCCAAAGACAACCAACACTTTCCATTGGTTTCTTTATTAAGATTGATTAAATAACCAAATAATAAGGAAATGAACTATGCAATAATGCGAAAATAGTCATATACTCAAACTGTCAGTAATTCATAAACACCAGGCAACTGGCTTACTTCATGAGATCTCCTATTTCTTTGGATGCTGTGAAAAATGAAAGCTGTGTTTTTAACAGTTTTTGTGCAAGAAGTATAAAAGTAAGAATATTTCTCTGTTGCTCTATTATTTGAAAATCACACAGTCACTGCATGGTAGGTAGCATATCTTAACCTTAAGATTTAGTTAATTTAACTTATCTGTTTCTTCCTCATTGCTGGATATAGTTTGCCAAAATACAGAATATGCACTAAAATTGACCCATTGTTATCATATTTTCTACCACCCACTGCCAAATATACTCAAGAGTGTCTGAGATGCTTTGTGAACAAAGGCCTTATAGAAAGGTTAGTTGCATGGACCAAACTCAAAGAGTGATGATCTAAGCACTGGCTTTTATGTCCTAATGAATTGGTTAATGGAGCTGATCTTGACTCACATGGATCCTGACCTTGTCTGTTCTTTCAGTTTGACTTTGGAGCTTGGATGCCCAACTTTCCCACCACCATAAAGATTCCTCCTCCCACCAGAAAGGGACAAGCAACAGCAGACTCCGTTGTTGCAGCCTTACCTGATGTGAGAAGCACACTTAAATGGATCGCTTTGTTTCACCTGCTGAGCAAGAAGTCCTCAGATCATGTGAGTCCAAATCCACCACCAAGAGACTCTGTGCCTGATGTACTAAGCCTTTTGCTTCAGATTCTGGTGTAATTGTAACGCTTTGTGCCCATGTGTTATGTGCAGAACTGCATATGAGCCTAAACATGCAATTTCTGGGCAGTGTGCATGAAAATACTTCTCTCCTTAATGCATATGCATGTGAGAAGATTGGTTGGAGAAGTTAGATGTGCGTCTGATTACATATTCAGCCCCATTTGCGCAAGTTTGAGCAACTGGCGACGACTGGTTTTGGGTTTTTCTCTGCTTGTTAAAACAAGATATAGAGGGGGTAGAGGGGGTACTAAGGGGGCTCTGGCACACCCAGATTTCAGGACTGCAACTGCTAAAATAATAATAATAGTAATGATAATAACAAAACATTCTGAACTTTACAGTTATTTGAGAATAGTAAAGATGCATGTGTGGTTGTTGTAAAGTGGAGTTTGTGTTTTTTACAACCCTATTTCCAAAAAAGTTGGGACGCTGTGCAAAATGTAAATAAAAACAAAATGCAACGATGTCTAGGTAATTTATTTACATCCATGTTAAATCGTTATCATCAGTGTTAACTTCACTGGTGATTATAATGTTGATTCTTAATCATATTTACACCCTGAAGTAATATCCAAACAATACTAAAAGTTTAACAAAAAATCAACATAACACCAACGTTACCTCAGTCCTTTTCAACCCTTAGAAAATCAAAGCCCAGTCCTGGTCTACTACCCTGGAAAGTTCAGATCCAACACACATGGCTCTAATATTCGGATGCCACGGAAGGCCTTCACACCTAGAACACACCATTACACCTGGATCAGGTGTGTTAGATTAGGGTTGGAGCTAAACTCTGTAGGGTAGTAGATCTTCACGACCTGAATTAGGCCCCATTGATCAAATTCAACCTGTTTAATCGACAGCAGTGGTCTCCAATCCTGGTCCTAATTTAAACCCTATATGTAATTTAACATAGTACAGAGACAATATATTCAACATAAATGTTGAAACTGAGAAATTTAATTGTTTTTTGAAAAAATATTTGCCCATTTTGAATTTGATGCCAGCAACACTTTCCAAAAAAGTTGGGATGGGGGCAGCAAAAGGCTGGTAAAGTTGTTTAATAAGTCTTTAAGAAGTAAAGATGAGGAGGGGTTTGACACTCTGTGAAAGACTGTGTGAACAAATAGTGCAACAATTCAAGAATACCGTTTCTCAATGTAAAATAGCAAAGAACTTTTGTTTTTCATCATCTACAGCACAAAATAACACTAAATTATTCAGAGAATCTGGAGAAATCTCTGTATGTAAGTGACAAGGCCAAAAACCAGTATTTGCTGGACATGATCTTTGGGCCTTCAGGCGGCACTGCATTAAAAACAGACTTGATTCTGTAGAGGAAATCACTGCATGGGCTCAGAAAAACTTCTGAAAACCACTGTCTGTGAAAACAATTTGTAACTCCATCCACAAATGCAAGTTAAAACTCTAAAACCACATATAAACAGGATCTAGGAATGCTGCCAACAACCTGAGCCCGATCGCATGGTGCATTATCCTGCTGGAATATCCCATCATTGTGGGGGTACATGAAATCCATGAAGGGCTGCAAATGGTCACCAAGCAGTGAAACATAGCAGTCACCGGTCAATGATGTGTTTAGGTGGACCAGTGGACCCAACCCATGCCATGAGAACACACCCCACTCCCGTAATGAACCACCAAAAGTCTGCACAGTGCCTTGTTGACAACTACGGTCCATGGCTTCATGGGGTCTGCGCCACACGCAAAACAATTCAGCCCAAAACAATTGATACTGTGACTCATCGGAGCACGCCATATGTTGCCAGTGCTTTAGGGTCCAACCTCACAAGCCCAGGTGATGTCTGGTGTTGTAGTGTTAACAGAGGCACTCTGGTGGGTCTTCTGCTCTCATGTCCCATGGAAGCTAAAGAACGCTGCACTAACCTGCGGGATATGCATGTGGGACCTCTTGCATTGAATGTGAATGTGATTTCTGCCACAGTTGCTTGTCTGTTCACATGGACAATTCTAGCCAGACATGAGCAGTACATTCTTGTTTTTCACACTTTTACTGGACATAACCATTGTGATGTTTTGAAACAATGATCTCTTTTCTTTATATTCCTGCAGTATCCTCTTGGATATTACCCGGAGGAGCACTTCATTGAGGCCGTTCCTCTTCAGAAAATGGAACAGTTCAGGAAAGATCTGAAAGCTCTCGAGGGTGAAATAGAAGCAAGAAACAAGAATCTTGAGCTTCCGTATGATTACTTAAATCCGAAGAATGTGGATAATAGTGTAGACATTTAAGAACATGGATAATCAGTCTGATGGCAATGCATAATCAATTTGCTGAAAAGATTCTGATCACACTCCAAACAGATTTTCCTGTTCTTTCATTCTGCTTTTGTCTTCTACCACATATTGCATATGATAATTCTTAAACACTGCATTCCACTGATATTTAACATTTAGAAATGAGGTAATGCATTGTTGGCTATGTTACAATTTTGGGGTCGTACTTATTCTATCAGGTAGCTACTTTTTCACAAGCAACATTAATGTTTAAGTGGGTTTTAAAGCAAATCAGTCTGACCTGTAGACAGATGAAGGTATCCTGCTAACCAGTTATACATTCATGAACTGAATCTAATGTTATTATGATACCTAATTTGTCAGCATGAACCTCTGACTGCAACAATAAAGTTACATTAATGCATGCATTACAGCCCAAATGCTTGCTTGCTATAAAATAAAGCTAATGGTGGGGAATCCAGAACTAATGGTTCACTTTTATTTGAAGTTAATCATGATGTGAAAGAGACCAGCAGGTAAGTGAAATTCCATCAGCGGAATATGAAGTTAAGCACTAAACTGGATATTAAAGAGCCTTTTCAATGTCCTTTTGGATGTTAGTAATGTCTTGTCTAATATGACCTGATTCAGAGTAGCACTGTACCTAACTACCAATCAATATGATGATAGGATAGGATGATATGTACTGCCCCCTACTGTTTAGTTTACTTTCTAGAACTGCCCTATAGAGCCTTACAGAGCTGGATCAGATGTGTTGGATCAGGCCAGTGGCACAGGTTTCATTTCAACTTTTGGGGGGCACACTCCTCATACCAAAATATCCAAAATATTAACATTAGGGATATACTATCATAAATGTAATGCTAGAACTATATAGTTATACTATAATTCGAATTACTATAATTGTATTTTTTAGACATATTGCACTATGAATCTGCATGTCATTAGAACTATTCACAATTATAATGTAGCAGCATTACAGTGTTGTAACTTGCTTTTTTAATAACTTCATTAACATTAGCTAGCTGCTGCTAACAAATGAGGCGACATAGTCTTTTTTAGATCAGAGTTAGAGCTTGCAATATCAATTATCATGCCTATTATCACAGGCACTATGCTTAATTAACCTTAGAACACTAGAAAAGGGAATCTGAGGCACACAAATGATATCACTGACTGCACAGTTACATGTGGATATAGACCATAGTTGCTAAGAAAGATAATTTTTAAAATAATGGTAACATTTTATTTTAAGCAACACATATTGGAGGTATTGGGCACGTTCAATCTCAAAACATTTTACCCCGTTTTGCTATGGTTTCGGGGTTGAACGACATGTTTTGTCGAAACAGTGCACAATGGGACCAGAACCTCAAGGAATTTGCCAGGGTAAGCGTGTCCCTCCCTGTAGGCTGCTGCAGCTACATGTGAGGAGTCTGTGGAGATGTTGCTGTTAGAGCCTCAAGCCAGTTCAGCCTCTCCTCTGCTCACTCTTTACTATCACCTGTAAGAGCATGCACATCAGTCAGCTCCAAGCAGCAAGTAAGAATGCAAAAGTAGGGCTTAGCGATGTGATGATATTTATTGTTACTGTGCTAAATTATGTCACAGTACAGTCATATGCGAAAGTTTGATCCGGTCAAATTACATGACTTATTAGTTTTCTAAGAGAAAACTAGTTTACACATCCTCTACAGAGAACACATGTAAATATGGCATTTTTTTCAAATTTTAGTGCACAATTTGTATTTATTTGCTTAGATTAAGATATGAGAAAAAATAGAACAAAATAAAAAAATGTGCCATAACTTTTGCACTGGCCACATTTTATGTAAAATTTGACAAGGGGCGCCCAAATATTTATGTCTGTACTAAGAAAACACTGACCAGCTGTTTGATTCAAAGATAGCATAATTTGTCCTGTTTAATTGGAAGTAGTGCTACACAGTATGTGAAATGTTGAATACAAATCATTGCATTCATAAGCCCTATTTGAGCTACATTAGTTGGTTTTAGAGGAAGTCTTCTAAGACAAAGGCTCTCTGCCTTGAGTTACCTTCAGTTATTTAATTTCATTCTGCTTCTAATTAATTAGCCTATCGTCAAAAATATTGTATATTACAGTGGTCCTGTTTAAAGGAACTGTGCCAAGGGCTGCGTTTTTGCAGACCTGGTTTAGGCTTGTTTAGTGCTGGTAAGTCATAAGACTCGAGTCCAACTCAAGTCATAAATTTGATGACTTGACTCGAGAACATCGAGAAAGCCTTGACACTCGACTTTGACACCAGTGACACGGACTTGAGCATCATGAATCGAGAGAAACGTGAAGAGTCTGACTGCAGACGGGACTCTCTACACAGTAGAGAGAATGTGAACCAGTTCGTTTTCTGCCGTAAATTGAATAAAGAGCTACGTTGTCAAATGTCTGTTACTGTGCTTATGCTCGGCTTATTTTATTTCAGAAGACAAGTGAAGCATTAGAGCTCTAAGTCACCTCCACAAGCTGGAAACACACGAAACATCAACAGCATCAATGCACCCTCGCTCAGCACTTAAACTCCAGTCTTACTGGAGAAACTTCCCAGGCAAACTGACCATTTTTCTCTTTGGAGCAAAACAAAAGAAACACTTACTCTTTATTTGACTGATTTTAACAGCTTCTGCAAGTAATACAAGTGCAACATTCACTACAAAGCTGAAGTTGACTTTTTATTCGTCAGCTTTGTATTGGAATTTGTCATTCCACCTTAAATGGTGCAGCATTCAGGCGCGTAACCGTGTGGAACATAACTGCTGCACCATTTATGGTGAACTACCTCTCACAAGATGGTGGAATGTGGAAGGTGTTTTCTGTCTTGTTGGACGGCATTTAAGTGAAATGTGCCCACTTGACCAGCCTAATGCTACTCTTATCTGGTTGAAACTAGAAATGTGTTTTGTTGTTTTATTGGTTGGACCAGTTTAATTCTAGTCTTAAGGCTAAAGTGAACATCCAGGGTATGATGTTTGGTTAAAGCAAATGGACAAATTCTGTGGAACATGCAGATTCTAATCATTCAATCTGTGTTTGTGATTTATTTTCTGATTTGAGTTTGATGAAAAGTAATGTGGTGAGTACCCTTTTTCATGCAGAAAGAAAAAAAAAATTGGCCTTTTTTGGCAACAAACCAATCATAGGTATGTTAGATGTGTGGCCTCAAAGAGACTAGAATGTAAATGTCATTCATTGTGTAAGTGACCATAATTAATTACAGAATTATTCATACATACATACATCATCTAAACCGCTTATCCTTCTGGGTCGCGGTGGGGTGCTGGAGCCTATCCCAGCTGTCATTGGGCGGAAGGCAGGATACCTTAATACCTTAGCATGTCCAATCAGCCTGACTGCATGTCTTTGGACTGTGGGAGGAAACCGGAGTACCCAAAGGAAACCCACGCAGACACGGGGAGAACATGCACACTCCACACAAAAATGACCCCTGGTCGCCCTGCCGGGAATCGAATCCAGGCCATTCTTGCTGTGAGGCGACAGCGCTACCCACTGCGCCACCGTGCCGCCCCAGAATTATTAAATTTCATATAAATAATTGTGTTGTAATTTAAATATACATTAGTACTACACCTCTCAAAGTTTACAGCTGAGCAGTAATTTCATTACTTACATACAGTTGTTGCTGATTTGGTCCTAAAATCGGCCCTGTATTTGTCCTGTTCTGCTCTAGGATCTGATTTTACAGCTCCTGATTATTTTACTCCTGACAGATGGCAGCAGATGAGAGTTTTAGCTCAGTAACTTAAATTAATGTCCCATCAAAAATTTTGTAGCTAACCAGCATTTTCTAACTAGCTTTTTCATACATTGGTTTTCTGCAGGTCTTGCCACTGCTGTCCTTCTTCACATAATTCACATGAAAACTGCAAAAACACAGTAATAAACTCTGAAATATTTCAGCCAAAAATAATAAGGTGACTTACGGCGAATGACAGTTATCTAAGAGCTCATGTGCTTAAAGCTAACTAGTCACTGCATTTGCACATTGAACAGTCTAACTGAGCTGCGTTTTTTTCAAGTTCCATCGATTCATTTTGTAAGTTTTAATTGGCCAACGATAGCTCATTCCAAAATCCTCTGCAGGCATAGTTTAAGAATTCATTTCAGACAGAAATAAACCAGCACCGATCTGCCAAGCTATCACTGAAGTTTGCTTGAGAAAAACCAAAAATGTCTATCATCTTGAGAGGCCGACTGCTGGTCGTCTGCCATGCCCATCCAGATCCTGGTGATGGTGACGCTTTACGGGTTCATGTCATCAATAGCACCGCTCCTACCAGGGATCCTTCATTTAACAGACACACAGCACCAGGGGCTCTCACCCTCTACAAATAACACAGTAAAGCACCCTTACTTCTGTATATGATTCAGTCTCAGCGCTGTGTTACTCTGTCTCTCTTTGAATCTAAACTGCTTTATTTTCTTGTCCATTGTACCCAGTGAGGTCACTCTTTTGAAATTATTGTAGTGACCCGCTACTGGCTGGTTCTGGGAGAGAGTTAGTTTAATTTGTGTTGAGTTAGTGTGGGTTTAATCAGTGTGGGTTGTGGTGGTCACAGTAAGGGTGAAGGGTAAGACCCCCAGTGCTTTGTATGTGCCTTCCTGTCATGTTTAATAAAGAGCACTTCTGGTGGTGGAATTATGGCCTCCCCTGTGTTTTACTTGGTGCCAATGCTACCGAATGTTGCTCAACATGATCTTGTGAGGCCTTATTGGTGCTTTGATTGACTGTTTCAATAAATCATTTCACAAAGTTGAGATGGTTGCTGCTGAGACTCGACTTGGACTCGCACCTCTGAAACTTGACTTAGACACACACCCCAGAGACTCAAGACTCAATTTGGACTCACATCTCAGTGACTCGAGACTCAGACTCATACCTTAGAGACTTAAGACTTACACCCCAGAAAGAGACACAACTCTGTCTCATACTTAAGAGACTTGAGACTCCATTTGGACTTATCCCCCAGCGACACCACTCTGTCTCATACCCAAAAGACTTGAGACTCGATTCAGACTTGCAACTGAGAGACTCAAGACTCAAATTGGACTCACACTTCAGAGACTTGAGACTTGACTCTGACTCCAACCTCAGTGACTCAAATCAGACTCATGAGCCTGCTGAACATCTCACTTCCTCTTGGGTAGGTGGACAAGGTCCTCAGATGATGATCCTGGCCTTGATCCATTTCTTGACTATTACTAGAAGCAATCCGAAATGCTTTTTGAGGACCTCACTTTGATGGGATAAGATGTCGTTCAATCTCACGTGAATGAACACGGTGACAACATCCTTGTGTTGGCCCAGAGCTGCAGGAAACTACTTGGTGGACCTAAAATCACCTGAAACTGCCATATACGAGGCATCCCGGCATGGTTCCACTGGTGGAGTTGGTCTGTCCACAGCTCGTATTCCACAGTGGTCTGGAAAAACTAAGAAAACTGTCATAAGGAGCGCATTTATTAATGAAATAAGGCAGTGACTAAATATTCAACGAAAGAAGTTAACTTTAAAGATTAAAAATAAAATTAAGAAGCTAAATGTAACAAACTTTGAACAAGTAAACATACAAACATGTGAGCTCTTTGACTCCATCTCCATCTTAGCTTCTGAGCATTGCCAAAATGTTTTGTTTTTTATGAATTTTACTGTATTATTCTGTGGTTTTACCATCAGAACCAGAAGAGGCATTTAAAGCAAATTGTAAAATTCTTATTGATGGTGTGTTCTCCTTGGTGAAAGCCTTTCCAAATGTAAAAGCATTTACAACAGCGTAATGGTGTGTGCTGTGTGTCTTGCAGATGGAGTGTGTATGACTCTGAAATGCCTCACATTGTACAGGCGGACTCAGCAAGCAGTTTGCCTTATGAGATCAGATTCTCCTTCACAAAGGAAAAGGAGCTCCAGTACTCACTGTTAAGAGCATAGATTTCCACCTTGTAGCTGTAATTTAATTAATGTGTGTGTTGGTGGTTCACGTTTAACACATCTTCTTACTGTATTTCAGTTCACTGGACTTAAAGCTGAACAACTTTCATCATCCCACAAACACATGGAACAGCATGGGGGAACTTGAGGATCTCCAGAGGAACGTAACTAGGACCCATGGTATTTTTTTCTCAAAACATGGAATGCACTTAACTGTTAAATCTGACCACCGCCACCATAACACAGTGATCTGTCTATACTTTTTTACCCGAATACATCAAGAAACATTGGATGACCGACACATTCTTTGGCTACCAGTTTCTCAACAGCCTGAATCCCATGATGATCAAGCATTGCTCAAAGCTGCCCAAGAGTTTTCCAGTCACTAATGACATGGTCAAGTCCTCTTTACCAAAAGAGAGCTCTTTGGAAAAAGAAATGGAGGTACAGTGTGAAAAACAGCACTTTGAGTGATTGACCACTGATTACATTTGTACTTTTTTCTGATTTCTCTTTAAATGTGTTCAATCAGAAGGGAAATATCTTCCTGTGTGACTATGCAAGACTAGATGGAATCGTGGGAAATGTGATAGACGGGAAGCAGCAGTATGTGGCTGCCCCTTTTGCTTACTCTTCAGCAATCCTCAGGGCAAACTGCTGCCCATCGCCATCCAGGTAAGACCTCAGACTGCTGAAGACATTGTTTATCTATTACATTTAACTGCAAATGGACATAAGCAAGGATTAACCCCTTAAACCAGCCAGGACCCGCCAGGGGTCCAGAGCCATTCCTCATAGAGTTTAAACCTTTCCACTAAGAATATAACAGAGTTTCAAACCTTCTTTCTCTTAGCTGAAGCAGAAGCCTGAGGCAGAGAACCCTATTTTCCTCCCTGCTGACTCCAAGCATGACTGGCTTTTGGCAAAGCTCTTCGTGAGAAATGCAGATTTTAACGAACACGAGCTGAACTTCCATCTGCTACGCACTCACCTGTTGGCTGAGGTCTTTACCATGGCAACCCTGCGCACCCTGCCCTCTGTTCATCCCCTCTTTAAGGTGGTTGCTACCTGTTTCTATTCCAATTTTCAGTTAGAAACATAGGAAAGCTTTGATGCACAAGCAGAAAAGAGAAGTACTTAAGATCAACGATGCTCTCTTGATGAGGAAAAATGCACACTTGCTTGTAATGTACAGCAGGCTTCTGTGACTTGAATTCATACCACTTCACATAGAGGCATTTGTCCCTGCTGGTACCATTAGCACCATTGCCCAGTTAGCACCAAAGAACCAAAGGTTGATTCCTGCCAGGAGCACACAAATATTTGAATGAAGCACATATGATGTCCCCTCTATTTTAGCCCTTTTCTTTTTTTCTGTTTTTGATGGGGCATACGTAGTTGGTATTTTGATATATTTTAACAATCTCTGTGAGGGTAAAATACACCAGATAAGGGTTTGTTTACCCCAGACTCTTAAAGTAATACTACAGAGCCAAATAAAAGCCATTTGGAACCAATTAGCATTGTGGCAATGAGATTACATTAATTACACTGCTGTACATTATACACTTTTAGGTGTTGTGTAATTACCTGAGTATGGAACTTTTTAAAATTCACCAGACATAGGCATAAATAGACATGATTAAGGAGCTTGTGAACTGTTGTGTAGTAATAATATAATAATGCAATTTTTTGCTCTTTATCTCACAGCTTCTGTTTCCTCATATTCGCTACACTCTCCAAATCAATATTATGGTGACGAAACAGCTGATATCAGCTGATGGCACTTTCGCTATGGTATATATGTCCTTTAAGATCTTTATCATTCCAAAAGTGTACTATTTTGTGGAAATGCATATGATAATTAATGTTAGTATTCATGCCTAACTGGATTTTTTCAATGATGGTTCTTCTCTTCACATCTTTACCACACAGCAAGCTGCTATAGGACATAAAGGACTGACTACATCCCTAAAAAGAGCGACTGCCGGTCTGACTTATAGCTCTCTGTGTTTGCCGGACGACATTAAGGAGAGAGGCCTGAAAAACATTCCCCATTGCTACTACAGAGATGACGGCCTCAAGCTGTGGAACATCATTCACAAGTATGATAGAGCTACATTAAATTCAGACAATGAAGTGTAAATGTTCAAGCTGTCAGACTAACTTTGAATCCTCCAGGTTTGCACATGGGGTGTTGGCACATTACTACACCGAGCATGACGTCCAGGAGGACTCTGAGCTCCAGACATGGCTGACGGAGATTGTAGAAGGCGGCTTTCTGACAAAGGACAACAGCAGTGATTTTAATTATTTTGAGAGTGGCTTAACAGACCTACTGGAAATGACACTATAATCATTTTAAGTTTCTCTGTAAATTTCATGAAGCATGTAAACTTGTCTGAAATATAATTTCCTGTCCACCGTTAGGAATCCCCAAGTCTTTCCACACAGTAGCTGAACTCGTCAAGTTTGTCACCATGTTGATCTTCACAGTGTCGGCCCAACATGCTGCAGTCAACAATGGCCAGGTTACACAATATCATTTAGCTGACAGCAGATTGTGACTTTTCATAACGAAGTTGGACTTGTAACACCAAGTGTTTTTTTAAGAGTCAGATTGCACCAGTAGAATTATGGGTAAAAATGCCTGTTTTTCTGCAAAAGTAGGGGGCAACATTTTGGAAGGTAGCAGAGGGGGGTTGGGCTTGCTAAGGTAAAACTGCGAATGCATGCTGAGCTCAGTAGCAAGACAATTCATTAGTAATAGTTGCTATTTCTTAACTTTAATCATTACATAATTCTTAAAAACCTACCAGTAACCAGATAACACTATCTGAAGCCAAATGCCAACAAAAAGAAAGGAGACCATACCCAGATAACAAACCGTAATCACTTTTACACTCTGAATAAATATTCAAACAACACTGAAAGTTTAACAGAAATTCAACATAACACATAAACTATATTGCCAAAAGTATTCGCTCGTCTGCCTTCGCATGCATATGAACTTGAGTGACATCCCATTCTTAATCCATAGGGTTTAATATGATGTCGGCCCACCCTTTGCAGCAATAACAGCTTCAACTCTTCTGGGAAGGTTTTCCACAAGGTTTAGGAGTGTGTTTATGGGAATGTTTGACCATTCTTCCAGAAGCGCATTTGTGAGGTCAGACACTGATGTTGGACGAGAAGGCCTGGCTCGCAGTCTCCACTCTAATTCATCCCAAAGGTGTTCTGTCAGGTTGAGGTCAGGACTCTGTGCAGGTCAGTCAAGTTCTTCCACACCAAACTCGCTCATCCTTGTCTTTACGGACTTTGCTTTGTGCTTTGCTGCCCAGTCATGTTGGAACAGGAAGGGGCCATCCCCGAACTGTTCCCACAAAGTTGGGAGCATGAAATTGTCCAAAATCTCTTGGTCTGCTGAAGCATTGAGAATTCCGTTCACTGGAACTAAGGGGCCGAGCCCAACTCCTGAAAAACAACCCCACACCATAACTCCCCTCCACCAAACTTTACACATGTCACAATGAAGTCAGACAAGTACCGTTCTCCTGGCAAGAGCCAAACCCAGACTCATCTATCGGATTGCCAGACAGAGAAGCGTGATTCGTCACTCCAGAGAACACGTCTCCATTGCTCTAGAGTCCAGTGGCAGCGCTTTACACCATTTCATTCAACGCTTTGCATTGCGCTTGGTGCTGTAAGGCTTGGATGCAGCTGCTCAGAAAACCCATTCCATAAAGCCTTCTACGCTGTTCTTGAGATAATCTGAAGGCCACATGAAGTTTGGAGGTCTGTAGCGATTGACTCTGCAGAAAGTTGGCGACAGGTATGCTTTGAGTGGTGGATCATTGTCAGCACTGCAGTGACACTGATGTGGTGGTCTGGTATGAGTGGATCAGACACTTCAGTGTCACTGCAGTGCTGAGAATCATCCACCACCCAAATAATACCTGCTCTGTTTATTCATGTGCAGAATGGAACTGCTGCAGGTAAACGTTGCAGAATATACAATGAAGGAATATTTGGAAGGTTGCTTTCACCTAAATGTTTCCCACAGCACTCTGCCATCTTGAATTCGCTAAGCTGAATGGGCGGTCACTGTCTTTGTCTCTTGGGGAGGGCCAATGTTTTCACAGGGTGGAACCAACATGCACGCGTGGCCTGGACTGGCTATGAAAACAAAAAACAAAAGGACCTCAAATTACAACACACACAGAGTGGGTGTGACTTCATTCTCTGCTCCACTATATCTTTATAGAGAAAATAGTTGTTCGCTGATATAATAATGTTTAATATGTTGTATATAGAACCTTTAATAGCTTTGAAGCTTTAAAAACTCTCACTAAGTAATTTGCATTTAAAATACAGGCCAACTGTTTTGTCTAAAACATCTTTAAAAACATCTCTCAGGCTTGTAGTGGCTACAAAAACACAGTGACTATTTGCTTATAATAAGCTTTATGAACGCCCTAAAAACAGTGAAAGGAAATCATGGCATCTGGCAGATCTCTGTGTGTACATAGCAAAATTTAAAACAGCCCACAAATTAGATGTGTAGAAGGGGCACAAAATATGCTGTGATGTGGTCATAGCATGTGGCTCCATTATTTCACTGTGCCTTTTAAACCCTTTGCCTCACAGGCATACAGTCAATGGGCGGGGATGAGCAGAGTTTGCATGGTTAGCTGCAGTCTTAGTAAATAGGACGATAATTCCTGGGCATTGTGGATGCATATTGCGATCGCATCAAGGCACATTCTATGCTGCACCTGCAAATTTGTACACTTTGCCTCCTATATACACTAAGCAAAGGTATACTACTACCAAATAGAAAACATTAACGTCAGCCTGCATAGCCCAGAAAAGACATTCATGTCAGCTTGAACATGTACTGCTTAGTTAACTGGGTGATTATCTGAAGGTAACGTGTTATGGATAAGCCTTTCAGATTAATCCAAAAGCTACTGCTCTGGTTTTCTAAGCCTGACTAATAGCTACTCTAGTTGCCCAAACCCAAAATTAAACTGTCCCTAGATGTTGTGCAGGTGGCTTTAGTGTACACATAGACTAAGTGAGGTGAAGATGTGCTAATAAGTCAAGGAATCTGTCATATTTGACATAATTTGTAATTAGTTTCATGTGTTCACATCGATAGAGCACATGGTGGAGTGGAGAATTAGTTGCCCTCTATGCACCAGATCAGTATGCAGTTGTTTGGCTTTATTATTGAGCTTCATAACTGCCAACCTTCATAAGAACTCCTAAACCTGTCTCCTCTGTGTTTCTTCCTCATGCTCTTAAGGAGTTTGCCTGATACCATTAAAAGTCTAAACACCTAATTTTAGGACAATTTTTACTGTAAAATGTACTTTACCTGAATTGAACCTAATATAGCACAAATCCAAAATCAACAACCAGCTTCAAAATGCTTTTAAAGACATTTTCTGCTGTAGCCTGCTGTGCTTTCCTGCACAGTATCATGTTTTCTTGCTCAGAGGTGCTGCATCACACATAACACATTTTTAATGATTTTTGCAATGTTTTTCATACTTTTCATGGATGTAACAATGTTTTGAAACAATGACTTCCTTTTTTATATTCCTGCAGTATCCTCTTGGATATTACCTGGACGAGCACTTCATCGAGGCCGTGCCCCTTCAGAAAATGGAACATCTGAAAGCTCTCGAGGGTGAAATAGCAAGAAACAAGAATCTTGAGCTTCCGTATGATTACCTAAATCCGATGAATGTGGATAATAGTGTAGACCTGTAAGAAAATGGAGAATCAGTCTGATGGCAATGCATAATCAATCTGCTAAAAAGATTCTGATCGCACTCCAAACAGATTTTCATGTGGCAGTTTCTGCTTCAGTCTTCTGCCCCGTACTCTGTGCAGAATTATTCTTAAACACTGCAACTAATTAATAAAGTCTAGTGAACATTTAGCATTTAGAAATGAGGTAATGTATTGTTAGCCAACTTTGGGGTGGTACATATATTCTGTCTTGTTGCTACTTTTTTCATTAGCAGCTTTAATGGGTTTAAGTGGGTCTTCAATTAAATGTTCATGATAGGAATCTGAATCTAACGTTCTTATGATACATACTTTGTGAGCATGAACCTCTGACTGCAACAATAAAGTTACATGAATGCATGCAATACAGCCCAAATGCCAGCTTGCTGTAAAATTAAGCTTATGGTGGGGAAGCCTGAACTAATGTTTTTAACTCATCACTTTAATTTTGAATGAATGATGTGAAAGAGACCAACAGGTAAGTGAAATTCCATCAGCGGTATATGAAGTTAGGCACTAAACTGGATATTATAGAGTCATTTCAGTGTAAGTCCTTTTGGATGTTGGTGTAGTCTAGTAAGACCTGATTCAGAGTAGCACTATACCTAACCAACAATCAATATGACGTGCTCTCACAGGATGATATTTACTGCCCCCTACTGTTTAATTTCACCTGACCGTCCTAAGCTGCCCTATAGAGCCTTACAGAGCTAGATCAAATGTGTTGGATCAGGCCAGTGGCACAGGTTTCATTTCAGCTTTTGGGGGGGACATACTGCTCATACCACCCAACTCAAGATGGCAGTTTCTTACATTATCACAGGCACTCTGCTCACTTAACTTAGTTTTTTAACATCCTTGTCATTCCTGAACATTAGTAAAGTGAAGAAATTATTGTACAATTACACATAGATAAAGACCATAATTGTTGAAAAAGATATCATTTTAAATAATTATTATTAAAGAACACATACTGGGGTCTTATTTATTTAATAAAATCCAAAGGCAGTGCTTCTAAATGATGTATTCACTGTGAATTAGGCTCTTTTATTATGGCCTGTATTAGCATATAATTGATAATTATTGTGCATAAATTGATCACTTAAATTCACATCTTATTAGTGTACGATTGGCAACATCTGATTCTTATGCTAGTGGTTCTAGGTAGCATCAAGTAACTTGAGGAAATAATGTTAATTAAGTCACTAATTAATAGTTAATATGAGTCACTAATACCTAAAAATGTGCTATACATTCTGAAGTATGGTTTTGGTCAACACTATTTACAGGCTATAAACACCTATTAATTATATTATTAAATATGATGGTTTTTGCTAGCCAAGTACAAGCAAGCTCAATATATATATGAAATAGGTTGTCTCTCAGGTAGCGCTTAAGTGCTCTGATGAAGCACATAATGCTCTCATTGGCTAGTTTAAGGCTTTAAAAAGGCAGTCTTAAGAGCATATATGTGACCACAGCACAGCTCATTCCATTCTTCTGTATTTGTTTGGGGGTTGAGGTGAACTGGAAATTGAAGAGAGTGACGTAGAAAAATCGACACATTGTCCTTGTTCAGAACTTGTTTTTTCCAATTTAGTTTTGCTATATTCACAGTTTGATCTGGGTACTGTAGGCATGGAGCACTACTGGAGCATGCACTGGCAGCCTGGGCAGGAGGCTGGAGGAAACGCACCAGACACCTCAAGGGAACTGCCAGGGAAAGCATGTCCCTCCCTGTGGGCGGCTGGTGTGTGAAGAGTCTGTGCAGATGTTGCTGTTAGAGCCTCCTCAGGTTGTGCTCTTCCTGACACGCCCCTCTCCTCAGGCTGATGTCGTCCAGCGACATCTCACCGGTACAGCCTCTCCTGCGCTCACCCTTCATTATCACCTGTAAAAGTGTGCACATCTGTCAGTTCTAAGCAGCAAGTAACAACATGGCCACATCCCCTACAGAGAACACACTAAAGTATACCATTTTTGCATATTTTAGTACACAATTTCTGTTCATTTGCCCAGATTAAGATATAAACCTTTTGCACCGTCCACTTTGTATGTGATCAAGGCTATCTTAGGTACTTTAGGGAAATTACACAGATATTGTTTTCCATACTAACTGGCGAAGTCTCTTTACAAATTATGTTACCTGGTAAAGCTCTGGCAAAACCAATCCAGCTCAAATAGGGCTATAGAAGGTCATGTGCTCCAAAACTACTGCTCAGAAACTTAATACTACGGGCATGGCAGATCTGTGTTAGATTAAAATCACACATCTCATCATTATTCACTCAAACTATAGCACTTCCCCAGAGGTACTAATCCAGCTTAAATAGGGCTATAGGCTTTATTAGTTATTTTTTAAATGTGGCACTGGTCCTATTTTGTCTGCTCCAACTTATCAGTGTATCGTTACATAGCCTATAACATGAACATTTCTTGAAATATCATGATATTTACTGTTGTATTGTCCACCTTTGCAGAAAAGCCTCTTCTTGCATTCTCTACACAATAGTTTCTCACTTGCAGCTCATTAAAGACAAATTGGACAAATTCTGTGGAAAGTGCAGATTCTAATTATTCCAGCTGTGTTTGTGTTTGTAAGCAGAGGAGATTTTTATTCTGATTTGGATTTGATGAAAAGTAATGTTGTGTGTAGACTCCTTTTTTTGCAAAAAGAAAAAAAAATCCTACATTTTTTACCTTTTCTGACAACAAAATTATAAAAATGTCAGACATGCAGCCTCAAAGAGATTGTAGACTGAATGTAAATGTCATTCATTATGTAAGTAACCATAATTAATTACAGGATTCCTCAGTTTCATATAAATAATTGTGTTGTAAATCAGATGTACATTAAAATGACAGTAATAACTACACTTATCAAGATTTACAGCTGAGCAGTAAATTCATTTTTCAGACAGATTAATACAGTTGTTGCTGTCCTCTTGTTGGCCCTGTTTCTGTCCTGTTCTGCTCTAGGATTTGATTTTACAGCCTCTGATTATTTTACTCCTGTCAGGTCGACTCATGACACATCAGGCACTGGCACGCAACACAAATGTGAAATGGCTTTGGGTTGTTCAGAGCTTGTTTGTTAACCTCTGAGTTTTTTCAAAAAGAATCTCAATTCAATAAGCAAACTGTGAAATTAAATTGTTTCTTTATGTCTCGGAAGATCTAAAAAATTCATTTGATGTCGAGTCTCATGGCAACGTGTGAAGAAATCTGCACAGCTGTCACTTCACATCAGTGAGTATGACACATAGCAAAGACTAAGGGCTTCATTATGTGGTTATGATCTCAAAGTCATTCTGATGGTTTCATTTTCTACTGCATGGTTTTGACTCTGATAACAGGATCACCAGCCCTCCTCCTGATCTCCTTTTCCTGTAGAGTTTATTTCTAACCACGGCTGCACGATATGGACATAAAATGCGATGTTGGATGTTGAATATCACGATGATGATATGAGAAGTAATAAATTATTAAAACAACATGCCTCTGACTGGAAGTGCTGCAAGCACTGACCATTTTACTGTGTAAACAGAAATTTAACATAGAAATCCAACATCTAAACTATACAAAACTACAAAATCGCCATTCACTGTTGTGGAAAATAAAAAAAATATATAACACTAAAGCTGCATTTACACAAAAATATCATTCTGTACCTCATATAGTGGTATGTGACAGATGGCAGCAGAAGAGAGCTGTAGTGGTGTATACTGTTCATTTAAAGTGGAGAAAGTCCTAAGGATGTTCTGTACCGGTGGTCTCCTACCCTGGACTTGAAGATCTACCTTCCTACAGAGTGCAGCTCCAACTGCAATCTACACCTGCTCCAGCTAATTAACCTACTAATAAATCCATGATTGGCTGAATCAGAAGCATCAGTGTTGGTTAAGGAGGGGCTGCAACTTGGATGCGGGTCTAAACTCTTCGGGAAAGCAGACCTGCAAGAGGAGGGTTGATGACCACTGTTCTGAACTAGTTAATATTTTACTGGACAGTACTGGGTGTGCCTGAACTTGAAGAATGAAATGTTTGACATCCATGGCTCCTAAAAAAAATCATCTGATTGATTCCAACGCCAGTCAATGGCAAAAGCTGGGAAATTTGAACACTTTCCAGTCTGTTGCCCCACAGTGTGATCTTTGTGGATCTCCAGCCGCTCCCACCTGTTCGACCCCACACGGCTGGGCTGTGCTGACAGCCCTTTTGCGCAAACACCTGCAGCATGCCCACGTGGTGACCCGCCATCTTATGTCGGAAAGCCAGACACAGGTTGCCTTCGTTCCAGGGCATGGTCAGGGGGAGAACCAGCTGGGCTCCATGTCCATTCCTCTTGCCCAGCACCTCGGAGATGGTCAGATACTTGCCCCCTGCGCCACAGCCAACAAATCTTCATTCAGTTACAGTGTACAGTGCAATTATATTCTCTTTCAAAGGGCTCATAGTTAAAGGGCTCATTTCCTACATTTTACTAGCATTTTATTGTTTTTTTTTTTCCAAGGTCCACTTATGACATTTGAGTGGTTGTATTTCATTTTTCCATGACCTCTCTTTATCCCTTTGGATTAAACAGGCTGTTACTGTTATTGTGCCTTTGTGTTCACATACATCCATCTACAAAGATACAAAACCATTTAAAAACTTGAAATCACTTGCAATAATAACATTTTTATTATTTTATACATTATAGGAACTCATATAGGAATGTTTTATTTCATATTTTAAGAATTATGTGAACAAGAAATTATGAAATAATAAATAATATACAGTAATTTTTTGTTTATATTCATTTCTGTCTGAGATTTGATCACCACTTTTCAAATATGCAGTAATCTGGATGTTAGTTTGACTTCATTCTACACGTTCTACAGCTTTCTCAGTTATTTTAGGATCATCTACAGCTCTGTTCATCATTCTGGACACATCTACACTTTCTTCAGTTACATTTTGCTACTAATTATTTCAAATCAGTGAAGCTACACAGGACTTACATATTTGAACCATTTTATACATTTACACTACGCTTCAAAAGTCTGAGAATAAATGTTTCAATAATAGAAAATCTATTATGTTGTACAGAATGATTCTAATACGCCTGTCATGTACATCTTCACTGGTTTCAAATAATTATTAGGGCACTAGGAGGCTGTAAAACAATGTAGAAATGTTAAATGTGTCCAGAATGAAGAACAGAGCAGAGAATTGAGTTATAATAAAATTCCTATCCATTCATCGTAATTCGAAATTACAGTACATTTTTGGTTTTTCTGTATATAAAACGTTGAAAAACAAAATTATTGTTATTGAGAAGTTGTGGACACTGTGTTGTAACTTACCCCGCTGTGTGGAGGCTGTACTTTAGTCTCACTCGCTCTCGCTGTGAGTTATTTACATGCTTCAAAATGGTGCTTTGTATATATAATATCTTTGTATATAACAGGACATTAAAAATGCACAAGTAGAAGTACCTTCATCAGAGAGCACCAGTTAAGCTTGTGTCCAGAAATTCTCTCTCCCCCTTAAATCCACAGTTCTGACCAAGCGTGTCTCTCTGTCTCTTCAGAGTGTGGGGATCTGTTGAGGAGCTGTTTGGACAAGCGGCCTCAAATCAGACTCTCTCTCCACAACATACTGCAGCACCCCTGGCTACAGTGACCCCCCCACGGACCGGCTGACTGATTTTGATGGAACTTCTTTTAATACCTTTATTTTATTACCCTTAATTAGTTACTCTTAATTTAGTAATACTAATTTAGCAACCTTAATTTAGTTCTCTGATTTCAGTACCCTCAGTGCCGTCTTTGCCACCGCGGCTCCTCCAGGGTATGGAGAAACAGACCCACAGTGTGCCTTCCGCTCCCTCCGCCACCCACCATTAAAGCTTACATAAACGCTGCTTGTGCCTGGTGGGACCACGCCTCCACTGCTGGTAACTGACCTGAGCTGGACCATTTTTTCACATACAGTCATCAGTAAAGACACACAATTCTTTAATTTAGAATCAGTTTCGAATCACTTGCAACAATAACATTTTTGTTATATACAATAATAATTCACACAGTGTCGTAATGTATATTATAAAAGATTTGCCAAATATATTTTTACACATTTCATGCAATATTTAAATCTCTCACACAAACACAGAGTTCTGACCATGCGTGTCTCTGTGTCTCTGCAGAGTGTGAGGATCTGTTGAGGAGCTGTCTGGAGGAGCGTTCTCGAAGCATTTCTCTGGCTACAGTGACCCCCACCATTCCCTTGTTTTTTTTCTGCTTTTAATACGCTTATTTTAGTTTCCTTAATTTATTACCCTTATTTTTGCTCTCTTAACCTATTACCCTTAATTTTGTACTCTTCTTTAAGTGCTCTTAATTTAGTACTTACATTTTGCATGAAGAAGACCACTGGCAAATGGCATGATTCATTATTTTGGTAAGTAATGCCCAAGAAGTTTCATGACAGACGTATCTATCATGAAGATAACTGTCCTCATAAGCAGGTACTTCAGATGAACAAGTAAAGGAAGCTTATAATCCAACAATTAGCATGGGGCAAAATGAATGGTACACTTGCTGGAAAGTTCAAACTGCCACAAAGCTTAAATTAAAATGCAAACTGTTCAAAAGGCCCAGTAATGCAAGGAGATTTATGCTGATTAGTGAATGACTTGAATATTATTTTGTTTTGTTTTTCCTTATAATGCGATTGTCCAGTTGCTTCTGCATGATTGGCTGAAGATATAGGTCACACCAGAGCCGTATAGAGAGAGAGTAGCGTCAAAATGCTTTATGGTCACGTGATTCACGTAGACTTCACATAGTTCTAGGAAGTTCTTTGCAGGCAATTTAAACCCATAAACACTCAGCGACAGAACTGCGTCTTTTGGTACTTTAAAATCAATAAATGCACTGATTTACAATATTTATATAGAAAACCAGCGTGTGTGTGTAGTTACAATATGCTATATTTTAAAGTCAAATTCGCTATTTGAGGATTAAACAGCTGTCATTACCTGCCTTTCTGACATGTTAGGTTAATGTGAACATGGTTTCAATGTGTGTTTTCGTTGTTTAATTGCTTTGACTTTTCAGTATTATAGATATTATGTTCTTAAACTTGTATGATAGTTAAGATCAGTCATATCCTAATGTTTATTGATATACTTAGAGGGAGGGGAAGGGAAGGAATGTTTTAAAATTGAGATCAGATTAATTTTCAACGTAAATAAATATACATACATACATACCAAAAACATGCAGTCAGGCCAATTGGACATGCTAAAATTGCCCCTAGGTGTGAGTGTGTGTGTGAATGTGTATGTCTGTCTGCCCTGCGATGGACTGGCGACCTGTCGAGGGTGTATCCTGCCTTCTGCCCAATGACAGCTGGGATAGGCTCCAGCACCCCACCGTGACCCAGAAGGATAAGCGGTTTAGATGATGTATGTATGTATGTATGTATAAATAAATATAATTAACATAAATGCATCTTTAATTAATGGTTGTTTCAGTAATCCCAAGGCCTAGATAATTTTAATGACTTGATGACCACTGTAAACTCTATGACTTTCTGAAAGGACAGAAGGAGAAGGAGCCATAGAAATTTGTTTGGCTTGCATATGAAAAAATCTGTATTAAAAAGCATACATTAAAAAAATACATCACATCCAGACAGGACAGGACATCATAAACACATCTATGTATATTTGTACACATATAAACATATTTTATATATCTTGTCTTTTTACTATGCACATATTTACTGCGATGGATTCATTAAATAAAGCCATAACGAACTCAAACATGAATAGCCTGGCAGGCAGTTTGTCTGTGCCCTTTTCTCCATGTTGTCCTTGCATATAGTCCCCACCATGGTTTGCTCTGCTGCATGGAGATGCTTCAATCGCTCAGAGAAAGGAGTGAAAATGTTTGGTTTCTCCACTGACACGGAGAGAAGAAAAAACTGCTGGCTCAAGTCAACAGGAGCAATTACTAAATCACTTACCGTCACAAAAGATTACAACAACAACGTGACATTACATACGTTTCACAAAGAAAAGCCACACCACTGGGAAGCTTAATGTTTTATTTATTAAAAATAAGGAACAGGTAAAGAATTGCAAAACCCAGGGAGCTGAGACTCAGGGTGCAGGGTGGGGGTGCTGTCTTATTGTAGGGAGTCTCTAGGCTGAGTTGAATCCCCCTGTGGTTCTTGCCATTAATCCAAAATCAACTAAACCGCAACATAATGTACAGATAACAGTCAACAGAATCCCAGCCTGCAAACACTCAATCCATAAGTCTTATATTTGTTTACTCTTTAAAGTCTCCAATATGCTCTCTAAATCCATATCAATAGTGATGCATCACGAAAATAGCTTTCTTTTTATTGTGTAACTTAGCTCGTACTCCAAAATGGATAATGATATTCTCATTTTACCTCCTTCAACACCACTCTACAAGCTCTGCCCCAATGTTATATTTAACTAATATTTAACTCCCACCAACCCCGTGAAAAATCATGTTTAGAAGCCTTTTCTAAGATTCAACAACAGTGGATGAAATGACATTAAGAGCAGGTATTTTACAATTATTGGGCTGTTTATGGTTAACATTATGGGATCCTAACTTTACTCAGTACCCCAGTCTGATCTGTTATCTGTTAATGTTTCTTAAATCTACAATTTAATCATTTAATTTAAACATGCTTTAATATACATGTTAATTTGATTCAGATGTGCTTATTATATACAAACTGATCCTTTAGTAGTTTTACCCTTTAAAAGTGCATCACAACCGGTCTATTCTCCTGCAACTCGGCCGCGCTGCTAGAAATGTTACTTAGAGTTGTTACTGTTTTTAACGAGTAGACACGTTACTCCGTTTTTTTTTTCGTGCAAGTTTCGTTTCACTTTCATGTGCTAGCATTTAGCACAATACTCTCCTGTTTATACTGTGTTTCATGTCAGTCAGGAGATATACGTATTTTGTGTATTCAGTTTTGAGTTTGCATATATTCTGTACATGTTTGGTGAGTTAAATTAGTAGTTTACACGATGTTAGTCGTGGTCAGAACATTTCTTTGTTGATAAGGTCCAGCCATTGAGTCAGTTCCAGAGATTGCCACTAGATGGCGCCTAAGCACTAGTATATTGGTCTTACTATTGCATAGACATTGTACTTGATAATAAGTGAGACTTCTCTGTTTATTGTGCATGCTGTCATCCACGAACAACATTGATATTTAAAGTCATATTTGTATTTGTGTTTAAGACCACAGATTGGTGACACAGACCTGATCTCACAGCTCTTTAATCTTGAGTCTGCTCTCTTTTCCACAACTATGTAACATCAATGTCCATGCCTGCTATTAAACCTTTGAACTCACTGAGGCCTCAAGTGGTGTTCTGGCCGACACACCGGGTTCAACACAGTATAAACCCAACCAGTGCCAGTCTTCACAATTTCTAACTGTAGTCTTCATTACATATACATTAAATTTTGTCTGTACTTTTGACCATTTTTACAGATAACAGTCTTACAGTGTCAGAAAACACAAAAGCAAGTTTATTTGAGATTACTTACTGTGTGTGATGGTTTTTAGCATGACTTCCATAGTCTACAAATGGGTTAAGGGTGTACTATAAATTACATTTTTCACCGAACCATCATCCATCCATCATCTAAACCGCTTATCGCGGTCTAAACCGCTTGTCGCGGTGGGGTGCTGGAGCCTATCCCAGCTGTCATTGGGCGGAAGGCAGGATACACCCTGGACAGGTCACCAGTCCATCGCAGGGCAGACAGACAGACATACACAGTCACTCACACACTCAAACCTTGGGGCAATTTAGCATGGCCAATTGGCCTGACTGTATGTTTTTGGAATGTGGGAGGAAATCGGAGTACCCGGAGGAAACCCACGCAACATGCACACTCCACACAGAAACGACCCTGGTCACCCAGCCGGGAATCGAACCCAGGCCCTTCCTGCTGTGAGGCGACAGCGCTACCCACTGCGCCACCGTGCCGCCCCTGAACCATCATTTTAACTAGATTATTGCTCACATTATTCAGGACAGCTTCATTATTTAACATGCATCTGGAACACAACAGGCACAAATAAAACACAAATGATACAGCATGCACGTTTATTTGTTTTTAATCATACCTTATTCCAGTAAAATCAATAATGTTCCTCCAAAAACAGATTTTAAATCTCTCCCCAAATATGCTTTAAAATATAACAGATTAGATAAAATACTTTATCTGAACATTTTGCAAACTTAGTCTCCCATTAACCTGTTAAAAGCACACACGTTTAAATCAAACAAGGACAAACCATGGCACTGGAAAGAGCTGAATACTTTGAGGAAAAATAGAAGAAAGCAGATATCTTGAAATCTACTCTCAATGTTGGGTTTAGGGATAGGACAGTCTTAAACTGTATATGTCTGGTCATTTCTTATTCACCCTTATACCAAAAACATGATTGCGAAATGCTAGAGGGCCCATGCAAGTGAGTACTTAATGAATTGGAGTGAAAAGAGCTAAATAGATAAAATCATAAAATTAAACGTAATTCTAACCATTCATGCTAGAACTTCCAGAAATATCTTTTCATTTTTCTACAGCAAGCATGTTTTACATAGTAGTGTATTAGCATTATGGCTGCTGAGTGTTGATTGGTCAGTAAGCTAATGAGCTCACTGGCTGAAAAGCAGTAAAAATATGGCAGCAATGGTGAAATATTTTAGGCCATTCTGTGTTGAGAAAACAATAAAAAGTATTAGCCATTTATAAACTGCAGTTTTGCAAAAATGTGCCACAGGAACCCATTCTTTCTGGACTCTCTAAGGAGTGCCCTCAACTCAGAAGAGATTACAGAGTGGTAGTCCTCACCAGAACTTTCCTAGAAGAATTTCTGATATGGTCTTCCTCCCTAACTTTAGTTATTTCATAACTACATTTAGAACTTTATAAATACTTTAATATATTGATTTTATGAATTACATGATGACACCACAAACCATCAATATACTGATGGTCATACTGTCCCATCCCTAATGGAGCTTTTCCTAAAATAAGAGCCTTTTTGACAGACTGGGGAGAAAAAAAAAAAAACTGTCCAGCTTGAAAGTGCTTGTTACAAGGATACTATTTAAGTAAATAACATTGATTAGAGGGACACAGTCTGCAAAGAACAACACAGATTTCCTGCTTTATCAAAATTTACAAATCATGGACTGTTGCTTTAAAATATGAGAGCGAAGAGGAAAACTAGGTCTTTTTTATCCTGAGTTCATTACTGAGAGATAAAATCTACTGACCGTTATACATGTAAAGACCACATTACTGCTTCTTTAACTACTGAAAAACTACTACAGGTGAAAAATCTCTGAAGATTTCCTGCTGTAGCTTCAGAACAAAGTGACAATATAAGAAAGACACAGAAATACGCTGGTGAACTGCCTTTAAAGCATTCTTTTAGTGTTAGACGCTTTGTGTCCTGAGGTACAATCTGTGTTTAAAATAGCATCATATTTCATTTACTGTTAGAATTTATTGATTGTAGGAGTAGAAAAGGCATCAACTGGAAAGTGGTGATTCAACTGCATCAATTTTGGAATTTTAAAATGATATCTAAAATGATATTTATTAGAATTGTAATTGATTATTATATTCAAAGAAACTTAAAATAAAGAGGGTTTACAAAAACAGTGCTGTATAAACTGTTCATGGTACATTTCATCACTGTTGAGATAAACCCTGCAAATCGCCATTTTTGTCATTTTATTATTTTTTTTTACACAAATGCTAGCTGCCCTTACGTTACAATGCAAATGCTCTAAAATTACACTGAATGAAGTCTCATGACAATAACTTACACTGAAATTTGAGAATTTTTTAAAATTTCTCCTGTAAACTTACCAATTTGAAGATTTTGTTCAAACATTGAGGAAATATGGTATAAACAGTTTAATATAAAAAAAAACAAAATCAAAATAACTGAATTAAATCAAATGATGATGAAATTTAACATTTCATTATGCATTGTTTTCTAAAGAATTGTTGTAAGTTCAGAGAAGCATACTCCTGATTGACTGATCAATTAAAATGAAAGTTGAACAATTAAACCTAGGGACGCATCACACTGATACTGGTATCGGGCCAAAACTGTGCTCATTCACTCGTACTTATAAAAATTCACCGATACCAACATCTGATTCCCACTGTGTAAACCAAGTGCAGCTGTCGCACTAATGAGCAAACACAGTGAACGAGGCTCTGTTTACACAGAGAAATGTTACTGACTTCATGAAAGTCTGACACAAAGCCATCAACCATTTAAAATATTCCGCCATAGCAGATTCTCGCCAGGAATGCACTGTGTGATTTTAGCCCGTTCTAAACACAAATACAAACAAAATCACATCCGCTTCTGTGGAGACACACAGGTCAACTAAACCGAGGAGAAAAAAGTCGACAATTGCTATCAAAGCACCTCTATGCTGACTTTGTTTGACTGAATATAATAGCGAGGTATAAATGTTAATACAGTGATTTTCTTTTGTAAAATAGGCTGTAGAAAGCCAGTAGGAAGGCTGTATTGTCCTTCTGTGTACATCACCACCTGCTTTTAACTTTAGTTCACAGTGTTAGGCGAGCTGCTCAGTTTCTCTAAGCTCAGCACTCAGTCGGCAGCATGTTGTTTTGAATGAAACAGCTTTATTTTAAACTGTTTGTAGACAGAGCTGTCTGTAAAGGCTGCGTTTCACATACAAATCTTAGGCTTGGTCTGTACGTGATGGTCTGTTCAAATGTACAGTTTAAGTCACCGAAGAACAAGATTTCTAAAATCGTGTGTATCTGACCTTAGAGGACATTCAGCTACAGCTCAACCAGCCAAACAAAATACTCCGAACAAGACGTAAAACCCGCAACACAAATTCATCGGGTGCTTTAGCCTCGGATGTGATTCCTGCTGTCGCTGTGCTACAGAGACTGTTGTTGAAAGAGAGAGGCAAGGAGCAAAACTATGACTTGTACCTACAGCTATACAGAAGCGCTTTTTTGCCCACTCTTCTCCACTGCAGCATTACTCGATCCCAGGCACGACTAATGCAGCATAGCTAGCAAATGCACTTCATTTAAAATCAGCTATATTTTAATGATTTAATTAACATTATTTTATATATTTAATTTACACTAACAACTACTTAATTCTAAGTAGGTTACTCAGTATGGTATCGGGCTTGACATTGGTGAGTAATAAAAATATGTAGCCTACTCGTGTTTGTACGGTCTGAAAAAAATGGTATCAGTGCATCCCTAATGAAAACAGTATGGACTTTTATACAGTGGCATTCAATGAAAGCTTAGGCTTCTGTTTGGCTCAGGTTGTATTTCTGCAATACAAATAGCCAGTACACATGGCAAAATTTGGAGAAGTGGGAGGGCACAATGTAATGCTCCTTTAAGTTTTCTTTTTTCTTATGATAAAAGTTACAGATAAAGTAATGAAGTATTGGAACAGTTGGATGAGACTGAGAGACATAAAGAAGAATTCCCCTTTCTGCTGAACAAAATATCAGTGTTTGCAAATAAAAAAATCATACAGTGTATACCATATACCATGTCTGAAAATGATTTTTTCGCATATTGTAGCTGAAATTATTATTAAATACTAAATTTGCTCTCAAACATTGATATTGGTCAAAATTCATCTTAGATTTGGTCAATATATCAAATACATTCTCATGTTAAGATTTGTATATCTTCAGATTATCACACTTATTTTGAGATGCCTTATTCTAGATTTAAGTCATTTCATCTGGTGAAATTGTTGTATTCCATTGGCAGAGAACTTTGGTTATTTAAAACATTTCTTGAAATAAGAAAATGTGGCAGTAAAATAATTGACTAGATAGATTTAAAACAAGTAAACAGGTCTAGAAATAAGCTAAAGCTCATAACATTCTTATAGCAATCTTAAAAAAAAAACAAAATATGAAATATTTTGACTATATGTAAGATAATTTGCCAGAATAAAATTGTTTTTGCTTAAAACTCCAAAATCCAGGTTACTATGTTTCTGTGAAAGAACTCCTTTGCAAAGAAATCTCTAGTAAAAATCTGTCTCCTCACCCCAGTTTTGTCTGTTACAGCACGCCCAGTCAAACCTGTTGAACAAGTGAGTGCTGGAATTTCTTTACCTTAGCCTCTTTGTATGTAAATAAAAATGAAAGTTGCAGAAAAATGTTGCATCGTGTGTGAGAGAAATGAAAGGCCGAAGCCTGCAGCACAAGCATTTTCTCATGTGCCCCTAACTAACCTGTTTCAACCCCGCCTTTAAATAAGGTCAGCATACTGTGTGAAAGGTAAAGGTGATGCACCTTTATCAGTGTCTTGGCCCTGTAACTGAGAGTGTGCATTGATATACTAAAGCTTGGAATCATATTTCACCAAAATAATTATTCAGTTTTTTAGTTTTGGAAGTAAAGGATGTAAATTCTATTTATGTCAGAAAAATAAAGTTAATATATATGAAAAAACACTTTCGTCTGAAGTGATGCAATTTTGTAGTTATGCTGTATATTTATTTTCATCATTTATTCACTGTTTTTTAGTTAGATTTTTTGGTTTTCGATTGTTTTGTTAAGACTATTCCCATGCCATCAAAAGGATTTAATTTATCCCTTTTTTAGCCATATGTTGTGTTTGATTTGAAGAATTTCTTCAGATTTGCGCATAGGAAAGACAGAATGGAGCAAAAGAAATGCAAAATTGTAGTTTCAGATATGAATAAGGTAAGTGATTATTGATACACCGTAATTTTCTAATTATAGGATTATTTCCTAATTTGGTACTATAACACAATATATAGGTTATTTTCTATAAGTAAGGTCCAGGCCTTTTTTTTGACCAAGTACACCGAAAACCTCTTTTTCTACCTTCAGGCTTGAGCACTAAATGTACTGTGCCCAACATCCAGTTAATAGTGGCTGCCTTGTAATGTATGCATCAAGTGTGTTTGGTTGCTTCTGATTGGTGCAACTCATCTACAGGCAGTTCACCAGCTCTATGTTGTAAGCTGCAATTCGTAATGTACCTCACAATATTGAAACTGCACTCTTAATTTGTGATTGACAGAAAAACAATTAATAAAAACAATCTTTCACCCCTAACAGAATCATATTATGCATTTTCTGCAGTCTGCAACCAGATTGGTTTTATGTTACTAAAACAGCGATTCCAAACTTTTGTAAAGTGGTTTAATGTGTATAATATCTACACTTGATAAGCACATACAGCAATTGTAGCTGCACAGACTAAAATGAACACTATGTGTGTGGTGCGTGTTTGAGTGTGTTCAAGTGTGTGTCTGTGTGTCTGTCTCAGTGACTGGCTAAACCTAGTTTCCTTTCTTGGGTCTGAAGTAAAGTTTCTTGGTCAGCATGGAGGCAAAGCAGGGCACCTGTTTCTTGCCAATGGCAGAGCGGTCACTGCAGTTTCCCACGCTGCGTTGGGACACTTTGCGATTGACGAGCGTCAGAAGCTCAGTGAACTCCAGTGCAGAGCCGTAATGATGCAAAATCTCACACAGATCCTGGATGTACCAGGAACCATTCACTGTCTCCCTGTGTGAGTAGAATCCTGCTCGAGGAGAAACACAGAGGAACACTACATTTGCTACAAATTACCAGCAAACATTTCGTATGAAACACATACATTACTGTTCTTACAAAAGATTGGAATCCATGTTTTCAAAAACAGAAAACAAATTTGGCTGCTGATAAATGTATAAAAGGATGGGACTGGAATGATGAGCAATTATTGTGATTATTCTTAATGAAAAATTACATTATTTATTTACTTTGTTTTTTTTTGTTTGTTTTATTCAAAGTTGTGTGTTACAGTGATTTTACCATGATTTAGAGAGTTTCATAATTTGTTGGGCCCAACAACACCCCTTAATTGTGTTCACGGAAATGCTACAAAGCACAGCCTACAGTGGAATATTACTTTAATTTAATGCCCACTTCAGTTCCTTGCTCTCATAACTATAGAACTATAGAGCATTTGTTTCATGGTAATTACTTGATTAAACTGGACTAGCACAATGAATTCAATTTTTCATTCAGCTGAAACTAAAGTTTGTTTTATATTATTAAAAATATTGATTCCAAACTTTTGAACATTGATTCCACCTGTTTTAACAGCACACTCATAACAATAAACGGTTGTAAATTATTTTAGGCTTGAACACACAGGTCTAGGCAAAAGCATTAGCTGCTATAAAATCTTTATTATGAGGAGCTGTTTAAACTTTAATAAGGTTTGTCACAATCACACATCTCATTTACAAATAGGGTTCTATAACCCCTTAAAATCTGACAGTCTGTATGTGGGTCCACACTTCCTCCAATTCCTCAATCAACAGACTATATGACTATAGAACGTGCACACACATCCTGTCTACAAATTACAAGTAGAGTAAGGGCCCATAACCTGTATTTTTCTTGTATTTTGCTTTCTCACTTATAAAACTACATACATTTCCTAAGTGATGTCATGATTAAAAAAAACAGTCATAATTCATTTTTCATATGACTATTTTCCAACCTCTTTGAAAATGAAACAGCTCCATTTTTGTTACTGTGCCTGATTTATGACTGATTCATGTAAACGGCTTCTGTTCTGATTCACTCATTCCAAAAACAGTCCAGATTACACATTCCATATCACTTCAACTTGAATAGGTAAAGCTGAACTGCTGTAGGCTGAACAGGTGGATATACACATGTGTTTTTGCAACATCATAAAAACAGTGAATTCAAAATAGGCTGCTGAGTTTGTATATATGGACTGGGGTATGAACGGCACTTGCTACATCAAACTATTATTTTAAGAAAGCAAGTAAAATGATGTAGTGAGTAATAAACTGAATTGGGTTTTCTACTCACCCTCAGCTACAGAATAGCACATGATGAAGTCAGCACCCGCAGGCAGTGTGTACACTACCCCAGCATCCACAACAACCTTATTGATCCTATTATTATCCACCACATCCATTGGAGTGACCGGGTCATCGTGTTTGTCCCCACGACACGCCTGCCATTTACAAATTTCAATTTATATACACTTCAAAATTATATGCAGTACTGTGCAAAAGTCATCTGAGAAAATGCATGTAATGCTATTTATCTGAATAGTATTTATTTGTTCATAAAACAGCCTTCCGCCCAATGACAGCTGGGATAGGCTCCAGCACCCCACCGCGACCCAGAAGGATAAGCGGTTTAGATGATGGATGGATGGATGAATGTTCATAAAACATTATAAACATTATAATAAACACCCCACCTTAAATGGTGCAGCAGTTAGGTGCTGGAACATAACTGCTGCACCATTTAAGGTGGAATGGATCATTTAAATAGGAGCTGTGGAGAAAAAAACTTCAGCCCTGTACATTTGCCATTATTTTGCTGTCTTTTCTGTAAACTGTGTTCAGCTCAGAAGCTGGCGAACAAGAAAGTCAGCTTCAGCCTTGTGATGAATGTTGCTCGTTTTACCTGCAGAAGCTGTTAAAATCGGTCAAAGTTTAAGTGCTCCGCATTCATGCTGTTGACGCTTCACTTGCTTCCAGCTTATGAAGGTGATTTTGAACTCTAACGCTTCTCTTGTCTTCCGAAATAAAATACACCAAGCATAGGCACAGTGACAGACATCTGACGATGTTGCTGTATATCAAACTTGTGGCAGGCAACAAATCCATTCACATTAAAAGGAACCAACAGTGTAGCAGTATGCAGTCAGATGCCTCTCACACGTTTTTTCCACGTTGGGTTTTCGAGTCTTTTAGAGTCAAAAGGCTGAAATCGAAGTCAAAGTCTGAGTCATTGGTGCTTCACCTACCATTCAAATTTGAATGGTAGGTGAAGTATCCATCCCACTACTCAGGCAAGTGAAATGGCCCCAGTTGGCCAGATGGTGTTGCTATATAGTAACATATTTCAATTTGGCCCATATCTCCTGAACCGTGAGGCCTACAGTCAAAATCTGTCTTCTTCGTAATCTGTTTAATTCCACATAAATGCCTCCATGGAACTATTGAGTTCCACCCTGAAAATGTTTTGATATCATTGGCAAAATATGTGAAATCAACATTTTTCTACTAGTCTGAGATTTTTCATGATATACACACAATGTTGTTCTCAGAATGTTCAGGGGAATCTGAAGGTCAAAAATTATTTAAAAAAATGAATATTTGTAACACAAAAGGAGAAGTAATAAATGTTTTTATACAGTCTGTTTTGTTCATGTTTACCAGGGGTGCCAATATTTGTGAAAGGCACTGTATAATTTAATATGCATTATATATAATTCAAAATAACCTGTCGGCATTAGCCTTGAAGCTCCAGCGCAAAACTAAAGAAGTAAAGTTCACACACTGAAAATGTCTGTGCTTATCAACTACATTTACTACAGTTTTATGCAAAATTTTACTCATATTATTTATAACAGACAGTGAAAATATATTGATTTTATCTGGGAAAATTGTCTAAATTCAACAGTGTAACTAACTACATTTCAGTTTATTTGTACTTTTTCCCCAAGAATGATACTGTCAAATGACAAGATGTTTTTTTCCAGAGTTGAAGATGAGTCACCTGTAAGATGAATATTTTGGGTTTTCCTACGAGGCTTGGACACTTGTCTCCTCTGAAAAGTGCCGTGATATCCTGGATGTGAATCTCTGCATCATAGGCATAGACATGGCCATTTTCACCGTGGCTCAAGAAAATGCAGACAAAGCAGTCTGCATCCATGTGATTACGACCTGCAGCTGTGTTCAAAGGTTGAAAGCAAAACTAAATTAAACAAAGCTCCAATAAAAATGCCGTGGCTTTCTAGGTATCAGTTTGCATTAAAAGATTGTGTAACATCTGCTTACCTTCAGTGATTATTTTCAGAATTTCATCTTTATTGTAATCATCATAAACTTTCACATCAAATCCCAAGCCTATAAACCTGAAAAAATCATGGTTTGCTATTTAAAGCTACTGTATTTCATATGCAAGTTATGAACACCAAATGCATACTTTAGACATATCTGCATTGAGATGTTAGTTTAGGATGCTAAGGTGCTGCACTGAAAAAAATGTGTATTGACTTCATATGATTTAAAGTGTAAACTGGTTTCACATGAATGAAATATCAACATCTACATGATGGTCGTCTTGCAGTTACCTCTTTTGGCAAGAATTGTGTTGATCTAACACATTTAATTCACGTGAAACTGACAGAAATGTAAAAAATGAAAAGTCATGTCAATTCCAAGCACAATTCTTTTCGGGTCAACTGGTTAATAATGTTAAGTCCAGTATGAATAATGAGTGAATAATATTAAACTAATGCACAGTAATTTTATCATTTCATTATTGAAACATCCTACGTGTTAAAAAATGACATAAAACAAAGATCTACATTATCTACAATAGGTAACTATATAAGGCTGAGAAGTATTATGAAGTGTGCTTTGTGATCTTTATATGCACCTCTTTTTAAGATTTTCTTTGTCTGCGGCCGTCCCAGAACGACTGTTCAACATTAGCTGCCAGTAGAAGCGCTCCTGGTTGAATATGAGTGCTAGGCCTCGGTTCTTGTGGTTCATGTTGTATTCCTCAGCAGGATTGAGGCTGAAAGCACTGGAAAAAAAATTAAGCATAGTATTTTTTTTAAGAAAGATTATCAAACTGGCATTCATACTTAAGATTTCAATATTGTGACTGGAAAAGAAAAAGTAGTATTGTTTCATCTATAATAAAATTATTGTTAAAAATCTTGCTATTTAACCTATAATAAAGCAAATATTTTGCCAGAATCTTACCTTCTGAACACTGCATCTGTCTCTGTAAGGTTTTGTGTCTGGACTGAAACAAACAAAAAAAATTGATACACATGTGCTACAGCTGAAATATCTATTCAAGTGTTAAGTCATTACAGCCCAGAAATCATACAAAACAGTCTCCGCAGATAACAGCACTTCACTGAACAGCAGATTGGAGGTAACTTGCAACCACAACAGGACCATAACGGCATTGAGGACTACTGTTGGCACAGAGATCACTTATTTAGTGCACACATACCAAGGTCAAGCCTTTATTGGCTTCTATTGTCTTTTTGATCAAACCTTGAATACTGGTCGATACTAACAAAATCATTCTTACATTTCATCTTTAAAAACTACTACGTTTTTAAATGTGCTATTTTTAAATGAAGCACCAAATTATTTTTTTTTCACTGATATCCAAAAAGCTTTTTCCACTGATATATCATATATCGATATGCCACCTCTAATAATAATAATGATAATAATAATGATAATAATAATCATAATTATTATCATTATTATAACTAAGTTTAAGGTTTCCAGACTCTCTTTTCATACAGAGATATTGTGAAAGAAGTGTACACTGGCAGATTAAATGCTGTTCAGAAACCTGTTTTCAGCAAAATAGTAAAGAATTCTGCCTGTAACAAGACTGACAAAAAGCAGAATGTAAATGTCAGGAGAAAAATACTGCAGGGCTACAATATTAACGCTATATTATATAATTAAGTATTTATTTGTTTATGAATATGAAAGTGGCCTCTAAAGTGCAAGGCAGCATTTACAGGCTTTTAATGAAACCAACCTGAAGTAGTATGTCGTGTTAAGTCACTGTCCTTCTCAACGTGGCCTGAAAAAAATAATCCCAACACTGAAATAATAACAAGCCTCATTGCACGTAAAGCAACCCGTCACGTTAAGCCAACAGCCAGAGGTACTTTTCTTAAAGCAGTGCTCTGACAGACGTACATTAAACTTAAAATAATGTATCAACCCTTTTCAACGCGGCTGATCAAATGTATCCTCACTATGCAACGTTCAGTAATACAGAAGTACTAACGTGAAGTGATATAAAATGATTCATGTCAGGACACGAATCATAAAGTCAAGTCTTCAGAGAGGCTACAAGGAAGCATTTTATAAAACAAAACTAATACCCGTTTTAAAGCTGAGCATACAGAAGCAATATCAACAGAGTTCAATCAGACTTGAAGTGAAGTTACAGTGTTACCTGAAACGTCTTCCTTTCTCTGGCTTGCCATTATGGTCAATGTCTGATAAACGAAGCCAAAAGAAATATTTATCGTCGAAAAATTTACTCGCGCAAAAACTCAAACATAGTGTTTTGATTGGTTACGGACGAACATGCTAAATCCTGATTGGACGGTGAGACTGCCAATAAAGTTACGAACTAACTTCCGTATTAAAGCTCCGCATTACATTTCAGGAACCGCCCCCTCCGTCCTGTGATTGGCTATCAGTCTCAGTTTTGAAGTTGTGGATAATAGGGTGTTTTTTTTGCCGTATTATCATTGCATGCTATTTTTTATTTTTTTCTTTTCATTTTATTTATTTTTGGCAGACATCAGTCATTTAAATCAATATAAAATGTTCCTGCTAAAAAGTAAAAAAAATGAATAAAGATAAATCTAATAATAGCTCTTAGGGCTTGATAACTCATTTGAAGTCCTTCACAACGTCTTAAGGGATCCTTTTTTTGTAGTAGCTTTGACGATTCGGTTTGCTTTCTGAGTTATGTCATGACCTGAATTATTTTATGTCGCTTGTATATCACATTATCCTCAAATAATCCCAACTGCTTTCACCTGTAGCAAATGGCACTAAATAGTCCTAGACGACAGTGACAGACTCATACGTTACAGCATTATGGAATTAGATTATATTTAAGCTTGCATTACTAAAGTACATGAAAATATGTTTAATGAGTGATGCTATGCTAAGCTCAGGAAAAACCTGGATAAATGAGCAGACTGGAAAAAAGGTGTAGATGCTTCTAGACAGGGGTACTGCAGCATACAATTCGATAATGTTTCATTCTCTGTGGTATGTTCAAAAATGCTGTCCCATTTAACCTTGAATTTGATTCAAGATGCCAAGAGGAAAAGATTTATGTGACCTCAATAGAGGATTCATTATTGCATGGCAGGAGCATTAGTCACAAATACTGCTGAACTAGCTACTGGAGGTACATCAGTAAATAGGCTTGAAAAAGAACATCTGTTCCTAAGGTGACTGAGAATGTCAATACAAAATGTGATCCAACTATGTTAGCAAGAACAATTCATTCATAATGTGTATGTACAAAAAGATATTATAGGAAGGTAGTGCATAAACCTACCTAAAAAAAAAAAAGAATGTTGAAAAGAAGCATGGAAAAAATTAAACAGTCAGATGAGTTACCTTTCATCACATTCTGCACAATTGGGTGAGTGCATGTGTGGTATACACTAAGTGAACTGTTACAGTCCATAATGCTTGATCCCATAGTGATGAGGGTCCAATGTCACTGTTATGTTGTCGGGGGCGGGGGGCGCATTTCGCTGGCATAGGTTGAGTCCACTTGACCCCTTAAAGGGGGAAGAGTCACTTCAAATCAATACAAGGTTATTTTGACATTTCACCAATACCACAACAGTCGACAGTCTTAATGAAAGTTGAAAAGGCTAACATTAGGTTCAGTTAAGGATATATTAAGTTGATAAGGATATGTTCACCTTGTAGTGTTACTCATGTACTGCATAATAGGCTGTTTCATAAAGTGGGAAAAGCCTATGAGGTGTAATAGTGCATTTTAAACATTCATTATATCTTAAAATACTTTTGTTGTAGCACCCACACTCTCTGATTACACAGCCATGCTTCCCTAACCAATGCAGAATGTGGCTTGGTGCTGTCATTTTAAAATAAGAATGAACACCTAAAACATAATAAATGTTGCTTCAAAATGTGTTCAGCATTAATGGTGCATTCACAGTTGTGCAAGTTACCTACTAATAACCCCCATACCATGACAGACCCTGGGTTTTGAGCTTTAAGCTAAAAAAATTTTTCTTCTTTGGCTCAGAGAACATGTTGTGTATTATTTCCAAAAACAATCTAAAAGCTTGACAAGTCAGACCACAGTACACGTTTCCACTGTGCATCAGTTTAATTCAGATGAGCTCAAGTCCAGAGAAGTCAGAGGCCTTTCTGGATGCTGTTTACATATTAGTGCCACTGTGCATAGTACAGTATTAACTTGCATTTGTGAATGCAGCGACAAACTGTGTTTCTTGACAATGGCTTTTCAAAGTACCACGCAGTACAACGCTGAGTCAACGCAGCTGTATCCATCACAGAAACATCAAAGCAGTGCCATCTGAGGGGTCAAAATTCATAGGCAGTCAAATTTGTTTGGCCTTGTCACAGAGACCATTCACCAAACGTGTAGTCTTGTCTTCAGAATCTGATCAAATCGGACTGAGCCATAAAACTGCTGCATTATCAAGTGTAGCTCAGTTTTGTTAATTTTTGCTAGATAAATATTAATGTTTTGTTCCAGCTAGTCTGTAAAGCATCTTACAGCCCATTTTGTTTGGGGAATGGTATTCGGTTCATTTCTGGCTAATTCCAGGTTGTTTAGGTGTTCTTCTGTCACAGCTGCCGACTGAAAAGCTGCTCAGTGGTGATGACAGTTTCGGAATTTAGTGTAGTCTCATCTTCAGAGTCTGACCAAATCGGCTGTCGGTCAAATGTAATCTTAAAAGTATCCATTTTCTGTTTGTGCAAAAAGTAAGAAGTGAAAACGTTCAAATGGCTTGAGTGTCTCCTCCAGCTGTCAAAGTCGTTGCTTAGCAACGCCGTCTCAGTGGAGTGATACAGTGTTTGTGAAAAAAACATGATGTTATGGCGAAATAACGCTTCTCAACCAATCCGGAACTATCTGTTGTATAAAATTGCAATATATCATACTTGGCATATCACAAATCTTTAAATATCATAATATAATTGTATTACATCTCAAGTATTGTGATGTGATATCTCACAGAATCTACAGCAATTCCCACCTCTGCTATCAAGCAATCAATTGTATGTAAAATTGTGGGCACCTCTGGTCAAATAACATTTTGTTGATTTTCTAATCGAAAACAAGTTAATATATCTTCTACAGAGAAAACGCTTCTGTACATTTTCATGCACAATACTGCTTATTTGCTGATTTTAACATATTGGTAAAAATATAAAACACAAATGTGGCCTGGGCAAAATGTTTGGCACATTTCATATTTTGTGATATGATAAAATTGGCAATCTAGTCAACTCAGTTTTCTAATATATTAAACTCAGCATCCTGTACAGAATTTGTTAACGTATTTTCACTTACAAATTTTTCCATCTATCTATAGGAGCATTGGGTGACCACTTCCTATTACAGATGTTTTTGTTTTCCACTGAGGCTTCATTAAAGCCATAAAATCTTTATTAATAAGGCTACATTCACCTCTCACATAAATCAGTCTGATAGCTCTGAAGACAGTTAAAAACAGCTACTACAGAAGTGCTCCATTACAGGATGTTTTGGGTAAAAGAGCAGCAAGGCTCTACAAAGTGATATGGTGGAAAAGTTTGAATTAGCAAAAAAACTTTAAAAGAAATGCTGTCTGTGTAACCACAGCACTAGTTGCTTTAACATCTGTCATCTCTGTGCAGAAAACAAATGAAAAATAGTACAGTAAACTTTGCATGTCCCTCAGAGACATTACAGGTAGTTTTCTCAACACAGATTAGACACAGTTCCACACTGAAGGAATTATTTTTTAAAGGAGTAATCTAATGTTTTTCAACTTAATCTCTATCTGTTGCATCTGTGTCCAGTGATTGACAAAGAGAATAAGTTCAAAGCGTCTTTTACATGAAAAATTACGTTGATAGATGTTAGGTGATTAGGTTGAAAAGATGCTGTAATATTATTTTAAATAATTGCATTGCTGTCACAGCAAAAAAGTTATATGTGTAATACTTTTACTTGCCTACAAGTTGAAAAGATGTCCAAACATTTAATATAATTATAGTTTTGTTTAGTCTAACTATCTACCTGGGTGGCTTAAGTAAAGGTATTGTCACTAGCTTAGGAATTTACATTTAACGTCACCACAAAAAGTCACAAAGTTTTAATGACAAGAGTCCTATACCTGAGATAAGTCAATGCATATCAGCTTAATATGGTCCACAGAATACAAGTTAATGCTTCTTTGAGTGCCTCCAAAATGTGAAAACACCTTTTCAGGTCGCCAGTCCATTACAGGGGCAGACAGACATATACATTGACACTTCGGGGCTATTTACACTTACCCGCACTGAGGCAGATTCCACCTGTATTGAGCCAGATTCCACCTGTATTGAGGCAGACGCTCCACCGCGTGAAGTGCGCACTTAGAGCAGCTTCTGGAAACTTCGGAAGGCTTGAAGACACGTCTGGTAAGTAAATGCTTGGTTTATTTGATGTACCAACAGACATTTTACTCAAACATAATACAATGGTATAATTTGTTAACGTTGAACTCTTTATTATGTTAAAACGAACATGAGCGTCGTTTGCTAACAGTTAGTTAGCTAACGCTAGCTAGCTCGCCGTTATCTGCCGTGGTAGCCTAGTGAGTCACCTTTTCTAGATGAGTGCACTCAAAAGTAATATGAGAGAAGTTATTTTTTTAATGAATTTGGAACTGTGTCGAATTTATGTTCCATATCTAATAAACTGGTGTGTTCACTTGTTAGAGTTGTTAGCTAGCTAGCTAACTAACGTGTTTATGCAAGCTTAGCTAATGTTAGCAGGCTAAGTTAATAGCTCTGCTGGAAGACCGGCTCAGTTCCAGCTAACTAACTAACTTATCCAAGAGAGGTCGAGTGTCTGGCGTTGGAGTGATAGAAAAGGAGAAACTAACCAGGTTCTGTCATATGTGGGGTTGTTAGCTTGCTGGCTAGCAGGCTAATGGCTTCACACACCACGGACCAGCTTCACTCACATGAGTTTAGAAGATAGAACGAAATCTGAGGGAGTGACTGGAGCTGCAGTTACAGTTAAAACAGTAAGTTATTATTTTATCTGAGTCGTAATTTGGTAACTAGACGCTGAGTGACTTAAAATCCTGTATCAGATTAATGTTTGTGAAATATTTGTTTTCTCTTCTATTCATGTTGCTTTAAGGCTTTGTCTAAATCGGTACTGTTCTTGTAATGACCTGCACGTCTCCATCTACCACCAGCATTTCTCAGGTATGGAAGCAGCTTTATTTATATTTCTTTCTTTCTGTTGCTGGTTCTCCTATCTGTAGCACAAATTGTATTTCTGTGTCTTATCATTTAAAATAAACATACTCACACACTGTAAAAAATGGTGCATCAGTTCAACCTAAAACAGTTACTTCATGTGGTAGCAAGCAAATTGATTTAGTTTTATTCAGCTCAAAAAGTTACATTGATGGAAAGAATTGTTCATTCAAATTATTTATTTAGCTTGAATAAAATTAGTTAATTTACTTGTTACCACATGAAGTTTGCCCATTAAGATTGTGCCCATGTTTTGTTTCTAGATAATAAAACGTTTTTGTTTGACTGAGCCACGTTTTTTTTCCTTTCCTGTAGTTTTAATCTAATGTGCACCAGAATTTTTCATTTTCATTTTAAAATCTCTAAAAATCTGACTGGTGAGGATGCCTCTGATCCGGCCTACAGCGGATTGTGTTTTCTCAACTTGTCTTTTTTTTATTCCTCATGAGTTTTCATGACTAATATATCTGCTTCCATAGTGGATCCCTCATCTTGTACAACCAATGTTTAAAATATTAATTTTACTAAGGTCCTGTTTCAGTGTCTCTTTTTCCATTACTTCTAGACCCCTCCCACCCACCACATTGTAGCTACAGGAGCATCTCACCAAGGGTGAGCAAAGTACAAAACTTCTGAACTTCAGTAAAAGTAGAAATTATCTTTATAAAATATAATTTGAGTTCAAGTAAAAGTATTCTACTTATGATTTTACCTACAGAAGTTCTTGGTTTTAAAGTCAGTGTCAGTCAGATAGCATAAAGCGTAAAACTATTATTGGTTATTTTTATTTTATTTTATATATGTTTTTATTTGTGAAAGTCAATGCAGATGGAAGATAATGGTGAAACAAGAATTTAGTGTTTTATGTATAATGAATTGCATTATGGCATTATTTTCTTAGAACTGTGGCAGATTGTACTACCTCTTCTCTTTCTTTACACATTCATGGTTTTACTGTAGAGCTGGACACCAACTGTGTTCTTTAAGTTTAATGGCACAACTTAATATACCTTAGTACTGAATATTTTTAGTTAACTCAACTTCAAAAAGCTCTATTTAGTGAGCGAGAATTTAACGGTTACATAAACTACATTTTCTTTGTTAAACGAAGAAATAAAAATTAGTACAACTCGCATTTCTTTCTTTGTTAAATAGAAGTCAGTACAATTCAAAGAGCTTGGCTCTAGAATAGTTGTACTTCTTTGTACAACAAATATTCTCATCTTAGCTCAACTAAATATTTCTTGTAGTGTTGACAAAAAAAATGTCAGTCAGTATAACAAATAATTTATAAAAGTTGAGTGAACAAGTTTATTTTTGTTGTGCAACCACTCAGACATGGGGAGAACACGCAAACTCCACACAGAAAGGAGCCCGGTAACCTGGCCAGGAATCAAACCCAGGCCCTTCTTGCTGTGAGGTGACAGCGCAACCCCGAAACAAACACTTATGATGTGAACCTGACAACTCGCTTCATTTCATTGAAAGAACACAACTGACTCAGTTTCACTGACTTACATACATTTGTTCTATGAGCAAAAGAAAACTGATTAAAACCAACAAGAGAGCAATTTAATTTTTAATCGTTCTTCAAATTACTAGGTGATCTATACACAGACTAATTTAGGTCATTTCACAGGTTTTCTGATGGGTTTAAATCTAGTCTCTGACTTGGCCTTTCTAAGACACTGATCATCCTTTTTGAAACATAATGTGGTGGACTCAGTCATGTTGGAATGGGACATTGCTCTAATTATAATGTTAATATTTTTGACTGAGGTCAGCTGGTTTGTGCCAGTATATCTTGATTTTTGGAGCTTGTCATTGTGCCACCTATCTTGACTAGAGCCTCTGTCCCAACTGAAGAGAAGCAGCCCCTAAATATCATATGGAGTGACCGATATCTGCTAGAAGTTTCTTGCATTTTTAATATTGTTGTAGCTCTCTAAGTAGCCTCTCTGATGATCTCTCTTCTTGTCCTTTGTAGGGTTGGCGTGACCATGGCGATGTCCCTGTGGTGCCACATTTTCTCCATCTGTGCATCAACTATATGACAGATTCTACTGAATTAGTTCAAACTGCGGTACCACAGTAAAAAGATTATTTTAAATACAATCAAGTATTTGGACCAAATATTTTTAAAAGGATGATGTTATGATCTGTTGAAACCCAGGCATTCATTGAGACAGTAATAAGTTAAATATACAACCTCCTTTACAAAGAAGTTGGGATGCTGATAACTGCCAGAAAAAAAGAGCATCCCAGAGAGGCTGAGTCTTTCAGAAGTAAAGATGGGCAGCAATTCGCCACTCTGTGAAAATCTGTCCTGGGAAATTCAGGAACAGCATTTCTCAACATAAAATAGAAAAGAACTTGGAGATTTCATCATCTGTTACGTACTATCATTAAAATATTCAGAGAATCTGGAGAAATCTCTGCATGCAAAGGACAAGTCTGAAAACCTGCAGGGTTTGTATACAAAATCATAATTTAAAGGGGCACTTTAAAAAAGTCTTTTTAATTTCTTAAGGTGAAGTTGATGGATTTTTTAAGCAGAATTTCAACAAAAAAAAAACAGTAGGGGTGTGGCGGAGGTATGGCGGGGGAAAGACAGCACAAAGAGAGTGAGTAAAACAGGTGAAAGAATATGCAGATAGATGATGCCAGGAGAAAAAGGGGAGAGACATTGAGTTTTACTCGACAAGATTACATTGACCAAACAAACACACACACACACATACACATACACATATCTTCCAAACCATTTATCCTTCTGGGTCACGGGGGAGTTGCAGCATGTCCCAGCGGTTATTGGGCATAAGGCAGGAAACAACCTGGACAGGTCGCTAGTCCATTGCAGGGCAGACAGACATATACATTCACACCTAGGGGCTATTTAGTATTTCCAGTTAGCCTGACTGCATGTCTTTGGACTGTGGGAGGAAACCCACTCACACACGGGGAGAACATGCCGACTCCACACAGAAAGGACCCTGGTTACCCAGCCAGAGAATCTAACCAACTCCCTTCTTGCTGTGATGCGATAGCGCCACCCACTGCGGCACCGTGCCGCCCCCAAAGAGAAACTTGTGAAGTAAATCTGACAACTCGCTCAATTTCATTGAAAGAACACAGCTGACTCAGTTTCACTGACTTACATGCATTTGTCAAGTAAAATGAGCAAAAGATGATAAAAAATGAAATTGCTCTGTTGTTGGTTTTAATCGTTCTTTAAATTGCGATCTAAACACAGACTGATTTAGCAAATTTCACAGGTTTTCTATTGGGTTGAAATCTAGTCTCTGACTTGACCTTTCTAAGACACTGATCTTCCTTTTTGAAACATTTCTTGGTGGACTTGGATAAGTGCTTGGATCATTATCAATCATGTTGGAATGGGAAATTGCTCTTTATCTTAAGCTTTTTGACTGAGGCCAGTAGGTTTTGTGCCAGTATATCTTGATATTTTGAGGTTGTCGAAATCTTGACTAGAGCTCCTCTCACAACTGAAGAGAAGCAGCCCCTAAACGTGATACACCCAGCACCACGCTTTACATCAGGCATCATGTTCTTTAGTTGATGAGCTGTGTTGTTGTCATCAAATGTATTCTTTATAATTCAGGCCAAAAACTTTTGTCCCCTTAATCCAGACATAGGCAGAAAAGGAGGGGGGGGATTGTTTTCACTTGTAAGGAGTGGCCAGTACCTGCTAGACGGTTTCTCGCTGTTTAAAAATTGTTTTAGACATCTAAATAGCCTCCCTAATAAAATTTCCTTCTTGTGCTTTGTAGGGTTGTCATGACCATGGTGATGTCCCTGTGGTGCCACATTTTCTCCATCTGTGCATCACCTATATGGCGCATTCTACTGAATTAGTTCAAACTGCAGTACCACAGCAAAAAACTGTTTTTTTTTGTTCCCACCAGCCACCCCCCCTCTTCGGAGGACTATTAGGACTTTGTTATTTATTTTGTAATATTGTAAAATATTACATACGCACGTAGACACAGTCATAGGTGGGGGGAAGAGAAACGAACAAACAAACAAAAAAAATTATAGTAATACAAATCAAAGAGCAAAAAAAAATAAAGAAAAGGAGAAGAAAGAAAAGAAAGGAAAAAAAAGACAAACACTTGTAGGTACACCATATTTTTAGTAATTTGACTTGATTAATAGCATTGACCTTTGCTAGCTTTGTGTGTTTGTGTGTGTGTGAATGTGTGTGTGTGTGTGTATGTATATGTATGTATTCCAATGTGTGATCATATAGGGGTTTCTAGTTTGTAGGATGGCTCTTGGGGGGTTAAATCTTGTGACTAGGAGTTTTGGAGGTTACTGTAGGGCTTTGCAGGGCTTTTATCAGGAGTGTCCAGACTGGTTCTGGGTTATTGTTTTGTTATTGATGGATTCAGAGAGTTTTTCCATCGATATATAATCCATTGATTGGTTTTTCCAGTGGTTAATGCTAATGTTATGTTTTGTTTTCCAGTTCATGAGTATGGTTTTCTTGTCAATGGTTAGCGTTATGAGAAGCATTCTATTATTTTCTTTTGTCATATTGGTTGTTGATATGTCACCTAGTAGGCAGAGTGATGGTGATGGTTGGATGTGACTGACAAAGGCATGGGATAGGACAGTGATGATTTCTTGCCAAAACTGATGAATGGGTGTGCAGTGCCACATGGCATGGATATAGCTGTCATTTGTGTTTTGGGTGCATTTTGTACAGATTGCTGTGTTTGTGAATCCCATTTTAAACATTTTGTGTGTGGTGTAGTGCACTCTGTGGATGATTTTATACTGATAAGTTGTAAGTTGGTGCTCTTGATCATGTGGTGGTTATTATTGCATGTCTGAATCCAGAAATCTGCATCAGGAGCCAATGGTAAGTCTTCCTCCCATTGTCTGATTGGCATAGTAATTGTGAGGTTTGATTTAGCTATTATTTGATATATTTTGGATAGTAGTTTTTTTTTTTGTAGTGGTGATGTTAATAAATTCTGAGATTGGAATCGGTAAGTCTAGTGTTTTTGAGTTGATTTTTGGACATATTACTGATCTTAGTTGTTGGTATTGTAAAAACTGAGTGCTCCTGATATTATATTTCCGCATAAGTTGTGGGAGTGACATAAAGTTATTGTTGTGATAAATATGTTTAAGATATGTGATGCCTTTTTCCATTCAGGTGGAGAAGTTTAATGTTTTTTTATTGATGATAAAGTCTGGGTTATACCAGATGGAAGTGTAGATAGTTGGTGTGAGGACTGAATTTGTTATCTTGTGGAGTGACCACCAAGCTGTCAGAGTTGTTGCCACTGTTATAATGTTAAAGCATGAATGTTTTTTAATTGACTGACTGATAAATGGTAAATCAGATATTTGGATGTCTTTGCATAGTGCCTGTTCTATACTGATCCATGATCTGTCTGTTATGTTAGGGTTTTTCCATTTAAGTATGTATTGGAGCTGATTTGCAAGGAAATAATGGAAGTAGTTTGGGGCTTCTAGGCCGCCGTGAGACTTTGTGTTTTGTAATGTGGAGAGTTTAATTCTGGGTTGTTTATTTTTCCAATAAAATCTAGTTATTGTAGTGTCCAAAGTTTAGAACCAAACAGGTGGGGGTTGAATGGGGATCATTGAAAATAAGTAGTTCATTTTAGGTAATACTGTCCTTTTGATTGTTGCTATTCTACCAAGAAGGGAGAGGGGAAGGTTTGTCCAGAGTTGAAGGTCATCAGTTATTGTTTTGGTTAATGGATTAAAGTTAGGTTTAAACAACTCTGGCAGCTTGGGGGAAATTGTAATACCCAGATATGTGATGTAATTAGTGCATACAGGGATGGGTAGTGTTTTAGTTTTATCATTAAGCTTTTTCATATTTAATGGAAGGATTATGGATTTTGACCAATTGATGGAATATTCTGAGATTTATGAATAAGTTTTGATAGTTTCAATAGTTTCTGTTATTTATGGGTTCGGGTTTTGTAAGAAAAGCAAGATTTCATCAGCATATAGGCTAATTTTGTGTTCCACGTTAGGTGTATATATTCCTTTTATATTTGTGTTTTGATGTATTGTGGCTGATGGCTGTGATTGGCTGTGATATTACCCCGTTAGTATTGACTATGGCTTTGGGTGAGGTGTAGAATATCTGGATCCAATTAATAAATGATTCTCCAAATCCCATCTTATGTAGTGTGGTAAATAGGAATTTCCAGTTTACTCTGTCAAAAGCTGTCAAAAGTGTTATGATTGCTGTTGGTATTTTTTGTTGAGAGGAGTAGTCAATTAGATTTAACATTCTGCGCATATTGGTAGTTGAATAACGGTCTTTGATGAAGCCTGTTTGGTCGAGATGTATTAAATCATGGATTACTGTTTCGATTCTGTTGGCTAGTGCTTTACTGAAAATTTTTGTGTCTGAATTCATGAGTGATAGTGGTCTATAGCTAGAGGGTAAAATAGGGTCTTTGGTTTGAGGTGAAGGGAGATGGTTGCAGTATTCATGTTAGCTGGTAATATCATGTTTTGTTTAATTTATGATATCATTCTGTGAAAAAGTGGGGCTAAGATTGGCCAGAAATGTTTATAAAACTCGGCAGGGAATCCATCCGGGCCGGGAGCTTTATTGTTAAGCATGTGATTTAGGGCATTATAGAATTCTTCTTGCGATATTGGTTCGTCAAGTGTTTGTTTTTGCTCGTCGGTTAATTTTGGTAGATTGATATAATTCAGGAATTTATTAATGTCTTCTAATTTAGGTTCTTGATCTGTTGAATATACCTGTTCAAAAAAAAAAACTCGGAAAGTCTTGTTTATTTCTTCAGGTGTATGTACAATTTCTCCTGCTGAGTTTTTTATAACTGGAATTATTGTTTTTTCTTTATTTCGCTTAATGAGATTTGCCAAGTACTTTCCTGAGAATCCCAGAAAGGCTGAATATTTCAGAAGTAAAGATGGGCAGCAATTCACCACTCTGTGAAAGACTGTGTTGGGAAATAGTGCAAAAATTCAAGAACGACATTTCTGAACATAAAGTACAAGAGCTTGGGGATTTCATCACCTATGGTACATAATATCAGTAAAAGATTCAGAGAATCTTTCACATTCTCCATGTATTATAACAGAATGGCACTGCAGTTAAAGAGTCCAGGTGCTAAACTGGCCAGACCTGTCACCCACTGAAAACATTTGGCGCAATATGAAATGAAAAATATGACAAAGGACGAACTGTTGAACATTTTACTTTCAAAACTACAGTAATTGGTCTTCTCAGTTGCCAAACGCCTTAAGAGTGTCCATAAAAGAAGAGGTAATGCAACCATAAAAAACATACTCCTGTCTGAACCTTCTTAGAACCTGTTGCTTGCATCAAATTCAAAATGAGCATATATTAAAAAAAAAAAAAGTTCTATGAAATATAGTGTTTAAATGATTTGCACATCATTACATTCTGTTTTTATTTACATTTTGCACAGCGTTCCAGCCTTTTTGGAGGGGTTGTATACAAAATCATCACTTATGGGCTACTGTCTATTGGGAGGTGGCTGTCTCAAACCCTTACTCCAAAATTTCAAGTTGTGAAAACAATACTTACATATTTTGCATCTTTTTCATCTTTTAAAGTGAAGTTGAAAAATTCATTAAGTTTAAATTTTAAACCGAAAAACTTTATTTGGACATTTCTGTCCCACGTTTTCATATCAATACCGAAACACAAAGAGTTTAAGTCCATAGATGGAGCCTAATTTTAGCCACATCCCTGCATTTTAGAGCAGGAAGTGAGGCTGCATCCTTGTCCCTCATAGCCACATGGTGAGCAGTTCGATGCCATTGTTTTGAAGTAAATGTGTCCCAAATGTGTAAATCAGTGTGGAACATTAAGAATTAACACTACAGAAACACAGATTTTCTGCAGTTAGCAGAGGTGAGAACAAGTCACTAAGTAGCAAGTAAGTCTCAAGTCTTCATACTCAAGTCCCGAGTCAAGGAAATGTCGTGTCCCAATTCAGGTTCCGAGTCAGTCAAGTATGTATCTTTGCAGACCGGAGACCAGCAAGGGGGGAGGGACTTACACCGCAAGTGGGTGGATACCAGCAAGTGGGAGGTTTTTGTGCCACTATAGAGCTTTTTACCGAAACAGCCAAAACCATAGAATTTCTTTATGTGGAAACAAGCATTGCTGAAGGAAGCAGCTACGAAGATTTCATTGCACATCCGTTAAGGCACTGTAGTGTCTGTTTTAAAATTGTCTGTTACTTTATAAATAGTAAAAAAGCAGAATACATGTCTTTTCTCACCATGTGGGCTCTGTCATTTTTAATAGTAAATTATTTTGTTTGCAGTAACATTTGTGTGCTTTGTAAAAGCAAAATTTATTGTAGATGGGTATATCTGAGTAGAGGTTAATTTATTAAGTTTGATGTTTGCACTGGTATGTATTAGGTCTACCTACGTTGCACATGCATCTGACTTAGAAACACCTACCAACATATCACAAATGTCTTAACTGGAAAATGCTACACTAATATAAATAATCATTACTATATTTGTAAAGAATTTGATATTAATACTTCTAAACATGTGAGAACCTATTGTCTTTTTTTTCTACCCCTCAACAAAAGGAAGTTCACTTTGAATCCTCAGTGATATTTACTCATGGTGAGGGGCATTTCAAGTGGTCAGAATATATTCAAATGTTTACCCTCATTATTTTCCATAATAATTTTCATTGATCTCACCACATACAATGATAATGTTTATTCAAAATCACATGAAAACACTCAATAGTCTTATGTAGTTTTTAAATGTACAACAATGTTAATGCTAAAAACAAAAACAGAAATTATGTGGACATGCAAGCCTCTGTATTTGTAAAAAAAACAAAACAAAAAAACAATACAATTACTCAGTCACTAGAAATAGTAATATACAACAAAGCACCTGCTTTAAATATAAAGATGTGGTAATTGCAGACATAAGAGACCAACAAATCTGTGAGTTAAAAAAATAACTTGTGGAAATTAATATTATTTCTTCAGTTGTTTATCGACATTTAAAGAACAGTCTGAAACAAAAGCTCAGGCAGTGCGTGGTGAGGGGCACTGCAGTCCAGTGTCCATAACTCAGGCAGTCCGTGGCAAGGGGCACTGTGTAACAGTGAACATTGCGTTGATCCAGAGCTTCTGCTCGTCAAGGCAGGCTTGCAAAAACAGCTCCATATCCTCTCTGTATTCAAAAATAAAGGATTCTTTGGCCTCTGGGCCATCTCCTTTCAAGACTTCACTGAGGGCTTTCTGTCGGACCTCCTCTGTCATACACAAAAATCTTGGCTCAATCACATGCCGATGGAACAGTGTCCGATTTCTGACTTTCTGTTGGAGTGGGCTGTGACAGGTTTACCTGATCTTGAGCTGAGATGGGCTGTGACAGGTTTACCTGATCTTGAGCTGAGATTGGCTGTGACAGGTTTACCTGATCTTGTGCTGAGATGGGCTGTGACAGGTTTACCTGATCTTGTGCTGAGATGGGCTGTGGCAGGTTTCCCTGATCTTGTGCTGGAGTGGGCTATGGCAGGTTTCCCTGATCTTGAGATAAGGTGGGTTGGGACAGGATTGCCTGTGGCAGGTCCTTACATTCTTTGACTGGTGTAGATTGTTGCAAGTCCCTCTGTTCTTGTTTAAGGATGCGTTTTGTGAAGTCTGTTATTCTTATAACTGTTTGGCCACAGCTATGACAATGGTAGTGTGACTTTTCACGGCAGGCAAGGTGATATTTGAAGATTCTGAATTCTAAAATGAGTAACGCAGAAAGTGTCAACAATCATACAACTTTCTAATGTAAGCATTTAACTAGACAATAAACAATCTATGATAAATATATCAGACAACTGAATAATCATTTAGTTGTGTAATATAAATGTTTAAATCTTTAATTCGCATAAGTAAGTAATTTACTTACGCCCATGAAAAACCACCCAGGACATGTGAGACTGAAGTCACTTTTTGGACACAGACGGCAGTGAAAGTTGCTGGTCACTGGTATGCCACTGCAAGTCACTGGTATGCCTCAATGGTCTCAGACAAGTGTTGCACGGAGCAATGAACCTGAAAATGACAATTAAAGAATATACCTAGAGCTAAAATCTTACACTGGGGTGCAGCCAGCAATGCATATCATCATGTTGACTAATATGGTCACTGTTCTGAGACATTACAAGCTTTTCTTTAGTAGTTATGTAGCTAAAGTATTCGTAATTGGTGTGGTGTTTTACACCTGCCATTAAAACTTGTCTTTAATGGGGTCGGTAATAACTAATGCATGTTTACACCTGGCATGGAGGCATGCAATTAAAAAGATAGTCAATGATTTATTTAGATACAAGACATGCTCACGTCTGCTTTTAGTTTTTTGTTAGTACACAGACAAACAGCTTAAATGGCTTTTTAATAAACTCAACATGGAACTTGCTTTACCATATCTAGCTAAATGAGCAAATGGCTATATTCCACTGAGAGTGTTGTTGTAATTAATTTGCTAACATTAATCTATGGTTATCTGCTTGCGTCCGTCAACTTTTGACATGGCTTTTAATGAGAAATTACCCGATGACCCGAACTGGAGACACTTCCCAAAGCTGACAACATGAAAAAAATCTTAAAACTAACTTTAGCTACGTTCTATCATGCAAGCCTGCGAAATTAGCTGGCCAGCTACACTAGCTACAGGTTAACATTACCACTAACCTAATATTAACACACACAGCTAACACATAAAAAACGAAATACTGATTGTACATTACACACTGTATACACAGGTGACATAAAAAGTATTTTAGCTGTGTAGTCATAAGTCTTGCCTGTGTGCAATTTTACTTGCTACTTATGGTCAACAATTGACATTTTAACACAGGACGAACGAAAACACATTGAACATGCTGAAAATAGCCGTAATCTGCGATGTGCTAATGCATTGGCATGCCCCTTGGTGTAATGTCCAGCCCACTTGGAGCCAGTCCTGCGTATTTGGAGCTGTACCGCCCATTTGAACCTAGCTCCAGTCTGCAGTGATACCCATCAGTATAGGCGACCCTTAAGTCGAGTCCCAAGTCAGTAGTCCTAATCTTCAAGTCCTACACAAGTCAGTCTGCATTCTTCAGCTAATTTAAGGCCACAACACTGAATAATGGTAACAGTACATTAGCAGTGTATGGCTATATATTAATTTTTTATTATTATTATTTTACCCTTCAACTAAAATACAAAATTTAGACGACAACAGAAACCAAAATGACCAACCTGAACAAAGTTTACAGAAAAGAGCAAAGTGATGGTGAACGTACGAAGCTTAAGTTGCCAAATTCTTACTTGAATTTTCCGTTCCACAGTCAGGCACTGAAATGTAAATGTGTTTCCAGCTTATGGAGGCGAATTTGAGCGCTAACACTCTCTTGTCTTCTGATATAAAATAAGCTGAGAATCAGCACAGTAACAGACATTTGATGAGGTTGCTGTTTATTCAATTTACAGAAGGAAACAAATCAATAAACATGAAAAATAATCAACTGTGTGGAGTCCCGTCTGTAGTCAGACTCTGTTTCTTCCACTTTGAATCTTTCCAAGTCATTCTGGGTCATGACGCTCAAGTCTGAGCCAGAGTCCAAGTCACTGGTGTTCAAGTAAAAGTTGAGTCCTTTCTTGAAAGAAAGTCATTCTTGATTTTCTTGAGTCAAGTCTAAAGTCATCAAATGTGACTTGAGTCAGACTCATATGATTCAAGTCCGCACCTCTGGCAGTTAGGTAAACTTTTTTTAATAAAAATATTATGATTTTATGTGTGTACAACTGTTTAAAGCTGTGCTTCCTAGTCATGTAATGGCTAGTGTTTGTGAATTCTGCTCAGCATCAGTAAAAACTGTCACTACTAAATTATTTGGTAATGTTTTCATAGTGTTATGATTATTAGTGCCAAAAGGAAAAGGCCAATGTTTTGTTTTGATAAAAATAAACATAATAAAGTTACAGAGTCACTCAAAAGGATTTTAATCTAAAGTGCAAGTCAGTTTAAACACATCGTAACATGATCATTGAGAATATCTAAAGAGTGACTTTTTTTTACTGTGGAAACTAATCCTCTTGAATAGTTTATAAAATGAGATCCATAATTTTATTTTTTTTTTTTTCGTTTGAATGAATCTATTTCTTTCAAGTTTTACTGCTACCCTCTTAAAATCCCATGTTTTTTATATTCTAAGGCTTTTTATTGAGTAATTACATGGACTAGAAAGGATCTTGGCTGGGTTAGTCGCTCTCTCCATGGCAACCATAGAGCCAGAACTGGAGCCATCCTCTGCAATGTCCATTATGACATCATTCCATTCCTTTATAGCATCATTCCCAAATTTGCATATAGAACACAGCAGAAGTGAATCTAACAACACTTTTCTCATTCAGTGTCTTATTTGACTGACTTTCACCTGTGAAATTTGATTCTACGTGTTGAAGCACCTTTGTAAGGACCATGTCTGTGTATTTTCTGCGTTCCAGGAAAACAAAGAGTGAGTTTTGCCTGAAGGGTTTTTATCTCACACGATAATTACTTAAAAAAATTCTCAGTAATGAACTTTCTACAATAATTAAAAAACTTATTACAGAAGATGAAGCATAGCAATGTTTATGTAGTTGGACGATTCATTAAAGAATGGAAAAGCTCTGAAATATTTACTTTAAGTGGTTTAAACTTTATAATGAAGAGGTAAATTTAAGAAATGAGTCATGAATCAGATTTTATTCTGTTATAAGTCAGGAGCCTAAATGTGCTCATGTTTTACAGCTGTGAGACAATTAAAAAAATCTATTTTTCTTTGTTTCAAGCTGTTTTAATACATGAATGAGGCAATCTGCCAAAAGGCAGATACAGGTTCTGTAGTTAAGAGACATAACTAGAGCTCATGGATAGCTAGAGTCAAAAATTCAAATGGCCTTTTACTGTACATAATGTTCTACATAACCATGCAGCCTATGACTGAAACACAAACGCTTTTTCTTGGGCATTTAATATGTTTTGAAAGTAGAAGCCATAATGTGTGAAGGCAGATTTTCAGATCTTTTTGCTTTGCAGGGGCAAATTCAGACGACATAGAGCCCCAAGTGGACCACAGCGGTCATGACTGCACCTGCCTCGGCCCGAGAGGAAAGAGGAAGAAGAGCAGCAGCAGGCCGTCCCAAAGAAAGAGACAGAGAGTGGAGGCGGAGGAGACAGAAAAAGAAGAGCAGCAGGTTGTAACAACCACTGCAAATAGTGAGGAAGGGCAGCGGAGCTCTTGTGAGTCATCCAGTGTGTCCAGTGATGATGTTTCATCTGAAGGACAGAGTGAGACAGATCGCAAACCCGAGGAGTCACAGAGTGACCACAAGTCACAGAGTGACCACAGGGACAGCAGGGACAAAGAACTTGACAATCACAAAATATTGAAGGGTGTGTAACATGACATTAGAACCACACACAGGCACACACACACACACACACACACACATACACACACAGTGCATCCATTGATTAGTTAACTTTCTATTGTCCTTGCAGAGGAGCTGGATCGTAAGTATGTGCAGCAGGACCGTCTGGGTGAGGGAGGATTCGGCTCAGTGTACGCCGGCTACCGCAGAGACGACCTGCTACCTGTAACTAACACACACACACTTCTACAACTTCTGCAGCTGTTGTATAGATGCTTGTGAGATGGAGAAAAAAACAAAGACCACTTGTTAATACTGTGACAGTAAAAATAGTGTTTAGTTACTGATTTAAAAGCATTCACCACATAACAGTAATGTGTTTAATCCAACTTTTCTTTATCTTGCAGGTGGCTATTAAACACATCCCCAAAAACAAAGTGAAACGCACCAATGTGGTAAGCATACGCGCGCACACAAACACACACACACACATACACACACAAAAAAACATTACCACATTACCAAACTAAAAAGCATTTCCAAATGAAGAATTGTTAAACCAAACATTTTGTTAGCATTAAATCTAGAACCATTGTTACTATGGCGAGTGAGTTTGCAGCCAACTAGTGCTGGAGTCACCAGTCAACAAGGGATCCCCCAAATAGCAGGGGGTATTTCACACACATGCCTGCTTACCTACTGTAGGAGCAACACAATAGTCTTGAGAGTGAGATCTTTTGGTTTAAAGACTAGACTGTAGACTAAAGACTGTATGACATATTTGAGTAATGCATACTGGGTATTGTAGTGATATCACATCAATAGATACAAGGAAACAATATTTTGGAACCAATGAGGGATTCAGTGCTGAACTGCAGAATATTACATAGCATGATAACAAATTCCACACTAAACTGTAAAAGTCTCTAACTGAACACCTGCAAGGTGGATCTACAAGACAGAAGTTTTGTTGAGGTCTGAAGGAGGACTATGTGTAATAATGTGTTCTGTTATAGATCTTGGATGGAGAACAGAAAGAATACCCACTGGAAGTGGTGCTGTTGGCAATGGTGGGGGAAGATGATGCCGGACAGACACAAGGCGCTTCTGTGGTGATGCTGGACTGGTATGAGCTGCAGGATGAGCTGGTGATTGTGATGGAGCGGCCAGTGCCCTCAAAGGACCTGCTAGACTACGTCAAAGAAAGTGGAGGTTACTTACGAGAAGAGAAAGCAAAGGTGATGATGCTCCTGAAAGACACTCCCTTGCCTACTGAGCCTGGTTTTAATTTAAGCTACACCAATGAAAATAAGAATCTGTATTATTTCTATTTGTAGTTATATTGCTTTAGTTATCATCAACTTTAATAAAGAAAACCTGCACTTCCATTCTGCCTCCAACATTATACACGGGTTTCTGACACACAGTTATCTATAAAACCGGACAAAAGTACAGGCAAAATTCAGTTTTCAGGATGGCTCCTCCTAGTGTTCATAGCTTTGAAATGTACTTTTGTCTATTTTAATAGATAGCAGTTTGTTATACAGTGTCAGAAACATCATAAGCAAGTCTGGCGTACAAGCATATCGAACTGAACCAAGCTATGAATTTTTTGATGACCTTCTAACAAAAACGTGCTGCTTTTATTGTATTAACTCCATCCTCTTTCATACTGTAGGTAATCCTGAGGCAGCTAGTGGAGGGTATGATCGACATCCACTCTAAAGAGGTCCTGCACCGAGACATTAAGCCAGACAACATTCTGATACACATGGACCCTGAGGGTCTGCATGTGCGTGTTGTGGACTTCGGCTGTGGCGCCTACTTGCAGGAAGACCCCTACACCTACTTTTGGGGTATGGATTCACAGTAAACACTGACAAAACTGTATTTTAGGTATATTCTTCAACACTCAGCTTCATGTTCATCAACTGCCATCTTTGGTTTGAAGAGTTTGTCTACATAATGATTTTATGAACATAATGACACATAATGATTTATAACGATTATAACTTATACAACATATGTTTAAACATTATCATTGGATATCAGCCTCCAAACGGAATTTTTCAATGTATTCAATTTTTCAAGTATTTTTGACCAAAAAAAGTGATTATATGATGATAATTTTCTGTTATTATCTATTTATAACAAATGTTTTGTCACTTTGTCTGCCTTCAGCTTTGATCATCATTTATAGAAGTGTATTTTAGAATTTTGAAAGTTTGTACAGCTTGCTAGTTATATGAAACATGAAATTACACAGGGTTATCATATTAGACTTACCATATAAAACTGATTTTATGTAGTACAAAGAACTCTTATATACTCCAAAGAAGCCTTTTACTCTACAAGAGCCTTTATATGCTCCAAAGACGCCTTTATGGCTCCTGTATTATTGAAAAGGTTGATTGTGAAGTTTTGAACAGTAGTGTTTATAGTAAAGTCCACACGTGTCCACTCACTGTCATTGTTGTATTTTAAAGGAACGGCTGAATACGCTCCTCCTGAGTGGTTCCTCCAGAGGTCCTACCAGGCCGAGCCGTGCACAGTGTGGCAGATTGGAGTTGTGCTGTTCTTCATGCTGATTGGACAGCACCTCTTCAACACCTCTGAAGAAATCATTAGTAAGGAGCCCTACATACGATACCCGCTGTCCAAAGGTGAGTGTGGACACACAGTTGTCTGCAAAGCGTTCTCTGTGCATTTATTGTCCAAACGTCTGTGTGTGCGTTAGGGGTGGGAATCTCTAGGCACCTCACGATTCAATTCAATTATGATTCAGAGGGCTGCGATGCGATTATAACAATTATCGATGCATCTTGATGCAACCTTTTTTTCTATACAGGATTTCTTTTTTTTCTCACTGTGTGAGGACTTGGTAATGTTAAAGCAAAGTATTTGTAATGATCCATAATGAATTTATTTCCAATATCGTTTCTTAATAAAACAAACAGAAGTGATGTGGCAAGTGAACTGGAAGACTCTCCTTGACTGCGCTTCTTTGGAGCACATGAGATGCAGGCTGCCACTCATCTGCGCAGTAACAGTGAAATTAGATTCTATGGCAGTGGCTGTCCATGCAGCAGATTACAGCTATCCTAAGCGTTTTCCTGAGTTTGTAATTCACCTCCGAGTTTGACATCGCTTGCTCGATAGTGCTCTGGTTGGCAGCAAGTACAACCGGATGGGAAACCGGTGGAAACATGGTTTCTCATGTTTGTCGTTTCCAAAATATTTTAGTTTAGTGTGACACAATTTGCATATAGTGTGGCTCTTGTCCAGGTCCTTTTTCCCCTTCAACTTCATAGGAGCCAATTGCTTCCATACGCTAGTTCAGCAACATGTGGATCTTTTACTGTCCTGATAAAAATAATCCTCCTTTGCAGTAAAATAAAGCTCTGCTGATCGTTCTAACGCTGTTTTAACAATAGATGGTATTAAACGCTGCTAATTCACCACCCTATAACCCTGCAGGCTGGCGTGCAGACTGCAAGTCACATAGCTACGCACAGTCTCGCCTCGCTAGTAGCTAACGAAAAGACAAAAAGACAGATTTAAGATTCTGAGACAAATGGACTTATTCGCATTTATAAGCAGCGCAGTTGGTCTCCTGGTACATTCAATCTGCAACAAGAGACTGTCAAACGCTAAAAAGTCGCAAAGCTGAAGTCAGCTTCTCTTTCGAATTGTCCCATTCCACCTTAAATGGTGCTGCATTTACATTCTGGCGCCTCAGGCACCATTTAAGGTGGAACGGGACAATTCTAAAAAGAAGCTGGCGAATGAGAAGCGACTTCAGCTTTGTAAAACAGTCGAACATTGAGAAACATTTTATAAGAAACTGATCTATTTTTGAAGAAAACTTTTCTGGCGGAGAAGGGAGGAAAGCGGCTATAGCTAAAGCTTAAAGCAGAGCGAAGTAAGTCATTTTTTTAGTCTATACTAGGACATTAGCACATACTGAGACATACTGGATATTAAATGTTGTGGCTCCCAAGGTGGTTTGATTTTTGTTGAAAGGACAAAATGTCTCTTCTTAACATTTGGGTTGTCGACTCCTGATCACAATCCTGACCTAACCCGGCTTTTAAATGCAGAGGGTGCCGGTCAGATTTCTCACTCATCCATGTGTGTTTTGTTATGTGCACCTCACAGAGTGTCCGGACGCTGCACTTGCGCACTTCTAGGTTCCGCCTTTTGCATAGCATCAATATTACGTTATACAATAAATATTTAGAAAATCGATTTTTAACATTTGTGAATCGATTTAGAATCATCCACGTCTGCATCGCGATGCATCTAAGAATCGATTTTTTCCCGCACCCCTAGTGTGTGTGTTCACATACATCTACAAAGATACACAACCTTTTAAAAATTTGGAATTACTTGCACTATTAACATTTTTCATCATTTTATGCATAATATAAACTCATACTGTGGATTTAAATCTTTTAAATCATTTCATATTTTAAGAATTATTTAAACAAGAAATTATTAAATGATAAATAATATACTGTAATTTTCTGTTTATAGTCATTTCTACAGTGTTTACAAAATATCATTTAATATGTAGTTTACAACATTTTAGTAATTCCAAACTTGTAATGTGAAGTCACATTATATTTGTATATAACAGGACATTAAAAATGCACAAGTAGAAATACCTTCACCAGAGAGAACCAGTTAAGCTTGTGTCCAGAAATTCTCTCTCTCTGTCTCTCTCTCACACAAACACACAGTTCTGACCAAGCGTATCTCTATGTCTCTGCAGAGTGTGAGGATCTGTTGAGGAGCTGTTTGGACAAGCGGTCTCAAAGCAGACCCTCTCTCCAAGACATACTGCAGCACCCCTGGCTACAGTGACCCCCACGGACCAGCTGATATATTTTGATGAATCTTCTTTTAATGCTTTTATTTCAGTACCCTTAATTTGTTACTCTTAATTTAGCAATATTAACTCAGCAACCTTAATTTAGTTCTTTGATTTCAGTACCCTCAGTGCCATTCTTTCCGTCGCAGCTCTTCCAGGGCATGGCAAAGCTGACCCACAGTGCGCCTTCCATGCCCTTCGCCACCCACCACTGACGCTTACATGAACGCTGCTTGTGTCCGGTGGAACCACGCCTCCACTGCTGGTAACTGACCTGAGCTGGACGGTGGTTAATGTGTGTAAGCACACCTAGTTGCAGTGAGAATATCAGAGATCCTGTGATGGCAAGTTCGGTGAGCCGTGTGCGTCCACGCTGCACTGGACACACCACGCCCAAACCTCCCAGCCTGCATCCGATTACCTGCCGGCTCATTTTCTCTCTCTGCAGTCCTCGGTCAACAACTGCTCCGCCGCTTGCTGCGATGCCTCCACACTCCACTTCAAATCATTCATGAAGAGCCCTACATAGGAGACCAACTGTCCCAAGGTGAGTGTGGACAGACAGTAGTCTGCAGAGTCTTCCCTGTGCAGTTATTGTCCAATATTGTGTGTGTGTGTGTGTTTGTGTGTGTGTGTTCACATACAGTCATCAACAAAGACACACAACTCTTTTAATTTAGAATCAGTTTAGAATTACTTGCAATATTAACATTTTTTTATTTCATATACAGTAATAACTCACACAGTGTAGAAGTGTACCAAATATATTTTGGTAAGCACCTTCAGCCACAAAGAACTGATTCACAGTTCTGACCAATGGTGTCTCTGTGTCTCTGCAGAGTGTGAGGATCTGTTGAGGAGCTGTCTGGAGAAGCGGCCTCGAAGCAGACCCTCCCTCCACGACATACTGCAGCATTTCCCTGGCTACAGTGACCCCCACCAACCCATTTTTTTAATAGCCTGTTTTAAAATCTTTATTTTAGTTCCCTTAATTTTTTCTATTAACTTACTATCCTTTGTTTTGTACTCTTCATTTAGTACTTTTATTTTAGGACCACTCATTTAAGACCCTTATACCCAAAATGTAATATCCTTATTTTTATACCCTTTGTTTGATGCCCTTATTTTAGTTTGCTTTAATTTAGTACCCTTATGTTTTACCCTTAATTTAGTACCGTTTTTATTACCCTCAATTTCATTCTTTTATTTTAATATTCTTAATGTAGTACCCTTAAATTTAGTGAACCTAATCTAGTAATCTTATTTTATTTTCCTTCTTTCCTACTTTCCTGCTACAACTTATACACAAATAAAAAATGTACATATGATTTAACATCATGACTCAGTTTGTCTTTGTAATGAGCAGTGGAACTCTAGGGAGGCCTTGGCTGGCTGAGAAAATCACAAATGGGTGTGATCCAGAACTTTTTTCAACACTTCCAAAGTTCAGTCTTAGAAGTTGGTTTCATTTTCTGCTTTTCACAGCCCAAGTAATACAGGTCAGAGCTCATGCTGCCCTTATTGAGAGCTTCTCGTGGCTCCCGTTAGCATTTGGTGTTCAGTTGCTGGCGCCATGCCACCTCTTGTGGCTCTCACCGCCATATATAAGGTAAAGTCTGGCAACTGACAGAACTTTAATTGATGGAAAAAGTAGAGGTTTTACAGTAGTCATACACCTCAGGCCTCCAACCCTTCCCATCACACACACACACACACACACACACACATACACGCACACACACAGTAAATCTTTTGTCGTTATTTTGAGGGACATTATTTTGCTCACCTTCTCTTTGGACATTATTTTGAGGGACATTATTATGCATATTCTCTCTTTCATCATTATTTGGGGCAACATCTATCTGCAATACACAAAGTCTAAATTTCCTAAAGCAATAGACACAGATGTTTTTCAGTTGGTCGATCCTCTCGAACACACCACCTTCTGCCTCATACTCTTCCTGGACTGGATCCTGGACTGTTTCTTGGTACACTATGTTGCTGACGACTTCAAAAAATGTCTGAGCACAGAGCAAGTGATTGGAAATACAATAATAAGAAAAGAAGAACAATTAAAAATGAACTACCTGAATGTGTTGGAGTAATTACAGAAACAAGAACCCCACTGTTAAAATCCTCACCGGGATTTACCTTTACAGTTCCTTCATCATCATCATCACCTCAATATAAACAAAAATCATGGATGTGTGTTAAAGAAAGTGTTTTAAAACAGAAAACAATTGCAATCTGCGTTAATCACTTAAAGATGTTTAAACGGATGTGCGAGGCGGAGGTGCCGAGGGGCTGCAGCAGCTCCAGATTCAGGACTGCAACCACAAAAAATAACGATAATAATGAAAGGTTTTAAACTTTATCATATTTTGAGCGTAGTAAAGACCCATGTGTTCTTATTTTAGAATTTGTATTGCATTTCATTTACATTTAAAAATCTAGATTTTTAAAATCATTAACACGCATTTTCATTACAGTGAGCTGACAGCTGTAAAGACAAGAGTTCCATAAAGAACCATGAGCCAGTCCAGAACCATTTGCATGCTTTAAAGTTTCTTTGCACGGTGAAATGGTTCTACAAATTTATGAAAAGTGTGTTGTTTATGGTTCTATGTAGCATCAAAAAGGGCTTCTTCTGTTGTTGAATGCTTGACATCATAACAACAGCAGAACCCTTTTTGGTGCTATATAGAAAGGTTCTATATAAAACCATAGACAACACATTGCTCATCAATCAGTAGAACCATTTCAACATGCAAAGTATGAAATGGTTTTTAGAGTGTTTGCGGTTCGATATAGAACCATTGTCTCTAGCAATAAACCCTTTGAAGAACCATTAGCATTAGTGACCATTGGACTCCACCAGGAACCAGCAGTATCTTTGAATGGTTTCTGTGATGTTTTTCAGCAGTTTTCAACAATCTGTTTGGTTGCCACTCAGCTCATTTGCATAAAGTTGGTCCAGGGCGAAAGAGCAGAGTGATGATGTGTGTTAGTGGTTTGAGGTGTCAGTTATATGTAAATACTGTCATCTGACTGTATGACACATTCTGATGTACATTGGCCAAAATAAATAAATAAATAAATAAGTAAAAAAGGCGAATCATTTTGCATGACGTCACCGTTCACATCACATATATGCTACTTAAAATATCAGCATCCCCAACTTAAAATACCTTCCTGCATCCCTGTGTTTAAAATTCAGTAGCGAACCCATACTGCTGTGCGTAGCCCCATTGAAAGACACATTTAACATGTAGAATGAGCTGCATGCTAGCAATGACTGTCTATAGCTGTCTAGTTGACGGGAAACGGTACATCATTAACTGTAGTTGTACAGAATGTCATGGTAATTCAGGTGCTCGGTGTAAGAGATCACAGTATTTCCTCAAATGATCATTCATGTGATGCGCGGATAGATGACAAATACTGTGCTCATGCTTACAGTCTTTTATATTACGTCACTAACATCATTTGTAGATCAGCATTGTAAATAGGATCTTATAGGGTCCAGCACAAAAAACAAACAACAAAAAACAGAGAATTAAAAACATAAAAATGACAATTAAATTTACTTGTTTATTCTCTATTGTTCTCAGACCAGCTGATGCTCGCAAGGCATGCACCTCCACCCACCAGCATCTAATATCAACCTATAGGTTTATGTTACTTGTTTGAATCACAATAATTACACGTCATATTGAGCACAAAAGTCTTGAAGAAGTCTTCAAGTTCATCGATTCGAGTGCCACTATGCCACAGGCGCAAAGGTCAGCATTCAGCATCGGAGCACAGATCTACGTAACTAAAGCTAAACAACTGACATCATTCAGTAAAACATCCCGTATTATATTCAGTTTATTTCGCTATTATTTTCTTGAGCTGTATGGTGAGTAATGATTTCAGTGAAAAGGTCTCAGAAAATGTTTTGTGCAACCCAAAATATCACAAAACAAGTTCAATCAAAATCTGAAAAAGCTTGTGAGTCAATCAATCAATCAACCTTTATTCAACCTCAGAGAACATTAAGGGTGACCTTCATTTATAATGTTGCCGAGTTGTGCAAAATGTAAATAAAAACAAAATGCAATGATGTGCAAATTATTTTAAGCCTATATTTTATTGAAAAGAGTACAAAGATAACAAATCAAATGTTGAAACTGAGAAATTTTATAGATTTTTGAAACATATATGCCCATTTTGAATTTGATGCCAACAACATGTTGGAAGGGGGGGGAAAACACCTGGTGGTTGATTGACAACAGGTCAATAAGATGATTGGATATAAAAAAGCATCCCAGAGAGGCGGAGTCTTTCAGAAGTAAAGATGGGGAGGGGTTCAACACTCTGTGAAAGACTGCAGGAGCAAATAGTGCAACAATTGAAGAATAATGTTTCCTAACATAAAATAGCAAAGAACTTTTGCTTTTCATCATCTACAGTACATACTATCATTAAGATAGATTGACATCATAAATAGATAGAGAATCTGGAGGAATCTCTGTATGCAAGGGACAAGGCCAAAAACCAATATTTGCTGGCCATGATCTTTGGGCCCTCAGGCGGCACTTTATGAAAACCACTGTCTGTAAACACAGACAGCCCTGCATCCACAAATGCTAATTGACACTTTAAAACGCAAAGAAGAAAAACAGGATCCAGAAATGCTGCCACCTCCTCTGGGCCCAAGCTCATTTAGAATTGACTGAGAGGAAGTGGAAACGTGTTCTGTGGTCCGATGAATCAACATTTGCAATTATTTTTGGAAATCATGGACACTGTGTCCTCCGGGCTAAAGACTACTCAGCTTGTTATCAGTGCACAGTTCAAAAGCCAGTATTCATGATGGCATAGGGGTGCATTAGTACATGGCATGGGTGACATGCACATCTGTGAAGGCACCATTAATGCTGAACAATATTTACATGTTTTGGCAACACGTGTTGCCATCCAGATGACGTCTTTTTCAGGGAAGGCCTTGATTATTTCATCAAGACAATGTCAAAGCACATTCTGCATGTGTTGCAACAGCATTGCTGCATATTAAAAGAGTCCAGGTGCTAAACTGGCCTGACTGCAGTCCAGAACTGTCACCACTAAAAACATTTGGCACATTATGAAATTAAAAATATGACAAAGGAGACCCCGAAACTGTTGAGCAGCTAAAATCCTATATCAAACAAGAATGCGAAAACATTTAACATCTCCTCAGTTTCCAAAGCCTTACAAAGTGTTGTTAAAAGAAGAGGTGATGAAACACAGTGGTAAACATGCCCCCGTCACAACTTTTTTGGAAGGTGTTGTTGGCATTGAATTCAAAATGGGCAAATATTTTTTCAAAAAACAAAAAAAATTCTTAGTTTCAACATCTGAAATGGTGTCTGTACTATTTTCAATGATATATAGGGTTTAAATGATTGGCACATCATTGCATTTTGTTTTTATTTACATTTTGCACAGCGTCCCAGCCTTTTTGGGAAATGGGGTTATAGATTAAGCAATAGGAAATTGCAATGGATGTGACTCATAGCCCCACACCCTTTTGTGTTATTTAAAACACCCACACACACACACACACACACACACACATCCACACACATCCTCTAAACAGCTCATCCTTCTGGATCGCGATGGGGAGCTGGAGCCTATCCCAGCTGTCATTGAATTGTCCTCTCTTTTATATTTTTTTTTCATACTTTTCTGAGATTTATATTTGTTTGTTATTACTTGGGCTTAGCTCTTTTTTATTTCTACCTTTTGTTTAATCCTATAATCTTTACACTGTACCAATGAAATTTGTCATACACACACACACACACACACACACACACACATTTTATGCTGTCAGAACATAACACAAAAACAAAAAACTATTGTTTTAGTTTTTGACATAATTTGAAAATACCTGTTGCCCTTCACATTGTGTGTGAACCTCATGAAGAATAGATCAAAAGGAATGGCCCAAAATTACTTGGGCAAAAAGTCTAGTTATATATATATATATATATATATATATATATGTGCACATAAATGTTACATTGGTATTGAAGTTTGTGACATTAAAATACTTATTTTAAACCATTTTCTATGCTTAGGCAGTTGGGGCCCCCCCAAAAAAGTCATACTTAGAGCCCTCATATTCATACTTCAGCTGAACCCACTCTCTCTGTTTTTAAGGGCCCAGGAGCACAGTGTTAGACAGTATACTTCTTAAATGAGCTTTCCATCAAGTATAAACCATACCCTTTTTCTATTACTGTGAAGTCGTATTAAAGCGATTCATCCAGCAGTTCTGCAGCAGTCTCTAAGTAGACGAAAAGAAAATTCATTTATTTAACAGAAGGTGGCGCCATATGTCTGGAGTACGTGGTTACGAGGCTTTTCTGTAGCTTGGTATGAAGTGAGGGTAGTATTGTCTTTGCATATGGAAAGTTCTTCCTGTAGTTAATCTGTTCAGTCCTTCTTCTTCGTTACTGGAGCTCAGATGCACATTGAGATGCACAATGGCATGCCAAAAGAAAGCCTCAGGTAATTAACAAATTCTGTTTTCTTCTCTCATATTGCTCTTATCTTGCCTTGTCTTGTTTGTATTCTCTGTATACATGAGTATTTATCTCAACTGGGAAGTTAACGTAGCGTTGTGCTTTTCCCCTTAACACAGTCACTGAAAGACTGTTAGCTACTGGATGAATAAAGGGATTTGGAACCTGGAGCACTACATTTTACTTTCTTAAGTTTGCACACAGGCTACACACTGAAAATTATATTATTAGTTGTGGTTTTAGCCAATGATATTAGGAGCCATGATTAGGTTATTGACAAAACAGGGATAATGATTTTGTATTTTATACTTTCATTTGGCCATTTATGAGGGTATAAATGGTTACAGGAAATTCCAGCTGTGAATCATGTACAGCGCATTTGCAGACTGGGACACTGGGATCTACTCCCACACGATACACAAGGGAATGTAGGAAAATGAATCCTCTGTATGAGCTTTTGTACTGTAGTCTTGAAGTTCTTGTGCTGGTTACACCAGACTAACAAAGAAGTCTAATATTTATATAGAAACGCAGTTCTTAAAAAGTTTAATAAGTGTAGTATAGTTTTAAAGTGAACTCAGTATGAATGCAATCTTATGTAACACGTTTACATTTGATCTATTCGTGTGGTCAACACAGATTTGATTCCGGAGTACAAGATGGACTACAAGCAACGAGGAACAGCCCTCATCTTCAACCAGGAACGCTTTTTATGGAAGTTAAAACTGAGGGAACGTCATGGCACAGCTAAAGACAAAGAAGACCTCACTGAAAGGTGCACACACAAATTGGGTGAAAAATTAATTCAGCTACATGTTTTGTTGGTTTTCTAAGTAAAAGAAAAAAGAACACATGCTCCACATAGAAAAGACTTCAATTTGACATTTTTCTTCATAACATGAAATGCACACATAATATAAAAGTAAGCATAAGTGTAACTTTTATACAGACCACATTTTATGTTTTTCCAATATGTTAAATTCAGTAATAAACAAACAGTAATTGTGCCTGGTTGCGATTTTATAGACCAACTTGCAGAACAGATATGGACAGTGCTCAGAGATGGACAGTTTCTTTTCTAATACACAACTTTTGTTTCAGATTTCAACAGCTAGGGTTTCATGTGGAACCGTATAATGATTCAAACAAGAAGATCATGATGGACAAATTACGAAAAGGTACAACCTTTCAACGTTTGATCTGTGTATCTGCTCAAGCATTTCTGAGAAATGATTTATTTACTATAAATTCTCTGAAATGTGTCTCATCACAGCTGCTGAAGCTGACCATACAGATGCCGACTGCTTTGTGTGTATTTTCCTGAGTCATGGGGAAGATGGCCATGTCTTTGCCCGTGATGATAAGGTTGACATTAAGGAAATAACAGCACTCTTCAGGGGAGACCAGTGCAAAAGCCTTGTAGGAAAGCCCAAGATCTTCATCTTCCAGGTGACTCTCACATCATGTAACGACAACAGATATTAAAGTGTGTTGTAATTTTATTATCTGTCTTTTTGTGCATGAACAGTGTTGGGTTTAACATGGTACAACGTAATGTGTTAGAGAAATGTCATTACGTTTCTGTAACAAAGTAGTGAAACACATTTAAATCCTTCTCATCAAATCACTGAGGCTGCTACAGAGAAACTGTTTCTACTAAGTAGTTTATCCGTTTTCAGACAGCATTAATTGTTCATGTTTTTTAGTCACCATAACCAGTGGTAGAAACAACCAGGTTTTACAAGCGAGCTCTATGTTTTGTTTGTTTGTTTGTTTGTTTTTTGTGCATGCCTTAGATGCCTATTATGTGATCTAAACCAGGGTTTCTCAACCTTTGGGCCACGGGCCACCAGTATGAATGAACTCTAACAGCACTCTTTAAATCATAAAACCAAGCTTATTCCTCCTTTGTAAATGTAGGCATGCCGCGGTGACATCACCGACAATGCTGTGACTGGCATGTCCCAAGATGAGATGTCTAGTGAGGTGGAGGAGGACGCTGCCATTGTCTACACACTCCCAGCAGGGGCAGATTTCCTCATGTGCTACTGTGTAGCTGAGGGTGAGTGATAAAAAGTGTGCAGTTGGATGACAAAGGAAAAAAGCTGAATGAATGAGGTTATAAATAAATAAATGAGAATAACAATTAATAAACTCATTACAAAGAAGAACGATGGTTTGAGAGTTCAGTGGTTGTGAAATAGTTGTGGGAGAGCAGCGTGCAAGTTGGAAACATGCTATTGAGATGGTGTGTCCATTAGAACACAAGAGGGTCATTAAACATGCAGAGAGATATAGATAGTTGATCTGTATTGAACTTGATAACAGTGAATTAACAGAATATGGCACAGATTTCAGGTTGTTATCTACAATCCAGAATACATAAGAAATAAGTAAGAACACAGTTTACCAACAGGGATACAGACTTAGTAAAGGAAAAAGAAGGAGGACACAATATGAACATAAACAACTAACAGAAACAATAAACACAAACATGACAATAACAAAACATACAGGGTAAGGATGTGAAATCAATTACTTACAATAGAGGACTAACTAAATAAATAATCACACAAACTAGAAACTCAGGTTTGAAATGGATTTGGTTCATTTGAAGTGGAATGTTCAATACACTGATTCAGAGTTTGCATCAAATAAAAAAGTCATGTGACTAGCTTTAATTAGGGCTCATTTTGTCACAGTTTTGAAATGTTTCAAATGTTTTTTGTGTGTTTTGGTATATACTGTAGATAGAAAGAAGCATATAGTACACAAGAAGCACAAGCTGTTGATCTGGCCCAGGATAAGAGTCTCACAATCCTATGTCTGATCCCAGATTTATGAGTAGGTGCCAACATGATATTTCCTGATTTTCCAAATTCTTGCCAACCATAAAAGTGGTGTCCCTGTTTTTTCTGAAGAAAATTCCATTTTGTTGTCATTAGGCTATTATTTTGTTGCTAAACATTAACATAGTACGACAGAACAGATGTTTAATGTTTTTAATAAACATAACTGATTCATCTTATTGTTACTGAGTGTAGATAAAAGTTGAGTGTAGCTAATAAACTGACAACTCAGTGTAACTAACCCTATATAATACATTTTGTCCTTTGAATCTAGACTGAAACATCTTCTGAAGCGATGTATCTTTAAGTGATCCTATTCAAAAATGAATTCTAATGTTATTTCTTAATTGAACAGGATTCGCTGCCTTCCGCCACACAACGCTTGGCTCATTCTACATTCAAGACTTATGTGAAACCTTGCAAGAGCAAGGCTCAACTCTAGAGTTCACTGAGCTCTTGACCCTTGTGAACTTGAAGGTGTCCAGACGCACCCATGGAATCAAGAAACAGATGCCCTGCTTCACCTCCATGCTCACCAGGAAACTCTACTTCAGGCCCAAAAAGGAGTGAACAGTCAGACTCAAAAATATCTGAATCTTTAAGGTGGAAGTACTCAGGCCCAACTCTCCCAAAGAGAAGTAAACCATCAGACACGATGCTGTAAGATTTGTATAACGTACGGCATTTGATTCAATACATTTTCACATTTGTTACTCTTATGTGTCAGTTAACGTGTGTTTGTTTTCTCCCCCTCTTGTTCGTTTTTGTCACTTTTCTTGGCTGTCATTTTCCCTCGTATGGCTGTTTGGTGTTTAGCTCTAAAAGTCTTTGCACTGTGAAAAAGTGCAAATTCAAATCTAAAAAATATGTACTATTTTGTCCTGTTTAGGCTGCTTCCTCTTATCAGCACATCAATCACTGAAAGAATGAGGGCTGACAGAATTTGCACTGGAAGACTTCATCCTCCCAGTTTGCAGTTTTCCATGATGTCCAGCTCCAGACCCTGTCTTCTCCACCTACTGTCCAGTGGTGAATCTAGAAAGTTTTACCAGGGGTGGCAAAGGAGTGACAGAGAGTTATGGTAGGGCATGTACATGTTCACCCACATCTATTAGTACTATATAGTGAACTCTCCATGACCCTAACCTTAACCCCCTGTCATGGGCTGGAAGTTAGGGAACCTTGAGCAAGGCACCTAACCCCCAACTGCTCCCCAGGCGCTGTGGACAGGGCTGCTCACCGCTCTGGGCAAAAACTGAAAAACGTCAAAAATGGAGAAACGAGGTCTTCTTCCGACAGCAGCGATATGCTGAACATTATAATATACACTGAATAGGCATAACATTATGACTACCTCCTTGTTTCTACGCTCATTGTCCATTTTATCAGCTCCACTTACTATATAGGTGCACTTTGTACTTCTACAATTACAGACTGTAGTCCATCTGTTTCTCTGCATACTTTGTTAGCCCCCTTTTACCCTGTTCTTCAGTGGGCAGGACCCCCATGGACCCCCACAGATCAGGTACTATTTGGGTGGTGGATCATTCTCAGCACTGCAGTAGCACTGACATGGTGGTGGTGTGTTAGCATGTGTTGTGCTGATACAAGTGGATCAGACACAGCAGTGCTGTTGGAGTTTTTTGACACCTCAGTGTCACTGCTGTGTCAATAGCAGATGAGCTATTGTCTTTGACTTTACATCTACAAGGTGGACTGACAAGGTAGGAGTGTCTAATAGAATGGACAGTGAGTGGACACAGTGTTTAAAAACTCCAGCAGCACTGCTGTGTCTGATCCACTCAGACCAGCACAACACACACTAACACACCACCACCGCATCAGTGTTACTGCAGTGGTGAGAATGATCCACCATCCAAATAGTACCTGCTCTGTGAGGGTCCATGGGGGAGAAACAAGGAGGTGGTCATAATGTTATGCCTGATCAGTGTATATTATAATGTTCAGCATATCGCTGCTGTCGGAAGAAGACCTCGTTTCTCCATGTTTTTCAGTTTTTGCCCAGAGCGTCATAATGTTATGCCTGATCGGTGTAGGCTGCATATTAAAACTCCTGCTTACACTCTTCTTTTTTGTCCTGTTCCCATAAACAGATCTCTGATCTTTCTAACATAGATCACAAGCAGAATGACAGAGCTAATGCTACACTCCCATGCAAAGAAATGTGCAAAGCTCAAAATATTAATGGGTTTTACTAGGAATACATCAACACCAAAACTGGTATTGGGTATATACTGATACCATGGTCATTTACTTATACTCATAAAAATACACCGATACTAACACCCAATACCAGCCGATACCATGCGACATTAGTTGCGTCTATGCTGCCATGCTAATGAACAAATGACTCAAGCTGGAAGTGAATGAGGGTCTGCTCTCACAGCAGTGTTACTGACTCCATGGAGGTCAGATGCTTCCCCAATACAGGTAGCCAAACATAGGCTAGCAAAACGGAGGCAAAAAAAAAAGAAGCCAAATTTTCTACTATTTACGCTGAATTGTGAGGTATAAATGTTAATATGGTGATTTTTTGTAAAATAGGCTGTAAAGAGACCATGCACTGCTTAGTTTCTCAGCATGTTCATGTTCAGCATGCTCAGTACTTGGTGCACAGCCTGTTATTTTGAATGAAAATCTTTATTTGAAGACAGAGCGTTTCATGTAGCATGGGCCAGGTGTTTTCATACAGTGTGAATGTATTAATCTTAGGTTTTGTCCATGCTTGATGGTCTATTTAAATGTACAGTGTGAGTCACCAAAGAACAAGATTTCTAAAATCACACAGTGCATTTCAGGCTCTAGAGGACTTTTAACTACAGCTCAAGCAGCCATACAAAAGACTCAGAGAAGACATAAAACTGCACAAGTGAGCTCCTTGCATTAGCTTCGAATGGGATTCTTGTAGAGACTGTTGTTGAAACAAACAGATGAGGATCAAAACTATGAAACATACTGTACTCACAGCTGTACAGATGTGCTTTTCTCCACTGCTATTCTCTACTGCAGTGCTACTTGATTCAAGGTAACTAATGTAACATAGTTGACTAATACACATTTTAAAGCAGCTAGATTTTAATGATTTGACCATTAAGGTACACTGCTCTCATTTACACTAACAACTACTTAATTCTAAGTAGGTTATGGTTATGGTATTTTAACAGAATCTGTATCAGTGAGTACTAAAAAAAAAAATTGGGATCAATGCAACAGTAGTTTTTACTAATGGTTTTGGCCTGGTTAGAGTAGTAGAGCCCACCTTAAAAGGCAAAACAGCTTGTTTCATTCTGGGACCAAGTCATAGAGTTGGAAATGGGCATGTGAACTGCATCTGGGCTATGGAAACATAGCTTCTATGCAGACATCAGAGAACTTAAATTTAAAATACTGAATGAATGCATGTCGCCTAGCAACTTGTGAACGGTACAGTATTAATCACTTTTACTACACTGGCTGTGCAACTGCTTTATTGAATAGATGAAGTTAACTGATCCAGCTTAAGCCTGTTAAATGAGCAGAGAGCTGATGGGTGTTTTAATTCCTCTCATATTTGCACTGAGAGCAGAGAATTTTGTGTCCTTTTTGCAGGGAACTTAACCACACCCGTTAAAGTTTCCACAAGTCTCCTTAGACGCCTCCTGTGGTTGAGCGTGCAGTTCCATGTAAACATCTGAAAGATGGAATGTCACCCTTTCTCATTTAAAAGAGTTTAAAAAGTGAGAAAAAAAAGGGAGAAAAAAAAAAGTATTAGTTTAAGAAAACGTCCGTACAAAACAAGCTTACACCTCTTTGAAGTACATGTATCTTGGCTGGCGTTGTAGTTTAAATAATTACACAAGAAAGGAAAGTTCATGTTTTTTTTTTAATTGTTTAAAATATAAACTGTGAAACGGCTCATCCGTAATAATACAGATTTAAAACAATTTTCTTGCAGATTCTGATAATTATCCAGATTTTTTATGGTTTTCTTAAAGTGCACAGCCTGAAAATATTCCTCTTTGGACTGACAGTTGTTTAAAATGACCTTTAATAGCACAAAATTGTTCCCAAAGGCAAAATCCAAGTAATTAATGGACAGCATAAAATTAAGTTTATATTCTCTTCAAGATCAAGTAAAAATATGAAGCAGATTTTAAAAATGTATCATCAATTCCAATTCCATTCATCTAATTTTCAATCAATTTGCTTGATTAAAGTTAAAAACATGTCACTGTGGCCCAGGGGATAATCCCTCCATTTTGCCAATCTAAATCACAGCAAAATAACAAAATGAAAGCATGAACGGTGTAAAATTCAGGGTAAGTGCTTTATTTCAGTATGTAGATGCTCCAAATAAGGAACACAACAAATTTTTTTTTTCTACAAGCAGTTCATGAGATGTCATCCGTTATCGATATTATAAATAGCAGGAGTATCAAACCATCCAATTTAGGGAACGGAAGCATGTCCATCTTTTGCGTGGGTTTTTTGCACGTATTATTCAGCACTGGGCTGGATCTGTTCCACAGGCAATCTGAGTCGATTTGGGTTCCGCAAACGTCTTAGGTCTTCCTCGACCTGAAGAATGAGACAGAAAGAATGAATGTTGTCAAAAAAAATAGTAAGAACATAAATCTGTCTTTTGAAAAGTATAAAAGACCAGTACCGAAGACAGCTCGTCCTTAAGCCTGTTGTACTTCCGCACATTAAACTGTTGTCTTCTGGCACCCTTGTAGAAGTAATGCAGGAACTGTCGGTCCTTTGCATCTGGGTAAACATAGTCCTGTGGAAGAAAAGTCGATATTAAACATTTTAACGGTCCAAGATAGATAGAACAAAGAGACAATTCTGATCTAAGGTAGTCTCAAGACAAAACCTTTTCTGTCGTTCAGACGTAGATCTGATCATTTGAAATTTTCCTTAAGTAAGTATCTTAACAAAATAATGACAAACATGACAAATTTTTAAGGGGACTTACACTGGTTTTTCAAAATTTCTGCATAATTAAATTGTTAAGCTGTAAAGAAAGTCATTCACAGTATTTTGACATTAAATACACCATTCTAAGGAAACTTGCAGAGTAAGAACTGTTCACAGCTCCAGTGATAGGAACCAGACTTCCGAAGCATATAATGGCTCTAAAAACTACTTTGTAAAATTATTCCGTGAAACTGTTAAGGATATGAGAATGTTTTCTGATAGCTTCTTAAATCTGTTCACAGTGGAAACATACATGCAGGGTGATGTGAGGCTAAACAGTCCCCAAAGAAAATGTAAATTTTACCAGAGAAATTTAATGTTATAATGAAAAAAACGTTTAGTGTTCAAGCCTCAATCTTAAAAAAAATAGGTGTAATAGACTTTTTAGCCAAATTAAGTCTGGAGTTTACCTTTTATAAATAATCACATTTAAATCACAACTGTAGTCTTATTCAGAATAATGAGATATTTTTTGCCAAAAAAAAGTCAGCAATGGTGAACAACTGCATTATCACCCAGCTCTACGCTATGCCATGCTAATAGCAAGGGTCACTACAGATCTAGGATAAATTCCTCTCATATCTTTATAAGGCTGAAATTAAAGTTTAGAATGGCTCCAACTCTAATGATGTTCTTACCTGTTTGGTTAGAACATAGTAGGCGTAGACCCCAATGCTGGTGGAGTAAGTGATGAAGTAGGTGACAGGTTCCATGACGTCCCAAGAGTAAACCCACCAGGTGAGCCAGGCCAGAGCCCCTCCCTGCACAGAAAGCAGAGCCAGGCCCACCCAGAGCGCCCTTGAAGAACTGCGCTCAGCCCTGAGATCCACCTGGGCCTTCATCTGCATTCACAAACAAACCAACATAATCATAATCTACTTAAATCATCCAACTGCACATAAAATACACAGCCTGTTTATTTCAAAACATTTGTCTTGCAAATATGATGCGTCAACTATGACCATAAGACCATATGACCATTTTCAGTTTTTCACATCATTTGAAAATACCTGTTGCTCTTTACATTGTCTGTAAATTTCACGATGAATGGACCAAAAGAAACGTTCCAAAATTACTTGGAAAAATATCTGGTTACACTGACTTACATTAAAAGTAAGGTATGTTTTTTGCTTCTCCCGATGGCTCTCTGTTGGCTGGATATTGTTGGTTGGTGGACTATTCTAAGTCCAGCAGTGACAATGAGGTGTTTAAAAACTCCAGCAGCACTGCTGTGTCTGATCCACTCAGACCAGTGCAACACATACTAACACACCACCAGCCCATCAGTGTTACTGAGGTGCTGAGAATGATCCACCACCCAAATAGTACCTGCTCTGTGAGGGTCCATGGGGGTCCTGCACACTGAAGAACAGGGTAAAAGGGGGCTAACAAAGTATGCAGAGAAACAGATGGACTACAGTCTGTAATTGTAGAAGTACAAAGTGCATCTATATAGTAAGTGGAGCTGATAAAATGGACAATAAGCATAGAAACAAGGAGGTGGTCATGTTATGCCTGATCGGTATATTTATTTCACCCTCTACAGTGCAAAATATCATTAAAGGATTCAGGGAATCTGGAGAAATCTCTGTAAAGGGCAATGCTGAAAACCACAGCTTAAATGTCCATGACCTTCACCTCTCAGATGGCACTGTATTAAAACCCATCATGCTTCTGTGATGGATATCACCCCATGAGCTCAGAAGTTCTTTGACAAATAGGTGTAAATAAACACCATTCGATACAGCCAAAAGACAACTACACATTTTTGGAGGAACATATTCTGCCTTCTAGACGACATCTCTTTCAGGGACATCCATACCTATTTCAAAATGACAACACAAAGCTACATTCTGCATGTGTTATAACAGCATGGCTGTGTAATCAGCGAGTATGTGTGCTAGTCCTGCCTGCAGTCCAGACCTGTCTCCCACTGAACACTACCTGCTCCAGAGGCATGAGTTCTTGTTTCAGGATGTCCAGTTTCTGCTGCAACTCCTTTTCCTTCATCAGGTGGTGCTCAGGTAGCTGAAGTGCTGTGTGTAACATGTGTACTGCACTTTTCACATCCTCCATGCTCGTTACACGCTCACCGGTCAGTGGTTCTAGACACACACAAAAAAAAACCAAAAAAAACCCAAGTAGAAATAAACCTTAAACTGTCTTTTTACAATATTTGTATACTTATACCAGTCAGTGCCAATTATACACAACGAGCTCAGGCTCCTCTACCACACAACAACTACAATAAGAGCACAATTGCTATTTATACTAAATAGAGGAGTGAGATTTAACCAATCCAAGTGACCTAACACAGTCCAACGATTGGCCAGTTTGCACTGAACTGACTCATGTTACTCTCATAGCTGTCAGGCCAGGAATGGCTGTGGATTTGCTGGGAATTTAATTTCATTCACAGAAATAGTCCATAACGACTGTAGCTGACTGAGCAACTGCCCTTTTAAAATCCAATCTAGCCTGTAAGGGAATCTACTACTTAGTGTTATATATACTCATTTAGGTCTTTATGGGGTAGCGTACTTTAGAGAGGCCAAATGACGCATCACATACCTCTTTGCACTGAGTGGACATTGTAGACGACTCCATTGATACGTAACTGGAAGTCTTTGTTGAGCAGAGTGTCCATGGGTGTACCAGAGGCAACCCTTACACCATCTGTGTGCAAACAGCATATTTTAAACCCTGCAGACATGCAGTGTTTGTACTAATGATCAGCATGATTTCTATCAAGGTTTGAGATATACAGCATTGTGCAAAACTCTTTCTTCTCAGCGAAGAAAACAGTTTAGAGCTGCGAAAAATCAGCAGTAAGTGTGCCCTCGCCAGTAATTGCCAAAGAACATTAAAAACAAACAAACACACACACACACACACACACACACACACGCGTACATTTTTAAGCCACTTATCCTTCTGGGTCATGGGGGGGAGCTGGAGCCAATCCCAGCAGTCACTGGGCTGAAGGCAGGGTACACCTGGACAGGTTGCCAGTCCATCACAGGGCAAACAGACAGACATATACATGCGCACACACGCACTCACATCTAGGGGCAATTTAGCATGTCCCACTGGCCTGACTGCATGTCTTTAGACTGTGGGAGAAAACCAGAGCACCTGGAGGAAACCAATGCAGACACGGGGAGAACATGCAAACATAGAAAGCACCCTGGATGCCCAGCCAGGAATCAAACCCAGGCCCTTCTTGCTGTGAGGTGACAGTGCTACCCAGTGAGATAAACTAGTTATTGGATGGTAACTGTTAACTCAAATAAAGGTTTGGAAATGATTAAGCTAACACACACACACACACACACACACACAATATCAAAATGTATTGTTTATCCATTATTGTGTTTCGATGAAATAAATGCTTACTTTCCATATAAATAGTTTAATATCAAATTTCTCAGATGCTTAAAGTCTGCACAGAATTATAGGTTGATTTGGACAGAATTCATCAATATTTTCTAAAAACTGTTAGTAGTTGAGTATTTGAATGGTTTGACAGTCTAATTTTAGGTGCTCACCTTAACTGAAGTGCTTCAAAAAACAACAACAACAACAACAACAAAAAAAGCTTATTTTAAAGATTAGGAAAAAACATTGGAACAGTATCAGCCGATATTCAAGGTATCTGTATCAGTTAGGGGGTAATGACATGCAAATCTTACAATACAACACAGATTGTTATTTTTGCATTAGAATATATTATTTTCTCCACAGAAACAGAAAAAATGATAATATACATTTTTGCATTTATTCATTTATTTATTGGCAAGTCCCAAAATTCCTTTTTTGGTAATTCCCACCGTTGTCTTATTAAGTTATTTACATAAAATTAAATAACAAAAAAAAACAAACAAACAAAAAAAAACATAAAAGTTCAAGATCCAGATTACATGTGCACATGTGGATTTGGCAAATATGTGTGTTATTATGGCTGTTTTATGGTTATCTTAATGCCAAGCCCCAGGTGCATTCAAATTCGGCTAACACAGCAGAACATTTGCACACAGTTTTCTGTTTGTCCTGCGTTCTCCACTAATGTTTGCGAACACCTGCAAACAGGTTCAGGAGGTAGATCTCCACAAACATACAGCTGAGCTGGACAAATGGTTACTGTTAAGGTGAAATGTTTACACAAAATCATTCAAATTCAACTGTTCATAGAGAACGACTCTACAGCAGGGAATATCTGCTCTCAAAAGAGAGCAAGCCTCCCACAAAGGCACATAGAGAAGCTGACTTTCCTCCGTTTCAATAAATACCTGTGATTGCAGAGTGTAGACAGACAGCAGAATGCACTGTTTAAATGTAAAAAATTAAATTTAGATTGGTGTTTTTATTTTCTTGATTAAAGGAAAACTGATTTAGTTGTGTTAAATTTTATTGCTGCTACTTCACATCCTTGGTGTTAAATTACTGATAAAAGATTTTGGAGTTTTATTTATCTTTTGTACATTAAAACATTTTTTTTCATGTTCATATTCATCTTTATCTTCATTGTAAGTTAGCAAATGCATAAAATAACCTCAAGCTAAATGTGAAAGCTGGCAGCTACATAAGGGGTTTCTTTTAATTGAGCGATTCATGATCAATTATTCATTTCAATATTCATTTCATTATTATTCCACTATCTAAATAGTTGTTTGTTGCAGCCCTACTTGAATCCTGTGTAGAGGAGAAGCTGCTGGAACTCTACTTTTCTTCTCAGTCCGGTAACTGGGACATTTAGGTGATGTCTTGATAACTTTATTTACTCTTTGATTTATCACTGTTTGCATATCATTAATGTACTCGACTGGGAAACTGAAGTGTTAACAAACAGGAGATGAATGCAAGGATGATTATGTTTGTTCCAGCTCAAGTTTGCTCTCTTTGCTCACACGCCATTTCAAACAGCTTGGCTAATCAACCATCCAATGTAGGCAACTTAGGCTAACCAAGCTGCAGTATATTGTGTTCTTTACAGTTTTGTTTACGCAGATGACTGTAACTACAGAAACCATTCATGGCATCACATACATACACACACACACACATACATATACATATAATATATATATATATATATACTATATATATGTAGATGTAAATCGCCGTAAACTGCAATCGATTCACTGAAACTATAATCGATTCACAGCCCATATCATCATATCAGAAAAAAATTTATATTATCATGCATATACTGTGTACATACCAGTGGTGAATACAGAAGCAGATGACACTCCTGAGTCTTCTGTCCGGATGTCCTGAATGAGGTCACTGACGGTCGTGAGCATGGGCCGCAAGAAGAAGAGGCACTTCTCCTGCCTGGACGGCAAAGGCAGGGCCAGCACCGGTCGTCCATGTCTGTACTGCACTGTAATATCTACAACACAGAGAATTAAACTGTATGCTAAACTGAAATGTACTACAAGCTTTTGCTAATAAACATACAAACTGCATTTTAGAAACTCTACCACCAGATGGTGCTACAGACAATATGATAATATATAAACTGAAATGTCAGGAAACTTCCTACTTATAAAATGTACAAACTGTCATTTAAAAATGTTACCATTAGATGGCGCTGAAGTGCTACAGCAGACAACTGGGTGGCACCTCCGCAGGAGCTGGCTGGGCTGGACCTGTGAGAGAAGCAAAACACCTTAGAGAAGACATCAGTATCCTCGGCCACATAACCGGATAATATATACAGGACTTTTATACTGACAATATGCACTTATTTATTTTATCAGTTCACATCCATTCTAAAAAGACTATCTCTGCAACATTTACCACTGAAGATTGTGATGGTTGGCTGTAATACACTTTCACTATTTACATTAGTAGGGTGTGGAGAATTAGTAAGACAGGAGGTTTGTGCTAGACTAGACATGCAGTGAGCTGAGCACAGGCTGCCATATGGACACACAGTACGAAGGAGAAAGGAAAAAAAGAAAATGCGGAAAAATCTAGTCTAGGTGAACAGCTGCCAAGTGGATCCTGGTCTATTCTGCTGACCTTAACCCTCAACCAACCTGTTTTGCAGAGGCACAGACATTTAATGGAATTTTCAGCAGTTCTTTCATCATCAGTGCACTTTTTCCCATGAAGGTGACACCATTCCAGATCAGTTGTCAACTTTTTTTTTTTTGTGGTGTTAAGAACCGCTTTCTTTAGTTGTGGCATGCCCGTTCAGTTCTCAGGTGTAAAGAGGCCAGAATTTGCCAGGCCATTCAACATCAGAAGCTCACAAATTGGCATCCGTGGAGATTAATTCAGAGGAGAGCTTCCATTTTAATAGCTTGGTGTGGTATGTATGTGTGCCGGTGCACTTGCGTTTAAGCGCGCATCTTATTTACGGGTGTACATTAGCTCACATAATCCTTATTGTTAGAAACGAAAGCTGGGTTCTGACCTGCTTATAATTCTGTAATACAGACAGAATTGATAACTTCATTATAGTGAGCTACAATCTTTTACAATTTTTATTGCCTGCTTTGTTTTAATGCAACAATAGCTCTCCCTTAATTAAATCTTAACAATCCCTGTAAGTAGAGTTGGAGCCCATCTTGGATCACCTCCGAATATATGGATCGTATTCCAGTCGTAAGGTTCCACCTCAGGCCATATGCCCAGCAGCCAGATATCTAAAAATAATTAGCATGATATTTTCTAGTTAAACCCACCCAAATAAATTAATAATAGCAGTACATGTTTTTTCAAATGTCTTTATTAAAACATATTAAATCGGATATTGAGTTACCCAACATCTTTAGAGAACTACTTCATCTGTCATTATAATAAACATTGCAAACCTGTGCGTTCATGAGCTTCTTCTGCCGCAGATTCACGGCGACTTGCTCCCTGCTCCCTTGGAAAACTTCAGACTGCAAGTGATTTCCAAAGCCACCTCCACATGCTTTCCACATTAGGAACAAGACATTTTCTGTCATTACAGTGGTGTTTTCATAACTCCTATAACCTCCAGGACATTTAATCTGTACAGAAACTACTGTGTTACAGCCTAGACGAGGATCAGAGTAACTTTCTCTTCAGGTTAGAGTTAACTTAGCTGCTCTACACAAACTTTCAGTCTTGTCTCTCTGAGGCGAGCTGAAGTTCTGAAGCATGTTAGCATTCATTTTGGCTTCCATTCACCTAAAGTAAATTAAAAGGGATCTGTGCGGTAAAGCTAGCATTACAGTGCGTAGCAGACAGAAATAACACTAGCAGCTTCTTAACAACCTCTCTCTCTCTGTGTGTGTGACACTGACTACTGGTGTGTGAGCCTGCACACTTATTAAATGTGAACCCCAGTTTCCCAACGTATTTTTCAAGCTGTTTAATGGTAACCATTGGGTTACTTGTCCATCATCGACATGACCAATTACATCGCCCTTTCACCCAGGCCTGGAGCACAGCTTAGGTTATCTCTGAACATAAGGATGGTCCTAAGTCATCATGTTCCAATTCAGGCCATTTGCCTCATGCTCGCTGGCTTTCAGCATGATCCTAAATCTTCCTGGCCAGATCACTGAATAATTCCCAGGAGGTGATGGCCCTGCTGAAGGCAGTGACAGAAAGACAGCTTGACGGCAGTGGCCCACAGATTCACAGTCCTCCATATGGTAGAGCGCCCCATCAATATTCAATTTAAGACCCAGTCAGAACTCATCTATGACCACTTATTCAAAGTCAACACAGGTCCAGTACAGTTTACAACTAAAGCTCAGGACTTTAAATGAGAAGCATACCATTTGGCAGAAGAGCTAAATGAAAACTGGGCTTTAGGTGAAAAAAGAAGCTATATAAAAAAAGCAACAGCTATAAAACTTAACAGGGGAGCAAAATAACAGTGGTTCTTCAGGCAGACTTTACCTTATCTTTCCTAGTGAAGAACACTGACACTGACAAGGCTTTCAAACTGGCCAAATAGTCTCACTAGAGATGGAATATCGGCACTGAGGGTATTGGGCCGATATCAGCAGAGAATACTATTGTTTGGATGTCAGAGGAACTAATGTGATCCTATCCTGTACCACATCTAGCTTGAAATAGAGGTCTGCACTGGAATGAAATTGAAGCTTGAACCCAACCTGTAACCGCAACACAGTCTCAGCTGACACTGCTAAGTGTGCAACCCAAACATGACCCGAACCTGTTCACATGCACAAACAGAAACAGATTATCGCAGACACGGTTTTACAGTGTTTTGCTTTTTTACTAAATGCTTGAGTTGGTGACAGACAACGTCTTACAACAAAATTACAACCAAAAAAAAAGTCTACTACATTAGTAGGTTGCTAACAGAGGCTCTGCCCACAGATGTACATTAAGTTTTCTGATGTGAACCGCACACTAAAAATCACTATAGCTCTCACGCTCACCTCTCATGAAGAATTTAAACAGGCTCTGCTCTGGCACTGTCCAATGGGATACAAGCAACTGTTTATTAAGGTAAATGGTAGTAAATATGAGTGGGCAATATGGTATTTTATCATTATAAATTATGTAAAAATATGCTTTTTTGAGCATATCATGGATATCATCACTACTTAAAAGCACCGACCCACATGTTTCATTACAAAGAGAGCTTAATTGGATTTAGTTAATTACAGTTTGTGAAACATGAATTTAAATCATTGTAGTTGTAGGTTTACTATAGTATTTTTTATGTGGCACTACTGGTTCTATTTGGTCTGTTTCAAGTTATTAAATCTCAGAAAATAAATATCATAAGCATATTGTGTATTGTGAAAATACCTTGAAGTATCATGATACAATATTTTGGCCATATTACCCACCCCTAGTAGCAAGCAGCTGCATCTACTGACCAGTACGTCTTTCAGAGCAGGATACAGGCCTCATCACTAAACCCGGATATGTTCATGATATCCTATTTTAAAAAGCTATTCCTGAATTATGTCTGAAATTGTAGGTACCAAGTAAAGGAGATATAGTGTGTTTGCCTACTGGTAAATTTGTTTTTGCTGAGCTCATCACGTACAAAGTCTGTTATTGGATGTTTTGCATGTCAAACAGCCCTTCTCAAAACCTACCTGGTCAGGCCTAAGAGCCTGTATTTCAGCACAGTCTTATGCAGCTTGTGTAGTATTTCCATGTTAATGAAGTACTATGGGCTCTGTGTTTGGCAGAAATAAAAATGAAAAAAGATTTCTGTTCTCTTTTTATTGCCTCTTCACTGCAGTTTTTACCACTGTCATATTTAAGACACAGTCCTCAACTAGTTGACTTTTGCCCTCAGCACCAACTACAGGATTTACTAGTTAAAATAATGTTATTAGTTATAATGCTTCTCTCACAACTGTTGCTACTGCAGAAGCACTGGAGTAATTTGATCATGATAGCCTAATTTTAGATGCTCATCTTAAGTAAAGTGCTTCAATTAAAACCAGCTCACTTTAAAGCTTAATAGTTTTCAATAAACAAATACTGGATCGGTATCATCTAATATTCAAGGTTTCAATTTCAGTATTGGTGAAGCAATACTGGTATTATGCCATCTCTTACCCTTCTCTCCACTGACACATCAATGAATACATGTTAGAAAACTGTTAAACAAAGCTTGTTAGAATATGTTACAAAGAAGTATACTGAAAAGGCCCTGACAGTTATTTCCCCTGACACTGCAATTACACAGCAGACACTGCCTGTTGGTCAAGACTGTGTTTACATCTTAAACAGAAAGACACTGGCATGATGACATTGCAGCCTAATTAAAGCTCTGGAAGAGCCTGAGTCTGCATATTCTGTGGTCTAATGAACTCCTAATGACATGACATGAGTTAAGAGGTACTGGAGAGGACAGCTGAGGCACACTGCCCTTTATAAGCTGGAAATTTGAATCTTTTCAGAGCTACTTTTCAAGCACACAAAATACAAAGTTTGTGTGTTTATTAACATAAAACAGTTAGTAATACTTCAGGTGTATGCTGCAACACTCAGCTTCATGATAATCAAAGACTCCTTGGTATGAACAGCACAGTTTGCCTAATAAATGATTTCAGTCAATCATCAATCATCTAAAAGATCTGCTGAGTATTGATATCAAAGCAGGGCTGCTATGATTACTCAGCTTTATTTTTATTGATGGTACGCTGCTTGCTCAAAAATGAATAATCTTTATAATGCTCATATGATACACATGGTCCGAAAGACTGCAACGCTGTACAGAAAGCTTTGGCAATATCACAATATTGCTTCAGATGTCTGATGCACCATGAAAGTTAAAATTCCCTGTTGCTCAAATGGAACTTTCCCCCTATTCTATTGTCTTACTCCCCTCTGCTCTCATGAACTGTGTATCTTCGACATTCAAGTGCAAAATCTGAATAATATAATAATTACTATAATTTGTAAATAATATATAATCTAAACAAAATATAAACTCATAAATTATAATATATACTAATATAATTAGTAAATTATAGAAATCATTGTTACTTGCATAAACATTAACTGCATAAAAGATGTGTGAATGATGTGTGATATTGTTTTCCTCTAAATACACCTGGTTGGTCCTTACTATGTTAAGAAATTAGAAACCAACAAAGAAAACAAGCTCAATTGCATTAGGTGTGTGCATTCCAACTAATTTTCATGATCATGAAAGGATATCTGGTGCAGAGAAGAACAAAGAATGGCTAAAAAATAAATTAAATAAATAAATATTAATTAAAAACAAACAAACAAACAAACAAAAAACCAAAGAGAATAATGTACAGATGTGCCTTACTTTTTAGGGTGACAGCACTGGTGCTGCACAAAAATGTAGCATCATGCAAAGGAACACATTTAAAGCATTATTATACAAAAAAACAGGTTTTCATTGATGGATATGTAACAAAGGATACTGCTTCTGAGCTAAATCTACAGCTAACCAGTACAGCACTGGATGCTGATGAAGACACGTTGTCTCTAGAAGAATTCTTGTCCTTAACATCCTTGGCAACATGCCTCGACATAACATGGTACAACATGACACTCACAAATACGAGCAAAACTTAAACATAAAACATAAATCTATGGTTTTACTTAATTGTTAGTCTGTATATTTTCCCCGTGTTCCTGTGAAAAAACTCAATAAACATCCGAGCAGTAATTTCAGTAATCAAATACCAGCACCTCGAACGGTTAACCATGCGCTTGAGTACCTGTGCACATTCTTAATATGCACTGAAAATATTCGGCTAGGAGTCCCAAAACAGGCAGTGAGTATATCTAAGTTATTCAATAGAACTAAACCTGTCCTTTGGCAACCTATGCAGTCTCGTTAGTTCCACAGAAACTGTATGTTCTGTCTGTATGAACAAAATGAACCAAAAAAATTCCAGTCCAGGACAGACTTTCTACTGTGATTTTCCTACTGAGACCTGTCGACAAACTGACCAACGCTGCTCTGCCTGCAGGTTGACTGAGGCCAAAGACCATTTGTTAAAATACTGCTTACTCATTTGGTTTTCTCATTAGTGAAGTGTCCTGTGCTGGACTGTTAGTCAGAGAATGTAACTGCACAGCAAAATCTCCAGTGTTAAATTAACTCTTACAGCGTTCACTTGTGTCCAGCTGGACTTGATTCAACACTGCAGGTGTCAATTCAGCAACTGAGGTTTTGCTGTGTGGCATGTTTCCTCTCAGCAACATTAAAGATTTGCAAACCGTAAGAATATCTCAATGATACTACGCAGGAATGAACCTGCTGAATGAAACCTCAAAGAGTCCAGCTTTGAATCTATGCAAATTAACAGATTAAGGAGGTGCATTTATAGGTCACTCTTTATTTTGATACTCCCCTAAAGATTATCAATAGATGCTGAAGTTACTAATCTAATTGAAAAAACGAAACTGTTAAGAGAACTTAAAAATACTGGTATCATTCTGTAAGGGATATTACCACATTGGTTCAGGAAAACTGTTGTCAATGAACACTGTCCATCGCTGTAACCACAGTTGCAAGTTAGGACTGTCCTATGCACAACAGATGCCATATGTCAACTACATCCAGAAATGCTGTTGACCTTTCTGGACTAGTTAATCTGAAATGGATTGGTGCATAGTGCAACACCATGGCTGCGTATTCAATGAATGCAGGTGTTAGACTGGCTTGTCTGTCAAGCAAAATCCAACAACGAAGCCCTTATATGGTTGCACAGCTGAACAGCTGAAGACTTGTCTAACTGACGAGATAACTATTCTGTAACTGTTGAGACATGGTGTCTGTTAGATAAAAATGACAATCACATAGTGGGTAACACCTCTGCCATCCACTCAGCAGATTGGGATTTGATTCCTGGCCCAGCCAATAAACGTCCCAGGGAAAGATTAATAATACTACTACATCAATTCACTCTGCAACATGGTCCTCAGGGCCCCCCAGATGCACCAAATTGTCCTTTAGCCTATGTGTTCTGAGTTGTTTTGGAGCCAAAATGTTGACTGTCTTGAACAACAGAGATAAAACTAAGGAACAGGGAAGTGGTGGGGTGCAAAAACTGTCCCAGGAAACAGAAGATATGATGCCATTTATAGTAAGTTGGATTGGAAGGAGAAAGAGCTTCAGGCAGGGTCCTCCTTCCAAACTTTAACTAAATGGAGTTACAAAATAACCAAAGGCAATGTGAACATTTACAAAGTATCTAAAATGGACTTTCAAAATAAACTATTACCAAGTTGACAGCGCTAGCAGCTAAAGCAAGTATGAATTTAACCAACATAAAACACACAAATACTGCTTGCACTCGCTAAATAATAGTGGCTAGGTAATACGCATGGCAAAAAAAAAGAACAAAGGGAGGGAGTAATTAAATAAACTACAATTGGAAACAGTATAGCCTATTAAATACTTAAAATGCTGGTTATCTTGCTTGTCCAACTAAAGACAAGTTTGGTTTATGTGGACCAGCAGTGTGGCTGGAGGGGGCTGATGAAAAATCTACCTGAATTACGAATGGCATACTCCTGCGTACCCCAGTCAAACTCAAATCCAACAGAAGAAACACAAAAGTGCAAGAATCTCTCAGTTGAAATGGCCAACGGTGCTCTTTGATAATTAGCTGCAACTTTGCAGAACCCTCTAAAAAAACAGAATAAATAAATAAAGCCCATTTAATGAGGAAATGGGGAGAAAAGGGAAATGGACAAATGAGTGGAACAAGAAGAGGAGTTTTCAGTTAGAAGTGCTCAACCAACAGCCAGATGACCAGGAGCAAAAATACAGTTTCTCTATATTACACAACAACAGGATGGAGGAATGAGTCAGGGAGGCACACTATCTTTTTTTGGGAAGATACAGAAATGACATTACATGAGTCATATACAAAAGAAGGAAACTTGTAAAGTATTCTGAGCAGACAGCTGAGCACTGCAGTGCTAAGATCATGGTCTTCTCTCCCTTTCCTGTGTTAAACTACAAATCTAGAACAAACCCAAAAGGCATCTGCTACATTATTCTCAAGGGATGAATGCCCACACACTCTCCGCAAAGGCGAAGAAGCACAGCACAAAACTTGTTATAAACAAAGAGCTGCTTCGAATGGACACTACTACGTTGACACATGCAAATGGGCTGTGAAAGCATATAAAATGACCCAAGACAGACTCACCAGGCACAGCAGGGGTGCATGCCAAGGTCAGTAAATGACATTCAGACAATTTAACCAGACACACAGCAGTTCTTACACCCTGCAGTCTATGGATAGGGGTTCTCAGCCCTGAGTGTGACTGCAAATTATATTGTTCCTTGATTGTTATCATGACATCAGCCCGCACTGATATGCACACCCTCACAAGGAACTCTGTGTCTAAGCAGTTTTTCTTTATGGGAAAAAGTGACAGCATTTTCAAAAAATGCCACTATTGCACCTTTTAGTAAACAAACCTGTTCCAAAGCTGATAAATTTTGTCCAGTATACACTCACCCCTCCCATCTCCCACGGCCCCCCCCATAACACCTCTACCTACTCCAACTGGAGGCTACTACTGCCAAAGCAGTGTTGGTCACTTATATGTAGTAATACTTGTACTCTGACTACATAACATTGGAATTCAGACGATCCAGTGATATTCAAAGAAAAAATGTGTGGGACAAAACCCATCAATTCTGGAACATTTTTGACTACCTAACCAAATAATTCAGTTCTCGAAAACAGCGGTGGTTTTTCAAGAACATCATTCATTTTCCCATGGAGAAAAAAAAGTTTAAACCCAAACTTAAATCCTTACATGGCCAGTCTTTAACTACATCACATCAAGCGTTCCCTGCTGTGTTTTTACTACATGCACACGGTCAGAACAACAACTTTCTTAACTTGTAATAAAAGTTAACGTAACAAGATAAGAATTTTGGATCATTTCTGTTGGTCTGTTCACTTTATCACAATGCAAAGGGTAACTGGAGTCAAATAATGTTACAAAAAAAGTAGAAAATGACATAAGACAAGTTTTTTGCATGACAGCAACAATTTGTAGCAACACTATGGTATTTTGTTCATATTATGCAGCTGAACCAGGTTACTAAAGTAAACCAGGTAACTGCCATACCCCTCTAACACACCATTGTCCAGCAGAGTTTCACATCCTCCCTCCTGTAGCACACCAGCTTTAGCTCATGGTGGGCTTGATAATTAGCTGATGAGCTGAAGCTGGTGTGTTAGAGAAGAAGCTGTGCAGAGCAGGCTGGAGTTGAGAAGCCCCAGAATAAAGGCATTGTTCTGCAGTCCTCTACTTTGAAGTCTGTAATGTGGCTGTGACTGGTGTACTAATGATGGCGATCATGCTGATGATGGATTTTTTACTTGCTCCAGAGGGCAGCCCCTAGCCCCTTCATTACAGCTGTGTTTACAACTACTCAGTTCAAATTCTTCACTGAGATCTGATCTTTTCGCTTTGACGATTCACATTTTGTTTCTAAACAACCCGTATCTGTCATTAGTGTGGACAAACCAGAAAGGACCCGCATGTGCACATTTGATTAAGTTAAAGCTGTTGCTGACATGCTGCCAAGTTTTATCCAATGTAACACTGAGTGGAAAGAAATAGGAGAGGTCCAGGGAACGCCATAAGCCTTGAGGGCAGATCTCAATTGTATGTACACAAAATAAGCTGATGCTGGCAGACCAAACTTAAACATTTCTGATTTTGTAACAAAATTATTATACCAAAAGAAAACATTATCTAATACAGTTTACACTGAAATTCCCCCCACTTCAATCTTTTTTTTCTGAAGCAAAACACAACTGTGAAGTAGATAAATCAACATTACAAACACTCAATACATACATGTGCAGTAGGTGCTTTTATTCGTGAAGCAGACAAAGCAGCATTTTAATCAGGCTTCATCCACACATTTAACAAATTCTTCTATCCAGAGCAATTCACAAAGGCATTCTTATTGGTATATGAAAGTGGTGTTTCTGACACCTATATAGATGGGAATTGAACTGTGCTCTCCTTTCCGCTTCCTACTGAACACTGCAGGGCGAACGTTTTATCCACTGCGCTATACAACCATTCATAATGTTCCTCATGACTCCACTGATAGAAGTCTCACCAGGCAGTAACTGCACTGTCTTAGGATAAATATTACTCTAATAGATGGGATAGTGGGTTTGTAACACATTAAAATATTTATAATAAAAAAACATGCCTGCACTGAAACTGTGTATCAATATTATTTTTAAATCCAAAATTTTGCAATATTTTTTTTCTCCAACCCCTAATAACAAAAATGATATGCTACTGTAAGCAGTTGCAGTGAGGTGTGACATTTGATCACATGAATTCTGATCTGATTGTTCTCACTACAGTTGCACAGCCATAACACAGATGTGTTGGATGTAGGACTATGTATCACAATGGCCCAAATCTGATTTGAAAAGATCAGATTTTTATGTTCACACCACTCTGAAGTAATCAAATCCTTCACATTTAGGCAAAAAAATGGATTTATGACAGATTCAGCCCTGTAATATAAACATAACTAAAGATTTTCATCACTTCTGAATTATGGCTCTGTACAGATATGCCGGTCCAGCCATTCCCACACTCTTAAAACCTTCAAGACCTGTATTTGTAAACCGTCTGTGTGACGCTCTCATCCCGCAGGCCCTGGCCAAAGTGTCACAGCCTTAAATTACACAGAACAGTGATTAATTATAGTTACTGTCAATATAGCCCTGTGGGTGAGAGTGAAATAAATAGGCTTTATAAGCCCATTTCACAGCACTCAATCCTCCCCAGCAGCCCTCAACAGAGTGAAATATATCAGTAGCCAAATTGCAACAGAGCCACTGCTCTGCTCTCTCTGTACAAAGTCATTTGTATGTAGACATTTGTCTTTCTCCTCAGCTCAATAAAGAGAAGGCAGGTATGCAGGAGAGCCAGGGAGAGCAGTTTTTCAAATCTGCCTCACCTGAATTTAGCTTCTGGACTGAAATAAATCTGTGAAAGAGCCAATTAAACACCAAGATCACAGAATGTAATACCCTAAATCCAAAAGGCAAAGTCTCACAGTATAAACTGCTGATACTCTTAGTTACAAGATTGTATTTTGGCTTCTAAATTGGCTTAAGAAGTACATTTACAACACTATAACGCAGCCCAATATATCTATATCTATCTACCCAGATTTCTTTAGTATATTAACAAGGTCTTACTTTCTCTGGTCATTTATGAATTAGAAGTGTAACTACTGTCATAGAGAACTGTGTAATATTACCCCAAGTCTTTGCCTAAACTCATTTCTATTCTTCACACATGCTTAAAGTGCCTCCTTTAATGACACAAAATGACTCAAAATTGCACTTACGACAGCAAATTTTAAATCGCAAGAGCTGCCATTTTAATTTTAATTTTTTTGTTCTCAGTGTAAAAATGCCTAGAGCTTAATTTGTAGAAAGTAATCACATTTAAGTCAAACCCAATACTTATCAGAAAAATCATATTTACATATTTTCCCAAAGTTGTTCAGCCCTACTGCCGTTTCCCAACTTTTTCTTTGAGCTAAAATGCACAGACAGAAGTGTACAGTAGCAGTGGATGTTGCTGGGCGATATGACCTCAAATCAATATCACGATTAATTGAACATTTTACCTCCATTATGATTAATGAACAATTATTTTGTGGAGGTTTTTTTTTTGTTTGTTTTTTTGCCCTCATAGTTCAGTGACAAGGTTTGTACTGTAAATATGCTCTGCAAGTTCCTTAAAAAATAGGAAATAAATAACTTGCATTTCTTACAAATAAAATAAATTATTTTAAGTACTGCCATGTGGAAAGCCGAAAATATGTTTTGTACATGTTGTGCACCACAGTTTGGGAAAAATATTTTCACGATAATGCAGTGTATCTTCTGTCGAGGGTTTTAACAAGGTGTTTAAACCTGCTGTGCTCTACTAGTACAAAAATAGCATCACTTATTTCTTTCCATTTTCTCGAATCCTTTTCATATTGTGTAGATCTGTAAATGCTTGGGTTATTGACGGCTGCTTTTTGAAGGCTGTGCACTTGCCAGTCTCTCTCTTTATTTGAGCCACGCACTGTTCATATTCGGTAACATGACTGCGCTCCAAGTGTTAAAACAGACCGGTGGCATTGCTGTAAACACAGCGGATAAACAGTTTCATTTGACTTTTTGTTCTGTTCTGGCCAAACAACGGACAGAACATTTTTCTTTAGTATAAGCTGCTCGAGTTGCTCAGTTGGCTTGGTGTTTGAGGCTACATTTTCACAGCAGGTTAAAGTGGCCCAAATCTGATCTTTTTCTTTGTATGTGACACAGATGTGTATCTGTGTGGCAGTGTGAACAGCAAAAAACACACTGAATCTGACATTTTCAATTCCGATTTGAGAAGCTTCCACATGTGGTACTGAAATCCGATCCATATCCGTTATGCAGCAATGCGACTCAGTCTGAACAGCCAGTTCGGAATTCATGCTACTTTTACGTCAATCCAACTTGACATTGGTCATAATTTCATGCTTTTCAGACCTCATAAACATTTGGGGTGATATTTCTGTAGAAAAATTAGAAGAAACTTATCCAAAACCCTCTGTGTTTGAAAGGATTTCAAATTAAATGGCCGAATGCGTAGAGAACGAGGCTGCAGCATCAAAGAACAGTTAAAAGTCTGAAAGCAAAGTTTAAAGAATCCGAGAACACAAATCAAATAAGTGACTGTGGCCGTATAACGTGCCCTTTTTACGGCGAGCTCGAACACATTCTGGGTGATGAGCCCAGCTGTTAGTCAATGAAGCTTCATTATCACTGCTGTGATGCTGGCGAAAGTGAAACTGAGAGCTCCAGGAGCGACTGGTGTTCGTTTACGGTCATGATTGTTTACCTCTGGATGAGCCACTTAACGCAATGTGACGCGTTGTTCTTTTGCTCATGCGGTTTAGTTTAAAAGCTGATCTGTTCAGACTGATGTTGCATATAGATCACATCTAAAAGATGTTGTAAACAGCCTAACAAAAAAATCGGACTTGGTGAGAAAATCAGATTTGGGCCACTTTTACCTGCTATGTGAACATAGCCTTAGCTTCCATGTCGCAGACTGGACGTGGCGGAGTCACATGACTACATGCGCAGTAGTATGTTTTTAAGGGGACAGTACATGAACACACAGAGTGGGGAAAGGATTAACAGAATTTTTAAAAAATCTAAATAATGACATGGGCAAGATTATGTCGGTAAGAGGTTCTGAACGTCGGTTTTGATTACTTTTCGATTAACTACCCAGCCCTAGCAGCAGGTGATACACAAGTTAAAATATACATTTGAACACTGTTCGAGGCATGAGTTTTGTAATTACTGTTATACCAGTATGCCTAAAATAAATACAGATAACCCAACATACCTACAGTGCAAAACACAGCCTCTCACATCCCACATAGTGAGCTGCAATCTGAGGTAAGTCAGTCTAGTTTGTTTTTGAAGGAGCACACAACAGAATGTAATAAGTTAATGGATTAAACAGGGAAATGAGAGTGGAGGAGAAAACGGGCTCTTGGGATTCGCTGTTAGCCAAGCATGGAGACTAGCAATATCTGAAGCTCGCAGATGAAAGCTCATGTGTAGTAGATGCATGTATGAGACGAATGGCGTGAGAAATTCAGAGGTAAAAACCATTTAGAATGGACTTATTACATTTAGCACTGTTTTTGCTGAGCTTAGGGAGGCTGCTTTGTGCTTACATGCACTTAACTTCATTTCGTTATGGTAAGCAATAAAAACATCTGTCTATGTAATGTTCATATTTGTTTTTACCATTTCTCCTAATACAAATATTTCAGATTTACTTCAGTTGTTAAATATGGCTCTTATTAAAAGTGAAGGCACATCTTACAATAATATAGCAGTTAATCTACAATAATAGGCTTAGTTAAAAATCCACAAACACACTACACCACGATAAACTGCTGTACAATATAGACACAAAATGTGCTGTTTGATAAAGCTGTCTGATATCACGATGACAACATGAGAAGTGATAAATTATTATTAAAATAGTGTGTAGTGTACAGACCTTTTTTGAATGCGTGAACAGAAATTTAACTAACCTCCCCTTCAAGTAAATATCAAAATACAAAATGACAAAAGCACCGATCACCACTGTGCAAAGTAAAAAGAAGAGAAATACTAACAGCTGCTTACATCAGAACTGCAAGCACATTTTATGTGCCCTGACAGGCTGAGGAAAAGTCAGTATTTCCTCAATAGATTTGTCTATGAAAGCTACAAAAACAATTAAATATATACACAAGAAAAAAAAAATTTACTGCCTTGCACACTTAAAACACAATACTGAGTGTGAGAACAATCCTAATGTTTGGTCCATTTTTAGCCTAGTGGTTACTACATACTACATGACTTTCAAAGTCATCAAATTGTTGTACTGTTCACACTACGTACCTTGCTGTCTTGTTGTAGTTTGTACACTGGTCAGTGACAGGGGGGTCACACATTACAAGATCTTTGACCAGAAGGAATCTGATTCTGTCTTGTTTCCAAACTACGTTTTGTCACAAAAACACATGCAAGAAGTCACACGAGAAATGATGCAGTACAATGCGTGAGACAAGAATTTTTTCCTTCCAAGAATGGAGGTCAGCAAAAAGCAGGCAATCAAAGTTGTCTGTGTGCTGCAAAAAAAAATTATAAAAGAAACAGAAAACAATATGGGTGGGAGAATGATTGATGATGTACAACTCCTCCCCCAGGATTCACCTCAACCCGTGTTTTGTGATCTCACTGGCTATAGTTTGTCGCCGCAGTCACAACCAGGTCATAACCCTTTTCACACTACAGGATTTGGAAAGGAATCTGGAACTCCTTAATTAGGATTAGGAAAATTTGCCTTTGATCTGGAGCTTTTCCAGGCGATTAGAAAATCCAGGCTAAAATTGTATAGTGTCAACTCGGCATTACTCGTCCCCCACGTGGGAGAGGAATGTTCAGTCCCAATGCACTCAACAGGCTTTTAACGGTTTGTGCTGGCAATGGTACAACATCTCTCTGTCGCTGAGTGCTGAGGCAATTTGATCTATTCAATCTTCACAGCTCTTAACAATGTGTTTATCGCAAAAACTCATATTGCACTAATGATAAAACTACTATTTAATGTGCAGCACTACCAAAATATATACTGAAACCATCAGAAATCTAAATTATAACATGATATACATTTTCAGCCATACCACCCACGACTACTGGACAGACTGCTGCCTTCAGAAACAGCTCCATACATACTGCAGCCTCTAATGAGCCAGACTGAGGTCTGTCCACCTGTTCTCCAGAAGCATGTAGCATGGCCTCCTAATAAGACTGTCCCTGGCCCTACCATCCTCTGCACCTGTCAGGTGGAGACAGACTGTAATGACCAGCTTTACTCATCCGTGATGACACAGACCAGGTACTCACCAAGGAATACAGAACCACACAGTCATCGGGAGAGATGTCAGAAAAAGCAATGCAGGCTGTCCTAGTGTTTCCATTACACGTCTTTCTCCCCCAGAAGTGACATAAGCACTGCACAGGGATGTACGTCAGCTTTAACTTTAAGGACTTTCTGACCCATCAAGTTCATCATGTCCATAATTCTAAATGCATTTTACATCACATTTTTTTCTTTCTCTCTCCAAGTGAAGCAGTGGAGGGAGGGGCACCTAATGTCTGCATTATCTGCTTGATGTGCAAGATAATCACACTTGCAATAACCCAAAGGAAAACAATAACGGTCCCCATGAGCAAATTCAACTCAACAACAGCAGGCATAATAAGGGCCACCTCTGGGAATATCCATGTCTGACTCCGTCCTACAAACAGAAGCATTCTGTTCTACTGATATATTCTGTTTCTACTACAACAGGTCCTTTTCCAGTATATCACATCAAAGATATATACATGAAATCCAATGAAAGCGGTTACAAATTAAGTTTCTCCTTTTCCTTCCATTTCTGCTCTTCGTTATAAAAGCAAAGCAAGACATCTGCTAGAATAAAGATATCCAAGTCTGAGAGTACTGCCTTACGGGGAGAAAACCACTTTGGAATTCAAGCAAATTGCCTACTTGCATTATTAGTTCATCAGTATTAGCTGCACACCCAGATTAATGCTCACATGGTAAAATGAATCAATTTGCTTGGGTGCTCACGGCAGAGAAACAGCCTATTCTGGAAGATTATATTCTTCATCACCTGCCGTTAAATGTTATCATCCCAGAATTCTCTTTTCAGAACAACACAGTCATCCTAACATCTGTGACTTTGTACAGCCCGCGCACTCAAGTAGTCTGAGTAAAAAGAGCCAGATAGTACCAAGATAGTAAATATGTACTTTAGCTTAACTGCTATCTAACATGACAAGGATGTGGTGAGAACAGTAAATATATTTTAGTAAGTCATATGATATGCATCATGCATGAAATCATGTGTTGATCACAGGTCCTATCTCTAAAGCTACTATACATCTATAACCTATTTATAATTAACCAAATAGAACTGAGTGAGATGAAAACAGATGAAAATACGCATAAAAAGAATGCTACTTTTCAACTTGTATAAAAATACAAACAGCTGAGTGAGATTTTCTTTTTGCGAAACTAGTGATAGATGGATTATAAGTTAACGACAAGATCACAAATAAAAAACTTTCACGTACGTTTGGAGCGAGGAGTTCCCCTGTGGTCAATAACAGCAAAGGTGCTACACCATCTGATGAAACAACTTCATCTCACTGCCACAATTAAATGCTTCTCTCACTGCTTGGCCTACGGCCTGCTGAATACTATTGTGCTATTGAGCTGAAAGATTACATCCGATGTAGTTATTAGCAGCCAGGTGCAGACCCCTGAGTGGTACTCTGAACAACTGAAGCATTAAAAATTTAATATTGGCAGCTACTATGTAAGGAGCAAAGCAATGGCAATGCACATGATTTACTGTATATTGCAACCTGACTCAGGGATGAAATAAAAGCCTCTGGTCTCTGCACTGAGAACACCGGGCGTGGCTGCAGGGCCTAGGGGCAGTGACACAACCTATCTGTACATGGTTGTCTTTCTTTGTAAGTTGGAGCATGCTACTGAGAGAACGCTCCTGGACGCCATCTTGGTGTAAATGTTGTAAACAAATATGAAAAGAAAAGCTGAAACACTGATATAACAATCTGAATCAATAACATGGTCAATATCAATATTACAGGAGCTGGGGTTTTTTGTTAATCTGTCTATGCTTTTAGTTACAATCTCCTGTATAAATGTAATACTGACTGCCAGATAAAGAACACTTTTCATTTCTAATGAGAGATTATTGCTCATTTGTGTTTCCTCAGTTGCATTTGTGACACATGGATTTAAAAACAAACGTGTCTACAGTACCTGCTTCACAAAAGATCAGTTCCACAATTTCCCTACGGTCACTGGAAATCTAACTCTCCAAGTTTTCCTGCAGAGTTTGCTGGCTACTCTAACTAAGCTGACAAATGTCATGTTACTTGAATAATTTGTCACCCATCATAGCCACTAACCACAGTGCTATACTTTAGCAAATGCAAACGCTGTTTGAACAACTAGCCACCTCTTTGTGTTGACCACTAACACTCCCAGTTAAAAACATAACCTTACCTCTCTAATCAAATATCTCACAAAGACTCAAGATCAGACCTCTGCCAGAAAATAAAAACTTAAAAAAGCCTGCTGTCGATGGGTTATTTATGCTGCCATGGCAACTATATTGTCAATCATCATGAGGTCTGAAATTCATCCAACGTAAAGAAGTTGAGTTTTTCTAACATTATACTCCATCTGAAATATTGTTTAGGAATTTTTTCCCCTCATCTTAATTTGATTAATGCTCAAGTCACAAATTATAACGAATAAGAAGTCTTAATATTCTAATATTTGCAATAAAGTTGTAAGCACCTTTAAGGATTCTTTCTGCTGAAAGAATAACTACAGAACACTTGACTGTACTTGAATTTCAAATGTACTTGAAGTTTGAATGTTGGACATTTCTGTAAGCAGGACCAAGCTAAACTCAATTTCCCAAATTTTGCAGTGCAACTAGGCATATACAGACATGCCTGCAACATGCCTCATACATACCCATGTCCATTTAATGTTCTGATGTTTAGAGATAGGGTCTGTTAAAGTAGCCTCGGAATAGAAAAGTGCCTTCAGCTCCACCATTATCACCCCCTTCATCATGACTTGAGACAGCTGAGAAGACTGACTTTATTTACATGATTGTGCTGAGTAACCAGAAAATGCTGAGCAGTGGAGGATGCCTTGTTTTCTCACTGTATTCCGGGTGCAAGTCTGATGATTATGGATGGCTTTTTTATTTCAAAGTTTAAAAATAGACCTCCTTTTTTCAGCCTTTATGGTGTGAAGGGACAGATCGTGCTATTTAGTTATGAGTTATACATTCCGCTATGGGTGGGCAATGTTATATTTTACTGTTACTGTGACAGTTTGCTTCACAATGTGCTTTTCTAAGGATATTGTGGTTAACGTCAGTACTTTTAAAGCACTGAACAAATGCATGTCCTGTAACTGGATTTAGCTCACCCAAGGATGTGAAATAGTGAATAAAACTAAAAAGCAAATTGGTGCAGTGTGTCGGTTCCAACAAAGAAATTATGATTTTTTTCAAAACTTCAGTTTACTGTGAAATGGTGCATTAAAGAGAAACATACTGACTCAGATATTCTTTACAACGGTGGTGATAAAAACCAGAATGTCTACAGCACAAATACAGCCATTTCGTTTTCTATTTAAAATAAACAGTGAACCTCCACGTGTTTTTCTACGTAATGCTGCTAGAGGTAAAATAGTGGTAAATTCGAAAAAAAAACAGAAATTAAATCTGACATCTGGTTCCTATCACCACTGTTATGAATTTCATCACTATTCAAACCACCTGGAATTACTTTAACATCCTAACGATTTACAGTAGTTATGCAGACATTTTGAAAAATCATTTGAATTTCCATTCAACAGACTTCAGAAAACAAAACACTGTAAAAATAATCCACACGGCCCACCAATAATTTCTATGGAGCCCTTGAGGGACTACCGTTCAAAAAAAGACACTGCGTTCAATCGCAATAATTTTGCATGCCATTGCAATGATTTTGTGAGAGAGTGCCAACATTTTGCAAGTGAATGCGAAACTATTGCAAGAGAACACTAAAAACTCTGCAAGAGAATGCAATGTCGTTGCAAATATACATGTTTTTTTTCACAATGGTACTTTTGGGGGTCAGTTTTTCAGCATGTAAAAGTTGGCTATGAAAATTTGAAGAAATTTGAGGAAAACATCTGGTAAACTCGTGTCGACTTTGGAGTTTTAGCTTCCCCTCAGTGCTCAAAAAAGAAACCGGTTTGTGGCGCATGTGACCAAAAACTGCTGTCTAGTCATGTTTAAGAAAGACTCCCAAGAGTTTTCAGCAAGTTTTGGACGCCATGAGCCCACCTTCACCACCATGACCGCCTGCCTGACAAAAAACCGGGAGGGGCTGAAAACTACTCTCACAGTTATGGGGACAAGAGTTTATCGAGTTAAACCCTTCTCCTGCTCTGTTTAGCCCCATTAGCAGCTTGGAACAAGAAGACACCTACATACTGTGTGTTATGTAGCTAATTCATCTATCAGAAAAGAACAAGTTTCAGCCCAAACTGCTAACTGCCTGACTGACTGCAGCACCGAGCATCGAACTGAAGCAGGAAACGCCGCATTGTTGTGTTCACGATCTCCACAAAACGGCGATAGATAAGTAGAAAAAACGTTCGCTAGCTCAGGCTAACAAATTAACCCGAGTTTAAAACGAGTTTCTCTGGCATTTCTCGAACACCATGAACTCAATTCGGGCCGGTTGTCTTACCTTCAGCTGCTGCAGAGCAGTGAGAGTCGCGGTGCTTCTGAAGCGGCTCGGTCCGGCCAGTCTGACCACCATCCTCAAACAAGCCATGGCTGGAAAACTCGGCTTTCTACGGCATACTTAGAGAAGAGTTTCTTCAGGAATTTACACCGCGAACATCGTTGGTGTGTGTTGTAACACACACACGCTGGGCGTGATGAGATGAGTGTGTGTTTAAAGAGGGCTTGGTTTCTTTCCTGTGACGAGCTCGCTCCTCCTCTCGCGCGGACATAACCGTCGAGGAGGAGGAGGAGATGTAACGGCATCCCGCTAACCGCCACACTTTCAGTACAACATGGTAATTTAAAGGGGAAGTCCACTAGTTGTTTCAAACTGCATAATTCAGTAGGTGAAATGTAAACAAAGTCAGTCATAGTGGTTTGATGTGAAATGGTTCATTGTAGAGAAACCTACAAACTTGGATTTCTTTACAGTGCTGGTGAGAGGAAACAGACGTCACTATGTCTACAGCGCAAATACAGCCATTTCATTTCCTGTTCAAAACGACCAGTGAACCAGCACGGGTCTTCTGAGTTTTTATTTGCAATGTTAATTATGGTAAAACAGTTGTAAACGTGAAAACAGTACGTTTCATGGTTACTATTTTGCCATAAAACACCCTGCATAAATCTCTTTTCCGTGAATGAATTTAAAAGAAACACATTTTCAGCCAGAATATTATTTCAAAACTATCGTAAAACAATAGATGCATTTACATGCGCTCAATTATCAGATCATGATCGGATTTCAGCAGTTGTCCGATTATTCAAATTATGTAAACAGAATACTCCGGTCCAGAAATCTGATAAAGAGAGCTGGATAAAGAGAGCTGGAATTTAGCTCAGTAATCCGATTTTTCAGTGCATGTATACTCTTACTCAGATTTCTTTCAGATTTCTCAGTCTGCGCATGTGCGGAATAGACTGCTGTACTGGAAATAAGCAAGCACCGTTGCCGCGAGATGGCAGCCAAACACATTTGGAGCGACGGTGAAACCAACTACCTTCTGGACGAAATGAAGGATTAAATATTCCATCATTTTCTAGATGGTGCATGTTCATTTTTTCAGGTAAAGTAACGCAGTGTTTTTTTTTTTTTTAAAGCCACGGCATGAAGTTTGAGTTTTACATTATGTTTACATCACATCTTGAGTTTATTGGCTGGTTGCAAAGCAGAAGAGTTTTCACAGTATCTGATTACTCAAGTGCATGTAAACACGTTGAATGTCTCAGGCATCAGACAGCATATTTATAGCAATTTTATATAATAACTTTCTGTGAAGCAGAGATAGCAAGAGGTTAGCGGGCCACTGTTGAGCAGCTGACGGCAAAGCTGACGGTCCACTGGCCCTGCTGAAAACTGCTGGTCTAGTGCTTGACTGTTGCTGGTCTGGTTCTAGGTTAGCTGGTCACCCCAGCATGGTCATGCTGATTGACCAGCATATCAGCATCAAAACACAACATATGCTGGTTTTGGTGGTGATCAGCCATGCTGGTCTATGCTGTTTTTTCTTGCTGGGGGCTTTTTGCTCAGCATTTTTGGGAGACCCACTGGTGGTTACGCAGAATATTTAAAAAAATGCCACTTTTCATTTTCCTCTCACAGTCCAATTTACATATTTTCCTTCATTTCTTTCTTTCGTTATTTGTTGTAAATTAGTTTAGTAACTGATTCTAATTTATCACAGTGTCAGCAGCAACATTTTCAATTTAATTCATTTTATATTAGGCCTAGCCATTAATTTTTCTCAGTTATTTGTTGTATCTTTCTTAGTTATTTTCCAAAATAAAAGTCTGTGTGCAATTAAAATCTGTTTGAGGAGATTTGAAACTAGTTAGGCCTTGTTTTCAGGACAGTAATCTGGGTGATCTTACCAGCAGTGGCATACAGTCACTGGGGTGACCTTATTTAGCCAGCAGACTGATATATGCTTGTTATCTGAGGGTAGACTTTAGAGGCTTCAAACACTTAAAGACATCTGGTTCCTATCACCACCACTGTGAAAAATTCTGACTCTGTAAGTTTGTCCAGCATGCATATTTGGTTCTTGTGTGCCTCCAGAGAGATGGGACAACCAGCAGTTTACACACCTCAAATTCCTGAGCGGCGTGTTTCTAAAAGCACAGTGAAATATCAGGAATTTTGCATGGCTGAAGCTTGAGAACAGTGATGGAAATACCATTAAGGGTTTTACACAGCAGCTCTTTCTCTGCCTGTGGATGAACATAGGAACGAAACTCATGTCCTTCAGTTAAAGAAACCCAAGCCGCTGGCTCCGATGGGACCAATTTGAGGGAGGGGCTCTAATACAGGGTCTCCTTTTTTGAGAAAAATGGATTTATTCGGTTATCAGCAGCACATACCTCACATTCAGGTTCTTAGTTGCTAAATGTCTAATGGTTTAGGACCTAAGGCTGAATCTCACATGTCTCCTTACTCTCTGTATAGTACACTGTGAGTTATGAAATATTGGCTTCTACACCCAAGCAGTGCACTATTTGCGAATTGTGCATACATGAATGCGTTTTGTAGGCTGTAGGTGGCTATTTGAGATTCAGCCAAGAGAATATTTAGAAGAAAAGTGTTAAAGTTCAATGTAAAATTGGCTTTAAATAAACACGTGAATGAGAAGGTCTCATATTAAAAGCTACATGCAGCTAATATATGACCAAATAACCAGTTAGGGACCCATCCAGGTCTTTGGTATACTGAGCCACAATATTCTCGCAGCCTTCTCTCAGTCCTCATTTTCATTCTGTCTCAGCTCCAAACTAAAGGTGGGCGATATGACAATATGAGATTGTTGTCATGACAAATGATCATATTTCCCACCCCTACTCCCAACACAGCAGAACTAAGTCAAAACACTGAAGAGTTGTTGTGCTCATATACAGTGAAAATGTGAACTGTCTGGTGGGCCATAGAAGACAAGGGGATGACTGATGGCCTGTCTGTGTCCCTGGCCTGTTCATTAGTTTTCATCTGGCACACAAGGATGGATGAAAGGCTCCACAATATAATCAGCAAGTCCACGGCAGAGTCTTAAATAGGCGCGAAGTAAGGCATAACACTGCTGTAAACTCGCTCCTGATGGTGGTGTACTGGGCACAGAGCCAGTCTCACAATAGCAGGCTATGGGCTGGGCTGTGTGCCTGCACTATTGAACAGCAGCAAGTACTTCATGAATAGTTTAACAGCACTGATAAGGATTTACAAGATACGCAGTGGAAACTAGTAAATTGCACAGTATTATGAGTCAGAGATCATCCTTCATGTTCAAAATGGCCGTTAAGTATAAGTTACTCATTTTTAGCATTAGTAAAAAAAAGTAGAAAACTAATATTTAGAAGAAAATTACACAGAAGCCTCAACCTAACACCTAAATATAAGATTATTTTATTCAGAATTTAGTGTGTCCATTCTTTTCCTTTATCACAGCCTTCATTTAATTTTTTTCCAATAAATCTGCAAGGATATTTTTCCACACCTCGAAAGTTCAGTTGTAGAAGTTGGTTGTATTCTTACAATCCAAGTAATCCCAAACACATTCAGTGATGTCTGGACTCTGGGATGGTCAGTCTGTACTAGCTTCTTTGTTAGCTTTGCATATTTTCTTCTTTTTGTGTCTATTTTCTTTTTTCAGTAAGGGCGTTTTGACAGCTACACATGATTTCGTCCTTCCAGCATTGAGTTGTTTTCTCACAGTGGAAGGATAGAAAGAAACACTTATGGATTTTTTCAGATTCAGGCAGAGTGGAGCTTGAATTTCTCCTCTCTCAAAGACGAAAGCTGCTGAAAGTGCTGTTTGTCTGGTGGTGGTCTTGCATGGTTGTTAGGAGTCCCATTTTCCCTGTAACTCCTCTTCCTTAGGTTTTCCTCTTACTTATGCAAGGGGATTATCTTAAATCACATCAGGAACAGATGCAAAAAAAATAATAATTTAAAACTTAGCAGTCTTTTGACTAGAAATTAAACAAATGAACAGTACACCTTGATAAATCTGCAGAAAAAAATAGTTTCAAGCCTTTTTTATGATCAAAAATTACATTGTTAGCAGGCTTTTATATAACTTTTTTGCATATTTGTAATGAATTAGAATATTTTGATTAATACTTTCCATTTTTTTGGCCAAGAATGAATTCAGGATGTTCACAGCACACAATAGACTTAACTAACAATGTACAATGGTGCTTAAAAGTTTGTTGACCCTTTAGAATTTTCTGTATTTCTGCATAAATTTGACCTAAAACTTAATCAGATTTTCACACAGTCCTAATAGTAGATAAAAAGAACCAAATTAAACAAATGAGACAAAAATACTAGACTTTCATTTGTAATGTTTTAAAATGGATGGATTGTGTGCAGTTTGAGACAAACACAGGCCTAAAATGAACTGAAATCTGTCCATAAATTTCTGCATATGCTTCATATACGAATAACCAGTGCTTCAAAGTAATTACAACCAAGATATTATCCTTGAAAATGCTGTCAAGTGTTTTGCATTGCATCAGTGGAACGTATAACACTCACAGGCTTTACTACAGGTGAGTTAAAATATTTGTATGTGCATTCTCCGTGAAGGATTGGTGATGTTACCTTTTAACAGCACGACTGCAGTTATCACAGTCAGATGCTCTCTTTACTCCAACAGATTTGCATGGACTGAATGTTTTAGTATGTTAGTGTTCTTTAGCCAAATGTTGAAGACAGAGCTAGCATTAATAGGGCTAGACTGAATGTGAATGCTGAATGTGGCCCACAAGCAGTTTTTGTAGAGATATTATATGGGCTGGGTCATATGACTGGCCCTGAGTGCCTGGTAAAAGGAAAACCTAAGAGCTGCTTGAGGAGAGAGAACACTGCTGGAGCGCTCCCACTGCTTTGACATGGCAGAGGACTGGCAGTCTATACATCAACCCAGCCAAGCAATTCATGATTTTCATTTAATGCAATGCGCCTCACGGAGAGGCACAGCCATTTCTGCAGTGCTGGCCTTTGAGGCGAAGCCCTGTACGTTCAGAGTAGGCATTAACCCAGTTTTGTGCACGCTTCAACGCCATTGAGGCCAGACTTCATTGTTTAATCCAGCTTGAATAGGGTCTGCTGAACATGCATGTGTTTTATAGCATTTGACAGGTTGTTTTTATTTTTTCATAAACAAAGCATTCTCTGCATAAGCTCCCAGACCATGAATGTTAATGTAAATGTTATTATTAAATTCTATATTGGTTCTGTTGGGTGGTTTTTTAAATGGAAATATGACCATGTATCTGTTTTCAAATATGGCTAAGGCAGGGAAAACAATCACAAATGCGGTTAAAATAATTAAATATCACATTTTCAACACCAAACTTGACCAATAAAGAACCACAATAAAGAAAGGCACCAAGAGGTTGCTCCTTCTCAGCATTGGAAGAGCATACAGAAAGGAAAGTAATGAAGCATGTGAATATAAATTACTACAGAAGCCCTAAAGGGCCATACAGTCACATTTTTCTGTCTTTTTTGCCCTGATAATGAAATATTTTAATTGTTTTCATGACAAATTGAATGTTGTTTTCTCAAGATCTTGTGATATTTATGTCATTAGCACAACATAATGCATGTTAGCTCATCCCAATGATATTAATAACTCAAGATCTCAAGAAAACAGCATTCATTTTGCCATGAGAGTGACATGACAACAAATGAAAATAACTTGCTATCACTGTAAAAATCCACGCAAATCCACAGCCCTTTAGTGCTTCCTTAGATTACTAACGAAAGGCTGGCAACAATGAAACTAACAAATCATATCAAGATGTTGACACATCTGCATAATCAGGCATTAAACAAACAAAGAGGCTATTTATATGTAAATTAGACAAAATATGCTTGAAGTTTCCAGCGTGTTGTAACAGAGCAAAAACAACAGGGGCTACGATTCCTTCACAGATATAACAAAGATAAATTCCTGTTGGTACAATCCACACAGATGGCTTCAGTTGACAATAGCTGTGTGCTTGTGGGTCTTCACCCAGGTTCACAACCCCAGGAGGCATTGCTGTGTCCACCAGGACAATCTGGGGATGGAAGTTCTTATCTCAGATCATCATGCCGTGCGAGGAGCTGTCAGTCTCTAAACGCTGTACTGCAACTATTAGTCAACAAAGTTGACTAGTCATCAATGCTGATTCTAGTTTCTAGGACTTTGAGTGTTACAGGTGTTGCAACAGGAACAAAGCATCATAGTATAATAGTCAAATAAGTAATCAGCCCTAAAAGTCATAACAATCCTAAACAACAACCTCCAAAGCCCAAATGAAGTCCCAAGTCATACATAGAATGTTGAGTCAACACTACAGAAACAGCAGAAATCCAGTAATGAGCAGGCCTACAGTGACAGTGGACACTGTGAACAGGCAGGAACCTTTAGAGGATTGAAGGCTTAAAATAAGGCCTTACACTCACTACATCTAAGAAACTGTAATGCAATATCAACTTAGGTTTATGCAGTACATTTTGCATTTACCTGCAACACAGCTGCAAGATTGAAACAAAAAAGTGCTCTGGCAATCAAATATTGCCATTCAATTTGACTTGTGATATATTAAAGGGGCATTTGGACTATAACTAGTATTTAATATGTTGTTTGTCATATTATATAGTATTTTGTAGTGCACCATTGTGTCCCTCAGACTCAACAGTTTGACAGAAATCACGGTTTTGTATCTTTTTGCTGTTTTTGTCAATCAGTATTCTCTCAGTAGCATTAGTGATCTGGCTTCTGCATTAGTCAGCTAGTGGGAAAATCATCTGCAAAGGGCTTTAAAATGGAATTATTGTGGCAGCACTGTAGGAGGGAGGTGGTATGTTTACAGCAGATATAGATCTGGTTACATTTTTCATTTTTGCAGGAGGGCCCCTTTAATAGGAACTGTGAATCCTTTAATATGGCCTGGTTAAAACCTGACCTGCATTATTTTGACCAAAAATGAATTCAGGATATTCACAGCAAACATTAAACTTAACTAACAATATACTGTGCCTAACCTGCACTAAAGTTGATTTGAATGAAAAAGATGATTTTCATACCAATTTTGTGCAAAATATAAAACAAATCAATAACTATCAAGCCATTTATTTCTATAATGTGTCTTTATATTTTTATGGTATGTTTTGTTGTGAAGAATCCGTTTGTGTTGGCAGATGTTATATTGTACAAAACACAAGATCTAATTTATACTAACCCTTTAAAGTCCCAGGCTTATTACATACTAAGGCCTATTATTCAGTAGCTACAAGGACTTCAATACAAACTGGTTGAGGTGTTCTTAGGTTATAGAAGTGCCTAATAAAACCTTAGGGCCTGGCCTGTTAAGGGGTTAAACACTAATAATTAATCTAAAAAGAATGCTCCCAATCTTTGAATTTACTATTTGGAATTAGAATCTGTGTTGATTAAAAACAAGACATTTTTGATTAACATGTCTAGTACCAGCTCTGAACTGCTCTGAAGAGATCATCAGTTTGGATCATCACTCCAGCACTGCCAAATTCTCCAGCAGTGCTGACTGACACCTGGAGATAGTTTTAATGTTGGAACCACAAAGCTTTCATTTCAGATTTAGGCAGACGTGACTGAATCACAGGCTCTGTGAAGTAACAGTTCACATCTATTAGAAAGCTTAGTGCAGACTTGGTGATGGTTTGTAATCAACAGGCCTCTGCTCTCCAGACAGATGTCAGTTACTGACTTTAGAGTAGACAGAAAGCAAAACAGGGCCCACCCAAAATAATGAGAATTTATAGGTCCTTTATAGGTCCTCTACTCTATAATGAAAACACCCAGCTTTTCCAGCAGTGCACTACTGCAGGGTGTTCATGGGTGAAAACTACTGAACAGAGTGTACGGCAGTTATTAAAGAAGTCTGCAGTTTGCGGATTAAGGGTGGTGATTGTTCTATCAAATCTACTGAATTTCAGTTGGTTATCCTTTTTTAATGCACAAATGCACAATTTGCTGTGGATCTAGTTTAATTATGAATAAGTAAAATTGTACTGTGTGTAAATCTGGATATTTTCTTGATTGATCTTTTATCTCTCTGGTACTCTATTTAACTTAAGAAAAGCACAATAAGCACAAATCAATAATTATTTATAGGAGTTTAAGAACCTGTTCTTTGACTCTGCCACATGTAGGAGTTGAGGTTCCCTGCCCTGGTCCAGGAGTACAACAAACCTGATCTCGCTGATCAAATAGCTATTCACAGTCATTTAGTGACAAGTAATGACTCTAACTATATAACTATGGTTAATTATTTAATAATATTTACTGTTTTGGTTTTATCATGTCATAACTTCCCATTGTTTACACAATAGGTAAAATTTTAAATAACCCATCAGTTTACATTTTGGTGTCTAGATTATAGATTATAGTCTACGTAGTATACATTATTTTTGAAAAACAATTGTGGCATTGATATGAGCGGGCATTCCGATATTATTTGGAAATCTGCTTTGGAAAAGCTGCTTTGACCTGTGTGGTGCTACCTTTCAGAATATATAATGTAATGCCCTCTAGTGGTCATAAATAAGTAACACATCTACCTAATAATCTCCTAAATCCTGAGACTAGACACTTTGGAAACAAAACAATGTTTTGTTATGAAACATGTTCTTTCCTACATACTTAATGACATAATATATGAATTCATTTTTGTGTAATGAGAAACATATAACATTTAGTGTCTGGACAGTTGCACTTGAAATGTGGGAGTTCTTGAAAAATTAAAATAAAAATACAAAAAATAATATTAATGTACATAATAATGTACATTTGCATGAAAAATTTCTGAACTCTTGAATCTATCTGGACTTCTGCATGAACGGCTCCTAAAATATTAAATAACTTTCAATTTTTATATCATATAATGAACAAATGAACAAAGAGCTTTTTAACACAAAGCATACATTGATTTACATTACAATGTCTAAAATGAACAAATGGTTGAAACAACTGAGGTTATTGCTGAAAAAAGTGTGGGAAAATTGAATTAAGCTCATACAACAATTTATGTATTCATTTACTTTTAGTGTATTTAATTATGCAGAAATTGACAGAATTGCCCCTTAACCTGGAAATCAGATCAACCTTCCTCTTCAATCAGTGTATGCTTTACTGGACTGGCTCAGTTTGCAGCTTGCGTGAACTTAATTAAATCTCACATATTATTCTTCTGACTAGGAGGAAAATAGTTTTTCAGTGTTTTCTAATCATATGGTTGAGACTGGCTGTTATTGTGAGTCAAGAAACTACCATAATTTAAGTTCCCTTTGATATTACTGAGATTCCGCCCTCCTAGCTGTGATGGGTGCCCACTGTGGCCAGGGGTCTGAGGTTTGGGTCAGTCAGATGGAGGGCATCTATAAAAAGTATTTTTTTATAAAAGAGGAAGAATTAACTTGTTCCTAGCTTTTATATGCAGAATGTGGTATCTGTTGATAAACATAACCAAAGGTTTTGCATGGAAAAACAAACTGTGGGGTTTGAAGCTGAGGCTGAAACGTTCTGCACTGCAGAGTTATAGAGAGGTCATCATTTATGTATGTAAGTCTCTAGAGCAAAGATAGGTACGATTGTGCAAAGTACCATACAGATAACCTGTATAGTTTTATAAACACACACGTGTACATACCTCAGAATACAGCGTGAAGTGTCTTCCATAAGTACTGGGATGCTAATGAAGTAAAATTTTCATTTTAGCTGCATGCTAAAGCAGGTGGACTTGGAAAGTTGACTACAAGGTAAAAGTTGAATTAACCATCTAAAATCCCAGGTTTATTACACACTAAGTCTTCTTATTCGTTAACTACAGGGACTTCAGTGCAAACTGGCTGAGCTATTCTTAGGTTATAGAAGTGTGTAATAAAACTTTGGGCCTACTGGTGCGCCCTGGCCATTTAAAGGGTCAAAATCCCTTTATATCTGTGGGTAGATCTTAGGTGATGTTAAGTATTGGCACAGTTTGCCTCCAGGTGTTTCTTATTGGTCTGCTGTGTCCTATGCATCCTTTGAGTGAATATATAATGTCTTTGGACCCATTGTGTAAGTAGGCCTACTTGAAAGCTACTTAAGGGGCATTCTGGCCTGAAACTATAGTTTGATATGTTTCTTGTCATGTTATGCAGCATTGTGTAGCGCACTGGATCCCACAGCCTCATCAGTTTGACAGAATTTATGACCTTATATTGTTTTCATGTTTTCATTCATCAGTGTTTTCTTACCACAATGCATTACACAGATACTTACTTAATACGACCACTGGGAATCCATCAAGCATTCCCGACTACCCTTACCACTGAGCTACTGGCTAATAAATACAACCATGCTAGCATTAGTGTAACTCTTACCTCAGTCATCAAACAACATCATAAATAAAACAGTGATTCTGTCATTATTTAGCACAGATAAGATGGTGGAGAAAAGCAGCCAAACTGAGGTAAGGAATCTAGGCAGCCAGCTATATACCAGCAAAATGAATTAACAAAAAAACCCATCCAACCCAGAGGAGTAGCAGCTTTTCAAAAGTTCTTCCCTTTTATTATTCAAGGTGCATCATCAGGAGGAGTCTTACCACTCTTTAAACCATAAATTCTCACTCTAGAGGCTACTGCAGCACCACATGAGTAGAATTGTTTACAACAGCTGTAGAGATGGGTGCATTTTTAGTTTTGGCTGGAGTGTCCCTTTAACTTTTTGCAAAGGAGAAGAAAAAAGCCAGCACATCTTCTCTAAGAGATACAGTCCCACTGTATCAATAAAACATAGCCAAGGAGAATGTCACAGTATTGAAGTCACAGAACTATTCAGTCAATGAACTGTTTGTGGGCATTTTCTCATAATTAAGGACCAAAAAGTCTACGGTTCGCCACACAACAATGGACCTCATTCACCAATCGTCCTCAAGAAGACATTTCTTCTTAAAACCCACTTACGCAGTTTTTCAAGATTCTAGTACCTTACTGACCCCACATGGCACTGTTTAAAGTGTTTTGAACCTCATTCTGTCATGGCAGTGTGAACATTTAGCACCATCTTGTGGTCTTATAGTGGAACATGCTGTTCATTCTATTAATGACCTTATCTAATCCACTATTTTGTTACTAAGATTTCATTACTAATGATTGTTGAAGTTAGGCCCTATGTGTCCATGCATTTGTTGGAAGCAGAATTAATTATTGAAATGCATAGAGAAAAAAAGCTCTAATTATAAAAGCTAAAGCTATGCCAAACACTTGTGTACCTCACAAGATGTCTAAAGAGTTCACTTTACACTTAACTGTAAACTTAAATTAGTTAATGTTAGTTAAATAAATCATAAAAAATGATTGCCTCGAAAAAATTAAGTAAACCTACCTAAAAGGTTCAAGCTTAAATAACTTAATATTTGAGTTATAGCTACTCCATTTTTAAGTGATCCACACCTCTGCAGCAGGAAACGTTACCTCAAACCACCTAGTCATTTTAATCAGCTGGCAGTACTCTTCTTTTTCAAGTTTTGCCTAATCTTGAAGTAGTTAGGTTAACTTGAATCCAGTGCTAATCCCTGTGCAGTGAATTGATATCAGCTGAAACATTGTTTTAGGTGGATTATTTCATGCAGTAATGAACAAATAGCTCAGACAGACAAGAGCCAGCCATCTCTGAGGACTCACATGGCTTCATGCATGTTTGCCATTGTCTTCAGAGACTGTTTGTGAAATTCTCACTCTATAGGCTACTGCAGCACCGCTGAAGGAAGCGTGAGTAGAAATGTTTACAACATTCTTAATTTTAGCTGGAGTGTCCCTTAAACTGTCTGCAAAGAAGAAGAAAGCCAGCACATCTTCTCTAAGAGATACAGTCCCACTGTATTAGTAAAACAGAGCCAAGGAGAATGTCAGAGTATTGAAGTCACACAAATATTCAGTCATTAAACAGTTTGTGGGCATTTTCTCATAATAAAAGAACAAACAATCTCTTTTTTTCTGACTCGGTTGCTTTAGCTTTTAAGGTAGCTCGGATAAAACAAGAGTCGCCCATCTCTGAGGCCATTGTCTTCAGGTGGACAGATATTTACCAACTGACAGCATTCCTGGCTATAGAGTGAGCACAAACACCAGCATTGTGAAAATGACAAAAACAAGCAAAAACAACAAAACAACATTTTGTGAAGAAGACAATATAATAAAAAAGAAAGAAATAGAATTAATTAACACTAAAAATGCTTGGAAGTGATATAGCACATTTCAGTGTGGTGTTGATGTTTTTGTAACTCAGTGGTCTGGTGGAGCCACCGGATTATTGTCTTTTTAAATAAATACAGCCATAACAATTTATGTAAAAATACCAGATGTTTCAAATATCACAAGTGGTCAGCATAGGGTTCTCCTTTAGCAGCTGTAGCCAGTCAGCAGCCTGTCCATGTTGTCACCAGTGGTGGACAGTAACGAAGTAAATGTAATTCGTTACTGTACTTAAGTAGTTTTTTCATGTATTTGTACTTTACTGAAGTATTTCCATCTTGGCTGACTTTTTAATTTAACTCCACTACTATTCAAAGTCAAATATCTTACTTTTTACTCCACTACGTTATGTGAAATCTGTTATTCCTGGCTTATGTGTGTATAAAAATGTAACATGTCAAAACAAAAGAAGCACAAAGCAAGTACACCAATCAGGGTACAGGACGCACTTTGTTTTGAGCTTGTTTTGACCTGTTGGACATATTGACCCAGTGCAAGCATACGGTTCAACGTCGGTGCAGCAGCGTAAAGTTTTGGGAGTGCCTATTCAACATAAATGATGGAACTAACCTAACTTTGTGTAAATAGACTACAATATAGAAATATGTACACATATGCAGTTGTGACTGATGTGTCTTTTTCTGAATTTATACAAACACTATTTCATTTTATAGTAAATTTGTTTTTGCTAGATTATGTTTATGAACAGAGACCTACAGATGCAATATAATAAAGGAAAACACATTTGTAAGTTTTTTTTATTAAACTGAAACTTGCAACTAAGTTGCAAATAAATCTTAAACTGAAACTTGTTTGCAAAAGGTTATTTTAGAGTCACTTGTTTTTGTACTTTTGTTTTTGTACTTTTACTGAAGTGGTGGTCTAAAGGGAGGACTTCTACTTTTACTGGCCAAGGAATCTGAGGTTGAAATAATAATAAATTACATAATTTTTTTCCTTTTGTAAACATTGAAAATGGGCCCCACAGACCTGAACACCACACAAGGGTTAATTTAGATTTACCCAAGTAACTACAGCTTTATACAAGAAATAGTAAGTGTTACTTGATCTACATTAGTAAGTTTAACAGATAAGTACACCAAAAAGGTATGAACCCTCTGTGTTCTACAACTGTGTCAAATTCAATGTTCCTATATATGTTTCTCTATCTTTGTGATAATCAGTGCAGAAATATGGTTCATTTACTGAATCTGCACAGTCGCCTTTTCCATTCCATCTTATCGTGAGATCGTATGTGACTCACATCCAGAGTTATGAGGCTATGAAAAGGGGTTGAGACACATCATCTGCCTCTCACCATTTGTAATTGGTGGATTGGTGTGTTTGAATCCACCAATTCAGACACATGAATCCACTGAATGGTGGATTACACATATAACGATGTGCAAAAATCAAGAAAAGACCTTCGACCACAGAGGATTACGTGCAATTATTAGTTTTAGAGTGTACCATGCTCAATGGCTTGTACAAAAATTCTGAGCAGGCCCAGTTGACCTCAAATTTGGATCAAGATAGCAAGAGAAGAGGGTTCATTAGTGTAGAATGGATGGCAGGAGATTCAGCCACAAAGTCTGGTGTAAAAACAACAAGCAGTGGTCTACAGAGATGTGGAAAAAAGATGAAGTCATCCTTCACCATATTCTCCGCAAGTGGGCGAGAGCACGTGCATGTATACCAAGAGACCAGTACAGGCCCAGTGCTTGACCCCTGTAGTGAGTGGCTCTGTTATGCTGTGGGGGACAGGGTTTACTGGCATGATTTGGGTCCACTTATCCACTTGTTGCAGAGGGAAGGGTCACTGTAGATCAATAGAAAGTAGTTCTGACTGATCACTTTCATTCTTTAATGAAACATCTGTGTCTTGGTGGTAGTGGCCTTCTCCAGGATGATAATGCCTGGATGAAGGATCGCAATAAAGTATATTGTGCACTTCACACAAGATCCATTTAGTTTGTAATTAGCATTCGTCATATTTGATATGAGTAGTATGTTGTATACAGTATATCAGTGTCATGTGAAATGCTGTAAACAGAGTGAAGAAGATTTTTGCAGCTTTACAAATCACTCAAGAGGCTCAGTAAAGATGATGACATCACCATCAACCAACTTCAAAGCAGTGTGTGCTGAGCACCATGGGCATTTTAGAAGCTAATAAAAATGTTTTTATTCTAACACACACACACACACATTGATCCAAACATCCTTCTACACTCATTGATTTAGCAGAGAAATGTATAATTATGTCAGATTGATTAAGAACATCAAAGGCATTCAGAGAGCAGTTCAGTGATTTATGATGTCAAATTCTTTTTAATTAGCCTGAGTTTGAGCGTGTATATGAGAAAGAGAGAGAAAGAAAGTGAAGAGAAATGAAAAGAGAAATACGGGTGCAAAAGAAAAAGAAAGCAAAGATAAAGAATGTCAGGAGAGAGAGAGAGAGAGAGAGGGAGAGAGAGAGATGCAGAAAAACAGAGAAAGGAAAGTAGAGTAAGAGAAAGAAATAAAAGATGAGAGATGAAAAAGATAAAGAAAGAAAGAAAGCGAGAAAAGGAGAGAGAGAAAATGTGTGAGAACACGAGAGGGGGTAGATAAAGAAAACGGGGTGGGAGAGACAGAGAAAGAGGCAAAGAGAGAAAGCACGTGAAAAAGTGATAAAGGCATATAGAAAAAGATAAAGACAGAAAGAGAGAAAGACAGTAAGTAAGAAAGAAGGAAAAAAAAGAAAGAAAGAGAAAATCAACAAAGCAAGACAGAGGTAGAGGTAAGAGAGAGAGTGGTAGATAAAGATACAGAGAAATTGAAAAAGTGACAGAAGGTGAAAGAGAAAGAAAGAAAGAACGAAAGAAAGAAAAACGAAAGACAAAATGTATGAGACAAGCGAGATAGCGTACGAGTGAAAAAATATAGAAGACAGAAGAAAGAAAGAAAGAAAGAAAGTAAGAAAGAAAATGTGTGACAAAGCGAGAGATATAGAGGTAGATAAAGAAAGACAAAAAGGGAGAGAGATACAGAGAAAGAGGTAAAGAGAAAGTGAAAAGTGATAAAGGCAGAGAGAGAAAGAAGGTGACAGGAAGAGAGAAAGACAACAATAGACAAAAAGACAACAGCAAAAAGACAAAAAGACAGAAAGAGCATCAGAGAGATAGAAAGATAGATAGAGAGAGTGAGATAGAGAGAGACAGACAGAGAGACAGAAAAGTTTCCACAGTAACACTGAGAAACTGCTGCATATGTAGAGAACAGTGGGCAAGATCTGTGACAGACCATCGTAACCTGAGAGACCAGTGCAGTCATGCCATTAGAACACCACTGAACTGAACTGAAAGAAAGAGGGAGAGAGTGAAAGAAAGAAAAGAGAAAGAGACAGAGAAAAAGAGAGAGGTGATGAAGGAGAAAGATGGAGAGAGATAAAGAGAGAGAGGAGGAGTGGAGAATGGAGAGATATCACACTGAGGCGAGTGTGTTTGAAGTTGGCTCTGCGTTGGGGGTAATTGTGTCTGACGGCCGTGCGATAATGAAGAGAAAGAGAGGGAGAGAGAGAGAGAGAGAGAGAGAGAGAGTGAGAGAGTGAGAGAGAGAGCTGAACCTAATGCGGCCCCCCGCCGCTCCCCCTCGCTCTCCACTCCTAATTGACCAGCCCCGGCTCCCCTGAGCCCTCTGTTATTATTTATTAATAATTCATCCCTAAATAATTCAGGCTTGTGCGCGCGTGGACAGCGCTGTTAATTGAGCATGGGAAAATTAACTTCAAAATAGCACCAGTGTGCAAAGCAGAGAGTTCTGAGCTTTTTTTCTTCCCTCTTTCTTTCTTTTTACTTTTCCTTCACTTGTTTTCTTCCTTTCCATTTCGTTTCATCGTCTGTTTCCATCATGTTGCCTTAAAGAGGTGACAGGACAGCAGAGGGGCCGAGATAAAGTTCAACCTGGGATAACCAGACCTCTCTCTCTCTCTCTCTCTCTCTCTCTCACACACACACACTCTCTCTCTCTCTTTCTCTCATTCTCTCTCTCTCTCATGTTTGTCTCATTTTTATGTCCCTCTTTTTTCTCTGTTCTTCCTTTCTCTTTTTCTCCCTCCCCTTATTCTCTCTGTCTCTCTCTCTCTCTCTCTCTCTCTCTCTCTCTCATTCTTTGTCTCTTTTTTCTTTCTCTTTTCTCTCTCTTCTATCTCTTTCTTATTCTCTTTCTCTTTTTACCTCTTTCTCTCTTTTTCTTTCTTTTTCTTCCTCTTCTCTCTTTACCTCACCCTTATTCTCTCTCACTTTTCATGTCACTCCTTCTTCTTCTTCTCTCTCTCCCTTTTTTCTCTTCTCTCTCTCTCTCTCTCTCTCTCTCTCTCTATTTCTCCCCTCATTTCTTCTCTTTCTCTCTCCTGCTGTTTCTTTATTTTTTCCTTTCTCTCTGTTTCCTCATTCCTTCTCTCTCTCTCTCCCTCTCTCTCTCATCTCTCTTTCTTCTTTTTTTCTTTCTCCCTCCCCCTCTTTCTTTCTCTCTTCACTTTCAATGCCCCCTCCCTCTCTCAAACGCTAGATGATGTCTCTGTTTTTGTCTTGACAGTCTGTCAAGTTCCTGTTCATTTCTATTACTGTTTTCATTAAAACATCCAACTAAATTCATAAAAGTGTCAAATAAAACTGCCCATAGTTGTGCTCATGTGTCCGGTTTGTGCACCAGTGATCACCAGTGATTAGTCACAGCACCACCAAACAATAAAATACTTTTCATCTGTTTGCTAAAAAATGACCTAAATGTTATTAAAGCTCTGCTTTCTGCAGCACTTTTTAAACACTTCAGAAAGTTGAGCTCTTCTCCTATTAGAGAACGAACTGGAGAAAAAAGTCACACAGCATTTATTTGACATGGCAGTAAAGCTTTCCTGAATCTGTTCTCAGATAGAAAAACTGTTTGACTAAACACTGAAAACGCTTAACACAGGGCTTAATGAGTGTTGCAGAAAAGGGTTTTGAACACATTGTCCACTGTAGTGGACTTTTATAGCCATTTTCACAAATTGAACAACGTTTTATCTGATTTTAGAAAAGAAAATGACTTCCCCTGAATTTCCTCTACAGTTTTCTCACTATCCCTCTTTTCCAGAAGGGGTCAGCAATGCCCTGTCCACCTTCCGTTCTCTTCTAAATCTTCGTGTTCTCTGTTGTTCTCTCATAAGCACTGCTTTCATTCGACTGAATTATTGATGGCAGTGTTATACAGCTGATGCAGTGAGATACAACTCAAAATACTTTGTGCTTAACTTTTTTGGTGAAAGTTAACTTCAGCAGAGCTGGTGCTCAGTCAGTGCCTCCTGGGAACAGATTTTTTTCCTGGGATGGTTAAGTAACTCTTAGTAGAAACACATTTGAAATGTCTGCTGATAGATATGATGCAATATTTAATTTTTTTCTGTGCTGTGCAAAAGTCTGTGGCATCCAAGAATAAAGTTGTGAGTGTGAGTTATGAGCAGTGAGTGTGGTTAAAGCTTTTACAAACACCATATAAGATTAGAATTAATATATATAGAAATAAATTATTAAGTTTTAGTTAGGTTAAATATAAACTGTTAAGCTATTAACTAAAAACTTCCAGGATTTTTAAGCCCCTGTCTACTTATTTTCTTGACTTTCTTTTATTATCTACAGTATTTGTGATGATTTTATAATGAACTGGCAAAGAAACAATGCTGTTGGTCTTTTCTGTTGAGAGAATGATGAAATGACTCTTTTCTGCTGTTTTTTTTCAGTTGGATTTGAGTTGGGTGAGACTGAATTTGGCACAGGTGACATCAGATCTGCCAAAGTACCAATGAGTTATCAATGTCTATACATCAGATACTCATGATCCTCTCCCTCACATGAAGTGACTGCTCTCTCACTGCTCTCTCACAGCACTTTTATGAAGGTTTATCACACTCTTGTAGCTTGTAGCTATAGCAACCTGTTGCTGGATCCTACTATAAGCAGCTAACTTCACTTACAAGAGAGCACTAGCCAGTGGTCCATTTCAAAGGGTGCTTACTATGCTATTATTTTCAATATTGATAATTTTATTTTTGGGGTCTGCAAGATTTACATGCTTCAATGTTCAAAAAACACATTATTTTTCTCAATCTCTACATCTTGATTCACCCTCTCTCTGAAACGCTCCTGCCTGTTCCGCCCCTGTCTTGCAGTCTGCATTCAGACTCCTCCATCCTGAGCAGCTGTAAACACCAATGTGGCTATTTTCCCAATGGCGTCGGTTCTGTACTATCAGTTTGAACCTGAGTCTGAACCTGAAAGTCAGGTCAGCGTCTTCTCGACACGGCTAAACAAATGAACAAACTCTTCTCGGCCTCCAGTAGCTGCTGTGCGCTGTATGAGGGTATGCCAAGCTTGCCAGTAGGCAGGCAATAAGGATTGTGTGATGAATGTGTCATATGTAACAAAGGAAAAGGGCTGGAATTCCAACAAGATGTTTCAGGCAGCTGAGAAAAGTGGTTTCTGTGGGAAAAAAAAGCTTTATAACACACTAAAGGAAAGGGAAAAAATTGGAAAGCATAATATGTCCATTTGAACTGTAGGAATAAAAAGCTACTCCCCCAACATCAAGGCTCACAGTGTTTCCTCACAGTTGTACTTTTTTCCATGCGTGGTGCACCATAGGGCACACAAGAAATTTCTGCACAAATGTCCACATATGACCATGCCAAAATATTGTGTGACCTCAGTTTCAGAGCCGTGGTCCATCAGCTTGCTAGCTAGCTACAGGTTACTGATGTAATGTTGGTGCTCAGCTTAAATATCTCTGAAAATGTAACTAAATCTCTAAAATGACCATTAGAACACTTGTTCTCCATTTTGCCCTTTTTACTCACAAATTCAAACTTCAATTCAGACTGAAGGGGTCTATTTTCTAATGTGTAAGGCTGAACCACATCTAACCTGCCTGCTGCAGGTGCTATCTCTTGCATCGTTGGTGGTGTTGCTCACCACTGCAGTTGGGTTGTTTATGTTGCCATGAAGATGTTGCAATCTGACACGTCCACACAGTTCTAAGCAGGCAGGAGCTTGAAATTTTTGGAGTATTTATCTACTATTGAGTTGCATTAATTTACATCCATTTTCAGTAAATTTAACAGACAATTCCATCACCACTTTAATTTACAATTTTGTTAAATTACAGCACATATTCTGTGTATATACAGGACAATGCATTCACTTCATATACGGAACATCCCTTAATTTTACTATTTTATCTGTAAAAAAATTATATGTTTCCTTCAATTTAAAAGAGATTTTTTTATTTTCTGCTAGAACCCAACTAAGATATCAGTTGGCTGATAATATCCACCATCATTGATGACTTGCAGATTTAGCAGCCTCAACAAAAAAATTCACTGACATGCCAATAAATAGTGAGCTTTCTTGGGATGTGGCAGTGCCAGTATTCAAACATGTAATATCCTGCCAACAGAGTAAAACCTTTCAAGATTGCTTTCTGAGAGTTCAGTTAGAGACTGCTAAGCCTAAAATCACTATTAGTTTAAAACACAAACATGGTGAACAAAACTGATAAAAATAAGGAATTAAAAGTTAATTAAGAGAAAATAACACCTCAAAGAATTCTGAGTAGCCTCACCCTCAATTATTATATTCAGTATTTATCCGTTTATCAGTGAGATGACTTTCATACACTTGAAGTTATTTCAGGTCTAGTTTAAAGTCAAAACATTGACATTTCTAGGAAACTGTAGTACATTCTAGCACTAAGATTAATAACATTACTGTAAAACATCACAGGAAAGGAATCTAAAAAATGTGTAGCTAACCTTATGCTTGCATGCTTGCAAACTTAACAGCTACTTTAATTATTCTAACTTCAGGTAATGTTCAATACTTCAGCCACGTGCAAGTCAATACTATACCTAACCTTATCATATATTTACAATATTATTAGTATGAACACATTTAAATGTATCACCATGGTGAAAAAGTAGCCATACTCTTTCTCATGGTTAAGATTTCTCCTCTAATCCCATTTGACTAGCACACTCTCTGTAGAATCTGTAAAAAAAATGAATTTTTCAGTCTTATCAAAATCTGAAGAGATTTTAGAGATGGGCAAACATCATCATATTTTGATGGAAGATTACAGAAAACAAGAATTTAGTCTTTTAAATGGTATAAAATATGATGAACTGTGCTTAATATAAACAGGAGCAAGAACAAGATAAAGAAGGTCCAGGTTCACTTTAATGAAGGGTTGATTAGCCAAACTAGTAACTCCTAGAGGAGAGCTTTAGAAATAGACATACACACACCTATAAAATCATAATTTGTTTATTTGTATTCTAATATTATTGTTTTTTGAACAAACAAATGCTTACTGTCCAGAAAAACAGCTTTATATATGACTGTTTCAGATGCTCAGAAGATTTTTTCACAGTAGTATGGATGTTAAAATGGATACGAATTGTAGTAAATTGTTTTGTATCTTTTATTCCACCCATGCTATTGACGTATAATTATTGCCTCTTGTCATCTCACTCTCAGAATAACTGGGCTCGTGTTTGGTTTGGTTGATCTTGCAGTCGTTCTGAGGATCTATCAGGTATCTGTCCGAACTTCACTTCGCTCAGTTGCTGCAGGAACTTGAGCCTGAACTTCTGATGTTACATTTCTTTGGTTTATGCATCGGGTTCGCTGAGATCAACATCATCCTCCAGAGCTTTGCCTACTTCATAAACCAATTTTAGACACGAGCATTTCAAAGTAGCGAGCTGTTAAAGCTTGGTCTCTGTTGAAGCGTGCTTTCTGCTGGGAGAGGAAAAGGCTGAGGAACACATCTCTGAAGGCCGTCTTCAGCTGCCTGGTCTTCAGGGAATGGCTCATCAGAAGCTGTCGACAAGGTCCGTACAAATCTCCAGCTGCCACAGTGCTACACGCGGAGTCTTTCATGATTTCTGTTTTGGGGACCGCAGGGAGAGGCCCAGCAGAGAGATTGAGAGGGTTTACTTTTGCTTATGTATTTATTTATTTATATATATATATATATATTTATAGATATAATGCAATTTTTTAGGCATCACTGTAGATTTAGCTTAATCTAAGAGTACATCAAAGCTTCTAGCGCTGCTTGTGCTAAACTCTCGTCTGGTACCAAAGTGCTCATAAAAGCCTGTAGGGAGAGGGAAAAAAAAAACTCCCAAAAAAACAAAAAACAAACATGTTTGCTTTTATCCCACAAATAACTATTTATGTTGGTACAAATGAGCATTCTGAGGAAAGAGCGGGTTGTGTCAATGGATCGTACTGAACAGAAGGGGCAAGTTAAAACTGCTTGATATTAGATTTGTTTGTTTGTTTGTTTGCAGGTCAACCTATTTTTTGTATTGGTCTGTGTTTTCATGAGAAGAATGCTGATGTTAGTGAGCAGCCTTAAACCTCAGTTACCCAAATGAGAGCTAACCAGGGGATGGCCAGTAGACCTGAAATATCCATTTAAAAAGTCAGTACATACTCAGTACAGTATATTGCAGCATGGAAAGTATAAATTATAAAATTCTACACAAACACGGTCTTACATGTACACACTACTCATTCTTAGTATTTTTGATATTAATGTCAGTCAAAAACAGAGTTTTTCTAAAACAGTATTTTGTAACACTTTACTATTGTTTCACACTTTTTTACACACTGTGTTACACTTTACTGAAGGCTAAATAACACCTACATTTATTTATAAAGGTTTGTTCTAACAACCATCTGGTGTCAAACACTGGCTGAGGTGAAGTGACATCAGTATATGAAAGCTGACGCTTGTTGGAAAAAGCCTTTATTATTGTTTATATAGATTAATGTCAGTTGTCATGAAAGGCTTATGTAGATGCTTTGTAGCCTTATAAATGTTGTCCTGCATTAAAGGGTTAACAGTCAACGCTTTACGAATAATATCCTAGTCTATGAAAACCTATCAGTATGAATATTTCACTTATTAATGATTTGAGTTTGACAGCTCAGAAACATAAACCACTATTTCCAAACACCTTGTCATTGCACCCTAAACCAAACCTCATATCTCCATTTTTGCTGTTTATTTATTTTTTTGTTTGTCATAATTTGACAAGGCCAGCTGCTCTCTACATCATGTAAAAATGAATGACGAATGGACCAATATAAGGCTACATTCACATTACAGGCCAGGTTACTCAAATCCAATTTTTTGCTCAAATCCGATCTGTCTGACAAGATGGCTCACACTTGTTTAGGTAAGTCATTCAAATCTGTCATTAATGTCAATGAACATGCGTCCTGAAATGACCCGCATGCACGCATCCTACTCAGTCACGTCACGTGAATGAATCACGTGCGTCACGTGCATCATCAGCAAACAGACTAACGGTCAGAACGAGTCTTCGCTGTGAAGATAATTAACTCCGATCAGCTTTCAGCTGTTCATTAATAGAGCAAGACGAAGGCGAAAAAGGTGAGATGTGTTGCTTTTCTACAGTTTACAGGCTTTGACTTCTGTTTGGTGCTGCTGCCATGGTAACGCTGAATGATGGCACACGCACAGTGGAAAAAAAGTACATGAATTCCGATTCCCGAGTGTTCACATTAAGGACATCGAATCGGATACATATCTGATCTAGGACCACATATGAAAGTGGCTCAGGTCGGATTTGAAAAGATCAGATTTGCATGTCCACACAGCCCTGAAAAAACATCAGATCTGAGTCACATTAGGACAAAAATATCCTATTTTGTGACTTCAACCTGGTAATGTGAACATAGCCTAAATGACTCTAGGTTACATAAAACTTGTTTACATTAACTTCAAACCTAAGAATTCTTTCTCTTGTAAAGTTACCATTTTGCAGAGGTTCCAGTCTGACAGCAGGATGTTTTGTAAAGATGAAGTTTATTACTAGCTTAACCCTCATTAATGGACATATACAACCTGGGACTTTTCTTCTGTCTGCTTTGGAAGGGGTCTTCTGGGCTCAAATACAATTAGACTGATGGACCAAGTAACACAAAATAACACATAGATTTTGAGTGTAGTACATTAATAGGAGTCCCGTTCTAATCCACATTAAGTTAAAGGAATAACTGAACCTCCTAATAGACGTGGTCATGCTCAGTGTTGTTATTGTTATTGAATGTGTCCTGTTTCATAGCACTACTTAAATAATGATTTGACCGTTTTTCCAAAAGACTTGAGTGCGGATGAGTGCTAATATGAGCGCAATTGATAAAATGTGAGTCCTGTGATGTTAGAACATCAATGTCCTCTGATGAAAGAACACCTGTCATAAAGATCTTCACATGTGTGATATTGCATATTCAAATTCACTATTAACACCCTTGATTTCAGAACAAATGCTGATTTTAGCTTTAAAGAAGATAGTTTGTTTATTTGGAACATCTTATTGGAACTCTTACTATGTAGAAGCTTGCCAGAGGCCATATAACCTGCTATTTGGAGGCATGTTTGTCCATGAATCCACCATGAGTGTGCAGTGCAGATGCAGATGACTGGTTTGAGAGTGCTAGTACGTTTCAGATGTTGGTGTGTTTCTGATGTGAACGTGGTGGTGAGTTACAGCCCAAGGACTAAACAACATCGTTCTGACCCTTCTCTGGCTCACATCTTTCTCTGATTACTCCATCTCTTTCTCTCTCTTTCTCTCTCTTTCTCTCTCTCTCTCTCTCTCTCTCTCGCTCTCTCTCTCCTGCCGTTAGAGGAGCGCTCCCAGCCCAGTGAGGACTGAGCAAGTTCTGAAGCCCAGCCTGGTGAATAATACAACAAAGTGATGATGAGCCTTCAGAGGCTCTGCTGCTCTTCAACACCCCTCCATCCAACAGAGAGAGAGAGAGAGAGAGAGAGAGAGAGAGAGATGGGGTGAGAGAGAGTTAGCTCTCAAAAACAAAACGCAAGGACACAGAGGATGCATGAAAAACAAAATGTGCTAGACGTCAAAGTTCAACATAGCAGAAATTGATTTCCTGGCAGGTAAAACATCCAGAGTCAGAACCTTTTACTAATGATGAAATGGTCCTGGAGTCCCTGCCCTGCATGTTTTACTGTTCTTCCTTCCCTAACACACCTGATCCTGAGCAATCAGCTAATGAACAACCCCACCAGTCTTTTTGCATGTATGCTTCTATAAAATACTCTGAACTGTTATAGAACCTTTACATTATGTAGAGGTACCTTAATCTTTAAAGGTTCTTCACATTCACACATTTCATTTACCAAAAAAAGTGTCCTTAACCCAAAAAGGACATAAGTTTTTCTCTCTTTTTGCTAAAATACTGAAATGTGTTTATATAGGTACATAAATTGATTACTTAGTTGTGCAAGTACCAACATTACCACTTAGAATTAAGCACTTTTGGTTTGTGTGTGAAAAACCCTTTAAAAGTTTTAAAATCCTTCACATAGTGTAACACCAGGATCATCAAATCTGGCCCATGAGCAAGTTTTCTTCAGCTCCATAGGCCATAGTGCTATATGCTTAGTATTCTAGATGACAGCACTGGTGTGAGGAAGCTACAAAATCAGTAGCACTCAAATTTAGCAGCACACAGACAAATACACCCAGAGAAAACAGTAGGTTTTTGAATCGGATGGGTAAACGAGGCTGCCTCTTCGGGTGAGCTAATGAGCTGGATGCTGATGATGACTCGTTACTTACCTTATGTCTAAGTTTTCATAAACTATTTTAATAGTTTAGCAAAAAAAATCTAACTCACGATTTATCACTGTTCCCAGATGCAGTCGATCAGCCAAGACAAGTTTAATATCTTAAGTTTACAATGAGAGATGCTAGGCTAACCTTGCTAACAAGCAATGGACTTGGATTGTCACCACAACATAAATACATGCCAAATCTTAATTTATTTGCTTCAAAAATGTTTGGAGTTTTATGGAGATGAGTTAGGTGACAATCTAAGTCCAGTGTTTATTAGCAATGTTAGCCTATCATCCCCCATTTTTATCTAGACGAGCACATGTCAGATATCAATTATAGCTTGGCTGAATCCATCTGGGGTTCAGCATCAGCTCTTGTGTTAAGGCCCATATTTTTTGTGTATAAGTCAGCATAACATACTTACTCAATTGCAAATATGAACAAAACTGTCCTCATTTATTGTCCTGTTAACACATAAATTCAGCTATTCAGTAAACAGTTGCCTTGTTTAGTTTTTCTCCATGTCATATAATGATTTCAGTGTTCAAATTCAGGCACCTGGAACCACATTTGCGAGTGCCTGTGCACACCATGAGCATCAAAAGTATTTAACAGTACTTAAAACATATAGGGGCTATTCTAGCACTGTCTAATATAGAAAACTACATAAAAACAACACTTTTATGAGCCATCCTTGATAGCCACATTTATAACATGTTAAGTACACAATAGTGTACTTAGCCACTTTTATAACATGTTAAGTACACGACAGTGTACTTTTATAACAGCGACTCAGATAGTTAGGTTATATATCACTGCTGATCTCCAAAATGGTAACTTTAAGGAAAAAACAAACTATTTCTTTTGGTCCATTCATCTTGAAATGTAAACACAATATAAAGGAGAGTAGATATTTTCAAATTATGTCTAAAACTGAAAAAAAAAACAAAAATGGAGATACGAGGTTTTGGTCTGTCAGCAGGAGTTTTTCCCCAAAGAATATTTGCTCCATAAGAATTCGGCCCCAGGTGAAATTTGATGACCCCTAGGGTAAAGGTTCTACACTAGTTTAAGGATTTTGCCTAGAACAAAGGGTGTACAACTGTGCTTATTCCACTCCTCAAACACACCCACTAAACCTGGCAAGTAACAGATGAGTTGAATCAGGTGTGTTTGAGCAGGAACATCACCAAACTCTGCCCTGCAGTTCTTTCAACTGTAAAAAGGTTCAGCTCTCACATGTCTCATTTATAAAAATGGTTAATTCATCGAAAGGCTCATATTTTTGTTACTCAATCATCTGGTGAACCTACCACATTATTGTTTTTTGAATCAATAGAGCCATAACAATTTATGTAAAAATACCAGATATTTGTCCAGCATAGGGTTCTCCTTTAGCAGCTGTAGCCAGTCAGCAGTCTGTCCATGTTGTCCACCCTCACACACACACACACACACACACACACATATACAAACACACACACACTAACAGCAGGCCATGAAGGAGAAGAACAGAGTGAAGGGACACAGCACCTCCACACTTTTATTCCTGAGGGTTCACCCCAACACCACATGTATAATATAAATGTATATGGGGTGAACAGTGTGAAATGTGCAAAGGCCAAGCAATCTGAGGTTAAAATAATAATAAATTGCTTCATTTTTTCTTTTGGTAAGCATTGAAAATGGGTCCCACTGACCCCAACACCACACAAGGGTTAAAGAACCAAAGGTGGGTTTTCTATGGCATCGTTATTTTTAAGAGTGTACATTTCATTGAATGTTTTATCAACAGAAGTTAGTCTGTACTTCTTTACCATTTGTTTTGATGTAATACAATAGCAAAAAATGTAGGAAAAATGTAAAATTATTTCTTTTTGCAAACCAGGCCTGCACACACAACAATAACTTCTCACTAAATTCAGATCATTATGACGTATGTCCTCTGTGTTCAGTATACTCACTTTGGGCAGAATTTCTCTGCTTGTCTCAATTAATTATATAAAAACATTAATTCATATAAAATGTTTTAATCACCAGCAATAATTGCAACTCAAGTGCAAGGACTGTAAAGGATCTTTACACCTGCATTACTCCAAAGAACCCTTTTTAGCAGCTTTATCTTTAAGAGTGTAGTTGGATCAGGTACATTAGAGCAGGGAAAACACTAAATTGTGGCCGGGGAGTTGGGGGTGGGGGAGTACTCCAGCATCAGAGCTGAGGACCGCTGTGATAAAAACGATAGGTGATGGAAAATGCATTTTGGCAGTGAAAGGTTCTCGATGCAGGGGTTTTAACAGAGATGAACGTCAATCACTCGCCAGGCATTTTTTCAGACAGAAGCGTGGATGAGGAGTGCTCAAAGGCAGGGCAAGGCCCCCTGGTCCCTGAGAGACCCCCTCTTACCCTCGGCTCTCTGCGGAGGAGCAGCCCACACTCTGGACGTCATGCAGCCCATTGAAGTTCAGGCGATTCGTCTGGCGATTGCACGGTTCATTAGAGCTGTCAGTCATATGGGCCCAGTGACAGAGCTGCACCGTGGGGCCCCCTCAGGGCCTAATCAATCCAGCGTCCCATGGAACGCTTCATCAAACGCGCAGTGCAGAGGAAAGCGGCCTGCCCGCCAAAACCACCGCGGATCTCATTGATCACATGATAAACAGCACAGTATCTTCATGCATGTTTGAGGTGGGATAAAGCAACAATTTTTTGTTTTACTCAGGCATTTCTCTACCTTCACTGAGCACATTATGGCTGTGCAATATATCACTTGTTATTTGTTGTTGCAATGTTGGTAGTACTGCTATTGCAGAATGCTGCAATATACTAATAAGCCTTCTAACCAATGTTTTAACTGTGTTCTCTTGACCAACTCTTATGAGTTTCTGAGAGTGTTTACATGAATACCTTTACTTTGACTGAAATAGTAATACAAGCTGCCCCCGAGTGGCACAACCATCTAAGCCCTGGCCTATTCATAATTTTGGTCCTCAGCGATGCCATGGCCATCCACTGCCAGGCATCAAAGACAGCATAACTGGCCTCACTCTCTCTGGGTGGGAAGGATGGCTCTCTGTTCACTCAGGAATAGGGATGCATTGATCCTGATACTGGTTTTGGGTATCAGCCCAATACTGTTCACATTTTCTTTTCATTTGCTTGTGCTCGAAAAAAACACACAAACATCTGACATCAGAGATTTTGGCCTGTTTAAACACACAAGCACAATCATAACCACTTCCCTAATACAGGTGCACACATGTAGACTAGCAAAAATGTAATCAAAAAAAGTCGACATTTGCTACCTTGTACACTGTCTTTACTCTGATTGACTGAATAGAATTGAGAGGTATAAATATTAATGCACTGACTTTTACAATAGTCTATATAAAACAGGCTGTAGAGGGACTGTATCATCTCACCCGCAAACATCCCCGCCTGGTTTTGGTTTCAGTGCCCAGTGTGGCCCAAGTTGGCAAAGCTGCTGCAGCACAGCTTCTCAGCATTTCTGCTCAGTACTCGGACATGTAGCATGTTGCTTTGAATGAAACAGCTTTATTGGAATTTGCCCAATGGACAGAGCTGTGTGTAGGGGCTGTGTTTCTCGTGGCACGTCAGTCAACAAGAGTGGTTTTGTACATGTAAATCATCACCAAAGGACAAGATTTCTAACAGTGTATGCCTGGCTTTAGAGGACATTTAACCACAGCTTAACCAGCCCACTGGCCAACCAGCCAAAAAGATATAACATTTGTATTGTCTGTGTTCCCAGCAGCCATTTGGATTTGCAATTATTTAAGAAGACATAAAAGTCCAATGCGTTAACTTCAGATGTGATTCCTGCTGTCGACGTGCTAAGTAATGTAACATAGCTAGCTAATGCACTTCTTTTAAAATCAGCTTGATTTTAACCATATAACTGTTTGAATTTTGCTGTTGCATATCACACACATTTACACTTACAGCTACTTAATTCTAAGTAGGTTACATATTATCCTGTCAATATTGGCAATATTGGTTGTCGGCAAATAATAGTTCTCATACTTGGTCTAAAAAATGGTCAAAAAATCAAATGCATCCAATCTCAGTGCGACATTAGCCAATATGGGCACCTGTTAGCTGATGTAGCAGAATTGGCAGTTAGCATCTTCTTGCAAACTGAGCTGTCCAATGGCAGTTTAGAAAGTTGCAGTGGTGCTTCACGTATCTCGGTGGAAGCACATGCTAGCCTACACACTCCAAGCTTGTAGAGCCATGTGATGGGGGGGTGGGGTTAGCTAGTAGATAAAGTTAGCAAAGGTTCAATTGGGAGAACTTATTTTTAAAAAAATTGTAACAAAAGTATAATTCAAGCCAATCTTTCATCATGTCACCTTATTAATTTACCAAAACATTTTTAACATACTGCAAGGTGTATTATACATGAAATATGCAGTATGTTAAAAATGTTTTGGAAAAGTCTGTGTGCCCCCGGTCAAAAGACATTTTGTTGATTTTGAAAATAAGTGAAAATAAGTGAAAACATCCTCTACAGAGAACACACTTTAATGTTGCATTTTTCTGCAAATTTCAATTTATTTAACATTCTGGGGAGAAAAAAAAAACAGAAAATACAAAGTGTCCCATAGGCCACATTTTATTATTTTTGCAACAGTAATTTAAAGTAAAATGTGCATTTAAAAAAGTGCATTAGAATGTGCTAGAATATGTGTTGTCTCCATAGAGGATGTGTTTGCTTATTTTCATCAACAAAATGTCATGTGACCATGGGTGTGCAAATTTTTGCATATGACTGTGTGTAGCACTAAAATGACTATTGTATATTGTCCATGCCATGCAGCCCTCCATATATACTTAAGAAAGGGGCTTTATTTGGGAAAAGCGTCTATACAGACACTTTCTGTTTAATCTAAAATTGGACCCAATCTCATAAACAAGATTATGAAAAAAAAAAATGTATTGTTCAACATTAATTTCAAGACAAAAATGCTGTCAGCTGTAATTCAGCTCCACGTCCCACCTCAAAGACCACTCCTAACAGACGATGCGCATGCAACAATTTTAGGCTTTGCTTTGAGCATGACAAACTAATGGAGCACAGGTACTTTATTCTTCTCATCAGGAAATCTAACCAATATTCAGAAATATTGTTGCTTCACAAAGAACCATGAATGATAAAAATATAGAATAAGCATCCAGTACAGCTCTTAAGAGCCAGCGCTACCTAATAAGCAAAATAAGCAGCTGCTTAGGGGTACACGGTCTGCAGGGGGAGCCCTAACCATTATTGCATTATATTGTTCCGTTTTCAATTGCTTGTTTCCATTGTGTTATTATTATTATTTTGTACAGAACATCTGTGTTAATACTAATGTTCTTGTTAAAGCCCAGCTGTTTGATTTTTTATTACCATACGCTCTTAAAAAAGATGGTTCTTCGAGCATTCTTTAGTAAAGAAAATGGTTCTATATAATACCATAAACACTCAAAGAACACCTTCTATGATTAAAGTGTTCTTTGCATCAAAATTAAAAAAATAATAATAATGGAGAATGTGTTGTAGATGGTTCTATATAGCACCTTTTTGAAAATGGTTCTATATAGCACCTAAAAGCATTCTGCTATTGAGAACCCTTTTCAAACAGGTTCTATATAGAACCATCGACAACCCGTTCTCCATCGATCTAAACCTTTTCACAATGCAACGAACCCTTTAATCATGCAAGGGGTTCTTTGAGTGTTCATGGTTCTATCTAAAACCATTTTCTTTACTAAAGAACCCTTGAAGAACCATCTTTTTAAGTGTGAAGTTCATTTTTGCACTTCAGAATTCATTTGATAAGTTGCACTTTTCAGAGATTTGTATTTATTTGATAATACCTAGTTCTAGCTATCTTGATTTTTACTGCTTTTTCTTTAATGGAACTGTTGAGTTCAGTTATGCTACAATATTTTGGTTCATTTGAAATTTTTATATTATAAATTTTTATCTATTTGTTTATTTGAATAGTTATTGAGGTTTGTGACATTTTGTAGTTCTGGGGGTGTGCCTAAGCAGATGGGGGGCCTCCAACAGGCTTAAGATGGCCTGGGGCTCTAATGTCAACACTGTGCTACCTGTGAATAGTAGGGCCCCAGCAGTCTGCTTGGTTAATGTTCTGCTCTATGCCACCTTAAGGGACATATAAAGGGATTATTTGCTGCTTTTATGCAACCCTCACTCCTTCTCAGCCCATTCAGGTTTTCAAGGAGCATGAAAAATAAATGAACAGACGACCCCCTATCTCCAATCTGAGGCTGGAACAATGAGATATCCTCCATATTGTGTTTTGCATCTCCAATACATGGGGAACACAAAAAGAGAAACCTCTAAACATAACAACACAAAAAACAGACTTTGAAGAAACGCTGCACTGCCAGAGTTCCTTTCAACAATATACAAGGCGGGCTTTCTCAGTTCCTCCATGTTATTCCGAGCATTCCTCCAAATATTTGGAGAGAATGAGGGGAGATGAAAAGAGTAGAAAACAATGAGGCCGTGCTGGTGTTGTGGCGTCCGTGAGCCCTGCCTTGTCCCGTCTTTGTGTCGGCCCCCAGGACTTTCAAACGCGCTCTCACCAAGTCCATAGCTGACGCACTGTAAGCGCTAAGAGGTGCCTAAAATGGGTCCAAATCTGAAGTCCAGTCAATTGGATTTTAGATTCTGCATTGTTTTCCTTGAAAGAGCTGATCTAGACAGGGTGATCAAGTTCATTCCAGTGCTTCATTCATTACTTCTGGTTGGAACAACCTTATTTATGTAAATGTAAAATTATACACCCACTCCTGATGAGGTGTGCTATTCTTTACATTACTACCTGTCAAAAAGTGGTTTAACCCTTTATTAAATGGCCAGAACTTCTGGTGAGTTCAGACTTCCATTATACATCTATTACACTCCTATTACATGTATTTACTGAATAATAAGCCTCAAAATGTAAAGGGATTTTAAGCAGGAAGGCTATGTGCTAATCTTCAGGGTATATGTAGCTAAGCTTACTGCTCATCATGTGGTTGGGTCCAAAAAAAATGACAAATTTTAGAGTTATAAACCCACTTCTGATGAGGTGTGCTATTCTTTAAATTACTACCTGTCAATAAGTGATTTAACCCCTCAAATGGGCAGAACCTTTACACCTTTACACATCTATTACATGTTATTACTGAGTAATAAGCCTAAAAGGCATGTGCTTTAAATGGCCAGAACCCTGGTGAGTCAAGACTTCCATTGGTTTAAGCTTAGCTTTCCTTCAACATTTCAATTTTCTCACAGTTACATTTGAGTTAATTAAGAATCAAAGATTTTGTTTATATATAACAGTCATGTGCTTTAAATGGCCAGAAGCCCTGGTGAGTGCAGACTTCCATTATACATCTATTACATATTCTCTGTAGTTACTGAGTAATAAGCCTTAAAATGTAATATGCCTGTGATTTTAAAGGGTTTAAGCCTTACTTTCTTTTGACATTTCAATTTTATCAAGGTTGCTTTTGAATTAACTATAAAAAATGACCTGCTAAGATTTTGTTCATATATAACAGTCTTGGGCTAATCTTCTGGATATATTTAGGTTTAACCCTCAGATTCATGTTCATCATCTGGTTGGATCAAACAGAATCCCATGGAATTGTAAAGTTAAAAACCTGCTCTTGATGAGCTGTGCTATTTTTTACATTACTACCTGTCAAGCCCCTTATTGACAGTTCAGCCCCTTTTTTAATGTGATTTTCTTTCACAAACTATTGTTAAAAGCACATATTAAAACTTTTTTGGCCCAAATTTGGTTTAAACTAGGGCTTTAGGAGTGTTCATGAGAGATGACATCACAGTAAGGAGATAAATCGCGTGGCTTTCGGCGTCCTTACCAAAGTAAGGAAACCCTCTGGGGTTCACAAACTCACCCACGTGTCAAATTAATTGTTGCTATGTATGTTTCTCTATCTTTGCGATGATACAGCACAGAAATTTGATTCAAACATTTCCTGAATCTGTACATTCGCCCTTTCCATCCTATCTTATCACAAGGTCAAACGTGACTCACATCTAGAGCTATGAGGCTGTGAAGAGGGGCTGAGATACACACCATCTGCCTCTCACCATGTGTAACTGGTGGATTTGTGTGTCCATCTACATTCTGTGTGAAACTGACCAAAGGACACTCAGGAAATCCCTCAGGACTGACCCATCACACCGGAAACCCTTTAAACTTCATTCGGTCAATGTAGGAGGAACATGTGAAATGGTGTGCAGAGAGTTTACAGCTGCTGAAGTTGCTGCAGCAGTTTTGAAAAGTAGCATCGAAGATAACGGAGCATTTAATATGAAACATATGATTATCATGTTATATGCAAGAGCCTTTAAAGGAGAATTTCAGAAGATTGTTTCTCTTTCTTTCTACTCTCTCTTTTACTCCCCCTTTCTCTTTTTCTCTGTCTTTTTCGATCTATTCCTCTTTCTTCTTTCTCACTTTCTAATGCTCAGTTCATCTCTTTCTTTCCATTATTCTCTCTCTTTCTTTCTATTCTTTCTCTGTCTTTCTTACTTTCTCTCATTCTGTCTTTCTCTCCATTATTCATCCCCCCCTCTCTCTCTGTGTCTCTCTTTCCATTCTCTCTCCTTCTTTCTTCTTTTTCTTTCTCTGTCTTAGTCTATCTCCTTCTTTCCATTTTTCTCTCTCTCTCTGTCTCTCTATTTTTTGTCTTTTTCTATCTCTCTATCCCTCCTCTTCTTTTACTCTCTCAGTCTTTCTACACTTACTCTTACTCTCTGGCCCAATCTCAATCTCTTGCCCCTACCACTTAGCTCTTAGCCCTCCGTTTTGCGTGTTCACATCTAGGTGTAGGGTGTCCTGATTTTATTTGAGATAGAGGGGTAGGATGAAGTGTTAGGGCTACATGGCCCTACAAACTAAGGTTTTTCAGAGGCACACTCCAAACAGAGTGTTATGAGGAAAAAAGAAAAAATGACAAGATTGCTGCACAAGTGATCAAAGAAACTTACATATGTAAGTATGTTCTCCATTACAAATTACAATAAACATTGTATTATCTTAGTTTAATGTTGTTTTAATGTAATTATGGTCCTTTTCTTCATAACAAGCATAAACAATCACTAGTAGTATGCGAATGTTTTGGTAGCTAGTTAGCTAAATGTCCCATTGCACCTTAAATTGTCCAGCAGTTCTGATGCCTGAAGCATCAGAATGTAACTGCTGCTCCTTTTAAGGTGGAATGGGAAAATTTGAACAAGAGGCTGGCGAATAGCTGACTTATTATGTTAATAGTTGGGCCCCCCTCCTTTGAAGGCTTACGATGCCCTAAATGTAACTAAAGACCAGCAGAACTTTACCCTCCTCTGCTGTCACTGCAGACTGGCAGGATCGCCTACAGAGCAGCGCTAGTAGCCTGTTAATGAAGTAATGTTCTTTTTATTTGAGGGTCCCATTTCATAAAGGAAGATTTCAACCCCTTGTAACTGAGCTCTCTATCCCTCTTTCTTCCTTTTCTCTGTCTTTTTCTCTCTATCCCTCTTTCTTCTTTCTCTGTCTTTCTTCTATTTCTCCATCCATTTCTTCTTTCTCTGTCTTTTTCTATCTCTCTATCTTTCTTCTTTTTCCCTCTGTCTCTCTCTCTCTATTCTCTCTGTCTTTCTCCTTTATTTTATCTGTTTGTCTTTCTTACTTTTTCTCTCTCTCAGATGTACAAAAATTGAGAAGATGCCTTAGTAGGTCTTTTTGTATAAGAGTTCAGAATATGCGTTCTAGAACAGTTTGCTCTGAGATTAGATATGCATGCTAAAGACTTTCTAAGAAAGTTGAAAAATACGGAAAAACCAAGAAACTGTCAAACCCATCCAAGTTGCATTACTCAGCTGCAGTAATAATGTCATCCACTAGAGGTCACTGTGTATGGAGGCAAAGCTGAGAACAAAGAGCGATTCTCTGTCTCCTGCTTTTCCAATTTGTATTTCAAGTCTGTTTCATTTCTCTCTGAGGGCTATTCATCAGCGCAGTTCAAAGAGCGCTGCGTGCCTCCATTACCGTCTGCAATAACATCTCCACTGTTAAAGAATCTTATTGGAATTATGCACAAAAATATAAAAGCACATTAGGCCAGAGCGATCGCAGCTTTAGGCACATGAGCAGGCCTTAAACAGCGTCCGGCGTGCGTGAAGCAAAAGCAGTGACATCTTAAGCATCAGCAGTGCTCGTCAGCGCAGGGATTAAACGCTAAGGGCCTTTACAGGCTCTTCTGTGTGGCCCAGATTACGCTCCTCATAATGGGGTTAAACTCCACAGTCAGCACACAGCCGTGTGAGGGGCTTCAGTGTGTTGTGAGTGGGCTTTGGAGGCGAATAGATGGACAGAACTGGACAGAGCTAATACTTGAGTTGGACTGGATTAACACACACACACACACACACACATAACACACACACAGACACACACAGCAGACCGTTACACTGCAGACGGTGCAGAGAGAGGCTCACACTCACCCCACACAAAACACGGATTAACTCTCTCTGTCTGTCAGTCTCTCTCTCTCTCTCTCTCTCTCTCTCTCTCTCTCTCTCTCTCTCTCTCTCTTTCTGTTAGTTTCTCCCTCTCTTTCACTGTGCTGGTGACTCTCTTTCTTTCTACTCTCTCTTTTACTCCCCCTTTCTCTCTCTCTCACTCTCTGTCTTTTTCTATCTCTCTATCCCCCTTTATCTTTCTCTCTGTCTTTTTCTCTCTCTCTCTACCCCTCTTTTATCTTTCTCTCTGTCTTTTTCTATCTCTCTATCCACCTTTTATCTTTCTCTCTGTCCTTTTCTATCTCTCTATCCCTCTTTCTTCTTTCTCTCTCTGTCTTTCTTACTTTCTAATGCTCTCAGTTCATCTCTTTCTGTCTATCATTCTCTCTCTCTTTCTATTCTTTCTCTGTCTTTCTTACTTTCTCTTTCTCAGGCCATCTCTTTCTCCTTTCTCCATCTCTCTCTCTCTCTCTCTCTCTCTCTCTCTCTCTCACTCTCTGTGTCTGCATTCCTATTCTCTCTCTGTCCTTTTCTATCTCTCTATCCCTCTTTCTTCTTCCTCTGTCTTTTTCTATCTCTCGATCCGTCTTTCTTCTTTCTCTCTCTGTCTTTCTTACTTTCTAATGCTTTCATTTCATCTCTTTCTTTCAATTATTCTATCTCTCTTTCTGTTCTTTCTCTGTCTTTCTAACTTTCTCTTTCTCAGGCCATCTCTTTCTCCTTTCTCCCTCTCTGTATCTGTCTCTCTCTCTCTCTCTCTCTCCTGTTGGTTTCTCTCTCTGTATCTCTTTCTCACTCTGTCAATGTCAGAAAGACAGGGGGGTAAATGGGTGGTTGAGAGAGGTTAGAGCAGGGTGGGGGTCAGTGTTGGGGGGCTTGGTGGGGTTGGGGTGGTGAAGGTAATCCTAAGGGATCGGGTCTAATCTGCTGCAGATACACACTGAATGGAGCAGCCGAGAAGGCCCAAAACTGGATTACTGCACAAGGGCCGCATTAACGGCACGGCCTTATCGCCTAAACACGCCAAAAACAGCTTTACTCACTGTGCAGTCTCTCTCTCTCTCTCTCTCTCTCTCTCTCTCGCTCTCTCTCTCTCTGTAGTGTATCTGTGAGAGAGTGGCAGAAGGAGAAAGCAGAAAAAGAAAAAGCAGAGAGTCTGTAAATACTAGCCTGTGTAAAAGAACTTCTATGTAAGCGTGTGCATGTTGCTCTTTTTTCTGCCTGCACTGCAAAAAAACAATTTGCCAGTGAAGCATCTTAAAGGCAGATAAATATATCTAATATGTCAAATTGTAAGAGAACTATATGGCTGTACTGAAATGTACACTGTAAAGTGATCTCATTGAGTGAAATGATCTCACTGCAGTCGCAGATCATTTCACTTCTTTTAAGAAATGAAAGCTTGAAGGGACTGAAATGATCTGTCATGTTACACAAGTAAATGTATCTTTTTAAATAAAGTCATAATAATCTTACAATAATCTCATAATGAGAAATATGAACCATATTGTAGACATTTAAGATGCTTTCATTTGCTAAAATGTTATATTTTGCTGCCTGACTCTGTTTTTCTCTTCATTAGTCTCAGCGGGCAGCGTGTTAGAGTGGGGGGCTCTCCAGTCCAGCAGTGAGTGATGGGCTTTTTGGAGTCAGGACGGCCGATTAGCAGAGATATCAAATCTCCGAGCTGTGTCCGCTAATGCGCTTCTGCCACATTTAGCCGCCTAAACTCTATTACCATCACGCCTTACATGATTAGTGTGGAAAAAGAAGTAATTGCCAGTTAGTTTGTGGACATATGAGTGGCTGTCGCTCAGGCTTGTTCATGCACTGTTGATCTGCTGCTCACTGAAACGTGTCACTTGTCATGTTTTATACAGTAATAATTTGTGCAGTACAGATTTGAACTATGAACAAGAGAGTATTTCAGATGTTTTACTTAATACGTCAAGTATTATAGAACACAAAGGACAATAAATAATCAGATTTTGATACATTTTTATTTATTTTATTGTGCATTTGAATTTGTCTTGGGCCCAATCCCATTTCACCCCTTACCCCTACCACTTAGCCCTTACCCCTCCATTTTGCGTGTCCACATCTAGGGGCAGGGTGTCCTGATTTTTGTTGAGATAGAGGGGTATAGTGAAGTGTTAGGGCCACATTTCATAGAGGAAAATTTCAACCACTACCTCTTGTAACTCAGATCCAAGGGACAAGCTGACACTCAAAAACAAGGGGTAGGGCTAAAAATCAGAAATGGGATTGGGCCTTGGTGTATAGTTGATGTATAGTTGGGGTATGTTTTTCAGTGGTTAGGACCCCCACAGGACCACCACAGAGCAGGTACTATTTGGGTGGTGGATCATTCTCAGCAGTGACCCTGATGTGATGGTGGTGTGTTAGTGTGTGTTGTGTTGGTACGAGTGGATCAGACACAGCAGTGCTGCTGGAGTTTTTAAACACCTCAGTCTCACTGCTGGACTGAGAATAGTCCACCAACCAAACCAGCAACCAACAGCATCCTGTGATCACTGTTGAAGGGCTAGAGGATGACCAACACAAACCGTGCAGCAACAGATGAGCTACTGTCTCTGACTTTACAGCAACAAGGTGGTCCAACAAGGTAGTAGTAGTGGTCCTGGAGGTCCTGACCATTGCAGAACAGGGTAAAAGGGGGCTAACAATGTATGCAGAGAAACAGATGGACTACAGTCTGTAATAGTAGATCTATAAAGTGCTCCTATATGGTGAGTGGAGCTGATAAAATGGACAGGGAGTGTACAACAAAGGAGCTGGTTTACAAATTAGTTGAAACCATATGAAGTTGTATAGTAGTAGCATCATAATAACAGTATTTTTATATGTGTAGCTGCAATAAACTTTGTTTTATATGAACGAAAATCTTGATTCCAAATGTTTCGGTGCTAGATAAATACCTATTCACTGAGCACATAGAGACCTTATTGAAAAGTAACTCAGAGAAGACGCAAACACATATTTTCATGCATCCATGTGGTCTCAAAGAACTTCACACACACAGAGATGCTTGTACAGTCTGTGTGTACTGAGCAGCGGCAGCAGGAGGCAATTACCTCTCTTCCTCAAAACTTGCCTCGAGACGTCAGAAACATCGATCTGTCAATTGATACACTCCCAATGACTCTGACAAACATAAACAAACAGCAAACAACCAGCACTCCTCACGCACCCTCGCAAACACATGAGGGCCACATCCTCTACCACAGGCCACAGAGAGAGAGAGAGAGAGATGCTCTTAATGTTTATGTTTTGCAGATTAGCAATGATGAAAGAATGCCTTTTCATGTCTGGGCTGGAGGCCTCTCTCCCTCATGCCCCACCCGCACACACACACGCCCACACACGCACACACACACACACACACGCACACGCTCTGTGAGAGAGACCTCCCTGATCCACTTTGCTGCTCTCTCTCCTCTCTGCGTCAGCGTCTCTCTCCTTTTCTTCTCCTTTTCTCTCTTTTTTCCTTCTCTGTCATTCTCTCTCCACGGCCCTCTTTGCTTCTCTCTGTCCCCGTCTCTCTCTCTCTTACTTTCTCTCTCTCTCTCTCTCTCTCTCTGTCTCACTTACTCTGTCAGTGTCTTTCTTTCTCTCAATATGTCCTTCCTGCTTCTCTCTCTCTTTTACTCTCTTTCTCTTTGCACCCTCTCTTAGCCTTCTCTCTCTCCCTCTTTCTCCCCCTCTCTCCCTTTCTCTCTCCTCCCCGTCTCCCCCTCTCTATACCTCCTCTTTTTCTCTCTCTTTTTCCTTTTCTCTCATTCTTTCTCCATCTCCCTCTGTGCTTTTCTCTGTCTCAGTCTCTTTCTCTCTCTCTTTCTCTCTCCCTCTCTCTGTGTCTCACTCTCTCTCTGTCAATGTCTTTCTTTCTCCCAACCTATCCTTCCTCCCTCTTTCTCTCTCACTTTCTCCCTCTTTCTTTTCCCTCCTCTCTGCCTTCTCTCTGCCTTCTCTCTCATTCTCTCACTCCCCCCCACCCCCCTGTGCTGTCACTCGCCCTTTGAAATGTCACCCCTGTCCTGACCAGGATCGTCTCTCACTGACATTTATCCAACTTCATATGAAAGACACTTATTGTTCACTACTGTATGACTGTGCTCTCTCTCTCTCTCTCTCTCTGTGTCTTACTCTCTCTCTGTTTTTTTCCCTCTCACTCTTGCTCTCTCTCTCTTTCTCTCCTCTCTCTCTTTAGTTTCTCCCCTTTCCCTTCGTCTCTCTCTTTCTTTCTTTCCCAGAGACATATGCTTGGCTTGATTTCTTCCTTTCCCCCCTCTCTCTCTTTCTCTCTCTCTCTCTCTCTCTTCTCTTGTGGTGACAGGATTTATAATGTGATTTATTCATGTTGGGTTATGGTGGCAGAAGCCACTGCTATCTCTCTCCCTCTTTCTCCCTCTCTCTCTCTCTCTCTCTCTCTCTCTCTCTCTCTCTCTCTCTCTCTCTCTCTGCTGAGCCTGGGCTGGGCCTCTGCGGTGGCTTCCAACCACTCCGGATGGGATTCCATCCCTTCCCCACTTCTCTCTTGTTCCGTGACCATATCTCTGGCAGATTTGGCCACGGGAATCCTCCGGCTGATGGAGGGACGTGCTCGGGCAATTTGTTTCCCATTATTTTAACGTACTAGAAACAGCTTCCAAACAAAACACGATTAGCGCCGGCCGAGAGGGCCCCCGGTCCACACTTAGAGCGAGGCCAGAGCTCCCCCTTTTCCTTGCTCTGACTCACGCGCAAGCTTTTGGAGAAGCCATAGAAGTCATCTACCATGAATCACTGAAGTTTAGATCCAGCGGCCTTCATGAGTCACATTAAAACAGACCATACACCCCTGTAAAGCTGGAGTGTTAATGGGCCAGGATTTAGCTGCATTCTCTGTAGAGTTTCAGGATATTTAGAGCTGTTGGCTCCTATTCACAGAGAGTCCCAGGGTGGGAGTTCTGTTTCTAGATCACTTTGGTTTGTTATAATAAAATGAATGACGGCGACCTTTAAAATACTGAAAAAGGCTCATCCAAGATCAGCGCTCCTATTCTACCAGTCTGAATGCTGTAAGATGACAAAAGTATATGACACAAGGGTGTGCTAAAGCCCAGTTTCAGTTGCACATTAGCGATGAGTCAGATTTTTCCCTCTGAGACCTGACACCAGCTTTTGTTGAGTCAAAGAGCGGCTCTTATTGAAACCTGTGTTGAAAGGCAATATTTCTCCAGGCTGATTCATCTGACTGATCAAGCCCCCTGCTGCTTTGCATTTTCCCCATGTCTCCCCCACATTCATTTGTTTTTCTCATGAACTTCATTGCCAAGCTCCCAAACGTCATATCTGTGTCATAAATGAAGAACAGTGCTTGTTTGCTGGCTGGTAACAAAAATGGATTTGGGACAGATTAAGTTTGGTAGCTAACTTCATGAAGGTTGATAATAGTAAAGCTACTCTTAGGACAACTCTGCTATCTCATAAGGGTTCCATTTGTTAACACAAATGGCTTAGTAGCTAACAACAGGGGCGTGGATAGTCCTTAGAATGGGGTGACCAAATAAGACCCAGAGATATTAATGGGGACACCACTAGGAAAAAAGATGTCTGCACTTAGCTAAATCTGTCCATCATTTCCCTAATAGAATAAAATATTACATTGTGTTTACATGCACCTAATAAGCCGATCATAATCAGAGTTCTACAGTTATCTGATTATTCACATGGTCATGTAAACAGCATATTTCGCAGTGAATGTATACTGTTACTCTTATTTCTTTCGGATTTCTCAGTCTGTGCAGAGCAAAAACAGACAGCGGTACTGGAAATAAGCAAGCAGCGTTACCGCGAGATGCAGCAAAACACTTTTAGAGCAACTCTGAAACCTAATATATGCATGACGAAATGAAGGATTTGAATATTCTTCATCTTCTAGATAATGTATGTTCATATTTTCAGGTAAAGTGCCTCAATCTTTAAAAAAAAAGCTGCAACATGAAAATTGAGTTTTACATTACATTTACGTCACGTCTTCTTCTGTGAGTTTATTGGCTGACTGCAAAGCAGAAATCCGATTACTGCCTGACTCATGTAGACTCAGAGTTTCCCCATTATCTGATTACCCAGGTGTGTTATTCATTTAGACTACAGGTTATACATGAGTCTAATGATGAGACCAGCCAGCCAGACAGCACTGTATAAGGTAGCATAGAACACACATGTATTTCAACCATAAAAGTAATTAGCTAGTATGATAAGTGATCATAGCTGACAAATTTTTGATAGTCATCTTACCATAACACAGTCTACATCATAGCATGACTCACAGAACACACTGCTGAAGTGTGCACATTTGCATGTTTGCTGAGCAAATTAGCCCATCACAGCAAGACACACTAATTATTATATGAAACATCAGACTCACATAACTGATTGGTATCGACTCTGATGGCAGATTTTCACTGTAACACACACATTGATGCATTATTAATGATGGCTGATTGATGATGGCTGACTGTCTCACTTTCCACAACTGGGATGGTGGCTATGCTTCATTCCAGGGTGGCACTGGCCAACTCTGCCCACCCCTTGACTACCTCTCTGGCCAATTAGCAGATTAAGCTGCTATTACAGTACACTCCTTCTATGTATATATTGCAAGCTAAGCTTACCTGTTTCTTACCTATAAAATAGCTGAGTCTGGGCTGTAAAAATAACTCCTACTACGGCTTGTACAAAACAATGGTTGCATTTTGTGTCATTGGTTTATGCTGTATAAGTAATTCATACTTTGGGGTGTTTCTGTTGTACTTTCCTGCTTAAATGTGACATTACATTGGTTAATATGTTTGCACTTACCACCTTTTAACTTCAAATAGTTATGATATAATTCATTATGTCATTTATCAACTTAGCAGCTAGAATCTGTTATTCATTTCAGTGTAATTTAGTTAGACAGACTTGGTACTTACTAGCACTTCACCTAAAATAATTACACCATAGCTTTTTCAGCAAAATATCCTGAAGAGTTTGGTGACTCATTTTTTCCCATGGGATTGTTTTGGTTGAAATCTTGCTTGCTTTTGCAAGTCACACTGAAACCATGTTTGCCTGTGGTAAGCTATTTGCATATCAGTCAGATGGCTCCTGCCCATCAAAGTTGGTAGTTCTTGGCCACGTTAAGTGACAAAAATGCACTAGACTCTCTGCAATAGGTAGAAGTCTTGCTTATGAGATTACAGTAAGAAAATCTAATATTAGTTAATATACTTGGCAGGGTAGTTGGTTGACTAGCAGACCACTCTGCCCCAACAGTAAGGTAAGGTAACAGTAGTTAATATTAGAAAGCTATTTTATTCTCAAACAACTACAGTTTGCTGAAATCATTTGTGCATGCAGGCATAAAGAGATTACATATAGCTATCTAATGTTAGATATATATGTCTGTGTGTCTGCCCTACAATGGACTGGTGACCTGTCCAGGGACCTGTCTCCTGCCTTCTGCCAAATGACTGCTGAGATAAGCTCCAGCAACCCTTGAAATGGCCTTCAGGATGGCGACAGGGATTTCCCTAAAGGCAAGTGCGGAGGGGAAATGTTACTCCTTTTTTATTTCCATAATTGGAACACGGCCCTAGAAGCGCCCTGCCGGTTGTGGTTACCTAATTCAGATATCGTACGGCACGCCCTGGATGCGTTTGGACCCGCTCGCTCTGGGAATCACCTTATCAAGTTTGCCAGAGACTTTAGCTGTCAAAGGCTTCCCAGCCAGGATAAGCAGCGCACTCCTCAAGCTTATCCTGGGAGTTTTAGATCTGTGGTCTGGATTGGGATTGTACTTGAAGCTAGAAGAATAGGTGTGTCAGGTGTGTGTTTATGTGTGCGAATGGGTTATAAACCACCAGAAGACTGTAATTATCTCCTGATTGTCTGGATAATGGCCTGTGGTGCAGGGGGCGCTGGGCAGCCCTGCTCTGAGGGAGGTGCCCTTTGCTGTTCATCTGAGACCAGTTATGAAGTTTCTCACAACGTGGAAATGAACGTTAGCATTTTAATGAAAGCCACTTGGTCTTGGATGAGTGTGAAAAGGAGAAACAGAGCCAGATCGTGCTGCAGTGACTCAGAGCAAGAGTGATCCAGGGAATAGGCTCTCCAGGAGAGAGAGGCCCAGAGGGTCTTCTGGCTGGCTGCAGGCTGTGATATATGAGTCCCAACAGGCACCGACACCCCGCCTGCTGTACAGGTTCAGGGGTTGTTTAGACATCGTTCCAATATGCCAGGCTCAGTGATTCACGCCTTTGGAGAGACAGTGTCAGATTACAAAGTCCTGCCGTGTCCCTCTGACCTCCAGAATAGCTGAGAGGGATGGCGAGGTGCTAATGTCTGTGCACGCTGATTGCAAATCATTTCAGTAAACCACAGTTGCTTCAAACTGAATTAAATGCTAGCTAACATTAACCAGTGCTTACCTTACTCTGAAAGCTTTGATCCACACAAATGTGGTATCAATTGAAAGACTAAAATCTGCCCTTTCAAGAGAATTTCTCCTGATCTTCTCTTTTTGTTGACTACACGTGATTAATAGCTTAAAATTTAAGAAGAGGGTTTAATAACATAGACATCATGGGGTTCCAAAAAGGGTCAAACAAGTCTATAAAGGGGGGTGCAGATGTGGGGGTCTAACAGGTGGCTCTTCTTTGGCTATATAACAGAATGAAATGTAAACTATTATGCCAGACATGCACGTGCTTCAGCATGCGGGTTTGTACATGCTTGTGCTGAGTAGACAAGAGGCCTATAACAAATTTCAAGTTTGAATTCCAGCTTTGCTATGTGGTGTCAATGGAAGAGGGCCTCATGAATGAATGTAGTCACATTGGTGTTGGAAGTGAACTTCATGCTTCTGTTTTTGTGCACTATTTCAGGCAATATTTTACTGAACCCTTAAACGAGGCTGGTTAGGATCATCATATCAACAACTGACAGAAAAAGCATATGAAGAAATAACAAGACAGGATGTACAGATTTTACTTAGTGGTAAATTAGATGCCAAAGCACTGAAATAAAAGTTAGGTTTAGTAGATATATATATATATATATATATATATATATATATAGATATGGTAGATTGATATACATAGAGATAGTAGATACTTTGGTTTTAATGTAAGTCCATGGAACCAGACTTTTTCCAAGTCATTATGGACCATTTTTTTGGGTGTATTTTTAATGAAATTTACACGCAATGTAAAGGTCAACAGGTATGTTCAAATTATATCAAAAACGACAACAGAGATGTCGCAGCCCTCTGAATCGGAATCGTAATCGAATCGAATTGTGAGGTGCCTAAAGATTCCCACCCCATATATATATATATATACGATTATAAAACGATTATCGATGCATCTTTTTTCTCTATACAGGATTTCTATCTTCCTACTGTCTGAGGACTTGGTAGTTTTAAAGCAAAGTATTTGTAATGATCCATAATGTAAATGCATTATGGATCATTACAAATACTTTGCTTTACATATCTAAAATGTCTTTTATTAACAAATCAGATGGAAGTGATGTGGCAAGTGAACTAGAAGGCTCTCATTCAGAGACGCTGCTGCCACTCATCTGCGATAAAATGTGCTGTTACCCTGAAATAAGATCCAGTGGTAACGGGTGTCCACGTAGCGCGTTACAGCCATCCTTCCCGTTTTCTTTAGTGATTTTATAACTTCGGTTTTGGTCTCGTTGTAGAGAGTGTGTGTGTGTGGGGGGTGTTTTCGAGACTGGACGCTGAATCTCGGCTCCAAAGTGTGCAGCATAGCGCGAAAGCCCTGGTTCTCAATGACTGAGAACAGACAGCAGACAGCAGGTCACATAGCACCGAAGTCTGGCCTTGCCAGTAGCGAACGAAAAAACAGAGATTAAGACGAACATTTGGAGGACTATTCGCATTTATAAGCAGCGCGGTTGGTTAAATCTGCAATGAGAGAGTGTCTTTCTCTAAAAAGCTGCGAAAATGAACTCGCTTCTCTTTCGAATTTTCCCGTTCCACCTTACATGGTGCAGCGGTTACATTCGGCGCCTAAGGCAGAATTTAAGGTGGAATGGGAAAATTAGAACGAGAAGCTGGAGAATGAGAAGCGACTTCAGCCTCGTAAAACAGCCGAACGATGAGACATTTTACAAGAAACTCTTCTAGTTTTGAAGAAAAGTTTTCTGGTGGAGATGGAAGGAAAGCGGCTATAGCTGAAGCTTAAAGCAGAGCAAAGTAAATCTGCGCTCTCGTTTATATTTTTAGCCCATACTAGGACATTAACACATACAGAGACATACTGGACATTAAATGTTGTGGCTCCCGAGGTGATCTGACTTTGTTGAAAGGCAAAATGGCTCTTCTGCACATTTGGGTTGTGACTCCTGACCTGACCCGGCTTTAATGCAGAGGGAGCCGGTCGGATTTCTCGCTCATCCAGTTGTGTTTTTGTTATGTGCCGTCACAGACTGTCCGGGCGCTGCACTTACCCACTTCCAGTTCCGCCTTTTGCGTTCTGTCAACATTGCGAAATAAATTTAATATTTAGAAAATCGATTCTTGACATTTGTGAATCGATTCAGAATCGTTCACGTCCGCATCGCAATGCATCTGAAAATCGAGTTTTTCCCGCACCCCTAATATATAGTACATATATATATACACTATGTTTTGGCAGTTCACTGATGTTACATGCCACATTTTTTGATTGTTGAAATGAATTTACATCATTTAAATGTGTCGGTCAGTTGAACAATTTAGTAATACTTGCAGAATCCAATTTTATTTTAACCCCCCCCACCCAAAATCCCTATAATCTCCCAAAAACGTACAGTTTTTCTCTATCATAACTGTGATTTCTGATTTTCATGAGAATTTATGACTTTGTCTAGACTTACCAAATTACATTTAAACTAAACCAGGCTTACATAAGGTCTTAAAAGTGGAAACTCTTTCTGGAAGAAGAATGAACTCCTCTAAGATTTTGTCTCATTGACTTTCCTCTCATTCCAGTCTGGGTTGGTTCCTGTGTAGTGCATTATTGGAGACCTGTGATGACTCCTCTTTAAAGTATTACATCATCTACTTTGAATACAGTTTCAAGTGTTTTCAAGAATGTAATAAGGCATTAATAATGGTCAATCTGAAAACTCCTAATACTGTCATAAGGCATTACATTATTAATAAATGCAGTATTACATTTTCAATTAAAACATTGCATTACATTATGAGGCGACTATAGTTTTGACTAAGTAAAGTGCACATTTTTTGTGTTATTGCATTGTTGGGAAATTGTTATGAAATTGGGTTCCACAATACTTTATTTAAGGCTACCTACACACATATTTCATAATACATGCATAAATACTGAATAACATGATTCTAATGATATACATCAGTGTTTATGGACAGCTTATGCCAGTAATCACAAAATGACAGATGTTTTGTGAAGTAAATGACATCATGTTGACATTAGAGGCCTTAAACAGACTTTTGTGACAGACAACAGACATTTGTTCCTTTGGTAACACTGTTATTACTGCAGCTAGGCAGATATTAAAAATTAGTATATAGATATATATATATAGGTAGATATAGATATAGATATGTATATATACTTTTTTCTTACATTTAAGGACACCAGTATCTTCATTTGAGCTGATATGGGTGCTCTCTCAATAGTGTTGTAGTCAAGACCACTAGAGGCAAGTCTGAGGCAAGACTGAGACCAGATCACCATTTTTTTTTTCAGAATACAAAAACAGAGAAGAAATGGGGAAAATTAAATTAATTATTTGTGGGTTATTGTAAACTATGCTTCATTATACATGACGTATAATAATAAACACTATTACATTGTATATTTTGTAAGAAAATTCCACAATATATAGCCTAAAACATATTAATAATTATTATATTATGGTTTTTGTCCAACATTGTAACATTTGGAAAAACAAATGTTTGTGAGAATGGGGTCCCACCTTCTCTAAAACTTATTCAGAATCACCACCTAAATCAAGTGAATATAAACCAAACAACAAACTACTCTTTTTATTATTAAATGAAAACATTCTGAACTGCCAAGTTAAGTCATCATTGAAAGGATGAATTAGATCCTCAGCCGGCAATGAAAAGATTTAGTTTAAACATGTAGAGCAGGGCTCTCAAATTTAAAATACCTAGGGACCACTACCCAGGTACCTTATTACTGCTACTGATTATGATGATGATCGTAGTGATGATTTTTATTATTATTATTATTATTGTTATTATTTCTGTAGTAGCATAAATATGTAGGGCATCTAATAAACATTTTTGTGTTCACTTGAATTCAACAAACTTGCATTTAACAGTGGAATTGCATGGGACTCTTATTATGATAGCATTGGTGTTTCTGCTGAACACAAATGAAGTTTTTGTGAGTGAAGTGCAGCAGTTCATTCTGTGTTTTCAGTAGATTTGTTTGATAATTCTGTTCATTTTTTTAATTCTGATTATTGCTGGCATGAACTGTTGCTGCTTTATAAATATGTTATAAATATGTTCAGTGCTAATGTATGTGTTTTAAAGTCTCTAAAGTGTTACCAAAATTCCAAAAGAGGTAAACTGAAAGATAGTTGATGTGACATATTTTTTGTGTAACCAACTGAATCATACACATCCTGAATTCAAAACACACCCAATGTACATTGACTCTTGGAAAAACCACAGAATAATAAATAAAATCAAATAATAAGGGACACTGAGTTTGATTGGGTGTAAATAACATGTACCTAAACAGCTGAGGAAAGACACCGGTAAGACTTTGGTGAACTGTAACACTGCTCAGCTTGTGGCATACAATATATGTACTTTTTATTTGGTGTATTTTGTTATGTTATGAGGAGGATATTCCTCACAGACACACAAGGAGGCTGGAATGCTTCATGCTTCATCAGTCAAAATCACTGCAAGCGTATCAGAGACATTTATTACAGAGTAATACAGTGCACAATGCCTGCTGCTTTACCACGGCTATAGCTCATATCATAACAATGTTGAAGGCCATCCAGTGCCGGAGCGCAGCGGCTGTATGTGTTTTCCTGGCAGAGTCGTGCTTGACGTCTCTCTGTGTGTAAGGGCTCTGATGGCCTTGCCGTTGACCCCTCCGCATGTTCCTGTCCAGGAGCTGAACCGTGGCCTGAGCGCCCTTATCTGGTCAAACTGGGCGGCGGGGGGAGCCTTTGAAGCCGTGCTCATGTGGAGATGCAATCAGCCGGCCAGCTGTAGGGCCAGCAAACATCTCTGAAGCTCAGCCCCACTATCCAGAAGAGCATCCTCTCTCAGGCGTTTTCCGAGCACTCATCACACACTTTTTGCTGTGGGAGAGGCCCACTGGCTCATCCTGAGAAGTCACGCTAGGGTCACAAAGCGGCTCCCCCTTTCCGCTCTCCGAACTCAGGGAACGTGTGGACAATTTTGACCTGATAAAGCCTTATCGGCCTCTTGGAATCTTGTTTTCCAAAATTTCTATCCTGGACAGAAAAAATAAATAGCATTATCTGAGAAACAATAAGGTCCCATGTGTAAACATCTTACCTACTTTGGTGGGACAGGCGCAAAGCCAGGAGAGGGAACGTATGAGAAAAGTTTTTTGCTTTTTTGCTGTCTTTTCTACATTGTTGCATATAAATAAATATTTATTTATTCATTTATTCATTTACTTCTTTATTTAGTACTATGAGCAATTATTAAAAGCCAAAAAGGCTTGCAAGCTATTTGTATTGGACAAGTGTTGTATGCCAGTGTTTTAACTACTGTACTATGACCCTACAGTCCATTTTTAACTGTTGGATTCAAACAATAAATTGACTGTTAACAGAATTATGACTGACACATCTTTCAGCCAATCACAATCATCCCTAAATGTTCCCTTCTCAGTCAAGCAAAGGAAAAACTCCTCACAACAAACCTGCAGTGAGAACGGTGGTGGAAGTAAATTATTCTGAATGCAATGGTGAAAAAGTGTTCCTAAGGGACATACAATGCCTGATACATGCTATCCTTATCATCCTGATATGCTGGCTCATTATTGACTGATCATTACCTTGATTTATCAGTCTACTCTGGCTTTAGCAGGAACTTCAGTATTGGTAAAGGAGCCATTTATTAAGCTCTTCTATAGAATATGTGTTTACATGCCTTGCACTTTATTATCAGCAGTATTCTCTTAAATATTTAAAAGGGAACTATACCCTGAATACTGTATTTACAACATGTAATTTGGACTTATGGCAGATAAATAAAGGGCAAAAAAATCTTAACTTTTAATGCAAGTTAATGTAAATAGATTTTTTCAAAAGCAATTTTGGAGCAATTTTGTAGTTTTTTTTTTTATTTTTTTGGGCAGTGACGAGATGTATTCCCAATACTTGTATTCCCTTATAACCCAGCCATGATAATAGTCCGGTGGAGTCCAGTGGCCAGGGCCCATTTGCAGGCCCAAAGTTTTACTAAATTACTACACACTTCTATAACCTAAGAATAGCTCAGCTAGTTTACACTGAAGTTCATGTAGTTACTGAATAATAAGCCTTTGTATGTAATAAGCCTGGGATTATAAGGGGTTAATGAAGTCCCACCTCTCATAATGCTGGAGACAAACATGCCTAATTATTCTTTTCTGTAAATTAAGTTAAACTGACCATAAACGTTTAATTCAAGGTGGTGGCTAAATATATGTTTGCTAGTCAGTTGACAGCTTGCTTGCTTCTAGTACCAACGTACCAAAGTGAAGTTGTTACTGAATTTCAAAAATAATGTAAAATAGAAGATTTACTTCCCTTCACGGCCTAGTTTACTTCTTTTTATTCTGTAAATAGCACTGTTTGGATTTAGCGGTTGATTTAAGACACAACCCATGGCTCTTATCTTGTAAATCATCTCCACTATCAGAGTGACCGCTCCCAGCTCACCTCACCAACAAGACCGCTTTGGTTTTGATCTGATTTGCACCGAGAGCACAAATCACACTTCACAGTCACTGAGCTACGTTTCCAGCCCAACACCTCAAACATCAGTGAGTTTAGAAACTGGCCACTCTGTGTCACCTCAGCTTAGCTTTAGCTTCCGCAGAGCATTTGCTGCCTGATCCTAGCTACATGGCGGTCTGTTCAAGAGGACCAGACCTGACTGCCTGTGTCTGAGCTGTCAGTAAATCAAAGCAGGTGGTTTCCTCTCTCCCAAAGTGGCTGCACTGAGAGGAGTGCTCGAGGGCGAAGGAGGTTATGAAGCAGCCATGATAAAAGTCAGGCCGTAAATCAATTCTCCATCCTTATCAAAGCCATATTTCATATGTGTGTCTACCATTTAACTAGCAGCACAGTAAAAAAAAAAAGCTTTCCATCTGTGGGGAAAGCAGACAGGATCTGCGGCCTGCGCCGAATTACCCCTTCAGCCGTATATTAATAGGCCTGCAGTATTCAAAGACATGGGAAGTCGTGTTCAGACACAATGTGCGCTGGGGAAACCCCAGTGTCTCTGAGAGTTTACGGGCCAAGTCTCAGCAGCGCTACTTCACCGGCTGAACGCAGGATTTAAAAACCTGCACTGGGCTACGTTTCAGTGCACACTTCCGTTCAAAGGTTTGGAATGTTTTCAGTAATTTAAACCAATTTCTTCGCAGACAAGTGTATGAAATGATTCTAATAGACTCATCCTGTGTAGCTTCACACGTCTCTGATAATTACTACTAGACACGAGAAAGCTCTAAGTAACAATGAAGAAATGTTAGACGTATCTAAAATGATGGACAGAGCTGTAGACGATTCCACAATGAAGAAAAGAAAACTGAGAGATCATATTTTAATGAAAATTACTTAAATGTCTTGAAATGTTGAATAAAATGTCTGAAACTACCTGGTTAATAGTTTGTTATATTTATACCCATGTTGTACAGGTGTATGCAAAGGTTTGGGCCCCTAATATGTCAAATGACATGTTTTGTTGATTTTCAAAATAAAAATAAGTTTACACATCCTCTACATTGTTAGAAATAAAGGTCTGTGCAGGTACATTTTTCATTCATCAAGGAACAAAAAATGTAAATGTGCCCTCAAAGGTACAACAGTGGTTTTAGGGTCCAGTTTTTCCCAGGTGAAAAGTACATATTTGTACCTTTTCATAACCGAATGTTTTAAAACACAGCAATAAAATAAAAAGCCTGGAGATGAGATGGGGTATGAGGAGTCAATACAACTTAGAAAATATCATTTCAAAGGATTATAGAACAACTATGTGCCCTGATTAAAGGTACTGAGATGTATCCTTGAGGGTACCACCCCAATGACAAGAGGGGTACTGCCCCAGTGACAGTTTAGTATCTTTATTTCTGAGAGTGTACAGAGAACACACCTCAGCACAATTTCATGCTCAATTACTGTTTATTTGCTGTATTTAACATATTGGGGGAAGATAACACATAAAACATGGCCTGCGTAAAAGTTATGGCACATTTATATTTTATGTTTTTTCTCCCAATATGATAAACTTTGCAAAAAACAGAATTTGTGTAAAATGTGCAGAAAAAAAGTTGTGTTCCCTGTAGAGGATGTGTTCATTACTTTCACTTAGAAAATCAAGAAAACATGTAATACATATTTATACAGTCGTATGTAACATTTTGTTGATTTTATTAATGAAAACTGTATATACTATGATAAACGTCGGTAATATGAATGGTAATGTTTTTCAAGGCAAAAAATATTTATAGTAATATTCCAAACCAAAATGAAAGGCGAGGCTGTATATCTTCACTACAGGCCATATTTCATTTTCAAACAGAAATATATAACTGTATAGTGTAGTGTGGTATTATTTGCTTAATTGACATAATTTGTAAAATTAATAGATTCCCATTCACGTGTAATGGTTGGTGATTATACAAAACTGAATATTTATAGTATATAGGCTAGAAAATAATACAGTATTTACATACATTTTTCATCAATGCAATAACAAAACTTTGTATTGTAAGTAATGGCAATAAAAACACATTCTTGAATTTGAATGTACTTTAATGCACTGAGAATTTATTCCAAGTCATTAATTCTAGTAATTAAACTTTATTAGCAAAAATAAGCACCAAAAGTTTCTTTGAACTGAAACAATAGCAGATCCTTTTTTGTATTAAACATATACATTTAAGTGATTTTTTAAAGAGCATGTTCAATCACAGAGAAGAGCCATTTATGCATTCATGGTTCTTTGAGTTGTTATGGATCAAGAAAAATATCTATAATATTTTCTGTATAAAGAGGTTTTAAAAGCACAACATTGTATAATGCACTTTACTCAAAAACTTTTTATTTCTTTAATAAAAGTGGTATTAATCATAATAGCATAAATAATAAATAATACAGCAGTATTGATTGTATCACTCCAGATCACTCCAGACAATTTATGGGGGAATTTTTTTTATGAAAGTGTCATTTAATGTGTTTTGGAATGAAACTCTTCTAATCAAAACCATGTCTCTCCAAAATGGTAACTTTACAGTGGATGGAAAAATGTTCTTAACTTAGAATGGAAGTCAATGGAAGAAGATATTTTCCCAATTCATTTTGGAGCATTTCTATTGGTCAGTTTGTTATGAAATTTAAATACTCTGTAAATGCCAGACAGCATGTCAAACAAAAAAAAATAAATAAAAATGACAAAAGTGGAGCTACGAGGTTTTGTTCTGAAAGTAACATTATCTCACTATTTTTACTAAAGAACCATTGAAGAACCCCTTCGTTAAAAAGTATAGACACTTTATTCTGGTCAGTTTAGCGTGAAATACTCCCGCAGCATAAAAAGCAGCATTTTTAAACTACGTTAAGAAATTATTTATTTTTTTAAACTGAATCCATGTTGCTGTTGTGAAAAACATATAAAAGATAAAGATTACAGCTCTTTAGTTTCTCACACACAAAGACGTTTTATTAAAGTATGTCAAATCAACTTAAATATCAGTTTCCATCATCTCTCACAATAGGCCTCGCACCTCGCCACACCTCTCTCAACCTATTATTACAGCCATCATTGCTTAATTTCAGTGGTGCAGTAGTAAAACAGCCCTGGGCAGGTTGGAAATGGACCTGCTCAGGTTTTGGTGGTAATGATTTTTTTCTCTCTCGTTCCTTTTTTTAAGGCCGGTTCGGATGTGACTCAGAGAAGGGGAAGAGAGGGATGCTTAACAGCCGTGAAGATAACGCACATGAAGGTAGAGTAGGGCTTTAATAGCGTAGAGTAGTTTACCAGCCTTATCCAACAGGAAGACCGGGCTTCATCTGCGCTTTGATGTGCCGGCCTGCTCAGACCTTTTCTGCACATCACACACACACACACACACACACACACACACACACTCACACACACACACGTCTTACTCTTAAGGGTGCTTATTTACACAGCAAAGATAGCGTAATTGTGCACAAAGCTAATGTATTAAGTATACAGCGTCTTAATTGCATCACTGTTTTCTCCACAATAAGCAGGAAAGGCGTTTATTAGATGGAGCGAGCGTGTCCTTGCTCCTTCTGCTGTAAAAGTGAGCCGTGTTTGTTACTTCTTCTTAATAGGCTTGCCTTTCAAGGTTGTTGACCCTGGCTCTGATGTAAGACCCAGACACACTCACATCAAAGCGCAGAGACTTTCTTTAGATAGATTTCTATCTCCGAGGAGGATAGTGACTAGGCAGCAATCAATAAAGCATTTCTCTTTGATGTTACAAAATGATGCCAAATTTCATTGAGGCCAATCACTCCCAAGATTTCATTATGTGCCATCACATCAATCTAGTTTTATGATTCCTTAAAATCTCGCCGTACGCTACAGAGCTTCATTCTCACGGCGTTTTATTTTTTTACTGGGATAAAAGTGGGAAATGCCAACCTTCGCGCTTGTAAATGGCACGTAAACAGGCGACGAAGTTGCATTTACATGTGAGGAAATTCAGGATTCTAGATGATGCACAAGTTTGCCAGACGGGACGCAACTTGTCACCTTTTTCTGAAGGTAGTACAATGTTAGAATTTACCCCTTGAGTGGGTTAACTGTAACAGACTGAGGGTTTGTTGCAACACTGAAAAAGTCTGATGAATTAGTGTTAATATACTTATTTAAAACCAAAATACTAACAGCTGAAAGATACTAATAAAGTAAAAAAAAATCCCTGTTTTCAGATGCTATGTTGTAGGCAACAAGGTGGTGTTTAAAGTAACATAAGGTTGGATTTTGTGATTTACACAGAAAAGGGTCAAAAAGGGCTTTTTGACCCTTTTTCACTGCAGACATGAAATGCAATTTCCTCTTGTTTTGAAGGTCCCTGAACTGAACTACGCATTTTCTCTTCAATTAAAGTGGGATCCAAAAGTCTGAGACGACATTGGAAATCTGATATTTCTTCATTTAAACCTGGAAATAAATAACAGAAAGTCTTGAAAATTTTAAAACACGGAAAAGTTGTTCGAATTAAAATAAAGAAGAAATGTTCAAAACCCTGTATTGTGATATGTTAAGGCCTTCATATAAAAACGTCAGATTTTTTTTGTCTCATCCCTTCCATTGAAACTCGTGCTTAGATGACTTTCAGGCTGATTTGATCTACAGATCAGAGGCTTTTGAGCCCGTGCCAGCTCAAGTACACACTATCATTAAAGCTAAAGGATAAATACTGTACCAAATACTAAGGGATTCCAAAAAAATCATGTTAAAATTTCAGAGATTCTACTTTTCACTCTAACTGTTCTGCTAATAATATAATTTGTATCAATTTAGCAAAGAAGACAAAAGAAAAGAGTTTTCACCAGTGAGCTCGAAATTTTTGTGTTTGTAGGTAAGCAAGCACATTAATATTCATAATGTATAACACTATAACCGTATAAAAAAGGGTTCCTCTATTGTTGACATTGTAACAATAGAAGAATCCTTTTTGGTGCTATATAGAACCCTTTTAAAAAAGTTCGATATAGAACCATTTACAGCACATTTAATTCATTAAACTGAAGAACGATTTAATGAGGCAAAAACACTTTGATCATGCAAAGCGTTCTTTGGGTGTTTATGGTTCTACATAGAACCATTTTCCTTCCTAAGGAACCCTTGAAGAACCATCAGTATGAAGAGTGCAGTATTGAATTGTGGAGTTAGACCTGTTAAACAGTTTTCCGTCATTTTTGTGTTCAGGATTTTTTGGGCGGGCCTGAAATCATGGCTTGATGATGCATTAGTGACATACTTAACATGACCCTTCCCCCAACACTATAACCGTAAAAAAAGCTAGAGCGCATTAGCAGCAGTGCTTCTTCCACAACAATTTTTTTAATTGTTCAAATTTGGCTGGGTGGTTTATTACACATTTCTCTGTGGTGTGACAAACTCAGATCACATATTTATTATTGCTTGATGGAACGTGACAGAATAAGTCAAATGCATGCAGGCAAAATGAACAAAAAAGCCCTTTGTGGTTTGTACGAGATCCAAAGTCGTGGTCAAAAAACAGGCAAAGGTCAGATCCAAATTAAGCCACATACAACAATAAATACACATAACAAATGATAGCTCCAGGCAACCAAAATCCAAAAGGGAACTAGCAAAAAGGCAGACGGTCAGTCAAAAAAACACAGGTCAACCACATCAAGGAAAAGAACGCTCAGTAGCTCTGTGAAAGAAGCAATACCTTGCACTGAGCTAAGCTAAAGCCCTGGCTTACATATGACAGTGAACTAATCATATGACATACAAAAGCAGATAAAACAAATCAAAAGTCAAGCAAGGCAGATATGTGATAGTAATGTGGTGTGATATCACAGTCATGTCTTTACCCAGACGGTTCTGGGAATTGGAGTCCAGAGAGTCAAGGCTGGAGGGATGCATGACACTTTCACAGCAGGGGGTTGTCTTCCCTCCCCTTTCACCCCTCATTGTTCACTAGCAGCTTAACACATCCCTGCATTTCACTACGTTTCACACATGGAGAGCCAACAGTGTCCTAAAGGTGGGGTTGTCGAGAGTGCCATGTATGTGTTTACTGAAACTCAGTGTGCAACTGTGGTAGTGACACAAGTGGTTACCGTGACACATATTGACAGTCTGATTGTTCGCCACTCAGCTTATTTACATGACATTCTTCCAGAAGGAGAGAGAGCAGAGAGAGAAGGGTGTGTGATGTGATGTGTATATTGTTGTCCCTCTCCACAATACCGCATGTTACGGTACATTCTGTCTGCTGTAAATAATCAAAAAAAGAAAATTAATTAAAAAATCATTTTGCATGACATCATCATTGACATATGCTGCTTGAATTTTTTGCACCAGCAACTTAAAACACCTTCCCATGTCCCTTGTGTCCTACTCAGGCCTACACAAAGACTGTGATAACTGTGCCACTGTTGACTTCCATCTCTACACAAAGACACAAGGTCAAAATCTAAGGACTCCAAACCCTGTGTGAGTTCTTTAATTATGAGTATCTGTTGGTACTTAATCTAAGCCGATATTAGTATTTTTTAGGGTAATACAGCCACACAGTGCACATTTTAAGTAAGTATTCTAGGCTATTTCATCAAAATGCTACAGTAAAATCACTCAGTTGATCCTCAAAACTGATGGTGATGGCTTAAGCCTCTGAACAAGCCAACTGGTTTTATTACACACTTCTATAACCTAAGAATAGCTCCATTAGTTTTCATTGAAGTCCATGTAGTTATTGACTAATAAGCCTATGCATGAAATAAACCTGGATTGTTAAGGGGTTAATTACAGACTGTAGTCTATGTGCTACTCAGCACACTTTGTAGCCCCATTTTACCCTGTTCTCCAATGGTGAAGACCCCCACAGGACCACCACAGAGCAGGTATTATTTGAGTGTTGTACTGTTCTCAGTCCAGCAGTGACACTAAGGTGTTTAAAACCTCCAGCAGCACTGCTGTGTCTGATCCACTTGTACCAGCACAGCACACCACCACATCAGTGTCCCTGCAGTGCTAAAATGATCCACCACCCAAATAATATCTGTTCTGTGGGGGTCCTGACCATTGAAGAGCACGACCTTCCAATGAGCACCTGAATACAACAAGACAGCTTTGTGCACGTGCAGGGCTATCACTCAGACCTGGGCTTTGAGACGTAAGGCCATGTTTGGGGTGTGTGCACTACACGTAATCCAAACACACTCACCAAGGGCTTAGGCAGCGTCACAGAGCCTGTGTGCTCCTGCAGTAGGAGAGTAACCAATGGGGGTCTATTCAGGCTGTCCCGGCAGCCTCCAGCCTCAAATCCCACATAAACAACCCTGAGCGCCTCTCAGAGGGTGCTATAGGGGCCACTTGTCACCCCGGCTGGCCTGCTGGTTCTGGACGGGCCACACATACACCCAGGGGCGGAGGGAGGGCGGGGTCCACAGGTGTAGATCTCATTGATATACACTCCGTGTTTCCCAGTAAGGTGATGAAAATGAGCATTCAGACTTTAAGACCTCTTGTGATATTTAATCCTCAGCTGTTATCACTAGTGTAACAAAAGCAGGTTGTAGTTTTAAATGAACCCCTTAACATGTATAGACATTTATTACTCACTGATTATTCATGGAATATGGAATTATTTAGCTTTGTTTTCTGTGTAGTTTATGATAATCCTTAAGATCTAGATGTCTGAGTGTGAGGGGTTTCACCTAATTTTCTATTACTTTTAATACATTTGTATGTTGTTTTTTAAATAATATTTCATTTAATATCTTTTTCTCACTCTTTGGACATTGAAGCAAGTGGGACAAATCAGTTGAAAATGTGAAATCTAAACTTTTAGTCAAAGCCACATTTGTGGTTATAAGGAAATAATTTGTTATGAGTTGAATTTCATGAAATATCAGAAATGCAAAATTGGAAGTGCAGACTTGTACTAGTCGGTATAGAATGTAAGTGTAAATTGCAATGTAAATGCAAACAGGCTAACATAACTGTGTACTTAATTAATTGACTTTGTAATTTCAATAATTATGTAATATAAACAAAACGTAAAGAAAAATGACAATAATTCTAGTCTTCTAAGAATTAAAAAATGCTTTTAGGTGCCAATTTTGTCCTTTTTTCACACTTTTGGGATCCAGATATGATTGGCTCAATATATAACTTTTTCATTAACAAATTCTATATTTACAATGGCAATTTTAGAGGATAAATAACATTAATGGAGAATTCTGCTAACATAACTCAGTCATTGAGATGTAAACCAAGTTATTGAGAGCATTTCTGACAAGACATGCTGGTAGGAACCAGTGGTCATTATGTCTACAACACAAATATACCCATTTTATTCATAAAATGACCGGTGAACCTACTTGTGCTTTGAGCTTTTATATGTAGAAGCATTAAACATTTTGGACATCTGGTTCCCATCACCACCACTGTGAGCAATTGTGATGTGGTAAGTTCCTCTAGAGTGGAGCATTTCACCTCAAACCACTCTGAGTGGTTTTGTTTGTATCTAATCCATTCATTTACACAGAGGTTTATTGACAAACAGTGGAATTTCCCTTTAACGTAGCAAGATTTCATTGCGAGTAACCATGTATTGTTTAAGCTGGTCCGTGCTTCATGAAATGTTCATGCAACGCATTTTAAAATTAAAAGTAAAACACAAAATACTCGAAATATGTAAGACTCAATCATAGTGCTTTCCATTTCTCCATGTTTCCATACAATATTGCAATCAAGGCAGGTCTTATGATGTAAAAACATTATAATGTACTTTAAATTGTATTAATTATATTGGCCCTTAAATCAAATCTGATCATAGAACGAGCTCTCACAAATGTCACCAACAGTTTTGTTATTCATTAATTTAATCTGGAGTGTATCTCTAGGACTGATCTCACATCTGGTAGACCAACTTGAAAAAAAAAAAAAAACCTTGACTTATGGTTAAATAGCCAGCACGATTATCAGTAATATCATCATTATCATCTATAATATGAACAATGAGAATAAAAATAGAAAATAACAATAATGCTAATAGGTTGTGCACATGACAATCCAGCACAGAAGTGCATATGCACACTGGTATAAACAAATGCTGTATCTATTCCATGTTCCATTTAAAGACATATTACACTGTGCCTTTGTTATATACTACTAAAACTACTATAAGCTAAACAATACAAAATACAGCCAGTGCAGAAGCATCTCATACATGCAATGATACAGCAGTTTAATATGTAATTTAAGGAACCACACAATGGCATCGTTCTGCTGCCTAAAAAAGCTAAGACATTTGTTTATTTCACATTTTATTTTTTCAGTCATTGTAATTTTAACACTACAAAGTTTGGTCAGTAGGGGGAGCAGTGCACTCGCTGCTCAACCTCAGACTCCGCCTACAAGCACAGCCATTGGCTCTGAATTGGAGCCACTGAATGATGTCATTTTATTGGGTCCCTATCAAAACATCTACATGAATTAGGACGTGTGGTGTGCAAATTATATGTAAATGAGGAACTGGTAGGCTGGTGCTTGATTTCACGCACTGTGTGTGTTCAAATTTCCGCTCGTTTCTCCATCATGCGAAAGTTTATTAATCAGATGTAGAGTAGTTCATACATCACTAAAGGCGATCAAATGAAAAAATCAAATGATGAATAAAAAAATCAAATGATGAATTGTGTCCAGAACAACTAGAATATCACTGCTGTCAGCAAAAAAAAATCTCCATTTTTGTTGTTTTTTAGTTTTTGACATAATTTGAAAATAGCCGTTGTCCTTTATACTGTATGTAAATTTTATGGTGAATGGACCAAAAAATGGCCCAAAATGACTTAGACAAAAAATCAGATTCCACTGACTTACATTAAAAGTAAAGTATGTTTTTTCCTTCTCCTGTAAAGTTTCTGTTTTGGAGATACGAGGTTTTGTTCTGACAGCAGCGATATATTAGTTTGATGAATGATAGAGTGATATAATGTTATGGTACCAGTTCAATTCTGAACTAATGAATAAAAATCAGTGTGAAATGTGTGTGAAAACTAAGAAATGAGCTCAGTGGAATGAAGTGCAACTTAGACCTGTACCCTTCTATGGGGATCTCCACTGATTCCTCACATTATTTTTAAAAGACACACTTTTAAGTGAAGCTTCTTTGAAGAATGGGGAAATACCAGTTATTAATGTTGCCTTAAAGTAAAGGGCTGTGCACTCTGGGCATGTACCTTCACTATCCTTAATTCTGCAAATACAAATAAAAGGAGAAACGCGCACACGCGCTAATTAAAGTGAGCTGGCTCGTTATTGCCTTCTCCTTTCGTTGGCTCTCTTCATCTATTTAACCCTGCAGGCTGGGGGCCTTTTTAGAGATGCTTCAGGAGCTGATATACTGGGCCCTCACACACACACACACACACACACACACAAAGCTCACAGGTGGCTGGCTCCCTTCCAGAACACAGATATGGAAGCTACCTCTGAATGAATCACGCACACACACACACACATAAAGGAAGATAATTCCCCTCGCCCACATGAAAGCGGCAGGCGGCGGGCTGCTTGCCAGGTCGAGGCTACCTCAGAGACAAAGGAGCTGCGCCTCCGGGGGGTGGAGATCTTCATCTGGGATCCTGCATGCTGATGGATGTGTGTGTATGTGGCTGACTGTAAGCAGTGTGTGTGCTCCCGGTGCGCTGCTCCATCGTAGCCTGCAATTAATGTGGCCGGCGTGCGGGCGTCCCAGTGGGGGGGCCGGGGCTGAGTGGAGTCTGCCATTGATCCCGTTGGCGGGGGGGCTAGCTCACCTCTACACACCGACAGTGAAACACACAGCCACCCTGGGGAACACAGTCATACTGCGCTAACTGTCTGCAGGGACGCTCAAATAACCACTGTGTGTGTCAGGCCTCGGGGTTCGCCAACACACAAGCATTGGGCTAGAATTGAATGGATATACACACAGCAATTGTGGTAAAATTGACCAAATCTACGCACAGCAATGTGGTGCAATTTACAAGATCTATACGAAACAAAGTACTACAATTTACCAAATATTTCACTCAGCAACGTGGTACAATTACCAAATTTTCACACAACATGCTACAATTAATCAAATCTACACACAACAATGTGCTACAATTTATTAAATCTATACACAACAATGTAATACAATTTACCAGATCTATATGCAACAGTGTGCTATAACTGACCATATCTTTACTCAGCAATGTGGTACAATTTTCCAAATTTACGCACAACGTGCCACAATTGATCAAATCTACACACAACAATGTGTTACAATTGACCAAATCTACAAACAGCAATGTGGTACAATTGATCAAATCTATGCAACAATGTGGAACAATTTACCAAATCTGTACACAACAATATGATACAATGTACCAAATCTACACACAGCAACGTAATACAGTTTACCAAATCTGTACACAATAATGTGTTACAATTCACTAAATCTATATCCAGTATTATGCTACAATCTACCAAATCTACATATAGGCAACAATGTAATGCAAACAATGTAATACAATGTAATGTAATACATTAAAGTAATGTAATTATTTTTTCCTGTAACAAAGTAGAGTATTGCATTACAGTTTAAATTCTTAAAATCACAATACAGTTATGACTTAGGAATACAAATGACGTTACTTCATTACTCACATGTCTCTGAGAGACCATATTAATTTCACTTGATGTAGTATAAATTTCCTCTAGATAGATTATCTGTGTCTGTCTTGGTGACTGAGCGACTTCGACTGTGAATATGAAGCACAGCATGAGCACAGGAAGCGCTGTAAACTTCACAAATGACACTAACATGAAACTGATGGATAATGATTCCCATGCTGAAGAAGACAGAGCCTCAACCTTATGTAAACAGGCTCGATTTTTATTGAAAGACAGCTCTGTAAGCATAACTATTTACTAAATTACACTTATGAAAGGCATGTTTTTATGAACTAGTTAGCTAGTTTCTAGAGGTTTAAATAGCATAAGCCATTCACACTGCCTTCAAAAGTAAGGGTGGGTGGTATAGCCAAATTACAATATCACAACATTTGACAATTTCACAATACACAATATGGATGACAATGTTTAATTTGTTTTCTCAGATTTGCTAAGTTAAAACAGAAGAAAGAGAATCAGTAGTGCCACATTTTAAAATACTGTACTAACACTATGAATACAATGATTTTCATTGAATATTTCACTCACTGTACTAAATCCAATTAACCCCTTAACATTCCAGGCCTATGACAAAGTAAGGCTTATTATTCAGTAACTACAGGGACTTCAATGCAAACTTGGGGCCTGCCAGCCGGGCCCAATGTCTAGGTAGGAGTTAAAAAAGTCTAATTGTCCTTGCTTTATAATGAAACATGCAGTTGGTGAGTGTTTTTTAAATTTTGCTGATGTCCATGATATGCTCATAAAAGCTTATTGTGTCATACTGTGACGTAATTTATCACAGTACAATAAAACATTGTCATAATGCCAACCTGTACTTCAAAGAATAAAAAAACAAGAGAGCAATCTGTTTGTTTACTCACTATTGCTATGTCAACCAAGAGATAAGAGGTCCAATAAAGACTCACTGGAGGCTCCAGCGTGACTGCCTGCACCACCTGAACTGTCTGTAGTTACAAAATGTGTTAGAAAAATGTATGCAGATACCCACAGAGCAACATGCTAGAATCTAGCAAGCAAGGGGCAGCTCAATGACACAGGGCACACAAGTTATATCTAGTTGCAGTCCCACAGATCAAGCTCTGGGCTGGACAAAACCTCATGCTGCGTTTGATTTAAATTAGGTGTAGAAATTTAGATCCTGGAATTATGTCATTTTCAAAGTCTATGCATTCACAAAGTGGGAAAATACATAGACACATCCGTAAAAGTAAGCATTGTTAGCAAAATGCTAGCCAGCTAACATGAATAATTTGAGTGATAACTTTAACATTAATGATGAATTTAGTTTCTCAAACAGTGAACTATATGGTCAATGTTATGGATTTAACCCAAAAAGTTTTATTACTCACTTTCATAACCTAAATTAGCTCAACCAGTTTGCACTGAAGTCCCTGTAGTTGCTGAATAATAGACTTAGTATGTAATAAGCCTGGGATTTTAAGGGATTAACCAGCTACTGTGTCTGTATATTGACTGATCTAAATCTAATCCCTAATCTCTAAGCAGAACAATGGTTCTTTGCCAGTTAACAAAATTTGTCTGGCCAACTTGTGGACCACATCCTTGAGTTTATTCTGGCCCAGTATATGGCTGGGTCCTCAGACTAGATCTGGCCAACATGCTGTAAAGTGGATGTGGCCTAAGTCTGGCCCAAATCTGGAGCAATTATATTTTTGGTCCACAACGTTCACACCAGAACTGGCCCATAAAAAGAAGACACGAGGCAAAACTGTTAGAAGCTATCCAGCATCTGGCCCTATTGTGGCCTGCATGCCTAACATCTGTGTGGTAGTCAACCAATACTCATGTAAAAGCCAGAATCGGCCAAAAACTGACTGCTATCTAGGTTATTAATGCTGGAAGTGTGAAGTGAAACCATGTTGATTTAGGCCAGGGGTCAGCAACCTAAATGTTAAGAAGAGCCATTTTGTCACATTTCAGCAAAAAACTAACCACCTTGGGAGTCACATTTCATGTCCATGAAGTAACGTTTCACAGTCTTGGCTCTAAATATGTCTCAGTATGTGCTAATGTACAACCTCATTTCCAAAATGTTGGGACGCTGTGCAAAATGTAAATATAAACAAAATGCAATGATGTGCAAATCATTTAAACCCTATATTTAATCGAAAAGAGTGCAAAGACAACATATCAAAAGTTGAAACTGAGAAATTTTATTGTTTTTTGAAAAATATATGTCCATTTTGAATTTGATGCCAACAACACGTTCCAAAAAAGTTGGGACAGGGCAACAAAAGGCTGGAAAGTAATGTAATGTTAAAAAAACACCTGGTGGTTGATTGGCAACAGGTCAGTAACATGACTGGGTATAAAAAAGCATCCCAGAGAGGCTGAGTCTTTCAGAGGTAAAGATGGGGAGGGGTTCACCACTCTGTGAAAGACTGCAGGACAAATAGTGCAACAATTCAGGAACAATGTTTGTCAACATAAAATAGAAAAGAACTTTTGCTTTTCATCATCTACGGTACATAATATCATTAAAAGATTCAGAGAATCTGGAGGAATCTCTGTATGCAAGGGACAAGGCCAAAAACCAGTATTTGCTGGCCGTGATCTTCAGGCCCTCAGTAGTGGAAATCACTGCATGGACTCAGGATCACTTCTGAAAAACACTGTCTATGAAAACAGTTCAGCACTGCATCCACAAATGCTAGTTAAATCTCTAAAACACAAAGAAGAAACCATCTATAAAAATCTTCTCTGGGCCTGAACTCAGTTAAAATGGACTGAGGGGAAGTGGAAAAGTGTCCTGTGGTCCAACAAATCGACATTTGAAATTCTTTTTGGAAATCATGGACACTGTGTCCATGACCACTCAGCTTGTTATCAGTGCACAGTTCAAAAGCCAGTATTCATGATGGTATGGGGTGCATTAGTGCACATAGAATGGGTGACGTGCACATGTGTGAAGGCACCATTAATGCTGAACGGTATATATAGGTTTTGGCAACATATGCTGCCATCCAGACAATTACTCTTTCAGGGAAGTCCTTAATTATTTCAGCAAGACAATGCCAAACCACATTCTGCATGTATTACAACAGCATTGCTCGTATTAAAAGAGTCCGAGTGCTAAACTGATCTGCCTGCCGTCCAGACCTGTCACTCACTGATAGCATTTGCCACATTATTGAATGAAAAAATCGACAAAGGAGACCCTGAACTGCTGGGCAGCTGAAATCCTATATCAAACAAGAATGCGAAAACTTTCAAAACTACAGCAATTTGATGAAACACAGTGGTAAACATGCCCCCATCCCAACTTTTTTGGAAAGTGTTGTTGGCATCAAATTCAAAATGGGCATATATTTTTCAAAAAACAATAAAATTTCTCAGTTTAACTTTTGATACATTGTCTTTGTACTATTTTCAATTAAATATATAAAGGGTTTAAATGATTTGCACATCATTGCCTTTTGTTTTTATTTAAATTTTGCACAGCATCCCGACTTTTTTGGAAATGGGGTTATACTTGTATAGGCTAAAAATATAATGTAAATGAAAACACAGACTTACTTTGCTTTGCTTTAAGCTTTAGCTCAGCTATAGCTGCTTTCCTTGCATCTCCAGCAGGAAACCTTTCCTCAAAAGTAGAATCGTTTCCTGTAAAAATGTCTTTTAACATTTGACTTTTTACGAAGCTAAAGTCAGCTCCTCATTCACTTGTTCAAATTTTCTTGTTTCACCTTAAGTGGTGCCAGAATGTAGCTAACCATGTATACAACTGTTGTACCATTTAAGGTGAAACAGGAAAACTCGAACAAGAAGCTGGTGACTGACAGGCTGACTTCAGCTTCATGACTTTTTAGTGTTTGACAGTTTCTCGTTGCACATTAAACGTGTCAGGAAACCAGCTGGAGAGCTTATGAATGAAAATCCATTCAACTCAAAATTATCGATGTTCGTCTTTAATCTTTCTCTTTGCCTTTTCGTTAGCTACTAGCTAGGTGAAATTGTTATTTGCATTGCTAGCTATGTGACCAGCAGTCTGCACGCCAATCTTCAGGGTTAAAGGGTGAAGCTGGGAGATGAACTCCAGCATTTAAGACCATTTATTGTTAAAACTGTGTTAAAACGATCAGCAGAGTTTTATTTTCCTGCAACAGAGGATTATTTTATTTTTACCAACAAATCTAATTCTGCTGTGGAGCCACAACAGGGCAGTTAAAGAAATACATGTGGCTCCAGAGCATGTTGCTGACCTCTGATCTAGGCTATAGCTTATTCTTGACCCTAGTCCTAATCCCTAGTCCTAATTTAGCTATTGTGGCTAATCTACTCCTACACAAATGAAAAATGTCTTTCTTAAGATCAGCTTTTCTTAACACAAGCATTTGATGGTAAGAAGCTCTGGAGACAAAAGAAAAAAGTATGAGGTTCTTCTTCTACACTGAGTGCTATAAGATCCAGGATGCAGAAGAGAGCTGTTTAAAAGAATGATGAGATCTCCCACTTTTCTTATGTAAATCTTATTCAACTAAGCCTGGGTTCAGATAAGTCAAACGCTAAAGAGTTAATTCATTTGTGGAACAATATTTTGATCAAAGTGAAAAGTGAGGGCTGTTCCTCAGGGGTCAAATTTCAGAAATAGGAGAAAATTGTCTCATATTTATTTAAAAAAATATTACACTGATTTCAAATAGGTCTTAACTGAGTCTAGGAGAAGTAAAGGAGATTAAGAGATCTTATTTAAAAATATTCCTTTCCTCTGGGTGCCTTAACCCTTTAATTTCTCTAATCTCTGAAATGCTTCTTCAAGGGTTCTTTAGTAAAGAAAATGGTTCTATATAGTTCTTCTATTGTAACTAACCAGCCTTTGTACCTAACATAACGGTCTAATTTCACTCTGGTTAGCTAGCTAACAGTGTCTGTAGTTTAATATTGCTAATCAGAGTGAAATTGGTTGGCTATTTTAGGTAGAAAGGCTGGTTTACAGTTGGAAAAGCATGCTTCCAAAATCTGATTGGATGGCACTGGAGTTTTTTTTGTACATATAGTTTTGTGAGGTGAAAATATTTTGCATTTTTCCAGTCATTTTTATTGAGGTACATGTATGCCTTTGAGTATATTTAGCAACAGTTAGCAAAACAGCCAGCTAAGCATCATGCAAGACCTTCAAATTCAGTAAAAACACATTTACATGGAACAGACATGCTGCATAAGCAAATGTTGAGTTAGCTTTCTCAGTCTGACAGCTGTAAAGCATCACAAAATAGCAAAAATGAACAAACTAGGAGGACCATTGCAGAATATGTGGCTGCAAAAAACGAATAAATTTGAAGAGGGTTGAGGTTAAAGGCTATTTCTCACCACAGTTTATCATATTGAATAGTTAAAAGGGGTTTCACAAAGATGTTATTACAAAATGGCTTACATTTCCATCAAATTACAGCATCACTGTGGCCCAGTTTAACCACTAAGCTGAGTGTGAGTGCATGCTGGTGACCATTAAAAGAAAAAAAAAATTTTTTTTTTTAAACAGTAGTTGGACTCAAGGCCGAGACCAAGACAAGTGTGAGACCTCAAAAACTTGTCTTGAGTACTGGAGCCCCAGTTTTTTTACATCTTTATATTTTTGTCATGTTTCAGTTATTGTTTGTTAGTTAATCATAAATGCAAGTTGCTATGTAATTAAATATGTCATATCATTGTATCTATTGGATGTAAGTGATTTGGGTAGCGGTTAACTAAGTAAGAAGTAAATAAATAAATCATAGTTTCTCTGTTTTCTCACAGTTTAGTGTTTTCCCTGCTCTAATGATTCAGCTCCTCTGCTAATTAGTGAGCCCTTCATGAGCTGAATCAGGTGTGGTGGAGCGAGGAAAACACAAAACTGTGAAGTGCGGTGCTAGTACAATAGAGACATTATGTGGTATTGATTGGGTTGTGTTTGTGTGGGCTTCCTCTCACTATTGTGGGAACTAATGGAGGATCCAAAGAAATAAAATAAGCACAAAGGCTCCCAGTGTGGACGGCTGATGGAAAACAACAATGATGGGGAACCAGCGTCCGACAACAATGCTGCTTTCTGGCCTGTATTGCAGATGGATTGCTGATCGTTTGCGCTTGTCTGTAGAGTGAGCTGTAGTACGTTTGTGATGTGGGAGTGAAAGCGGAGGAGAAAGCGGAGAGCTTATCTGTGCCTCTGCTGCAGTGCTCTTAATTAAAACCCCTATCAGTGGCTTTGAAGTTAATGAGTCAGTTGGGTTATGGGGAAAAAATGAAGGGGGGAAGAGATCTTTCGATGCACGAGCGCTTTCTCCACCTTTGATTTCGGCCTCATCCGACGGCACGCTTTCTGTGCGAGGCATGTTGGCAAACACAAGGCATCATTTGCCGGGCCTTTGTCCAGAACGCAGGCATTTGAGAGCTCAAAGACAGCAACAACAGCAAAAAAAAGATTCTTATTAATAGTGGAACTGGAGGGAGGAAAAAAGGCGTACACACACACGCATTAACACACACACCAGCTGTGCTCATCATGTGAGCTGAATGGGTTTAATCTCATCTCTACTGCTGTTTCTGGGTTTAGCATGATCATCATCTCTGCGTGCCGAGTGGCCCTTCATATTACAGTCAAACATTAGAGGGCCGTGACCAATCTCCAATTAGCCTCATGTTATCCCGGACGGTGGCCCGACGAAGCTTTTCACATGTGCTTCATTATGGCTCTCGCACACTCCAGGACCCCCGCTGCTGTCCTGAATCGGAGCTAATTCAGCACTGCTGACAATGCTGGGCAGCCAAAGAAAGATTAACCTAAATAAATCAATCACGCTGTAGTTTATATGTCAGGATGAAGGCTTAAGAGAAAACAGAGCTGACAAAATTTCACTATAGCAACATATCAGAAGCAGAGACATTGTTAAATACTAAAAAATGTCAGAAATGTCATATTGCACCACTTTAACTGCAGGGCTTTTTTGTGTATAATCAAATTGGGTAGATTTCAAGTAATTAATTATCCCTTATAACATCAATATCCCTCATTATCAGTGGCCCCAGCCCTCAGCAGCAATGAAATTCCCAAAATAAAAATGAAAAACTCCACATTTTATATGGATGAGGAACAGAAACTCAAACACATTTTATGGCCCTGATAAGTGAATGAGATGAAAGACATTTTGGCACATTTGTCTGCCATATTTACGCATGTTAGCTCCCTCTACGCGACAAGCTACGTTCTCTATTCTTATGGTAATAGAGCGTCCTCGTGCCCATATGCTGTCACTCTTTTAAATGCTAATTAAAAAGTGTTTAGAGAGCGGAGCGCTTTATTCTCTCTGCACACAACATGCGCTGAGAGTGCGGCGGAGGAGACCCCTCTGTAATCAGACACGCTCTGTAACGGGCCACACCACAAACAAATGGAACAAGATATTTAATGGATTTTCGCAGCTGACGTTCTCGTCGTCTTGAAAGTTTCGGGCCTTCAGGAACTCCAAACTTGCCAAAGTGCATCAACCCAGGGCATGTCTTTCTCCTCCCCAGTGCAGTTTAAATGGATCAAAAATTTTCACTTTTTTTTCTTTTTGCAGTGCAGTTGGTGTGCCTGTGTAATATCTCCCTCTCTCTCTCTCTCTCTCTCTCTCTCACACACTCTCAGCTGAACTTCAGAGGCGGCCTGAAAGCTTCCTTTTATTTCTCCCGTTTTCTCCAACATCCTTTTTCATTGTTTCCTGCCTTCAAAGTCGGCTCCCCCCACTTCTATTTTCTCTCCACCCCTGAAGACCCTGATACTTCACTTGGATTCCAAACCCCTTTCGATGGTGTTTTATTCCACCGCGCTGTTGATTTCTTTGCTTTCTCCAGTTGAGAGAACTTCAAAAAGGCATCCAAAGGTGTGAGACACCTTGATGTCACCACAGATATGGCTTCTCTCTGAGGGACTGACAAAGACAGAGAGAGAGAGAGATTCTTATGTCAGCTGTATGGGATGGTGATGCTTTCATGAGTTGAGAGAGAGAAAAAAAAATGGGAACGAAAATGTAGATTGTCCAAATCTGGAGCGGAGAGTGTTGTGAAGTCTGACAGGGTCGGCACCTTTCCTGAGACAGGAAAAAGTCTCCTGGGGTTTTGTTGCTTTGTTTGTACAGTTGTGAGTGCAGAAAACTTTGTCTGTTGTTTTAAGGCCACTTTGAGCAGCATCGCTACAAATGCAACGTCAACAGGCCCCCATCCCTCACCATAATAAATGCCCTTTGAATTCGTTCCCGTCTCACTGTGCAAAACCCTCCACTCAGCAGAAAACGGTGGAAAGAAGCAGAAATGAAAATTAAGTCTGGAAGACAAGGTTGAGAAAGGAGAGTTGTCGAGGAAGCTCTTCAAAAGCAGTGGCCGTACGCTGCTCCATGTAGGCCAGATCCAGACAAACTCAGATCCTGGAGGGCCTCTGATGGCTTTGCATTGAATTAGGTGTGTCAATTCAAGTGTAACCACTTTATTGGAAACACCTATCTTGTTGGCCCACTTTGTAGATCAGTGGTCACCAACCATCCTACTGGAGATCTTCCTTCCTGCAGACTTTAGCTCAGCCTGTAACCATGTAACTCTTGCTGTTAGATGGATCAGGTGTTTTGGATTGGGTGGACCTGTAGGAAGGCTTATCTCCAGGAGGAGGGTTGGTGACCACTGTTGTAGATGAGACCACAGCTCACCTTTTACATGCAATATTTATGGTAGTCATCCTCTAGGGTAGACATTCTACAAGAAATTATTTTACTTTTGCAGAAAGGTTTCCTGCTCGAGATAAACAGCTGTAGCTGAGCAAATGCTTAAAGGAGAGCAACGTAAGTCTGTGTTTTCATTCATATTATATTTTCAGCCTATACTAGTACATACTGAGACATGTACAGCCAAAATGGTAAAACAGACATAAAATGTCACTCTTAAAGTGGTTAAAGTTTTTTTTGAAAGGACAAAATGTCTCTTTTTAACATATGGGTTGCCGATCCCTGCTCTAGGGGGTCAGTATCCACAGGATCATTGTTAGCTTGACATTTTTGGTTGACCTAGTTGACCTACCAGTGCCTGATACATTCATATTCATGCAACATACACCACCACGGCACTACCATATCAGAGTCACTGCTGTGATCAGAATGGTCCACGACCCAAATAACGTCTGGTCGGTGGTGATGACTGATGGACAGGGTAGACAAAACTGTGCAGCAACAAAAGGACCACAGTCAGTAACTGTAAACCTACACCGTGCACCCATACTGTAGGTGTTTCTGATAAAATGACCAACGAGTGTAACTACAAGGAAGGTGCACCTAATAAACAACTCTGGAAAATGACTTCTCCCTCAATCCGGAGGTGCATTTCATGGCGGTGTTTCTGGAGAGACGCATCTGTGTGGCTGTGGAAGTTCTTCAGAAGATCCGGCTTTGTTCTGGAGAGCGTCCCCCCCCACACCATCTCCCTGCGGCTCCTGCATCAGCGTAATTGGGGATCATTACGCGGACACAATGCATCTTGACAGGGCCCGGGTCTCATAATGGACCTGAATAGTGGGGCGCACTTCAGCGCGTGCCGTCCCGCAGGATGGAGGAGCCGGGGAGTGGCTGAAGAACGGGCCCAAATTGAAATGAAGTGGAGATTTCCGGTCCATAATGCCATTGGTTGGCCCAAGGAGGGCGAAACCATCGTAGATTATTGGCTTACATACAACCACTCTTGTGTTTTGTCTCCCTCTCTCTCTCTCTCTCTCTCTCACTCTCTTTTTTTTTCCTTGTTTTGTTTTGGCTGAAGTGGGGTTGGGGTTGGGGGGTTGCCTCCACACTTCAAAAGAATTTGTAACAAACCTAATTCATCTGAAGCGTAGGATGAGCTGGTAAGAAAGATGAAAGATGAAAGTCTGTTGGCATGGAAACTGAAAGCACATCAGTGCCTCGTGGTACACAAAAGGCAGCCGGCGATGCTGCGCTGAATGGGACCCGGAAAGGTTTTAAGTAGTATCATGGAATTGTTAAGAAAATTACCCAATTATGATTATGTAGAAAGTTCAATTTGGATTTATTTTTGTGCATTACACGGCAGTGTTTTATAATGGGATTTAATTTACCTGGCTTTTTTTTTTTGGCTGTTGTTTATGTTGAATCAGAGCTTGAATACTGCGTTTCTGCGTACGGTCAGTTGGCGGCCAGATTTATTTCCATCTGTATAACAACTCCTTTATTGGTTTGATCAATCAACAAAGTAATTAATAGATCAGGTTTAGCTCACAAAAGCAGTGAGTAATCTCTCTCTCTCTCTCCCCCTCTTTCTCTCTCTCTCTCTCTCTCTCTCTCTCTGATCGCAGGTGTAGGCAGTAAGAGTTAATTGGAGAGTGTGTGTGATCTCGGAGAGGGGAATTCCACACCTTAAGGCTGTACTGGCGTCCTCTACGGCACAAAACTCCTAGCTTACTATCTCCCCCCTCCACACGCACACACCCGCACGCACACACATTATAACAGCTTAGTTTCAGTGGCAGTATCACACACGCAGCCGAGCAGCAGTGAAAACATACAATCTCACTTTGCTGTTGACCACATGAAACACTTGCGCACAAATACACGTTTGCACCTTGTAATTTTCCATCAGCCAACACTTCAGCTAAAAGTGCAGCGCACTAGTAATTACAAGGATGTTTTTAGGCGCTGAACAAGATCAGGATGTGTGCACATGTGTGTGTGTGTGTTTGTATCCATCCATGCAAAACATTATTAAACGTAATATATTGAAAATATGTTATAATGCATTCTGTTTATAATTTAGGACGCATTGACAACTTATAACAGTGTATTTCCTGTTCACCTCCTGACTTTGTAGGAAAATCAGAGAAAAACAGGGCCAGTCTACAGCACCAGCAATACACACCCTGCCTCTGTAAGTGCTTTTTACAGAAGCGCCATGTTTCATTTTTTTAATATAGGTTTAATATAGGTTAGAGTTAGACTTACAGTTAGACTTAGAAGGTAAAGTTAGACACATAAAATATTTACAGTTATATATATATATATATATATATATATATATATATATATATATATATATATATATATATAAAACAATGCATCTCCAAAAACGGTAACCTACAGGAGAGGAAAAAAACATTCTAGACTTGTAGTGTCAGTTAATGTCAGAAGATTTTTTATGAATTCATTTTGGACCTTTTCTATTGGCTCATAAAATCTTAACACAATGCAAAGGATATCTGGAGTTTTCAAATTATGCAAAAAGATAAAAATGACAAAAACGGAGATATAGTAGAGATTTTTAGATATCACTGTCCAAAGACACGTTTAATGTAAGTTAATTTGAAGATCTTTTATTCCAAGCAGTTTTGGAGCATTTCTGTCATTCGTTCACACAAATTTTCACATAGTGTAAAGGGCAGCAGGTGTATTTAAATGATGTAGAAATACGAAAATCATAAACAAGGAAACACTTTTTTTGAATAGCGATGATATGCAGCATGCAAAGGGTTAGAAAGAGAAAATGATATTTTAAAAGCTTTTAATCTGATCAGTGAGCACTAATTTACTCAGAAATACAGTAATATTACAACAAATACGAAAAATACATTAAAACAATAAGCAGTGATTTTATGCCTGTCAATGTGTTTGTCATCCTATGCATTAGTACATAGTTTGTCTAATCATCACTTCATTAATTCAGTACAGTGGTTGGAGACATTAAGGAGAGATCTGGAACCAAACCTGTGTTCTTTTAACTAGCAAAACCGTTATGCATGGCTTTTTTAAAACCAAGAAATGCTTGCTACTTTTTGCTGTATTTATGTTTAATTATATTTATTCAAATGTTATGTGCTTTTACTGAACACATGCAAAAACACAATTTCTGAGATATACAGATTGCCTAGGTGACTTTTGCACAGCAATCCATGTAATGCATATGGGACATATTATTCTTATATATACAGTACTGTATAAAAGTCAGACACTTTTTTTATTTCATTTTGATTCAAAACAGCTGTAAAGCACAAGTTATTCAATTTTCCAGTGTCGAGAAAAAACACAGAAAAAATATTTAACAGAAATTACAAACAAGAAGCCTCAAACACTAAATAATATCATTTTTTAGTATTTAGTGTGTCCACACTTCACCTTTATTACAGCTTTATTACAGCCATTCTTTTCAGGAGACTCACTTTCAGTTTTTAGAAGAAATCTGCAAAGATTTTTTTTAGAAGTTGGTTACATTTTCTGCTTCTCATCATCCAGAAACTCAAACACATCCAATGATGTTGAGGTCTAAACTGTTTCCTTTTCTCAGCTTCTTGTCAGCTACACATCCTTTCAGACTTCAATAGTGCTGAGCTGTCTTCTCACAGTGGAAGGATGGACAGAAACACCTGTGGATGTTTTCAGATCTGAAGCAGCTTGATTTTCTCCTCTCTCTCAAAGATGAAAGTACTGTTTATCTGATGGGGACAGTTTTGGTGTCTACCAGGTCTTACACCATTGTTAGGAGTCCCAGTTTCTCTGTATCTTTTAATCGTTTATTGAACTTCTGATTTTTTTACTTAGATTTAATCTCTTCAGAAATGTCTTATTTGTATTAATAATTATTTGTTACTGGAAATTAAATACATGAAGGGTGGTCTCTAACTTTTACAAAGTAAAATAGACACTCGTCTACACAGTCGAATGCATCCTTGTTGAAACGGCATGTTTTGTTGTCTTTCTTAGTGAAAATAAGTGAACACATCCTCGACAGAGAACACACATATTAATGCACAGTTACCGTTTATTTATGGAATTTAACAGTACATTGGAAAAACATAAAACATAAATTGTGGCCTGGGCAGAAATTATGGCACATTTTGTGGTTTATTTTTTATGCTTTTCTCCAATGTGTTAAAATCAGCAAAAAAATAGAAATTGTGCAATGAAACCGGCACAGAAAATGCCATATTTAAGCTTGCTCTTTCCACATAGAAAATCAAGAAACTATGTAATCTGAAGGGAAGAGGTAAACTTTTACATAAGACTGTATATAATACATATGAGACAAATTATTAATATGTGTACTTATACATATGTAATGAATGTAGGACATATTGTTATAAATATGTACTTACACATATATAATACATTTGTATGACCCATGACCCCCATGTCCTGTAAAACACAGATGTGTGTTTGTGTAGGTTGTCGTGTGTATGTGTGCATGTATCCATGTACTTTTTGTGTGTGTCTAGGAGGCCTATTATGTATGTGTGTGTGTGTGTGTGTGACAGAAAGTGTGAGAAAGAAAAAAAAGAGCGAGAGACACTGACACCAATGAAATGAAAGTTTTTTAATGCTTGTGTTCTATACTTACACAGTGTTATAGGGAAAAAAAAGAATCCTTACAAAGAGGCTCCTAAAATAACAGCCTCAGACTGCGTGAGCTGGTGAACGTGGACTCTTTAAGCTTTTTTAATTTGGTGACAATAAGCCGTCCGTGCAGGTAAACTGGTCCTCTGCTCGCTTGGCTTTTCATGTTTTCTCCCCAGAGGAGGAGTTTGATGTGTGTGGAGCTGCGGTGGTGTCACACTCGCGCGCAGGAAGACTGCGGCTTCAAAGGGCCGCACTGACACCTTCTAAAGAACGCTGAAATATTCATTTTTAGACATGGGATAAAAATATAAATGAAATGAGTGGAAAAAGGGAAACAGGTCTGTGTCAGGCTTGACAGCAGAACGCGCTACACAAAAACCTTTGAGCGTCTCTCTTGTTTGCGATTTTTTTTCCCTCTTTTTTTCTCCCTCCCCCTCTACCCGTTCGGCTTTGAAAAGCAGATGAGAATAGCATCTTTTTCTTCCGGTATTGACTCACTCCGGCTTGTTAGAGCCAGTGTGATCACTGAATCATTTTAAGTGCAGACATTGCCTCTGAGACGATGCGTGACAAGGCCAGCAAGGGGAGATGCAACTTTTAGGGATCTAAATATACATTCTGTAATGAGACAAATGAAGACTTGCTCTGTTTTAGCGTTTCTTGGTGTTTTCTGTGCACACTTACGATGGTGTTTGTGCCATTGTCATGGTCTACGGTAAACTGTTTACAGTACGCTGCTACAAATTGCCATATAGCTACTTTTTTAAGCGCAATATTTTGTCATATCAAAATCTCATAACCCCATTTTCTCATTTCTATGTTTTTTTACACAATTTGAAAATGTCAGCTGCTCTTTATATTGTGTCAGTCATGCATGATAAATGGATTAATAAGAACATTACCATGTCAAACACACAAAGCCTGCATCACAAATCACACACTGCCACACTATACATTCTACACTAAAGAATGCTGCTATTGATAGTGTAGTATTTTTGAAACACTGTTTAGTAGTGTAGTATGCGGTTTGAGACGCAGCCACAGTTTTTTTATGAAACTGACATCATCATCATCAAAGTGGTTTATTGTGAACACTGAAACACTGAAGACCGAAACAAACCCAACTCCACCAAAAGAATGGTTGGCTTGGTTGGCTAATTAGGTATAAATATAACAAATTATAAATTTATAAGAACATTAAAACAGACTATTCTGCTTAGGTTTAGCATGCACGTGTTATATAAACCTGGCACTTCTGATAATAAAACTTCAATTCAGTTTTTTTTAGATCTTTTTGATTTCTTTTAAAGTGAAGTTGGAAAGTTTAGATTTATCATGAATTTAATTGTTGGTGGTGCTTTATTTTGAGTGGTCCTTTTAGATGAAACAAATGCTCAGTGGACTCTCAATGACGTCAAAAACATATGGGTTAAGGGCCAGGGTGAGGATTAGGATTAGGTCCAGGGTGAGGGTTAGGTTTTGGGTAAGGTTGATAAGGTTAGGTTTCGCATAATGGAAGTAACATATTAACAATACATCTACTTAATGTAAGTAATGTATCAACAGAACATCTACAAGATGTTTACTTCAGTGAATTCAGATACTTCACTACTGCTACTTCACTGATATGCTGTTGATGTGTTACTGAAAATCTGTTGAGAGTTTATGAATCATCAACCACACCAAAATAATGTGTTACCTAATTTTTACATAAAAAGTTTTATTTTAAAAATGCTGTCCCACATTTCTGTGTCGCTACCGAAACATTTCACATTTCTACAAAACGTTTTACTGCATAGGCGAAGCCTTATTTTAGTCACACCCCTGCATTTTAGAGTCGGAAGTGAGACTGTATTCCTGTCCCTCACAATGAAAATCGGTAGCATCATGAATTGTCAGTACCGAAACATTTTCTCCAAGTAAGTAAACTATTTTTGTGTAAAAAATATTTAGATTTTATGTGTGTACAGCTGTTCAAAGCTGTGTTTGCTAGGCAGGTAATAGCTAACGTTTTTTGAGTTCTGCTCAAAATGAGCTACATTTGTCACTACAGAAACAGCCACTACAAAAACATTTAGTAAAGTTTAGGTAGTGTTATGATTGTTTTGGTAGTGACAAAACGGAATGTTCCATGATTTAACAAAATAAACATAATTAAGGTACAGGGTCCTTCAAAGCAAAAAGATTTTAGTCTAAAGACTAAGTCAGTTTAAAGTCCAAAATATTTTGAACTATTTTGAACTCTTCAAACCAGTTAGGTAGAATGAGCCATATAGTGGCTCTGCAGAAGGGAACATAAACTTTCACAAAACAAAAAAAAAATCTTGGTCAAAAAACATTGGTCAATGGTATTAATATGACTGATGGCTCTCCCACTTCTTACTCTAATGTTACTGTATTGATGTAAGTTTGTAAGTTAGGCATTAAAAATCAAGTTAAGATAAAAATGCATACATCACAGAAAACAAACCAAACTGAGAATGGTAGTGTGTAGCTACAGTACATCTCATAGACTCATATGGTAATTAAGTTAGTTATAACATAACATATTAAGTTGCTATTGTAACCAGAGACCCTGGGGGTACACAGAAATCTCTAACATGTCACGTGGTGTGAGCAGACCAGAGGCTCGACTGACTGAATGGGAGCCTAGTGAGGAAATACCTGAGTTCCCTGAACAACCTGCTGTTTTGTGAACATAGATCATAATATAATAAACTGACTATGCTGCTGTTTATCTTCAACAGGTTTCATTTCACATTTCCATTTTTAATGAGCCATTGTAACATCTTGTCTTGTCCTGTCTTTGTCTTTTCCTGCTTTAGCCTTTGTTTTTTTGCTCCATGTGCTTTTGTTTATGTCAGCCATGTGCTTTTGTTGTTGTTGGGTCTTTGTCTCCTCCCTGGTCCTGCCTTCTTGTTATCTGTCTCACCTGTCTGTTGTTTATAGCCTCGTTAAGTGTTCTCAGGTGTTCCTTGTCTTGAGTTTTTGTATATAAACTCTTTTGTTTCTTTTGTTCCTCAGCCAGCATTGTTCGTGTTCATGGTGTTCCTGTTTCCCGGCTCGTGTATTTATCTAGCGTTAGTGTTTTCAGGTTTTCATAGTCTGTTTATGTTCTTCTGAGTGCTCTGTGTTACCGTGTTTTTGTTTTTCTTCATGGATCACCATACCTTTCATTTACCTGCTTGTTATATGAATGTTTCCAATAAAGACTTTAACAAAAGACACTCGCACTTGTACCCCATCTCCTCATCTGCCTCGTCAGCCCCTGCGTTACATCACCGCATGTAGCAGACAGTAGTAGAGACAGTAACCCAGGGCAGATGTCTAACAGTGGCTCTAACAAAAGCTATAAAGCTGAGCTATGGTAGTGGTAATCAATTAAAAAGATGGTTCTTTAAGGGTTATTTAGTGAAGGCAATGGTTCCTTTTAGCACCATTAGCTCTACATGGAACAATTTCATGCTTAAATGTTTCCATAAAACATCAAAAAGGGTTCTGCTACTGTTCCAAGTGTGATGTTGTGAGAATAGGGGGTCATTTTGGTGCTATATAGAACCATATTCAAAAAGCTTCCATATAGAACGATATACAGTACATTCTCCATCAATCTGAAGAACCATTTCACCATGCAAAGAACCATTTAAGCATGAAATGGTCCTATATAGAACCATCTTTTTTAAGTGTGTATATTTCTTTGTAGTGCAGCTATATATAGGACTGCACATAAACGGCTATAGTGTGACCATCAGTGTTTCAGTGTGTTATAATAACAATAATGAATAATGATTTCATCATACCTATCACTTTTTAACTATTAGAACCTTCGAATTTGGGGGATTTTTTTTTTTTGGTGTTTTGGGTCAATTAACATTACAATTATGAAGTATTTACATGAGATAGTCACACATGCTGTATGTTGTTATTTTCAGGAGACTCTGGGCTACTCAGATATGCCAGATATAGTTACTTGACTTGTAATGCTAACATAAATTTGATATCTTTATAGATTTTGTACATTTTACTCATAGAGATCTTTTAAAAAAATGGACTTGTAGATATCTTTTCAAAAAATTGTTAGTCTGGAGTGTCTGTGAGATGAAAGTGCAATCATTTAAATGGTGATTTATTCTATTGGTCATTATGAGTAAAAATAAGCAATTAGTATAAGGCAGCCATGTTGTTTATTGATTTTCTGTCCTCTTGGATTCATGCTGAGTGCTAAATCTCTGCTACACAGCGAACATGTTGCTGTGAGGGTGTTTAAATGGTGCATTTAAATGAATCTAAACGCAGGATCTGAACGGCAGTTTTCTGAACTGGATTATTGAGAGAATCGTCACCGAAATCTCCACAAAGTCACTCTGGACACAAAGTCCTGATGGTCAACATGATGTGTGAATTGCGTCACTGTTATAAACTACTGATGTTAATGGCTCAGTGCTACACTTATTAGATTTTTTGCTATTGCTGAAGAGAACCTCTGTAAAGGTTGGTAGAACTTTACCGACATCAAGCCTGGATGTGATTCTCTTACAACTTAGGAGGTTTCATTTGGTTGGCCAAGCAGGTCCTTACACTTTTCCCCAATGCCAAACAGCAGAGGATTGCCATCTCCCCCTAGTCAATCTCTGATTAAAACTATATGCAGCTTCCTCTGATGGCTCCTCCTCTTCCGCTATACACGACGGCCTGCAGCCACTTTAGCACTTCATTTGCATCCCTGTCGTTGTCATTGTATCTATGAGCTTGGAGTGTCTTAACTTTTCTGTACTTCTGAACACTCTGGCTTGGCACACTCATTCAAGATGATGGCCAGTACTCTTTTCCCCCCAATTAAAACTTTACTCCCAGACTTCTGCTCATTATGGTGCTGCAATCTTTCCATTAACTGTCTTACAGTGTGTGTGCGCATGTGTGTGTGCTAAAAACATCCCAAAGGCACAGAGTGGCAGCAGCGATGAAGATTAGGCCCTCAAAAAGAACAATGATCAATGGAACTGTCCTGTGTGTAAAATACACTGCGTCTCTCAGTCTTGGAGCAAAGGAGTGATTTTTTTTATGATTTTCTTTAGGAGTCTAATTATACTTGGGTCACAAGAGAAATTTTACAATCTCTAGCCCAATGGAGAATATAATCCCTGTCGAAACAACACCTCATACCTCCAAAACAGTCCCTAGAAGAAGCAAAAGACAAAGTTGAGGCCACAGTAACAAAGCTGAAGCCACAAGAACAGAACTAAGACCACAGTAACAGAGCTGAGATCACAGTACTGGAGCTGCGGTCAAAGTAACAGAGCTGAAGCTGCAATAATGCAGCTGAAACCACAGTAATGGAGTTGACGTCATAGTCAAAGAGCTGATGTCATAGTAACAAAGCTGAAGCTGCAATAATGGAGCTGAAACCACAGTAATGGAGTTGACGTCATAGTCAAAGAGCTGATGTCATAGTAACAAAGCTGAAGCTGCAATAATGGAGCTGAAACCACAGTAATGTAGTTGACATCATAGTCAAAGAGCTGATGTCATAGTAACAGAGCTGAAGCTGCAATAATGGAGCTGAAACCACAGTAATGGAGTTGACATCATAGTCAAAGAGCTGATGTCATAGTAACAGAGCTGAAGCTACAATAACGGAACCGAAGCCATAGTAGCGGACCTGACATCAAACTAAAAAAGCTGAGGTCATAGTAACAGTTTCAAACTTACAATAACAGACCTGAAGCCCCAGTAACGGAGCTGAAGCCTCAAAAATGGAACTGAAACCATAGTAACGGAACTGAAGCCACAGTAATGGAATTGAAATCACAAAAACAGAACTGAAGTCACAGTAATGGAGCTGAAGTCACAGTGCTGAGATCACTGTAACAGAACTGAGGTTACATTAATAGTGCTGAGGTCACAGTAATGGAGCTGCAGTCACAGTAATGAAGTTGCAGTCACAGTAACGGAGCTGAGGTCCAAGTAATGGAGCTGAGATCACAGTAAGAGAGCTAAGATCACAGTAACAGACGTGAGGTTACATTAACAGTGCTGAGGTTACAGTAATGGAGCTGCAGTCACAGCAACAAAGCTTCAGTCTCAATAACAGAGCTGAGGTCCGAGTAATGAAGCTGAGATCACAGTAACAGAGCTGAGATCACAGCAACAGAACTGAGGTTACAATAACAGTCCTGAGGTCACAGTAATGAAGCTGCAGTTACAGTAACGGAGCTGAGGTCCAAGCAGTGGAGCTGAAGTCACAGTAATGGAGCTGGTTCTATTTACCTGACTGAAAGAAACTAACCTGTCACAGTCCATGTTTACAGCCCTTCACAGGGGCTTTTCTGCTAATTCCTCTTATGGCTCCTTATTGGAGCAAAGCACTGAGGAGGGCCAGCAGTTTCTCTTAAGTAAATATGCTTTCAGTTGTTTTGGGTTTTTTGTTATCTCCTCTGCTGTCTATGTGTTGTCTGTACAGGCTAAAGCTAATCCATAACCCTGCAGAACTGATCACACTGCAGTGGGCCGCACCTTCAGACCCCCCACAAAACACATGGGACTTTCCCCATACACACGCCTCATCAATCACACACACTCTGCGGATTACCTATACCTTTTCTTTTTTTCCTCTTCTAATTTCTTGCTTTCTTTCTCTCCTCTCTTCCCCCTCTCTCCCTCCCTTTATCTCTTTCTCACTCTCCTTCTGTCGGTTTGCTCTTTCCCTTCTTCCCCTCTTTTTTCTCCAGTCTTTTTCTCTCTTTTTCATTCTTTGTACTTCTCTCTCTTCTACCTATTCCATTCTTCATTAACCCCTTCCTTTTTTCACCCTCTTTTTCTCCTTATCTTTTATCCTGTCTCTCTTTTGCTATCTTTTCCTTTTTTCCGGTCTTTTTCTCTTTATCTCTTTTCTTGTTCTCTTTTCATTCTTTCTCTCTCCCCTCACTTTCATTTTCTTTCTCACTTTAATCTGTCTCTCCCTACACTCTCTTCTACCCACTCTTTCTCTCTTTCTTGCTCTTCTGACTGTCTCTTTCTCTCGTCTCTCTCCCTCCCACTCTCTCTCTAAGTTTCTTTCTCTCTCCCTGCTTGTCCCTGTTTTCTATATTTCTCTCTTTTTCTCTCCCTCCTTCTCTCTCACACCCTTACTCTAAGCCTTCCTCTCTCATTCTCCCACTCTTTCTCCAAGTTTCTCTCTCTCTCACACACACACACATTTTTTTCTGTCTCTCTCTCTCTCTCTCTCTCTCTCTCTCTCTCACTCTCTCACTCTCTCTCTGGACCAGTCTCCACATGTTGAAAGGCTGTCTCCGTCTCCCTTTAGAACAGCTCCAGCTCTGGCGGCCGCAGCCCAGCAAGGCCCTGATGACTTCTTCCAAGCCAAATCCCGCAATCCCCACCCAGAGCAGAGAGGCAGAGAGTCCAACTAGTCATCACGACTAGTCATCATTTACCATTATAATTAAAAAAAAAAAAACAATTGTTCCAGACATTTCTGAGAAATCATTGATGAGAAGCCAAGGCAAGTTTATTTCTATAGCACCTTTCATACACTGTTCTCATTCAAAGTGCTTCACAAATGAGAACATAGAGCCAGAGTTAATCAAAAAAGAAGTTAAACATAAAAAGTTAAACATAAAAACTGTGATTGGACATTTTACAGTGGTGTACACCTGCCTGTGATCAGTGTGCTCCAGCTCGCTACTTGCTTGAACAGTGGCTGTGTTTACATGCAAACTTTTTTGCCAATCCAACTGAAGACATTCCGATTATAGATTAAGACTGAGGTGTTAATATGTTCACTCTACTTAATAATCTGTTAGAAAATCTCCATTTACACGCACACCATAAGTCTTATGATCCAAAATTACGTGCATGCATAGAGTACCACTTAGTGTAGACATTACCATGACAACGAGCATCACGAGAGTCCAGTCAGAGTGAGCCGAGCAGCAGTAAGCTCTGCTTGTGTTTTTAATTACTTTAAAATGATGTCAGACTCAGGAAAACGTACTTCACATGTACTTACTAAAGAAGACGTCATAAGATAAGACACATGCTGGACGCCCGTCCCACCATAGTCTTTTAAAGTTTAAAGCGTAAACTTTGTCTCCTCTGCAGACCAGTTTCTGCTCCTGCCATGTCAAACATTATAAGCTTTCGCTATGACGCGAACGTACATGCGCAGAACGTACTTAAAATTTCCGACTGGGAATGTAATTGGATACAGGCGTTTACATGCTTATTATTCTTCTGTTTAATGGATTATTTAGAGGATTACCCACCTCATTTAATCCGATAGAAATTGTATTCCGAATGGCCTCAGTCAGACTAGTCTATTCCAACTGAGGTCTTTACGTAGACATATTCAATTTGGTTTGAGTTTATAATCAGATTACTAACAGATTATTAGGGTATATGTAAACATGGCTAATGTGTCATTAAGCATTTCTACACTTACAAAGTACACTAAACTTTGCTTTTTGGCAGAAAAAAACTGAACCTTCCTTCTTTATGCTAACTACTGCTTCTGACACCACCGTATTTAAAGGGATGATTCACTGCTGTTATGACCTGCACAGTCACAATATTTTGGCTCCTTGAAAATGAATCAGACAAGAATGGTGCAAATTGCACCACTGCAGTGCTTATTCACATTATTTATTCCCACTGAGGTCTTTCTGAGGTTGAATTTTTTAAAAACAACAACTTCAATGATGCATTGCTACAGGCAGCTACACCAAATGTTTGTGGACACTTGCTCATCCAACATAACTGACATTAGAGATGTTACTAGGAAGTTTGTGGTCTGAATACTTTTGGACAATACAGTGCACTTAGACCAGGACGAACTCCGGCTGTGGTGGACCGGTGTCCACCACAGTTTGGTGATTCACCAGCTTAAATGCACCTGATTACACTCTACTGTTAAGTGCCAGCTTGTTTGAGTAGGGAAACTGTGCTGGACAGTGGCCTTCCAGGACTGGAGTTGTGCACTTCTGACATTCCCAGGTAATGAACAAGCACTCCAATAGGGCAGGTTTACTTCTGAGAGTGAGACACAGGTACTGAAAAAGCACAAATTTGTTTTGCAGTCTTCAATAATTGTGAACTATTCACAACAATGCCAAATGTTACAAGATGGCAAGGGGCATTACTACCATGTGTCAAGTCACGTTGAACTCTACAGGCCCAAAATATCCAGAGACATATCAAGACAAATATTCAGATATAAGAACATGCAGTTAGCAGTTCACTCCAGAGGACCATAAAGGTGAATGCAGAGCTGACCAGTTGTTCACCAAAACAAAACTACCATTCCTTCAGTGCTTTTAGAATATGAAAGATCCGCTCATCAGCTTCTGAACACTGCTTGAAAAAATAACACACCCAAGTCTGAGTTGAGTGAATTAGCTTGGATCGCTTAGTTGTTGAAGCTTAGTAGGCTAACTTTTTTCAGCGGCAAGACAAGATTTTTCATGATTATCTATCCATCTACAGCAGGGGTCGGCAACCCAAACGTTAAGAAGAGCCATTTTGTTCAACAAAAATCAAAGCATCATGGGAGCCACATAATTTTATGTCCATTTTACCATCTTGGCAGTAAATATGTCTCAGTATGAGCTAATGTACTAGTATGAGCTAAAAAATATAATACAAATGAAAACACAGACTTACTTTGCTCTGTTTTAAGCTTTAACTCCGCTATAGGTGCTTTTCTCACATCTCTGACAGGAAACTTTTCCGCAAAAGTGGAATAGTTTCCTGTAAAATGTCTCTCAACGTTTGCCTTTTAAGAGGCTGAAGTCAGCTTCTCATTCACCAGCTTCACCAGTGTTTGAATTTTCCTGTTCCACCTTAAATGGTGCCTGAGGCGCTAGAATGCAACTGCTGCACCATTTAAGGTGGAACGAGAAATTTCGAACGAGAAACTGACCTAATCTTCATGACATTTTAGTGGTTGTCAGCTTCCCATTGCAGATTAAACGTATGAGGAAGCCAGCTGGAGTGCTTATAAATAAAAATAAATCCATTCGTCTCTAAATTATCAATGTTTGTTTTAAATCTTTCTCTTTGCCGTTTTGTTAGCTACTAGCTAGGCGAGATTTTGTCGGTGCACCAACCTTCAGCGTTAAAGGGTGAATTTGCAGTTGTACATTAACTCCAGTGTTTAAGACCTTTTATTGTTAAAACTGTGTTAGAATGATCAGCAGAGCTTTATTGTAATGCAAAGGAGGATTATTCTATTTTTAACCTAAAAATCTAATTCTGCCACAACAGGGCAGTAAAAGAGTCGCAGGCATCTCTGGAGCCGCATGTTGCCGACCCCTGCTCTACACAATGTGCAACAGTGAATTTTATGAATTGCCATGAACAATAAATGACAACTTCTTTAAACTCCCTGAAGTTGAGAGCTGCTAAGAGATGAACAAATAGTCACTGTTAGTGCATTGCTTCCCCTCAGCCAGCTGCGGGCACTCTCACTGCTCTACTGTGTCATCTGAAGTTTTGTAGCGCTGCATTAAGGCTCAAACTTGTTTGGTTGTATGTTTGAATGCGACCAGGAAGCTGTTATCATACAGGTATTGTTGTTAGGGAATTCTGCCTGAGGCCGTAGCCATGATATCTACTTTGTTTGCTTTGTCCTTGTTGGTAGGCCTCCATGAAAGACCATCTTGTACGTGAGTTACAGTTTTTTGAATATACTTCCCCTGAGCGAAGACTGTTTGGGAAGCAGTAACAAATACAGCTCCGCTTTTTGAAACTGAACGTCAGAAAAGTTCACCTGATGTTGCCGAGATCCCTTTTAGTACTGAAAATAAGTACCTGCTCACAGCACCAACTGGTGGCTCTATTAGTTCACCATTTCACTAGAAGATTTTGCCCAGAGAGTTCCAACCCCTGAAGGTCCCCAGCTTAGGATCAGATAGTTGTGGACCCCTTAACTAGACAACTAGTCTACACATCATCTAGTTGTCTCCAGGACTCAGGTAAGCAGTTAGGTCCCTGTTGTCTGATTCCTGGCCCAGATACCTCTGCCTGGGCCTCCTTCCAGCCACTACCTCAGCGTCTGTCAATGCAATGCTCACTGTTCAGGGCAACCGTCCAGTGCCCTTAGGACATGCTCAGTATCTCTAAGGTGGAGCACAACCAAGGGCCTGGCCTGAGTAAACACACACTCCAGTGAGACTCTAATAGTTATATGAAGGATGTGAAATCAAAGAAAAATGGTGGTAAACTGATTATTAGGCGGCTGTGCTTGTTTTACGATCCTCATTGATGTTTATGCGTAGCCGTCCTTAACGTGACAGGTGTTTTTATTTCATTACTTCTTTTTTAACCCTTTAAAAGATATAATGTGGAAGTGTTTCCATGATTTTACATAGAAACAAAGAGAAAATCCAAAATATAAGCTCATAGATCATAGATCAAAATGAAAATCAAATATTCTGTACAGTAACATACTTTGTAATTAAACACTGATTACTAGTGCTTTTAAAATTGCATTAATGATATGTTCAATTATTAATGGAAATTCAGTTCAGTTAACAAATTTTCCTAGTTTGACCCTTCAAACCATCCATAGTAATGCTGGCTGAAGCCCAGCTGTTCACGTTTGTGTGCTGATATGTCGAACCTTCGACCAAAGGTTTATTACACACTTCTATAACCTAAGAATAGCTCAACAGTTTACACTGAAGTCCCTGTAGTTACTGAATAATAACCCTTAGTATGTAATAAGCCTCGGATTTCAAGAGATTTTCAGCTAATGCCACAGTGAAAGTATTCATAAATGAAATACATTGAGTCTGAAGTATCTATTACCAGCAAAACACACCTCTGCTGTGACTTTTAAACAGTAACAACAGAAATTACAAATGTTATCTGAAGCCTACATATGTCTGTATACACATGAAGAGGAGTTGGATTGTGTCAGGCAGTCGACACAATACGCCAATATCAGTAATTTGGCTGACTGTGGTGGACAGTGCTTGCAGGAGACCTCTGGATAAATCTAAACTAAGAGAAGGGTACAATCATGGAGGAGTTGGGACCATTAAGACTGTATTCATGATAAATATGATTTATCCAGTCATTGGTTGAAACATGCAGCCACTGTTACTCTCACTGAACATTGATGTTGAAAATTGGACACTCGGTTAGTTTGCTTTAAGGAAATCACATGATTTCATGTTTAATATATAAAAAGAGTTGTGCTGTATATCCATTTTGGATATAATCTAATACTATTAGAGTAACAACTGATGTATAATGGAATTAATAGAGGTGGTATTAAACTTAATATAACAATGATATTTATTGTATGTTTAAGGCCTACATCCAACAACAGATATCATGGGAAAAAATGGTCTATAATGCAATTTTGCGTAATGAAAATAACGTTACTTAATTACTGAAATTACTGAATAAATACATTTGGATGAAGTTTATTTTGTTCACTCACAAAGCTACATTAAATTGCTATTTAAATCGAGAAAATCTTTCTTTAGGGTCAAATCTGAGCATAAGACAAATGAAAATAACTGTGGTCATCTACACAAAACAAAGTGAATAATTGTGATTCATTCTTTCAATCATTTGACAGTCCTAGTAATTACAAAATGCCACTTTATTAGCATAGCAAAACAAAAGTAATAACTCTTGTGTGGAACAGAAGGCACCTTCAGAGATGATGATCCACAGCTGGAAGCAGGATTTTTGTCCCTAGTGCACCTTTAAGTGTGCTGTTAAAGTGAACCTTTAACAGCTCAGTGGGAGCTGAGGAGAGCGAGGCCCACAGCTGACTTTGGCAGCACCAGCAGTGTGTGTGTGTGTGCTACAGTGACACCAATCAGTCTCATTAGAGGGCATACTCGGTGTGTGTGAGTGTATGTGTGTGCGTGTGTGTGTCATGGCCCAGCAAACACATCGTGCTAATCCCTTCTTCATCAAAGAGAACAGAGTGGTGACATGAACAACCCTCTGTGGACTTAGAGAGAGAAAAGAGAGCAGAGAGAGAGGCTGAAAACAGGTGAAGGAGAGAAATACGGAGACTGGACAGAGAAAAGACAGAATAAGGAATAATTAGAGTGAAAATAACACAGTAGATGAAATGTATGAAAAGGCAAGACAGAAGTAAAGACCAGTGATGCACTGAATGTAATAGATTCAAATATGGACATCATTAAATATATTACATCTGCACAATTGCTTTAAAACAGCTAAAAAACAAAGGTAATTAACTCTTGAACTAGATTTGTCCTGAGAATCATTTTCAGAGCCAGTATCAAGGTATTTTGGATTGATATCTATATTAATATAGGTATATTAAGCCTAACAAACCTTCTGCTAAAGCTGTTCGACCCATAGATATACATACCTAGATGCCGCATTGGGTCCAGCCAGGCACGTCAACGGTGGCGCCATTTTGGGACGGTCAATATCGCTGCTGGACTGCATTCAGTACCATTACAGGTGCAGCAGTTTAAGAAAGATACTGTCACACAAACATGAGCGATCCACGCTCATGTTTGTGTGAGGTTTATGTGTAGATATGGTCGTGTGGTTGATGATGCACAAAGAACCTATTGATGTGATTGGTTTTATGTTAAGCTTATTTATTTAGTCTATTCAGGGGATCTTAACGTTATGTAGTAGTTATTTATTTACAATGATGGTTAATGCTTTGTAGCTCGGTGAGTTATAGCATTCCTTAATCCATGTAGATATTCATAATAGATTAATGTTGGCACCTTCTTACAAAAACCTGAAGTTAGCTTCTTTTTTGCCAGCTTCTTGTTTGCATTTTCCCGTTCCATCTTACATGGTGCAGCTTCAGGCACCAGAAAGTGACTGCTGCACCATTTAAGATGGAACAGGGAAACTTGAACAAGAAGCTGGCGAATGGGAAGCCAACTTTAGCTTAATCCTTCTTACTATGTGTATTTTCTTTTGTATTTTATGTTAATCTAACCAGTTAGGCCTTCTATTCAGCTCTTGAATGACTAACCAGTGGGAGAGCTCGCTTGGTTCTGTCTCTTTTGTTTCCAGGAAAAACTTGACAATGAAATAAGTGCATCACTGTACTACTTGCAGAGATGATACATAAGCATGATTCTATTGAATAAATATGAACAAAAAATTACAGACACATATTTTTTGGTTCCCAGGAATCTCTCTGAAGGCAAAGAAGGCCCTGAGGGAAACCTTTTGATAAAATTAGAGTTCTCAGAAAAGGTTACTGCTATTACAAACTTAAGCAGTAACATTCAAATCATTTAAAGATGATAAAAGGAAGGCTTTGCTCAAATTAGACAAGCTTAAAATATGAAAAGGGTGTAATTAAGACACTTGAAAATTGTAAATATAAAAAAGTAGATGTAATGTATCAGTTCAGTGTCTTACTATACATATACCAATGATAAAGGGAGTTCACTGTAGCATTTTAAAGTCAGTGTAAATCAGAAATGATAACACATTTTATTTTCAAACCACGGTGGGTCTCAGAGCCAACTGAGCATTTCACTTGATGAAAGATGGGGTTGGTGGGAGGTGGGGGGTGAAACATGATATTATCAGTTAATGTTATTTTTCCTGCCCACTAGTGCACAGTGATGTAATCAAACCTCAGAAGACATTTTGATGAAACATTATGGGATAACAAGAAGGTTGTTGATTGATATGATTTGAAGTGATATGATATGATGTACGGTGGGTAAAATGACCACGGACTTTAATTAAGAAGGCAAAAAAGTTCTAGTTTCATTTCACAGTTGACTTTAAAGTAACTAGTAGCCTACACTAAAAAAAATGTTTCATGATCGAAATGTGTCAAGTGGTTGCACACAAAAATATCTCACATGAACTTCTCCATTAATCCCGTAAAATCCCAGGCTTATTACATGCTAAGTCTTATTATTCAGCAACTACAGCAAACTGGCTGAATTGTTCTTAGGTTATAGAAGTGTATAATAAAACTTTAGGCCTGCTGGTGGGCCCTGACCATTAAGGGGTTAACCCTTATTACTGTCATTTCACCAAACTGTGTAAATTGAATTGCACACTCACACAATCAATTGCATTGTTAGTTAAGTCATCCATTACATTGACATCTAGTGTGCATTCAGTATCGTCAGGTCTCCAGTCTGCACTTCAGACTATTTTCTTTCTTTCCGCAAGACTGCACAACAATTTCTTCTCATCAGATTCAAACAGGAAGAAAATAGCTTCTCTTTTGCTTGTAAAACATGAGTCTGTGCATTCGTCTACATGTTTCAATGAGCTGGAAAATTACAAACAATGAAAGAAATAAGAATGAGCAAGAATGAATATCATATTACACCATGCTTTACTCAACACTCCTAAAAAAGATGGTTTGGTAAAGGAAATGATTCTATATAGAACCATGAACACTCAAAGAACCTCTGCATGATTAAAGAGTTCTTTGGTTCTATTTAGAGCCATGGGTTCTATACAGAACCATTTCATGATTGCATTGTGAAAGATTTCTTCAAATTGATGGAGAATGTGCTGTAAATGGTTCTATACAAAACATTTTTGAAAAGGGTTCTATAGAGTAACAAAAAGGGTTCTTCTATCGTTACAATGTCAAGCTTGTAACCTTTTTGGTACCATATAGAACACTTTTCAAAAATGTTCTATGTAGAACCGTCTAGAGTACATTCTTTGTCAATCTGAAGAACCATGTCACCATACCAAAGAACCAAGCATGAAATGGTTCTGTATAGAACCCTTGGTTCTAAATAGAACCATTGCCTTTACTAAAGAACCACTAAAGACTTTTGAAGATAACTGTGATTTCTAAGTGTTAAAGGATTATGGTGCTGAAAATGACCAAGACAGGCAGGATGACCTGACATTGACCACCCACATGAGAAGCTCTAAGCCACAGATACACCATGACATCTTCCACTCGAGGAAACAGGAACGGTAATAGAGCAGTTGAAGGTGGAGGAGATACAATCCTTTCCTTCAGGCTCTTTTCTCTGTGTCCATCCATCTCTCTCTCTCTCTCTCTCTCTCTCTCTCACACACACACACACACACACACACACTCCCTCTATCATCCCAGTCTCTGGGGAAGCAGATCAGAGCTGGCCCTGGTCTGACAGAAGCCAACCCCCTTCCCCCCATACCCCCCCCATACCCCACCATCACTGCACCACGCATTTGATGTGCTGCCAGTGCAGGAATGACCCACGGGGGTCAGCCTGACTCAACCCTTCTCAGGCTGGCACACCATGCCCTGCTGGCACTGCCCTGCCTCTGCCAGCCAGGCGCCCGCTGACTGGCACAGGACGAGAGGACGGTAAACACAGCCTCTGCATTGTGGTGAGGCAGTGGGGTAATTAACCCAAAGCAGTGAGGATCCTTCCCTATGGAAGCTGGGGTACATGGGCACCACAGCCTTTTCTTACTAAAACACTCAGAATTCGTTTTGTCTTTCTGTTTGAGACGTGGGATGGTGATGTGTTGATGTTAGATCATGCTTTTCTGAAGGTTCCTACATTTTTCAGCTGAAATTCAGTTTGGTTACCGTCAAATATTTCGTTCTGTTTGCAATTTGTGGTGGTGGCGGTGGCGGTGGAGGGGGCAGGATGCTGTTTTTGCTCATGTAAAAGGATTTTCTTCTCGCAATGGCTGCCTTTCTTTCTGCCCAACGAGAAACCGAGGGCTGTTTGGTGTCCTTAATGAGTGTGGAGGCTGCCTCCTCCCGCCGCGCGTGTAAAATGCACACGCTCCCGTGTGCCGCACACCACACCTCGAGAGGTATACGTGCTCCTTTCTTCTCCCATCGAGCGTTTCTCTCTCCAGCAGCCTCTCTCCGACATTGTTCCTTACCAATTACGGCGCGCTCCTGCCAGCCTGTCTCTGGAGCTGCCATGTTCACGTGGTGCCATTCACATGCAGATGCCACTAAATCCCTGGCTTGTTTTTGTTTCGAGGATGGGTTGCTTGGTTCCAGCTTAGGCTCTTCCTTTCTTTGAATTGAGCACTGTTCCCCACACCTTAAAGTGATAGTTCAAAGAGGGAAAAAATTAAATGTACATAACTTTCCCCCTTGTCCCAAATATGGGCAAGCCCAATTTAAGGCCCTTTAAAGACCTTGTCTGAAATTTGCTTAAGTTTTGCACTGGAGCAATGAGGCTAGTGTAGCTAACAAATAATAGAAGTTTATTCCCTGCTGATTAGCACAGTCCAAACTGCAGGCCTAAACCATCACTAACTAAATCATTATGGGCTTGCTTACATGGTTTCTTATACTTTATGATAAACTGGGCTGGCTTTAGCCTTTTGAGGGCCCCAAGCAGGTTTCCCCGCCCCCCACCTTGCTAGTTGATGTGTGGTAAAATTATAGGCTAACTATAATTGCGACTACCGCATGCAGCCTAAATCATATAAATTAATAACTGGTTAATGTGTGTATTGCTGATGATTGAATGATTATTTGGGCTTCTAATAAGTTACTGTTTAAATAACAGATTAATTTCCAGCATTCTGGTTTCAGGGCTCTGTTTTATCAGGCAATGTTTCTTGCTTACTCAGCTCTCTTTAAGCTTAGCTGGCTCAAACCCTGATGGCAGTGGTGTCAGTGTTATTTTTTACTGTTATAAATGCTTTACTTTCTACATATTTAAGCAGAATGATTTCTTTTTTAACTTCTCCTATGTTTCTTGCAATTGGCTGTTCATCATAAACGTCACACTTTCGTGTGCATTTGCCCACAAATAATCACAGCATGAGTCTCTAAACCTGGATTAAGAGAGAAAGTTGTTATTCATGTTTTTGAAACATGATTAACCAATTGCTTCCCCCTCACTTGACTATCTTAGACAACATAATGGTAATTACCTGGAGCTGACACTGCTGGTATACATAACAATGCATGTTGCATAGCTAAAAACAGCAGTAGCAGACATCCTGAAGCCTGATTTTTTTATCATCTTATAAGAGAACAGTATGCCCATAGATATACATACCTATATGCTGTGTTGTCTTTTGTTCTCTATCTGAGGTGATATGTCTGTGTGTCCACCATGTTGGAGCGGTCAAGATCCACTTGTAAATAAATTCACTTGTATTGAGAGATGATGAGTTCTCAGGATCAAATCGATCAAATCAGAAGAAAAGTATTCAGTCTGCACCTGACGATAAAAACCGAGTTTAGCGCTCCGGTAGAAACATAATCTCACACACATCAGCACATCCATCCATGTGTGAATCACTTCTAATCTTAATACACATCAAAACAAAATAAAATAACCCCCCATAACACAGTAAGAAGGACAAAGCTAAAGTTGGCTTCTTATTCGCCAGCTTCTTGTTTGAGTTTTAAAAACCAAAAAAGTAAAAAACAATAACGTCAACAAGTTCTTTGTGCATCACCAACCACACGACCATATCTACACATAAACATCACACAAACAATACGCATCACACAAACATGAGTGTGGATCGCCGCGTTTCTCTCTGTTACATAATCCTATCCCACTTTCTGAGTGCAGTATTCTTGAAATAGTATAATTTTGAACAGTATATTTCTTAAACTGTCGCTCTGTAAAGGTACTGAACAGTCCAGCAGCAATGTTGACTGTCCCAAAATGGCGGTGCAGTTCGCGTGCCTGGCTGGACCCAACGTGGCATCTAGGTATGTATATCTATGGATATGCCATTCACAGAGTTGCGAGGGTAACTTTAAAAATGTATTCCAGTACAACATAAATACTTGGCACTGTCAAAAGCAGGTGCAAGATTCTCGCAGGGTCATCTTCTCTCCTGTGGAACTGTAAAAGGTCGCAAAAGTTGATCTCCTAGAAAAGTTTATTACGTTACTATAGTTACATCTCAGCGTTTAGCTTAGCAACCTACTCAGTGTTTTAATCGATAAATGTAGCCAAAGAATGTAAGTACAAAACAGGTGTACCAAATAAACTGGCAACTCTGTGCAGCAATAAGTTCTACCATCAGACTGCAGAAAGGCTTTTCTCCCTCCGATTACTGTTTACTGTTGTATATTATTTTACTATCATGAAACATGAAGGCCTTAACGTGCCATGGACATGACTGCGGTCTGCAGTAGTGTGGCTAGGCTAATCATGAAGCTAGAAAAGAGGTTTTCTGTTCTCAGTGTTACCTCGACAAGCCAACATTACCAGTCACTGAGTTGAAAATAATATCAACGTCATATAAATTTTAAATTGTTAACTTAGTCATATAATTAAACAAAGACAGTTTGCTTAACACAAGCAAACAGGAAACCTGCACTGTTTAATGAAACGAAGCAATCCATATGATATGATATGTAGTTGTCTGTTCTTTATTTGTGCTATGTGTGCATCCATTTGAAAATAGCATGAAACACTTTGGAGGAGGAGAGGTATGTAAAGGGGATCTATTATGCCCCTTTTGCTTTCACTGTTCACAATTGTGTTTTTGGGGCCTAGTGGAGTAGATTTACATGCTTTAACACATTATTTTTTCTCATACTGTACACATCTGTGCACCCTCTGACTGTGATATTCTGTTAGAGCCCCTAGGTCTTTAAGTCCTGCATCACAACCAGCCCATTGTGCTCTGATTGGTCTGCTCATCCACTCTGTCCTGGTCAACCACCAGAGCAGTTGCGCCCCTACTTGTTCCACCCCTGTCTTGCAGTCTGCAGACAGACCCCTCCCTCCTGAGCAGTTTTAGACACTGTTTAGACAATTTTTCCAATTACATTGATTCTGCTATATCAGTTTGAGCCTCAGGTGAGTCCGATTGTGAAAGTCAGGTCAGTGTCAAACTCATCTTGGCCTCCAGTAGTTGATGTGTGTTGTGTGAGGGTGTGCCAAGATGGCCAAATCTAAGCGAAGCAATAAATGGAAATATTTTAGACATAACGACAACAAATGTACAGTGTAAATTTTGCAAGTTGTCATTCTGTAGTCTACGTGGTAGTATGTTAAATGCCTGTAATGCCTATGCCTAAAGCTCTCCACAAGGGAACCATTAGCTCAAGTAAGTCTGTGTTCTTTATTGAAAGAAAGAAAACTGGTCCTTCAGTAAGGCTTTAAGTTGTAAGGTTTTAAGTTGTAATATTTACTGAAGGACTTGCCACAAAGCTACAATGTACAATGAGGAGAATATGCTTCTTAAATCCCTTGCAAGCTTCAAATATCTGAATTTGAGCCACATCTACTATAAGTGTTTTTAAACTGAACGTAGACCATCATTAGCTTGGTGCTAACATAACATTGCAAATTCCATACCTAGCAGAAATGATTGATATTGTGAATGTGATAGTTGGATAAAAAGCAAAGGCTACCTACAAAGTAAAGGTTTATATCATGGACCACGAGAAATAAAATCACCTGAAGTGCTATACAAGGATGCACTCCTGCAATCTGTATCTGTAATCTGATGATCGTTTTTCTCTCTGTAACTGTAACAGCATAGCAGGGCTGTTTCTGGCTATAAGCAGTATTTGCATTAGTATTTGCATTAATATCAAGGCCCCCAGAGGGACCAACCAGAAGGACCTGTGAGTATATAACAGACTGAATGAAAAGGCTCTTTGTTTAGATGAACAATGGAATCCTTTTCACACTATAACAAGGTGGTCATGTGCTATTTTCAAAAGCATTCCTCCGATGTTTTGTACTGTAGTTTTTTAACATATAGTGTTGATATTAACATTTGCTAACAGGGCCCATACCATGGAAATTGTCTTTGCTTTTATTTAAATAAAGGAGTTTGGTGCAGTGTGTAAACATGTGAATAATTTTCAAAGTAACATTTCGGTTTATTGTTTCTGTGATGTCATGAACCAAGACATTTACATATCTCCATCTATTGGGCCTACAGCAGTTTAGCCCCACCCATTCACAGTGAAGCTATAAGGAGTGTTTTAGCCTGTTTTTTGCTTAATAGCCTGCTTTTTTAAATCAAGCACAATGTAAAACAGATCAGAAGAGTGTACTTACATATATGAGTCTTAAAGGGACCGTAACAGCCTGTTTAACCCCTTAAACGGCCAGTTTTATTACACACTTCTATAACCTAAGAATAGTTCAGCCCACCACCCGCAAGGTCCAGCATGGGGGAGCGGTGCAGTGCTGTATAGGCAGTGGGAGATTGCAGGGGGATCCTTGGTGGCCTAGGCCCCTGAGGCAGAAACTAGCTCTTGGTACGTGGAATGTAACCTCAATGGGGGGGAAGGAGTTGGAGCTTGTGCGGGAGGTTGAGAGGTACCAACTAGATATAGTTGGGCTCACCTCCACCCACAGTGTCAGCTCTGGAACCAAACTCCTGGATAGGGGTTGGTCCCTCTCCTACTCAGGGGTTGCACAAGGTCAGCAGTGCCGGGCAGGCATGGGGATACTCACGAGTTCCCGGCTGGCAGCAGTGCAGTTGGAGTTTGTCCCGGTGGACGAGAGGGTCGCCTCAATACGAATTAAAATCGCAGAGAGGAAAACTCTGACTGTTGTGTGTGCTTATGCACCAAACAACAGGTCGGAGTATTTGGCCTTCTTGGAGCGAGTGGACGGGGTTCTGGAGAGGGTCCCGCCTACAGACTCCATAGTCTTACTGGGAGACTTCAATGCTCATGTTGGCAATGACTGGGATACTTGGAGAGGCGTGATTGGGAAGAACGGCCTGCCCGATCTAAACCCGAATGGTGAATTGTTATTGGACTTCTGTGCCAGGCATGGATGGTCCATAACGAACACCAAGTTCCAACCCAAGGATGTTCATAAGTGTACGTGGTACCAGAGCTCCTTGGCTGAAAGGTCAATGATCGACTTTGTTGTCGTTTCATCTACTCGGGACCGTATGTTCTGGACACTCGGGTGAAGAGGGGTGCTGAGCTGTCGACTGATCACCACCTGGTGGTGAGTTGGATCAGATGGCAGGGAAGACTAATGGTCAGACCCGGTAGGCCCAAGCGAATAGCGAGGGTGTGCTGGGAATGACTGCCGGAGGCCCCTGTTCGGAATGATTTAAACTCCCACCTCCAGGGAGAGCTCTCTCATGTCCGGCAGGAGGTAGGAGACATGGAGTCTGAATGGACCCTGTTCAAAACCTCCATTGTGGAAGCTGCCAGGCATAGCTGTGGCCAAAAGCTTGTTGGTGCCTGTCAGGGCGGTAACCCGAGAACCTCCTGGTGGACACCGGTGGTGAGGGAGGCCGTCAAGCTGAAGAAAGAGGCCTTTAGGGACTGGATGGCCCGAAGGACTCCCGACTCAGCAGATAGGTACCGACAGGCAAAAAAGGTGGCAGCTGCAACGTGGCAGAAGCAAAATCCAGGGTGTGGAAGGAGTTTGGTGAAGCCATGGAAAAAGACTTTCGGTCAGCCTCAAGGAGGTTCTGGACAACTGTCCGGCAACTCAGGAGCGGTCGGGGTGGCTGTGCCCAAGCTGTATTCGGCAGGGGTGGAGAAACTCTGACTTCAAATGAGGATATTGTTGGTCGGTGGAAGGAGCACTTTGAGGAACTCCTTAATCCAGGAGGCATGCCTCCCTCACGGGAGTCAGGGCCAGAGGCTTCTGGCGTGTCAAACTCCATTTCCCTGGTGGAGGTCACTGAGGTAGTTGGCAAGCTCTTCAGTGGCAAGGCACCGGGGGTGGATGAGATTCATCCAGAGATGCTTAAGGCTCTGGATATTGTGGGGCTGTCATGGCTGACACGCCTCTGCAATATTGCATGGACCTTGAGAACAGTACCCTTGGACTGGCAGACCGGGGTGGTGGTCCCTATTTTTAAGAAAGGGGACCGGAGGGTGTGTGCCAACTATCGGGGTATCACACTGCTCAGCCTCCCTGGGAAAGTCTATGCCAAGGTGCTGGAAAGGAGACTTCGACCGATAGTTGAACCTCAGATTGAGGAGGAACAATACCAATTCCGTCCCGGCCATGGAACAGGAACTTAGCCGGGGTCAGGAGGGCATTATGTGCGGAGGCCGGAGGGTGGCGTCTCTGCTATTTGCAGACGATGTTGTTCTTTTGGCTGGATCACATGGATGCCTCCAGCGTGCACTGGAGCGGTTTGCAGCTGAGTGTGAAGTGGTTGGTATGCGGATCAGCACCTCCAAGTCTGAGTCCATGGTCTTAGCCCGGAAAAGGATGGCATGCCCACTCCAGGTAAGGGGAAAGGACTTGCACCAGGTGGAGAAGTTTAAGTATCTTGGGGTCTTGTTCACGAGTGATGGGAAGAGGGATCGTGAGATCGACCGCAGGCTGGGACAGGCGGCAGCAGTAATGCGGTCACTGTACCGGACTGTAGTGGTGAAGAGGGAGCTGAGCCATCAGGCGAAGCTCTCTGTTTACCGGTCGGTCTACATCCTGACCCTCATCTATGGTCATGAGCTGTGCGTAATGACCAAAAGAATGAGATCACGAATACAAGCGGCGGAAATGAGCTTTCTTCGCAGGGTGGCGGGCTACACTCTATTTGATAGGGTGAGGAGCTCGGCCATCCGGGAGAAGCTTGGAGTAGAGCCGCTACTCCTCTGCATTGAAAGGAGCCAGCTGAGGTGGTTCGGGCATCTGATCCGGATGCCCCCTGGACGCCTCCCGGTGGGGGTGTACCAGGTACGGCCTACTGGGACAAGACCCCGGGGTGGTCCTAGGACCCGCTGGAGGGATTATATCTCCAAGTTGGCCTGGGAGCAGCTTGGGGTCCCCGGGAATGAGCTGGAGGAAGTTGCGGGGGACAGGGTCAGCTGGGATTCTCTGCTCTCCCAACTGCTACCGCGACCCTAGCTGGACTAAGCGGTTAACGATGACGATGATGATGATGATGATGTAACAAGCCTGAGATTTTTAGGGGTTAATTTTAAGAGATAAAGAGGGTTGAAAAATGGTCGAAATGAACGATGATTTTTGGCACATAAAACAACACAAACATTATAAGCTGAGCTCAGGAAAGAATTAAAAACAAGAAAAATGTAGGATATAGGTTTTTCGCTTGCTAGCTAGTTCTTTCATACAAAAATAATATGATTTGCCTGGGTGGGGTCACCCAAGTTGAATAGACCCCCCAAACATTCAGAAAAAGCTCCACAGAATAGTTACCTTTTTTTGTATCCTGATTACGTAAAGCTGTTAAACAAGTCTGCTCATACAGTGTCAGAAGTCACATGATCAAATCTAATGAAACAGTTTGAAGGAAGATTGTGATGATTTAGGCATGTAGTGTGCACAGCGCTAACCTGATAGTTATAAGTTCCAGCGCAAAACTACAGAAGTGGATGGGAGAATTATGGAAATTTGATTTGTTTTTTTTTTTTTCGAAAGTACAGCTTTAAGCATAACAGAATGGTACCATTCAGTGTTGATGTGACTGATTTGATGGACACTTAAGCGGGCCTACCTCTATTTCTTTCTTTCTTCCTGAATATCTTCTATTTCACCACCCTGTTTCACACTGGGCTCATTCTCTACCCTATATCTGTTTAACAACAAACAAAACCTCTCTCTCCTCTCTCCCCTCATGCTCTCTCTCTCTCTTTTTCTCTCTCTCTTTTGCTCCTTCCCCTCCCACTCTTGAAGCAGAGTGCACTTTCAGCGCCACCATAGTGGCTACATTCTCTTTCATCATAGGCCCGTGTGGATGTTGTGCTGTAACTCAGCTGCATCTCAAGGCCTTTTACAGCCATGTGCATTAAAAAGCATCCGCATAAGAAATAAATAAATAAATAAAACAGACTTGCCGAAGAGCATGCGGGGAGAGAAATGGAAGCCAAAAGATCCTCTGCAGCTGCTGCACGGCAATTCCGTCGTTTCGCAGGAGCGGGGAGTTCAAAAAAATGTTCTGAAAGCCCCCCACACTCAGACGCCAACCCCCACATGCAAATGAACTGCGCAGGGCCCTCTCCGCCTATGTTTCGCACAGGAAAAAAAAAAATAATAATAAATAAAGTATGAAGTATAAAGTAGTGGTAACTTGGTGATCTCTAATTATTTCATGCCCCTTGGTTCTGCGGTACAGGACGACATGGTAGTGTTGGCGGGAGAAGAGGAAAAAAAAGGCAACGCTGGATGATTGACAGTGGCCCTTCCCTTAGGATCTCATTAGGCTACTGACTAAAAGCTAGTGGGCACATTCACGCTGGTCCTCTTTTAGTCTTACATTCAATCAGATGGAAAGAGAAACGCCTTATTTCAGCAAGCCGCAAAAAGGAGAGAAAAAGAAGAGGGTACAAAAAAGGGAAAAAAAAAGGAAGGCAAGCGGGCGGCCCTGGTCTTATCTCGTCCAATCAGACACTTCTTTAAAAGAAGCTGAGTTTTTTGGCCTTTTCTTTTATTTAGAGTTTCTTGGTGAGAGATTTTTGCACTCATCCAGCTCCTTCAGTTCCCCCTCTCTCTCTCGCTCTCTATCTCTCTCTATCCCGCTCTTTTTCTCTCTGTGTGTGTGCCTGCTCTCTCGGGCTGGTGCGGGTCCACTCGCGAGGCTTCTGAGAGCAGTTTGAAGTGTGTACCCTTTGAGAGCTGTTAAAAGCCGAGCGCTGCGCTCTCATCATAGATGTTGTGCAGCTCACATAAACTTCCAGAAGTTTCCCTCCACAGGAAGGAAAAAAGTTCGCCCTCAGCCGTTAGAGTTCTGCTGCCTCTCTGTGTCAAAAGGACGGTCCACTCTAAATCTGAAGCTTTGCCGCGTGAGCCTACTCCCGTTTGGTTAGTCATCAGTTGAGTGTGCGCCATATTTTGAAGGGTTGTGGTTCAAAGAGCATGAACTATTTGGACTTGCCTTGGCGCATACCAGGCCAGCAGTGAGCAACAAGCTTCAAGGCAAACCGAAGAAGTTTTGGCAAAGAAGTGTTCAAAGTTACTTTTAGTTATCGGGACTTGTTTTATTCATTTGTTTATTTTTTATGTTTTGCAAGGGTCAGAGCAACATTTTGCAAAGGAAATGCTGTGGACATGGGGTAGAAGCCTCCGACTTTGATGCAGTTCTCTACCATAAGCTGTTAGGTCCTTGTTGTTATACTTTCATTAGCTACTTCTTTGAAAAAAAGATACCAAAAAGCGTTCTTTGAGTGATGCCATAGCAGAACCAGTTTTAGCTACCAGATAGTGGTTCTCAAAGTAGTCTTCAGGACCCCCCTGATGGCTCACATTTTTACTCCAACCCAAATGCCTGGTGGCCCTGAGGACCACCTGGGGTGAACAGTGAATTATTTTCATAGTAGGGAGTTCTAACTCCTCCCCTTTCACCCCTTATTGCTCACCAGCAGCTCACCACAGAGTCATAACAGTTAAACCAGTAAATCTGATAACAGAATTTCTGGAAAAAATATTTAATTTGATTATATACACCTGAGCACCTAAATACAAAGCAAAAGCTACTCT